>NW_025963380.1:0-748430 GCF_020740725.1 Corvus hawaiiensis
TGCAGGACAGCATGGGGATGGTGCTTGTGCTGCCAGAATGCAGCAGACGGGGGCACCGTGTCCCTCAGCGGGGCACCCAGCCCAGCCCCAGCCTGGCAGCAGGGCACCCACTCTGCCTGTGGGGAGCACATGCCTGTCCTACTGCTGGAGTCCCTCTTCATCCCAGGACCATGTCCTCCTCCTCCTCGTCTTTTCCATCAACATCCATGGCCTCAATGTACTCTTCCATTTCCACCTCCATCTCTTCCTCCATCTCTTCCTTCACATCCACCTCCGTCTCTTCCTCCATCTCTTCCTTCACATCCACCTCCATCTCTTCCTCCATCTCCTCCTTCACATCCACCTCCACCTCTTCCCCTCCAGTCTCTCCTCCCTCCACTTCCATCTCCTCCTCTATATCAGTCTTTAGATCCACCTCCATCTCTTTCTCTTTGTCTCTGGAAACCTGCAGATGTCGCAAGACCTCGGAGTGGCATCCCTGTCCCACAGCATCCCCACAGAGGCACTTAGGTGGTGTCCATTTGCATGGAATGGCACCTTACCTTCCTGGGACCAATGTGAGCATCTTGCAGGGATGAATGGCAAAATCCAGGCACGAGAGACCTTTCCGAAGTCTTGGGAGTAGCGGAGCAGGGGCCAAGCAGGTGACAGCTGTGTAGGCACAAGGGCGAATGGTTGTGTTGTCCTCTTTGCTGGATGCTGGGAGCTCCAGTGTGAATGCAGACCGTGACATCACAATTGACAGGAGTCCAGGGTCACCGTGGAGTGGACAACGGGGATCATAGAATGTTGCAATCCCTGAGTGGTCTGGCTTGGAAGGGACGCTAAAGATCATCTTGTTGCAACTTGAGCAATCTTCTAGCAGAGCACGTTGCTCAGAGTCCTGTTGCCACCTGGCCTTGGATGTTCGCAGCGATGGGGCATGCACATCCTCTGTGCACAGCCTGGGCCAGTGCCTCAGCACTCTCAGTGTGAAAAGCAGCTTCCTTAGATCCAACCTAACTCAACGTCCTGCACTTAAAAGCCATCCCCGCTTCTGCTCTTGCCACTGGCCCTATTGAACACTGTCCCCATCTTTCCTATGGCACCCTTCAAGTCCTGCATGGCCACCGCAAAGCCTCTCCAGGCCTTCTGTTCTCCAGGCTCAACATTCTCAAGCCCACATGGACAGCAGTGACTTAGATCAGCAGAAATCAAAGCTGCAAGGTAGCAACTAGCACCAGCAACTGAGAGAGGGAAGCTTAGACCCAGCCTTGTCTCTAAAGAGACAAAATTAGTAAGAGTGCAGGGGCAGATGGTGGGACACTGGCTCTGTTCTAACTGATGAATATTTTCTTTTTTTCTTCTCCTTCTTCTTTTCTCTCATGCTGACCCAGGTTTTGCTGTTTGAAAGGAAGCTTGGCACAGCATCCATTGTCTTGTGCATTTGTGAAACACCGAGCAGAATCTGAGCAGGCTGATGGCGCAGAGCAAAACCTGCAAATATCTTGAGGATCCTGAGCCTCAGGGATGCAGCTAAACCCAGTCCAAAGGAATTTCTGGAAAGTCAAACCTGGTTTACATTTTCTTGAGTTTGCCTGTGCCAGCTTCACCAGACATTTAGAGAAAAGCAAACAAAAAACTCCAACCAAAAAAGACAAAACCCCAAACAAACAAACCCACAGAAACCAATCAAACAAACAGCTAAAAAACCCCAAAGAAAACCAAAAGGAACGAGGAGTTCATCTCAGTTGTGAGGATATCACAGCAGGCGAACGGCCGCTTCCCACAGGATCACCATACAAAGCCACGTGGAACAGCTGCTGCAAAAGATCCACACCAGGGGAAATAGCAGAAGTGCTACATGGCGGCTTTGGGGGTAGCTGCACATGAAGGTGAAGGATGAGCACTGAGTGGTACAGATCCAGCATTCCCCACAGTCCAGGCCGCTCTTTGCTGCTGATGAAAGACCCTTGCAGGACTGTGGCCCTTCTCAAGGCAATGTCAAGCATTGGCACAGCTCTCAGCTGAGCCACTGGCATTTCCAGAGCCAGATTCAGGCCAGAAACCCGAAGCAAATCTCAGCAATACATGTCTGTGGCAGGTGAGGAGACTGAAAGCTTTCATTAGGAATTGGGGATTATGAGCACTGACATTTACTGTGCTAGAAAGTCCAGGGGACAAATTTGTGCCAATTCATGGCACGCCTTTAACTACGAGGATCAATTTGTGTTATGCTTGGAGCAGAGTCTGGTGACAGAGGGGGTTTTGAAAGGAAGTCTTGCTCCATGGAGGCCTGTACCCAAAGAAAATGCCAAGAGAACTGAGGTGTGAAAAACAAAGATCCTTTGTTTCTATAAGAGCAGCAACAAAAAGCAACCTGAGAACATATTTACATTGGAAGAACCTTTGTAACAACAACGATCTAGAGAACGTATTGACAAGAACATAGCTATCAAAACGATATTAAGCGTATTTACAGAAGACCAAAAGAAACCCTAAAAGGTATCTACAGAAGGGTGCCATCTGTGTCCTGGATCTCCATCAGTCCTGGAAGAAAAGCAAGTGACACAGTCATTGCAGTCAGGCACAGAGGGGCTGTTGCATGTGCCCCCAGGCTGGGCCACACTGGCAGAGCGGGACTCTGCTGCCAGCGCTGAGCCTGGCTGGGGCTGGGGGTCAGGCCCCAGGCACTGGCATGGGGCTTGTGTGAGCCAAAGCAAGTGCAGGACAGCATGGGGATGGTGCTTGTGCTGCCAGAATGCAGCAGACGGGGCACCGTGTCCCTCAGCGGGGCACCCAGCCCAGCCCCAGCCTGGCAGCAGGGCACCCACTCTGCCTGTGGGGAGCACATGCCTGTCCTACTGCTGGAGTCCCTCTTCATCCCAGGACCATGTCCTCCTCCTCCTCGTCTTTTCCATCAACATCCATGGCCTCAATGTACTCTTCCATTTCCACCTCCATCTCTTCCTCCATCTCTTCCTTCACATCCACCTCCGTCTCTTCCTCCATCTCTTCCTTCACATCCACCTCCATCTCTTCCTCCATCTCCTCCTTCACATCCACCTCCACCTCTTCCCCTCCAGTCTCTCCTCCCTCCACTTCCATCTCCTCCTCTATATCAGTCTTTAGATCCACCTCCATCTCTTTCTCTTTGTCTCTGGAAACCTGCAGATGTCGCAAGACCTCGGAGTGGCATCCCTGTCCCACAGCATCCCCACAGAGGCACTTAGGTGGTGTCCATTTGCATGGAATGGCACCTTACCTTCCTGGGGACCAATGTGAGCATCTTGCAGGGATGAATGGCAAAATCCAGGCACGAGAGACCTTTCCGAAGTCTTGGGAGTAGCGGAGCAGGGGCCAAGCAGGGTGACAGCTGTGTAGGCACAAGGGCGAATGGTTGTGTTGTCCTCTTTGCTGGATGCTGGGAGCTCCAGTGTGAATGCAGACCGTGACATCACAATTGACAGGAGTCCAGGGTCACCGTGGAGTGGACAACGGGGATCATAGAATGTTGCAATCCCTGAGTGGTCTGGCTTGGAAGGGACGCTAAAGATCATCTTGTTGCAACTTGAGCAATCTTCTAGCAGAGCACGTTGCTCAGAGTCCTGTTGCCACCTGGCCTTGGATGTTCGCAGCGATGGGGCATGCACATCCTCTGTGCACAGCCTGGGCCAGTGCCTCAGCACTCTCAGTGTGAAAAAGCAGCTTCCTTAGATCCAACCTAACTCAACGTCCTGCACTTAAAAGCCATCCCCGCTTCTGCTCTTGCCTCTGGCCCTATTGAACACTGTCCCCATCTTTCCTATGGCACCCTTCAAGTCCTGCATGGCCACAGCAAAGCCTCTCCAGGGCCTTCTGTTCTCCAGGCTCAACATTCTCAAGCCCACATGGACAGCAGTGACTTAGATCAGCAGAAATCAAAGCTGCAAGGTAGCAACTAGCACCAGCAACTGAGAGAGGGAAGCTTTAGACCCAGCCTTGTCTCTAAAGAGACAAAATTAGTAAGAGTGCAGGGGCAGATGGTGGGACACTGGCTCTGTTCTAACTGATGAATATTTTCTTTTTTTCTTCTTCTTCTTCTTTTCTCTCATGCTGACCCAGGTTTTGCTGTTTGAAAGGAAGCTTGGCACAGCATCCATTGTCTTGTGCATTTGTGAAACACCGAGCAGAATCTGAGCAGGCTGATGGCGCAGAGCAAAACCTGCAAATATCTTGAGGATCCTGAGCCTCAGGGATGCAGCTAAACCCAGTCCAAAGGAATTTCTGGAAAGTCAAACTGGTTTACATTTTCTTGAGTTTGCCTGTGCCAGCTTCACCAGACATTTAGAGAAAAGCAAACAAAAAACTCCAACCAAAAAAGACAAAAACCCAAACAAACAAACCCACACAAACCAATCAAACAACCAGCTAAAAAACCCCAAAGAAAACCAAAAGGAACGAGGAGTTCATCTTAGTTGTGAGGATATCACAGCAGGCGAACGGCCGCTTCCCACAGGATCACCATACAAAGCCACGTGGAACAGCTGCTGCAAAAGATCCACACCAGGGGAAATAGCAGAAGTGCTACATGGCGGCTTTGGGGGTAGCTGCACATGAAGGTGAAGGATGAGCACTGAGTGGTACAGATCCAGCATTCCCCACAGTCCAGGCCACTCTTTGCTGCTGATGAAAGACCCTTGCAGGACTGTGGCCCTTCTCAAGGCAATGTCAAGCATTGGCACAGCTCTCAGCTGAGCCACTGGCATTTCCAGAGCCAGATTCAGGCCAGAAACCCGAAGCAAATCTCAGCAATACATGTCTGTGGCAGGTGAGGAGACTGAAAGCTTTCATTAGGAATTGGGGATTATGAGCACTGACATTTACTGTGCTAGAAAGTCCAGGGGACAAATTTGTGCCAATTCATGGCACGCCTTTAACTACGAGGATCAATTTGTGTTATGCTTGGAGCAGAGTCTGGTGACAGAGGGGGTTTCCAAAGGAAGTCTTGCTCCATGGAGGCCTGTACCCAAAGAAAATGCCAAGAGAACTGAGGTGTGAAAAACAAAGATCCTTTGTTTCTATAAGAGCAGCAACAAAAAGCAACCTGAGAACATATTTACATTGGAAGAACCTTTGTAACAACAACGATCTAGAGAACGTATTGACAAGAACATAGCTATCAAAACGATATTAAGCGTATTTACAGAAGACCAAAAGAAACCCTAAAAGGTATCTACAGAAGGGTGCCATCTGTGTCCTGGATCTCCATCAGTCCTGGAAGAAAAGCAAGTGACACAGTCATTGCAGTCAGGCACAGAGGGCTGTTGCATGTGCCCCCAGGCTGGGCCACACTGGCAGAGCGGGACTCTGCTGCCAGCGCTGAGCCTGGCTGGGGCTGGGGGTCAGGCCCCAGGCACTGGCATGGGGCTTGTGTGAGCCAAAGCAAGTGCAGGACAGCATGGGGATGGTGCTTGTGCTGCCAGAATGCAGCAGACGGGGCACCGTGTCCCTCAGCGGGGCACCCAGCCCAGCCCCAGCCTGGCAGCAGGGCACCCACTCTGCCTGTGGGGAGCACATGCCTGTCCTACTGCTGGAGTCCCTCTTCATCCCAGGACCATGTCCTCCTCCTCCTCGTCTTTTCCATCAACATCCATGGCCTCAATGTACTCTTCCATTTCCACCTCCATCTCTTCCTCCATCTCTTCCTTCACATCCACCTCCATCTCTTCCTCCATCTCTTCCTTCACATCCACCTCCATCTCTTCCTCCATCTCCTCCTTCACATCCACCTCCACCTCTTCCCCTCCAGTCTCTCCTCCCTCCACTTCCATCTCCTCCTCTATATCAGTCTTTAGATCCACCTCCATCTCTTTCTCTTTGTCTCTGGAAACCTGCAGATGTCGCAAGACCTCGGAGTGGCATCCCTGTCCCACAGCATCCCCACAGAGGCACTTAGGTGGTGTCCATTTGCATGGAATGGCACCTTACCTTCCTGGGGACCAATGTGAGCATCTTGCAGGGATGAATGGCAAAATCCAGGCACGAGAGACCTTTCCGAAGTCTTGGGAGTAGCAGAGCAGGGGCCAAGCAGGGTGACAGCTGTGTAGGCACAAGGGCGAATGGTTGTGTTGTCCTCTTTGCTGGATGCTGGGAGCTCCAGTGTGAATGCAGACCGTGACATCACAATTGACAGGAGTCCAGGGTCACCGTGGAGTGGACAACGGGGATCATAGAATGTTGCAATCCCTGAGTGGTCTGGCTTGGAAGGGACGCTAAAGATCATCTTGTTGCAAACTTGAGCAATCTTCTAGCAGAGCACGTTGCTCAGAGTCCTGTTGCCACCTGGCCTTGGATGTTCGCAGCGATGGGGCATGCACATCCTCTGTGCACAGCCTGGGCCAGTGCCTCAGCACTCTCAGTGTGAAAAAGCAGCTTCCTTAGATCCAACCTAACTCAACGTCCTGCACTTAAAAGCCATCCCCGCTTCTGCTCTTGCCTCTGGCCCTATTGAACACTGTCCCCATCTTTCCTATGGCACCCTTCAAGTCCTGCATGGCCACAGCAAAGCCTCTCCAGGGCCTTCTGTTCTCCAGGCTCAACATTCTCAAGCCCACATGGACAGCAGTGACTTAGATCAGCAGAAATCAAAGCTGCAAGGTAGCAACTAGCACCAGCAACTGAGAGAGGGAAGCTTTAGGCCCAGCCTTGTCTCTAAAGAGACAAAATTAGTAAGAGTGCAGGGGCAGATGGTGGGACACTGGCTCTGTTCTAACTGATGAATATTTTCTTTTTTTCTTCTTCTTCTTCTTTTCTCTCATGCTGACCCAGGTTTTGCTGTTTGAAAGGAAGCTTGGCACAGCATCCATTGTCTTGTGCATTTGTGAAACACCGAGCAGAATCTGAGCAGGCTGATGGCGCAGAGCAAAACCTGCAAATATCTTGAGGATCCTGAGCCTCAGGGATGCAGCTAAACCCAGTCCAAAGGAATTTCTGGAAAGTCAAACCTGGTTTACATTTTCTTGAGTTTGCCTGTGCCAGCTTCACCAGACATTTAGAGAAAAGCAAACAAAAAACTCCAACCAAAAAAGACAAAACCCCAAACAAACAAACCCACAGAAACCAATCAAACAAACAGCTAAAAAACCCCAAAGAAAACCAAAAGGAACGAGGAGTTCATCTCAGTTGTGAGGATATCACAGCAGGCGAACGGCCGCTTCCCACAGGATCACCATACAAAGCCACGTGGAACAGCTGCTGCAAAAGATCCACACCAGGGGAAATAGCAGAAGTGCTACATGGCGGCTTTGGGGGTAGCTGCACATGAAGGTGAAGGATGAGCACTGAGTGGTACAGATCCAGCATTCCCCACAGTCCAGGCCGCTCTTTGCTGCTGATGAAAGACCCTTGCAGGACTGTGGCCCTTCTCAAGGCAATGTCAAGCATTGGCACAGCTCTCAGCTGAGCCACTGGCATTTCCAGAGCCAGATTCAGGCCAGAAACCCGAAGCAAATCTCAGCAATACATGTCTGTGGCAGGTGAGGAGACTGAAAGCTTTCATTAGGAATTGGGGATTATGAGCACTGACATTTACTGTGCTAGAAAGTCCAGGGGACAAATTTGTGCCAATTCATGGCACGCCTTTAACTACGAGGATCAATTTGTGTTATGCTTGGAGCAGAGTCTGGTGACAGAGGGGGTTTTGAAAGGAAGTCTTGCTCCATGGAGGCCTGTACCCAAAGAAAATGCCAAGAGAACTGAGGTGTGAAAAACAAAGATCCTTTGTTTCTATAAGAGCAGCAACAAAAAGCAACCTGAGAACATATTTACATTGGAAGAACCTTTGTAACAACAACGATCTAGAGAACGTATTGACAAGAACATAGCTATCAAAACGATATTAAGCGTATTTACAGAAGACCAAAAGAAACCCTAAAAGGTATCTACAGAAGGGGTGCCATCTGTGTCCTGGATCTCCATCAGTCCTGGAAGAAAAGCAAGTGACACAGTCATTGCAGTCAGGCACAGAGGGCTGTTGCATGTGCCCCCAGGCTGGGCCACACTGGCAGAGCGGGACTCTGCTGCCAGCGCTGAGCCTGGCTGGGGCTGGGGGTCAGGCCCCAGGCACTGGCATGGGGCTTGTGTGAGCCAAAGCAAGTGCAGGACAGCATGGGGATGGTGCTTGTGCTGCCAGAATGCAGCAGACGGGGCACCGTGTCCCTCAGCGGGGCACCCAGCCCAGCCCCAGCCTGGCAGCAGGGCACCCACTCTGCCTGTGGGGAGCACATGCCTGTCCTACTGCTGGAGTCCCTCTTCATCCCAGGACCATGTCCTCCTCCTCCTCGTCTTTTCCATCAACATCCATGGCCTCAATGTACTCTTCCATTTCCACCTCCATCTCTTCCTCCATCTCTTCCTTCACATCCACCTCCGTCTCTTCCTCCATCTCTTCCTTCACATCCACCTCCATCTCTTCCTCCATCTCCTCCTTCACATCCACCTCCACCTCTTCCCCTCCAGTCTCTCCTCCCTCCACTTCCATCTCCTCCTCTATATCAGTCTTTAGATCCACCTCCATCTCTTTCTCTTTGTCTCTGGAAACCTGCAGATGTCGCAAGACCTCGGAGTGGCATCCCTGTCCCACAGCATCCCCACAGAGGCACTTAGGTGGTGTCCATTTGCATGGAATGGCACCTTACCTTCCTGGGGACCAATGTGAGCATCTTGCAGGGATGAATGGCAAAATCCAGGCACGAGAGACCTTTCCGAAGTCTTGGGAGTAGCGGAGCAGGGGCCAAGCAGGGTGACAGCTGTGTAGGCACAAGGGCGAATGGTTGTGTTGTCCTCTTTGCTGGATGCTGGGAGCTCCAGTGTGAATGCAGACCGTGACATCACAATTGACAGGAGTCCAGGGTCACCGTGGAGTGGACAACGGGGATCATAGAATGTTGCAATCCCTGAGTGGTCTGGCTTGGAAGGGACGCTAAAGATCATCTTGTTGCAACTTGAGCAATCTTCTAGCAGAGCACGTTGCTCAGAGTCCTGTTGCCACCTGGCCTTGGATGTTCGCAGCGATGGGGCATGCACATCCTCTGTGCACAGCCTGGGCCAGTGCCTCAGCACTCTCAGTGTGAAAAAGCAGCTTCCTTAGATCCAACCTAACTCAACGTCCTGCACTTAAAAGCCATCCCCGCTTCTGCTCTTGCCACTGGCCCTATTGAACACTGTCCCCATCTTTCCTATGGCACCCTTCAAGTCCTGCATGGCCACCGCAAAGCCTCTCCAGGGCCTTCTGTTCTCCAGGCTCAACATTCTCAAGCCCACATGGACAGCAGTGACTTAGATCAGCAGAAATCAAAGCTGCAAGGTAGCAACTAGCACCAGCAACTGAGAGAGGGAAGCTTTAGACCCAGCCTTGTCTCTAAAGAGACAAAATTAGTAAGAGTGCAGGGGCAGATGGTGGGACACTGGCTCTGTTCTAACTGATGAATATTTTCTTTTTTTCTTCTCCTTCTTCTTTTCTCTCATGCTGACCCAGGTTTTGCTGTTTGAAAGGAAGCTTGGCACAGCATCCATTGTCTTCTCCGTTTGTGAAACACCGAGCAGAATCTGAGCAGGCTGATGGCGCAGAGCAAAACCTGCAAATATCTTGAGGATCCTGAGCCTCAGGGATGCAGCTAAACCCAGTCCAAAGGAATTTCTGGAAAGTCAAACCTGGTTTACATTTTCTTGAGTTTGCCTGTGCCAGCTTCACCAGACATTTAGAGAAAAGCAAACAAAAAACTCCAACCAAAAAAGACAAAAACCCAAACAAACAAACCCACACAAACCAATCAAACAACCAGCTAAAAAACCCCAAAGAAAACCAAAAGGAACGAGGAGTTCATCTTAGTTGTGAGGATATCACAGCAGGCGAACGGCCGCTTCCCACAGGATCACCATACAAAGCCACGTGGAACAGCTGCTGCAAAAGATCCACACCAGGGGAAATAGCAGAAGTGCTACATGGCGGCTTTGGGGGTAGCTGCACATGAAGGTGAAAGATGAGCACTGAGTGGTACAGATCCAGCATTCCCCACAGTCCAGGCCACTCTTTGCTGCTGATGAAAGACCCTTGCAGGACTGTGGCCCTTCTCAAGGCAATGTCAAGCATTGGCACAGCTCTCAGCTGAGCCACTGGCATTTCCAGAGCCAGATTCAGGCCAGAAACCCGAAGCAAATCTCAGCAATACATGTCTGTGGCAGGTGAGGAGACTGAAAGCTTTCATTAGGAATTGGGGATTATGAGCACTGACATTTACTGTGCTAGAAAGTCCAGGGGACAAATTTGTGCCAATTCATGGCACGCCTTTAACTACGAGGATCAATTTGTGTTATGCTTGGAGCAGAGTCTGGTGACAGAGGGGGTTTCCAAAGGAAGTCTTGCTCCATGGAGGCCTGTACCCAAAGAAAATGCCAAGAGAACTGAGGTGTGAAAAACAAAGATCCTTTGTTTCTATAAGAGCAGCAACAAAAAGCAACCTGAGAACATATTTACATTGGAAGAACCTTTGTAACAACAACGATCTAGAGAACGTATTGACAAGAACATAGCTATCAAAACGATATTAAGCGTATTTACAGAAGACCAAAAGAAACCCTAAAAGGTATCTACAGAAGGGTGCCATCTGTGTCCTGGATCTCCATCAGTCCTGGAAGAAAAGCAAGTGACACAGTCATTGCAGTCAGGCACAGAGGGCTGTTGCATGTGCCCCCAGGCTGGGCCACACTGGCAGAGCGGGACTCTGCTGCCAGCGCTGAGCCTGGCTGGGGCTGGGGGTCAGGCCCCAGGCACTGGCATGGGGCTTGTGTGAGCCAAAGCAAGTGCAGGACAGCATGGGGATGGTGCTTGTGCTGCCAGAATGCAGCAGACGGGGCACCGTGTCCCTCAGCGGGGCACCCAGCCCAGCCCCAGCCTGGCAGCAGGGCACCCACTCTGCCTGTGGGGAGCACATGCCTGTCCTACTGCTGGAGTCCCTCTTCATCCCAGGACCATGTCCTCCTCCTCCTCGTCTTTTCCATCAACATCCATGGCCTCAATGTACTCTTCCATTTCCACCTCCATCTCTTCCTCCATCTCTTCCTTCACATCCACCTCCATCTCTTCCTCCATCTCTTCCTTCACATCCACCTCCATCTCTTCCTCCATCTCCTCCTTCACATCCACCTCCACCTCTTCCCCTCCAGTCTCTCCTCCCTCCACTTCCATCTCCTCCTCTATATCAGTCTTTAGATCCACCTCCATCTCTTTCTCTTTGTCTCTGGAAAGCTGCAGATGTCGCAAGACCTCGGAGTGGCATCCCTGTCCCACAGCATCCCCACAGAGGCACTTAGGTGGTGGCCATTTGCATGGAATGGCACCTTACCTTCCTGGGGACCAATGTGAGCATCTTGCAGGGATGAATGGCAAAATCCAGGCACGAGAGACCTTTCCGAAGTCTTGGGAGTAGCGGAGCAGGGGCCAAGCAGGGTGACAGCTGTGTAGGCACAAGGGCGAATGGTTGTGTTGTCCTCTTTGCTGGATGCTGGGAGCTCCAGTGTGAATGCAGACCGTGACATCACAATTGACAGGAGTCCAGGGTCACCGTGGAGTGGACAACGGGGATCATAGAATGTTGCAATCCCTGAGTGGTCTGGCTTGGAAGGGACGCTAAAGATCATCTTGTTGCAACTTGAGCAATCTTCTAGCAGAGCACGTTGCTCAGAGTCCTCTTCCCACCTGGCCTTGGATGTTCGCAGCGATGGGGCATGCACATCCTCTGTGCACAGCCTGGGCCAGTGCCTCAGCACTCTCAGTGTGAAAAAGCAGCTTCCTTAGATCCAACCTAACTCAACGTCCTGCACTTAAAAGCCATCCCCGCTTCTGCTCTTGCCTCTGGCCCTATTGAACACTGTCCCCATCTTTCCTATGGCACCCTTCAAGTCCTGCATGGCCACAGCAAAGCCTCTCCAGGGCCTTCTGTTCTCCAGGCTCAACATTCTCAAGCCCACATGGACAGCAGTGACTTAGATCAGCAGAAATCAAAGCTGCAAGGTAGCAACTAGCACCAGCAACTGAGAGAGGGAAGCTTTAGACCCAGCCTTGTCTCTAAAGAGACAAAATTAGTAAGAGTGCAGGGGCAGATGGTGGGACACTGGCTCTGTTCTAACTGATGAATATTTTCTTTTTTTCTTCTTCTTCTTGTTTTCTCTCATGCTGACCCAGGTTTTGCTGTTTGAAAGGAAGCTTGGCACAGCATCCATTGTCTTGTGCATTTGTGAAACACCGAGCAGAATCTGAGCAGGCTGATGGCGCAGAGCAAAACCTGCAAATATCTTGAGGATCCTGAGCCTGGGGGATGCAGCTAAACCCAGTCCAAAGGAATTTCTGGAAAGTCAAACCTGGTTTACATTTTCTTGAGTTTGCCTGTGCCAGCTTCACCAGACATTTAGAGAAAAGCAAACAAAAAACTCCAACCAAAAAAGACAAAAACCCAAACAAACAAACCCACACAAACCAATCAAACAAACAGCTAAAAAACCCCAAAGAAAACCAAAAGGAACGAGGAGTTCATCTCAGTTGTGAGGATATCACAGCAGGCGAACGGCCGCTTCCCACAGGATCACCATACAAAGCCACATGGAACAGCTGCTGCAAAAGATCCACACCAGGGGAAATAGCAGAAGTGCTACATGGCAGCTTTGGGGGTAGCTGCACATGAAGGTGAAGGATGAGCACTGAGTGGTACAGATCCAGCATTCCCCACAGTCCAGGCCACTCTTTGCTGCTGATGAAAGACCCTTGCAGGACTGTGGCCCTTCTCAAGGCAATGTCAAGCATTGGCACAGCTCTCAGCTGAGCCACTGGCATTTCCAGAGCCAGATTCAGGCCAGAAACCCGAAGCAAATCTCAGCAATACATGTCTGTGGCAGGTGAGGAGACTGAAAGCTTTCATTAGGAATTGGGGATTATGAGCACTGACATTTACTGTGCTAGAAAGTCCAGGGGACAAATTTGTGCCAATTCATGGCACGCCTTTAACTACGAGGATCAATTTGTGTTATGCTTGGAGCAGAGTCTGGTGACAGAGGGGGTTTTGAAAGGAAGTCTTGCTCCATGGAGGCCTGTACCCAAAGAAAATGCCAAGAGAACTGAGGTGTGAAAAACAAAGATCCTTTGTTTCTATAAGAGCAGCAACAAAAAGCAACCTGAGAACATATTTACATTGGAAGAACCTTTGTAACAACAACGATCTAGAGAACGTATTGACAAGAACATAGCTATCAAAACGATATTAAGCGTATTTACAGAAGACCAAAAGAAACCCTAAAAGGTATCTACAGAAGGGTGCCATCTGTGTCCTGGATCTCCATCAGTCCTGGAAGAAAAGCAAGTGACACAGTCATTGCAGTCAGGCACAGAGGGCTGTTGCATGTGCCCCCAGGCTGGGCCACACTGGCAGAGCGGGACTCTGCTGCCAGCGCTGAGCCTGGCTGGGGCTGGGGGTCAGGCCCCAGGCACTGGCATGGGGCTTGTGTGAGCCAAAGCAAGTGCAGGACAGCATGGGGATGGTGCTTGTGCTGCCAGAATGCAGCAGACGGGGCACCGTGTCCCTCAGCGGGGCACCCAGCCCAGCCCCAGCCTGGCAGCAGGGCACCCACTCTGCCTGTGGGGAGCACATGCCTGTCCTACTGCTGGAGTCCCTCTTCATCCCAGGACCATGTCCTCCTCCTCCTCGTCTTTTCCATCAACATCCATGGCCTCAATGTACTCTTCCATTTCCACCTCCATCTCTTCCTCCATCTCTTCCTTCACATCCACCTCCATCTCTTCCTCCATCTCTTCCTTCACATCCACCTCCATCTCTTCCTCCATCTCCTCCTTCACATCCACCTCCACCTCTTCCCCTCCAGTCTCTCCTCCCTCCACTTCCATCTCCTCCTCTATATCAGTCTTTAGATCCACCTCCATCTCTTTCTCTTTGTCTCTGGAAACCTGCAGATGTCGCAAGACTTCGGAGTGGCATCCCTGTCCCACAGCATCCCCACAGAGGCACTTAGGTGGTGGCCATTTGCATGGAATGGCACCTTACCTTCCTGGGGACCAATGTGAGCATCTTGCAGGGATGAATGGCAAAATCCAGGCACGAGAGACCTTTCCGAAGTCTTGGGAGTAGCGGAGCAGGGGCCAAGCAGGGTGACAGCTGTGTAGGCACAAGGGCGAATGGTTGTGTTGTCCTCTTTGCTGGATGCTGGGAGCTCCAGTGTGAATGCAGACCGTGACATCACAATTGACAGGAGTCCAGGGTCACCGTGGAGTGGACAACGGGGATCATAGAATGTTGCAATCCCTGAGTGGTCTGGCTTGGAAGGGACGCTAAAGATCATCTTGTTGCAACTTGAGCAATCTTCTAGCAGAGCACGTTGCTCAGAGTCCTCTTCCCACCTGGCCTTGGATGTTCGCAGCGATGGGGCATGCACATCCTCTGTGCACAGCCTGGGCCAGTGCCTCAGCACTCTCAGTGTGAAAAAGCAGCTTCCTTAGATCCAACCTAACTCAACGTCCTGCACTTAAAAGCCATCCCCGCTTCTGCTCTTGCCACTGGCCCTATTGAACACTGTCCCCATCTTTCCTATGGCACCCTTCAAGTCCTGCATGGCCACAGCAAAGCCTCTCCAGGGCCTTCTGTTCTCCAGGCTCAACATTCTCAAGCCCACATGGACAGCAGTGACTTAGATCAGCAGAAATCAAAGCTGCAAGGTAGCAACTAGCACCAGCAACTGAGAGAGGGAAGCTTTAGACCCAGCCTTGTCTCTAAAGAGACAAAATTAGTAAGAGTGCAGGGGCAGATGGTGGGACACTGGCTCTGTTCTAACTGATGAATATTTTCTTTTTTTCTTCTTCTTCTTTTCTCTCATGCTGACCCAGGTTTTGCTGTTTGAAAGGAAGCTTGGCACAGCATCCATTGTCTTCTCCGTTTGTGAAACACCGAGCAGAATCTGAGCAGGCTGATGGCGCAGAGCAAAACCTGCAAATATCTTGAGGATCCTGAGCCTCAGGGATGCAGCTAAACCCAGTCCAAAGGAATTTCTGGAAAGTCAAACCTGGTTTACATTTTCTTGAGTTTGCCTGTGCCAGCTTCACCAGACATTTAGAGAAAAGCAAACAAAAAACTCCAACCAAAAAAGACAAAAACCCAAACAAACAAACCCACACAAACCAATCAAACAACCAGCTAAAAAACCCCAAAGAAAACCAAAAGGAACGAGGAGTTCATCTTAGTTGTGAGGATATCACAGCAGGCGAACGGCCGCTTCCCACAGGATCACCATACAAAGCCACGTGGAACAGCTGCTGCAAAAGATCCACACCAGGGGAAATAGCAGAAGTGCTACATGGCGGCTTTGGGGGTAGCTGCACATGAAGGTGAAGGATGAGCACTGAGTGGTACAGATCCAGCATTCCCCACAGTCCAGGCCACTCTTTGCTGCTGATGAAAGACCCTTGCAGGACTGTGGCCCTTCTCAAGGCAATGTCAAGCATTGGCACAGCTCTCAGCTGAGCCACTGGCATTTCCAGAGCCAGATTCAGGCCAGAAACCCGAAGCAAATCTCAGCAATACATGTCTGTGGCAGGTGAGGAGACTGAAAGCTTTCATTAGGAATTGGGGATTATGAGCACTGACATTTACTGTGCTAGAAAGTCCAGGGGACAAATTTGTGCCAATTCATGGCACGCCTTTAACTACGAGGATCAATTTGTGTTATGCTTGGAGCAGAGTCTGGTGACAGAGGGGGTTTCCAAAGGAAGTCTTGCTCCATGGAGGCCTGTACCCAAAGAAAATGCCAAGAGAACTGAGGTGTGAAAAACAAAGATCCTTTGTTTCTATAAGAGCAGCAACAAAAAGCAACCTGAGAACATATTTACATTGGAAGAACCTTTGTAACAACAACGATCTAGAGAACGTATTGACAAGAACATAGCTATCAAAACGATATTAAGCGTATTTACAGAAGACCAAAAGAAACCCTAAAAGGTATCTACAGAAGGGTGCCATCTGTGTCCTGGATCTCCATCAGTCCTGGAAGAAAAGCAAGTGACACAGTCATTGCAGTCAGGCACAGAGGGCTGTTGCATGTGCCCCCAGGCTGGGCCACACTGGCAGAGCGGGACTCTGCTGCCAGCGCTGAGCCTGGCTGGGGCTGGGGGTCAGGCCCCAGGCACTGGCATGGGGCTTGTGTGAGCCAAAGCAAGTGCAGGACAGCATGGGGATGGTGCTTGTGCTGCCAGAATGCAGCAGACGGGGCACCGTGTCCCTCAGCGGGGCACCCAGCCCAGCCCCAGCCTGGCAGCAGGGCACCCACTCTGCCTGTGGGGAGCACATGCCTGTCCTACTGCTGGAGTCCCTCTTCATCCCAGGACCATGTCCTCCTCCTCCTCGTCTTTTCCATCAACATCCATGGCCTCAATGTACTCTTCCATTTCCACCTCCATCTCTTCCTCCATCTCTTCCTTCACATCCACCTCCATCTCTTCCTCCATCTCTTCCTTCACATCCACCTCCATCTCTTCCTCCATCTCCTCCTTCACATCCACCTCCACCTCTTCCCCTCCAGTCTCTCCTCCCTCCACTTCCATCTCCTCCTCTATATCAGTCTTTAGATCCACCTCCATCTCTTTCTCTTTGTCTCTGGAAACCTGCAGATGTCGCAAGACCTCGGAGTGGCATCCCTGTCCCACAGCATCCCCACAGAGGCACTTAGGTGGTGTCCATTTGCATGGAATGGCACCTTACCTTCCTGGGGACCAATGTCAGCATCTTGCAGGGATGAATGGCAAAATCCAGGCACGAGAGACCTTTCCGAAGTCTTGGGAGTAGCGGAGCAGGGGCCAAGCAGGGTGACAGCTGTGTAGGCACAAGGGCGAATGGTTGTGTTGTCCTCTTTGCTGGATGCTGGGAGCTCCAGTGTGAATGCAGACCGTGACATCACAATTGACAGGAGTCCAGGGTCACCGTGGAGTGGACAACGGGGATCATAGAATGTTGCAATCCCTGAGTGGTCTGGCTTGGAAGGGACGCTAAAGATCATCTTGTTGCAACTTGAGCAATCTTCTAGCAGAGCACGTTGCTCAGAGTCCTGTTGCCACCTGGCCTTGGATGTTCGCAGCGATGGGGCATGCACATCCTCTGTGCACAGCCTGGGCCAGTGCCTCAGCACTCTCAGTGTGAAAAAGCAGCTTCCTTAGATCCAACCTAACTCAACGTCCTGCACTTAAAAGCCATCCCCGCTTCTGCTCTTGCCTCTGGCCCTATTGAACACTGTCCCCATCTTTCCTATGGCACCCTTCAAGTCCTGCATGGCCACAGCAAAGCCTCTCCAGGGCCTTCTGTTCTCCAGGCTCAACATTCTCAAGCCCACATGGACAGCAGTGACTTAGATCAGCAGAAATCAAAGCTGCAAGGTAGCAACTAGCACCAGCAACTGAGAGAGGGAAGCTTTAGACCCAGCCTTGTCTCTAAAGAGACAAAATTAGTAAGAGTGCAGGGGCAGATGGTGGGACACTGGCTCTGTTCTAACTGATGAATATTTTCTTTTTTTCTTCTTCTTCTTCTTTTCTCTCATGCTGACCCAGGTTTTGCTGTTTGAAAGGAAGCTTGGCACAGCATCCATTGTCTTGTGCATTTGTGAAACACCGAGCAGAATCTGAGCAGGCTGATGGCGCAGAGCAAAACCTGCAAATATCTTGAGGATCCTGAGCCTCAGGGATGCAGCTAAACCCAGTCCAAAGGAATTTCTGGAAAGTCAAACCTGGTTTACATTTTCTTGAGTTTGCCTGTGCCAGCTTCACCAGACATTTAGAGAAAAGCAAACAAAAAACTCCAACCAAAAAAGACAAAAACCCAAACAAACAAACCCACACAAACCAATCAAACAAACAGCTAAAAAACCCCAAAGAAAACCAAAAGGAACGAGGAGTTCATCTCAGTTGTGAGGATATCACAGCAGGCGAACGGCCGCTTCCCACAGGATCACCATACAAAGCCACATGGAACAGCTGCTGCAAAAGATCCACACCAGGGGAAATAGCAGAAGTGCTACATGGCAGCTTTGGGGGTAGCTGCACATGAAGGTGAAGGATGAGCACTGAGTGGTACAGATCCAGCATTCCCCACAGTCCAGGCCGCTCTTTGCTGCTGATGAAAGACCCTTGCAGGACTGTGGCCCTTCTCAAGGCAATGTCAAGCATTGGCACAGCTCTCAGCTGAGCCACTGGCATTTCCAGAGCCAGATTCAGGCCAGAAACCCGAAGCAAATCTCAGCAATACATGTCTGTGGCAGGTGAGGAGACTGAAAGCTTTCATTAGGAATTGGGGATTATGAGCACTGACATTTACTGTGCTAGAAAGTCCAGGGGACAAATTTGTGCCAATTCATGGCACGCCTTTAACTACGAGGATCAATTTGTGTTATGCTTGGAGCAGAGTCTGGTGACAGAGGGGGTTTTGAAAGGAAGTCTTGCTCCATGGAGGCCTGTACCCAAAGAAAATGCCAAGAGAACTGAGGTGTGAAAAACAAAGATCCTTTGTTTCTATAAGAGCAGCAACAAAAAGCAACCTGAGAACATATTTACATTGGAAGAACCTTTGTAACAACAACGATCTAGAGACCGTATTGACAAGAACATAGCTATCAAAACGATATTAAGCGTATTTACAGAAGACCAAAAGAAACCCTAAAAGGTATCTACAGAAGGGTGCCATCTGTGTCCTGGATCTCCATCAGTCCTGGAAGAAAAGCAAGTGACACAGTCATTGCAGTCAGGCACAGAGGGCTGTTGCATGTGCCCCCAGGCTGGGCCACACTGGCAGAGCGGGACTCTGCTGCCAGCGCTGAGCCTGGCTGGGGCTGGGGGTCAGGCCCCAGGCACTGGCATGGGGCTTGTGTGAGCCAAAGCAAGTGCAGGACAGCATGGGGATGGTGCTTGTGCTGCCAGAATGCAGCAGACGGGGCACCGTGTCCCTCAGCGGGGCACCCAGCCCAGCCCCAGCCTGGCAGCAGGGCACCCACTCTGCCTGTGGGGAGCACATGCCTGTCCTACTGCTGGAGTCCCTCTTCATCCCAGGACCATGTCCTCCTCCTCCTCGTCTTTTCCATCAACATCCATGGCCTCAATGTACTCTTCCATTTCCACCTCCATCTCTTCCTCCATCTCTTCCTTCACATCCACCTCCATCTCTTCCTCCATCTCTTCCTTCACATCCACCTCCATCTCTTCCTCCATCTCCTCCTTCACATCCACCTCCACCTCTTCCCCTCCAGTCTCTCCTCCCTCCACTTCCATCTCCTCCTCTATATCAGTCTTTAGATCCACCTCCATCTCTTTCTCTTTGTCTCTGGAAAGCTGCAGATGTCGCAAGACCTCGGAGTGGCATCCCTGTCCCACAGCATCCCCACAGAGGCACTTAGGTGGTGGCCATTTGCATGGAATGGCACCTTACCTTCCTGGGGACCAATGTGAGCATCTTGCAGGGATGAATGGCAAAATCCAGGCACGAGAGACCTTTCCGAAGTCTTGGGAGTAGCGGAGCAGGGGCCAAGCAGGGTGACAGCTGTGTAGGCACAAGGGCGAATGGTTGTGTTGTCCTCTTTGCTGGATGCTGGGAGCTCCAGTGTGAATGCAGACCGTGACATCACAATTGACAGGAGTCCAGGGTCACCGTGGAGTGGACAACGGGGATCATAGAATGTTGCAATCCCTGAGTGGTCTGGCTTGGAAGGGACGCTAAAGATCATCTTGTTGCAACTTGAGCAATCTTCTAGCAGAGCACGTTGCTCAGAGTCCTGTTGCCACCTGGCCTTGGATGTTCGCAGCGATGGGGCATGCACATCCTCTGTGCACAGCCTGGGCCAGTGCCTCAGCACTCTCAGTGTGAAAAAGCAGCTTCCTTAGATCCAACCTAAATCAACGTCCTGCACTTAAAAGCCATCCCCGCTTCTGCTCTTGCCACTGGCCCTATTGAACACTGTCCCCATCTTTCCTATGGCACCCTTCAAGTCCTGCATGGCCACAGCAAAGCCTCTCCAGGGCCTTCTGTTCTCCAGGCTCAACATTCTCAAGCCCACATGGACAGCAGTGACTTAGATCAGCAGAAATCAAAGCTGCAAGGTAGCAACTAGCACCAGCAACTGAGAGAGGGAAGCTTTAGACCCAGCCTTGTCTCTAAAGAGACAAAATTAGTAAGAGTGCAGGGGCAGATGGTGGGACACTGGCTCTGTTCTAACTGATGAATATTTTCTTTTTTTCTTCTTCTTCTTTTCTCTCATGCTGACCCAGGTTTTGCTGTTTGAAAGGAAGCTTGGCACAGCATCCATTGTCTTCTCCGTTTGTGAAACACCGAGCAGAATCTGAGCAGGCTGATGGCGCAGAGCAAAACCTGCAAATATCTTGAGGATCCTGAGCCTCAGGGATGCAGCTAAACCCAGTCCAAAGGAATTTCTGGAAAGTCAAACCTGGTTTACATTTTCTTGAGTTTGCCTGTGCCAGCTTCACCAGACATTTAGAGAAAAGCAAACAAAAAACTCCAACCAAAAAAGACAAAAACCCAAACAAACAAACCCACACAAACCAATCAAACAAACAGCTAAAAAACCCCAAAGAAAACCAAAAGGAATGAGGAGTTCATCTTAGTTGTGAGGATATCACAGCAGGCGAACGGCCGCTTCCCACAGGATCACCATACAAAGCCACGTGGAACAGCTGCTGCAAAAGATCCACACCAGGGGAAATAGCAGAAGTGCTACATGGCGGCTTTGGGGGTAGCTGCACATGAAGGTGAAGGATGAGCACTGAGTGGTACAGATCCAGCATTCCCCACAGTCCAGGCCACTCTTTGCTGCTGATGAAAGACCCTTGCAGGACTGTGGCCCTTCTCAAGGCAATGTCAAGCATTGGCACAGCTCTCAGCTGAGCCACTGGCATTTCCAGAGCTAGATTCAGGCCAGAAACCCGAAGCAAATCTCAGCAATACATGTCTGTGGCAGGTGAGGAGACTGAAAGCTTTCATTAGGAATTGGGGATTATGAGCACTGACATTTACTGTGCTAGAAAGTCCAGGGGACAAATTTGTGCCAATTCATGGCACGCCTTTAACTACGAGGATCAATTTGTGTTATGCTTGGAGCAGAGTCTGGTGACAGAGGGGGTTTCCAAAGGAAGTCTTGCTCCATGGAGGCCTGTACCCAAAGAAAATGCCAAGAGAACTGAGGTGTGAAAAACAAAGATCCTTTGTTTCTATAAGAGCAGCAACAAAAAGCAACCTGAGAACATATTTACATTGGAAGAACCTTTGTAACAACAACGATCTAGAGAACGTATTGACAAGAACATAGCTATCAAAACGATATTAAACGTATTTACAGAAGACCAAAAGAAACCCTAAAAGGTATCTACAGAAGGGTGCCATCTGTGTCCTGGATCTCCATCAGTCCCGGAAGAAAAGCAAGTGACACAGTCATTGCAGTCAGGCACAGAGGGCTGTTGCATGTGCCCCCAGGCTGGGCCACACTGGCAGAGCGGGACTCTGCTGCCAGCGCTGAGCCTGGCTGGGGCTGGGGGTCAGGCCCCAGGCACTGGCATGGGGCTTGTGTGAGCCAAAGCAAGTGCAGGACAGGCTGGGGATGGTGCTTGTGCTGCCAGAATGCAGCAGACGGGGCACCGTGTCCCTCAGCGGGGCACCCAGCCCAGCCCCAGCCTGGCAGCAGGGCACCCACTCTGCCTGTGGGGAGCACATGCCTGTCCTACTGCTGGAGTCCCTCTTCATCCCAGGACCATGTCCTCCTCCTCCTCGTCTTTTCCATCAACATCCATGGCCTCAATGTACCCTTCCATTTCCACCTCCATCTCTTCCTCCATCTCCTCCTTCACATCCACCTCCACCTCTTCCCCTCCAGTCTCTCCTCCCTCCACTTCCATCTCCTCCTCTATATCAGTCTTTAGATCCACCTCCATCTCTTTCTCTTTGTCTCTGGAAACCTGCAGATGTCGCAAGACCTCGGAGTGGCATCCCTGTCCCACAGCATCCCCACAGAGGCACTTAGGTGGTGTCCATTTGCATGGAATGGCACCTTACCTTCCTGGGGACCAATGTGAGCATCTTGCAGGGATGAATGGCAAAATCCAGGCACGAGAGACCTTTCCGAAGTCTTGGGAGTAGCGGAGCAGGGGCCAAGCAGGGTGACAGCTGTGTAGGCACAAGGGCGAATGGTTGTGTTGTCCTCTTTGCTGGATGCTGGGAGCTCCAGTGTGAATGCAGACCGTGACATCACAATTGACAGGAGTCCAGGGTCACCGTGGAGTGGACAACGGGGATCATAGAATGTTGCAATCCCTGAGTGGTCTGGCTTGGAAGGGACGCTAAAGATCATCTTGTTGCAACTTGAGCAATCTTCTAGCAGAGCACGTTGCTCAGAGTCCTCTTCCCACCTGGCCTTGGATGTTCGCAGCGATGGGGCATGCACATCCTCTGTGCACAGCCTGGGCCAGTGCCTCAGCACTCTCAGTGTGAAAAAGCAGCTTCCTTAGATCCAACCTAACTCAACGTCCTGCACTTAAAAGCCATCCCCGCTTCTGCTCTTGCCACTGGCCCTATTGAACACTGTCCCCATCTTTCCTATGGCACCCTTCAAGTCCTGCATGGCCACCGCAAAGCCTCTCCAGGGCCTTCTGTTCTCCAGGCTCAACATTCTCAAGCCCACATGGACAGCAGTGACTTAGATCAGCAGAAATCAAAGCTGCAAGGTAGCAACTAGCACCAGCAACTGAGAGAGGGAAGCTTTAGACCCAGCCTTGTCTCTAAAGAGACAAAATTAGTAAGAGTGCAGGGGCAGATGGTGGGACACTGGCTCTGTTCTAACTGATGAATATTTTCTTTTTTTCTTCTTCTTCTTCTTTTCTCTCATGCTGACCCAGGTTTTGCTGTTTGAAAGGAAGCTTGGCACAGCATCCATTGTCTCGTGCATTTGTGAAACACCGAGCAGAATCTGAGCAGGCTGATGGCGCAGAGCAAAACCTGCAAATATCTTGAGGATCCTGAGCCTCAGAGATGCAGCTAAACCCAGTCCAAAGGAATTTCTGGAAAGTCAAACCTGGTTTACATTTTCTTGAGTTTGCCTGTGCCAGCTTCACCAGACATTTAGAGAAAAGCAAACAAAAAACTCCAACCAAAAAAGACAAAAACCCAAACAAACAAACCCACACAAACCAATCAAACAACCAGCTAAAAAACCCCAAAGAAAACCAAAAGGAATGAGGAGTTCATCTTAGTTGTGAGGATATCACAGCAGGCGAACGGCCGCTTCCCACAGGATCACCATACAAAGCCACGTGGAACAGCTGCTGCAAAAGATCCACACCAGGGGAAATAGCAGAAGTGCTACATGGCGGCTTTGGGGGTAGCTGCACATGAAGGTGAAAGATGAGCACTGAGTGGTACAGATCCAGCATTCCCCACAGTCCAGGCCGCTCTTTGCTGCTGATGAAAGACCCTTGCAGGACTGTGGCCCTTCTCAAGGCAATGTCAAGCATTGGCACAGCTCTCAGCTGAGCCACTGGCATTTCCAGAGCCAGATTCAGGCCAGAAACCCGAAGCAAATCTCAGCAATACATGTCTGTGGCAGGTGAGGAGACTGAAAGCTTTCATTAGGAATTGGGGATTATGAGCACTGACATTTACTGTGCTAGAAAGTCCAGGGGACAAATTTGTGCCAATTCATGGCACGCCTTTAACTACGAGGATCAATTTGTGTTATGCTTGGAGCAGAGTCTGGTGACAGAGGGGGTTTCCAAAGGAAGTCTTGCTCCATGGAGGCCTGTACCCAAAGAAAATGCCAAGAGAACTGAGGTGTGAAAAACAAAGATCCTTTGTTTCTATAAGAGCAGCAACAAAAAGCAACCTGAGAACATATTTACATTGGAAGAACCTTTGTAACAACAACGATCTAGAGAACGTATTGACAAGAACATAGCTATCAAAACGATATTAAACGTATTTACAGAAGACCAAAAGAAACCCTAAAAGGTATCTACAGAAGGGTGCCATCTGTGTCCTGGATCTCCATCAGTCCCGGAAGAAAAGCAAGTGACACAGTCATTGCAGTCAGGCACAGAGGGCTGTTGCATGTGCCCCCAGGCTGGGCCACACTGGCAGAGCGGGACTCTGCTGCCAGCGCTGAGCCTGGCTGGGGCTGGGGGTCAGGCCCCAGGCACTGGCATGGGGCTTGTGTGAGCCAAAGCAAGTGCAGGACAGCATGGGGATGGTGCTTGTGCTGCCAGAATGCAGCAGACGGGGCACCGTGTCCCTCAGCGGGGCACCCAGCCCAGCCCCAGCCTGGCAGCAGGGCACCCACTCTGCCTGTGGGGAGCACATGCCTGTCCTACTGCTGGAGTCCCTCTTCATCCCAGGACCATGTCCTCCTCCTCCTCGTCTTTTCCATCAACATCCATGGCCTCAATGTACCCTTCCATTTCCACCTCCATCTCTTCCTCCATCTCCTCCTTCACATCCACCTCCATCTCTTCCTCCATCTCTTCCTTCACATCCACCTCCATCTCTTCCTCCATCTCCTCCTTCACATCCACCTCCACCTCTTCCCCTCCAGTCTCTCCTCCCTCCACTTCCATCTCCTCCTCTATATCAGTCTTTAGATCCACCTCCATCTCTTTCTCTTTGTCTCTGGAAACCTGCAGATGTCGCAAGACCTCGGAGTGGCATCCCTGTCCCACAGCATCCCCACAGAGGCACTTAGGTGGTGTCCATTTGCATGGAATGGCACCTTACCTTCCTGGGGACCAATGTGAGCATCTTGCAGGGATGAATGGCAAAATCCAGGCACGAGAGACCTTTCCGAAGTCTTGGGAGTAGCGGAGCAGGGGCCAAGCAGGGTGACAGCTGTGTAGGCACAAGGGCGAATGGTTGTGTTGTCCTCTTTGCTGGATGCTGGGAGCTCCAGTGTGAATGCAGACCGTGACATCACAATTGACAGGAGTCCAGGGTCACCGTGGAGTGGACAATGGGGATCATAGAATGATGCCATCCCTGAGTGGTCTGGCTTGGAAGGGACGCTAAAGATCATCTTGTTGCAACTTGAGCAATCTTCTAGCAGAGCACGTTGCTCAGAGTCCTGTTGCCACCTGGCCTTGGATGTTCGCAGCGATGGGGCATGCACATCCTCTGTGCACAGCCTGGGCCAGTGCCTCAGCACTCTCAGTGTGAAAAAGCAGCTTCCTTAGATCCAACCTAACTCAACGTCCTGCACTTAAAAGCCATCCCCGCTTCTGCTCTTGCCACTGGCCCTATTGAACACTGTCCCCATCTTTCCTATGGCACCCTTCAAGTCCTGCATGGCCACCGCAAAGCCTCTCCAGGGCCTTCTGTTCTCCAGGCTCAACATTCTCAAGCCCACATTGACAGCAGTGACTTAGATCAGCAGAAATCAAAGCTGCAAGGTAGCAACTAGCACCAGCAACTGAGAGAGGGAAGCTTTAGACCCAGCCTTGTCTCTAAAGAGACAAAATTAGTAAGAGTGCAGGGGCAGATGGTGGGACACTGGCTCTGTTCTAACTGATGAATATTTTCTTTTTTTCTTCTTCTTCTTTTCTCTCATGCTGACCCAGGTTTTGCTGTTTGAAAGGAAGCTTGGCACAGCATCCATTGTCTCGTGCATTTGTGAAACACCGAGCAGAATCTGAGCAGGCTGATGGCGCAGAGCAAAACCTGCAAATATCTTGAGGATCCTGAGCCTGGGGGATGCAGCTAAACCCAGTCCAAAGGAATTTCTGGAAAGTCAAACCTGGTTTACATTTTCTTGAGTTTGCCTGTGCCAGCTTCACCAGACATTTAGAGAAAAGCAAACAAAAAACTCCAACCAAAAAAGACAAAACCCCAAACAAACCAACCCACACAAACCAATCAAACAACCAGCTAAAAAACCCCAAAGAAAACCAAAAGGAATGAGGAGTTCATCTTAGTTGTGAGGATATCACAGCAGGCGAACGGCCGCTTCCCACAGGATCACCATACAAAGCCACGTGGAACAGCTGCTGCAAAAGATCCACACCAGGGGAAATAGCAGAAGTGCTACATGGCGGCTTTGGGGGTAGCTGCACATGAAGGTGAAGGATGAGCACTGAGTGGTACAGATCCAGCATTCCCCACAGTCCAGGCCGCTCTTTGCTGCTGATGAAAGACCCTTGCAGGACTGTGGCCCTTCTCAAGGCAATGTCAAGCATTGGCACAGCTCTCAGCTGAGCCACTGGCATTTCCAGAGCCAGATTCAGGCCAGAAACCCGAAGCAAATCTCAGCAATCCATGTCTGTGGCAGGTGAGGAGACTGAAAGCTTTCATTAGGAATTGGGGATTATGAGCACTGACATTTACTGTGCTAGAAAGTCCAGGGGACAAATTTGTGCCAATTCATGGCACGCCTTTAACTACGAGGATCAATTTGTGTTATGCTTGGAGCAGAGTCTGGTGACAGAGGGGGTTTTGAAAGGAAGTCTTGCTCCATGGAGGCCTGTACCCCAAGAAAATGCCAAGAGAACTGAGGTGTGAAAAACAAAGATCCTTTGTTTCTATAAGAGCAGCAACAAAAAGCAACCAGAGAACATATTTACATTGGAAGCACCTTTGTAACAACAACGATCTAGAGAACGTATTGACAAGAACATAGCTATCAAAACGATATTAAGCGTATTTACAGAAGACCAAAAGAAACCCTAAAAGGTATCTACAGAAGGGTGCCATCTGTGTCCTGGATCTCCATCAGTCCTGGAAGAAAAGCAAGTGACACAGTCATTGCAGTCAGGCACAGAGGGCTGTTGCATGTGCCCCCAGGCTGGGCCACACTGGCAGAGCGGGACTCTGCTGCCAGCGCTGAGCCTGGCTGGGGCTGGGGGTCAGGCCCCAGGCACTGGCATGGGGCTTGTGTGAGCCAAAGCAAGTGCAGGACAGCATGGGGATGGTGCTTGTGCTGCCAGAATGCAGCAGACGGGGCACCGTGTCCCTCAGCGGGGCACCCAGCCCAGCCCCAGCCTGGCAGCAGGGCACCCACTCTGCCTGTGGGGAGCACATGCCTGTCCTACTGCTGGAGTCCCTCTTCATCCCAGGACCATGTCCTCCTCCTCCTCGTCTTTTCCATCAATATCCATGGCCTCAATGTACTCTTCCATTTCCACCTCCATCTCTTCCTCCATCTCTTCCTTCACATCCACCTCCATCTCTTCCTCCATCTCTTCCTTCACATCCACCTCCATCTCTTCCTCCATCTCCTCCTTCACATCCACCTCCACCTCTTCCCCTCCAGTCTCTCCTCCCTCCACTTCCATCTCCTCCTCTATATCAGTCTTTAGATCCACCTCCATCTCTTTCTCTTTGTCTCTGGAAACCTGCAGATGTCGCAAGACCTCGGAGTGGCATCCCTGTCCCACAGCATCCCCACAGAGGCACTTAGGTGGTGTCCATTTGCATGGAATGGCACCTTACCTTCCTGGGGACCAATGTGAGCATCTTGCAGGGATGAATGGCAAAATCCAGGCACGAGAGACCTTTCCGAAGTCTTGGGAGTAGCGGAGCAGGGGCCAAGCAGGGTGACAACTGTGTAGGCACAAGGGCGAATGGTTGTGTTGTCCTCTTTGCTGGATGCTGGGAGCTCCAGTGTGAATGCAGACCGTGACATCACAATTGACAGGAGTCCAGGGTCACCGTGGAGTGGACAACGGGGATCACAGAATGTTGCAATCCCTGAGTGGTCTGGCTTGGAAGGGACGCTAAAGATCATCTTGTTGCAACTTGAGCAATCTTCTAGCAGAGCACGTTGCTCAGAGTCCTCTTCCCACCTG
Organism: Corvus hawaiiensis; assembly: GCF_020740725.1. Classification (NCBI taxonomy): domain Eukaryota; kingdom Metazoa; phylum Chordata; class Aves; order Passeriformes; family Corvidae; genus Corvus; species Corvus hawaiiensis. Next base: position 27,875 of record NW_025963380.1, read on the forward strand.
GCCTTGGATGTTCGCAGCGATGGGGCATGCACATCCTCTGTGCACAGCCTGGGCCAGTGCCTCAGCACTCTCAGTGTGAAAAAGCAGCTTCCTTAGATCCAACCTAACTCAACGTCCTGCACTTAAAAGCCATCCCCGCTTCTGCTCTTGCCACTGGCCCTATTGAACACTGTCCCCATCTTTCCTATGGCACCCTTCAAGTCCTGCATGGCCACCGCAAAGCCTCTCCAGGGCCTTCTGTTCTCCAGGCTCAACATTCTCAAGCCCACATGGACAGCAGTGACTTAGATCAGCAGAAATCAAAGCTGCAAGGTAGCAACTAGCACCAGCAACTGAGAGAGGGAAGCTTTAGACCCAGCCTTGTCTCTAAAGAGACAAAATTAGTAAGAGTGCAGGGGCAGATGGTGGGACACTGGCTCTGTTCTAACTGATGAATATTTTCTTTTTTTCTTCTTCTTCTTCTTTTCTCTCATGCTGACCCAGGTTTTGCTGTTTGAAAGGAAGCTTGGCACAGCATCCATTGTCTTCTCCGTTTGTGAAACACCGAGCAGAATCTGAGCAGGCTGATGGCGCAGAGCAAAACCTGCAAATATCTTGAGGATCCTGAGCCTCAGGGATGCAGCTAAACCCAGTCCAAAGGAATTTCTGGAAAGTCAAACCTGGTTTACATTTTCTTGAGTTTGCCTGTGCCAGCTTCACCAGACATTTAGAGAAAAGCAAACAAAAAACTCCAACCAAAAAAGACAAAAACCCAAACAAACAAACCCACACAAACCAATCAAACAACCAGCTAAAAAACCCCAAAGAAAACCAAAAGGAATGAGGAGTTCATCTTAGTTGTGAGGATATCACAGCAGGCGAACGGCCGCTTCCCACAGGATCACCATACAAAGCCACATGGAACAGCTGCTGCAAAAGATCCACACCAGGGGAAATAGCAGAAGTGCTACATGGCGGCTTTGGGGGTAGCTGCACATGAAGGTGAAGGATGAGCACTGAGTGGTACAGATCCAGCATTCCCCACAGTCCAGGCCGCTCTTTGCTGCTGATGAAAGACCCTTGCAGGACTGTGGCCCTTCTCAAGGCAATGTCAAGCATTGGCACAGCTCTCAGCTGAGCCACTGGCATTTCCAGAGCCAGATTCAGGCCAGAAACCCGAAGCAAATCTCAGCAATACATGTCTGTGGCAGGTGAGGAGACTGAAAGCTTTCATTAGGAATTGGGGATTATGAGCACTGACATTTACTGTGCTAGAAAGTCCAGGGGACAAATTTGTGCCAATTCATGGCACGCCTTTAACTACGAGGATCAATTTGTGTTATGCTTGGAGCAGAGTCTGGTGACAGAGGGGGTTTCCAAAGGAAGTCTTGCTCCATGGAGGCCTGTACCCAAAGAAAATGCCAAGAGAACTGAGGTGTGAAAAACAAAGATCCTTTGTTTCTATAAGAGCAGCAACAAAAAGCAACCTGAGAACATATTTACATTGGAAGAACCTTTGTAACAACAACGATCTAGAGAACGTATTGACAAGAACATAGCTATCAAAACGATATTAAGCGTATTTACAGAAGACCAAAAGAAACCCTAAAAGGTATCTACAGAAGGGTGCCATCTGTGTCCTGGATCTCCATCAGTCCTGGAAGAAAAGCAAGTGACACAGTCATTGCAGTCAGGCACAGAGGGCTGTTGCATGTGCCCCCAGGCTGGGCCACACTGGCAGAGCGGGACTCTGCTGCCAGCGCTGAGCCTGGCTGGGGCTGGGGGTCAGGCCCCAGGCACTGGCATGGGGCTTGTGTGAGCCAAAGCAAGTGCAGGACAGCATGGGGATGGTGCTTGTGCTGCCAGAATGCAGCAGACGGGGCACCGTGTCCCTCAGCGGGGCACCCAGCCCAGCCCCAGCCTGGCAGCAGGGCACCCACTCTGCCTGTGGGGAGCACATGCCTGTCCTACTGCTGGAGTCCCTCTTCATCCCAGGACCATGTCCTCCTCCTCCTCGTCTTTTCCATCAATATCCATGGCCTCAATGTACTCTTCCATTTCCACCTCCATCTCTTCCTCCATCTCTTCCTTCACATCCACCTCCATCTCTTCCTCCATCTCTTCCTTCACATCCACCTCCATCTCTTCCTCCATCTCCTCCTTCACATCCACCTCCACCTCTTCCCCTCCAGTCTCTCCTCCCTCCACTTCCATCTCCTCCTCTATATCAGTCTTTAGATCCACCTCCATCTCTTTCTCTTTGTCTCTGGAAACCTGCAGATGTCGCAAGACCTCGGAGTGGCATCCCTGTCCCACAGCATCCCCACAGAGGCACTTAGGTGGTGTCCATTTGCATGGAATGGCACCTTACCTTCCTGGGGACCAATGTCAGCATCTTGCAGGGATGAATGGCAAAATCCAGGCACGAGAGACCTTTCCGAAGTCTTGGGAGTAGCGGAGCAGGGGCCAAGCAGGGTGACAGCTGTGTAGGCACAAGGGCGAATGGTTGTGTTGTCCTCTTTGCTGGATGCTGGGAGCTCCAGTGTGAATGCAGACCGTGACATCACAATTGACAGGAGTCCAGGGTCACCGTGGAGTGGACAACGGGGATCACAGAATGTTGCAATCCCTGAGTGGTCTGGCTTGGAAGGGACGCTAAAGATCATCTTGTTGCAACTTGAGCAATCTTCTAGCAGAGCACGTTGCTCAGAGTCCTGTTGCCACCTGGCCTTGGATGTTCGCAGCGATGGGGCATGCACATCCTCTGTGCACAGCCTGGGCCAGTGCCTCAGCACTCTCAGTGTGAAAAAGCAGCTTCCTTAGATCCAACCTAACTCAACGTCCTGCACTTAAAAGCCATCCCCGCTTCTGCTCTTGCCTCTGGCCCTATTGAACACTGTCCCCATCTTTCCTATGGCACCCTTCAAGTCCTGCATGGCCACCGCAAAGCCTCTCCAGGGCCTTCTGTTCTCCAGGCTCAACATTCTCAAGCCCACATGGACAGCAGTGACTTAGATCAGCAGAAATCAAAGCTGCAAGGTAGCAACTAGCACCAGCAACTGAGAGAGGGAAGCTTTAGACCCAGCCTTGTCTCTAAAGAGACAAAATTAGTAAGAGTGCAGGGGCAGATGGTGGGACACTGGCTCTGTTCTAACTGATGAATATTTTCTTTTTTTCTTCTTCTTCTTTTCTCTCATGCTGACCCAGGTTTTGCTGTTTGAAAGGAAGCTTGGCACAGCATCCATTGTCTCGTGCATTTGTGAAACACCGAGCAGAATCTGAGCAGGCTGATGGCGCAGAGCAAAACCTGCAAATATCTTGAGGATCCTGAGCCTGGGGGATGCAGCTAAACCCAGTCCAAAGGAATTTCTGGAAAGTCAAACCTGGTTTACATTTTCTTGAGTTTGCCTGTGCCAGCTTCACCAGACATTTAGAGAAAAGCAAACAAAAAACTCCAACCAAAAAAGACAAAACCCCAAACAAACCAACCCACACAAACCAATCAAACAACCAGCTAAAAAACCCCAAAGAAAACCAAAAGGAATGAGGAGTTCATCTTAGTTGTGAGGATATCACAGCAGGCGAACGGCCGCTTCCCACAGGATCACCATACAAAGCCACGTGGAACAGCTGCTGCAAAAGATCCACACCAGGGGAAATAGCAGAAGTGCTACATGGCGGCTTTGGGGGTAGCTGCACATGAAGGTGAAGGATGAGCACTGAGTGGTACAGATCCAGCATTCCCCACAGTCCAGGCCGCTCTTTGCTGCTGATGAAAGACCCTTGCAGGACTGTGGCCCTTCTCAAGGCAATGTCAAGCATTGGCACAGCTCTCAGCTGAGCCACTGGCATTTCCAGAGCCAGATTCAGGCCAGAAACCCGAAGCAAATCTCAGCAATACATGTCTGTGGCAGGTGAGGAGACTGAAAGCTTTCATTAGGAATTGGGGATTATGAGCACTGACATTTACTGTGCTAGAAAGTCCAGGGGACAAATTTGTGCCAATTCATGGCACGCCTTTAACTACGAGGATCAATTTGTGTTATGCTTGGAGCAGAGTCTGGTGACAGAGGGGGTTTCCAAAGGAAGTCTTGCTCCATGGAGGCCTGTACCCAAAGAAAATGCCAAGAGAACTGAGGTGTGAAAAACAAAGATCCTTTGTTTCTATAAGAGCAGCAACAAAAAGCAACCTGAGAACATATTTACATTGGAAGAACCTTTGTAACAACAACGATCTAGAGAACGTATTGACAAGAACATAGCTATCAAAACGATATTAAGCGTATTTACAGAAGACCAAAAGAAACCCTAAAAGGTATCTACAGAAGGGTGCCATCTGTGTCCTGGATCTCCATCAGTCCTGGAAGAAAAGCAAGTGACACAGTCATTGCAGTCAGGCACAGAGGGCTGTTGCATGTGCCCCCAGGCTGGGCCACACTGGCAGAGCGGGACTCTGCTGCCAGCGCTGAGCCTGGCTGGGGCTGGGGGTCAGGCCCCAGGCACTGGCATGGGGCTTGTGTGAGCCAAAGCAAGTGCAGGACAGCATGGGGATGGTGCTTGTGCTGCCAGAATGCAGCAGACGGGGCACCGTGTCCCTCAGCGGGGCACCCAGCCCAGCCCCAGCTGGGCAGCAGGGCACCCACTCTGCCTGTGGGGAGCACATCCCTGTCCTACTGCTGGAGTCCCTCTTCATCCCAGGACCATGTCCTCCTCCTCCTCGTCTTTTCCATCAACATCCATGGCCTCAATGTACTCTTCCATTTCCACCTCCATCTCTTCCTCCATCTCCTCCTTCACATCCACCTCCATCTCTTCCTCCATCTCCTCCTTCACATCCACCTCCATCTCTTCCTCCATCTCCTCCTTCACATCCACCTCCATCTCTTCCTCCATCTCCTCCTTCACATCCACCTCCACCTCTTCCCCTCCAGTCTCTCCTCCCTCCACTTCCATTTCCTCCTCTATATCAGTCTTTAGATCCACCTCCATCTCTTTCTCTTTGTCTCTGGAAACCTGCAGATGTCGCAAGACCTCGGAGTGGCATCCCTGTCCCACAGCATCCCCACAGAGGCACTTAGGTGGTGGCCATTTGCATGGAATGGCACCTTACCTTCCTGGGGACCAATGTGAGCATCTTGCAGGGATGAATGGCAAAATCCAGGCACGAGAGACCTTTCCGAAGTCTTGGGAGTAGCGGAGCAGGGGCCAAGCAGGGTGACAGCTGTGTAGGCACAAGGGCGAATGGTTGTGTTGTCCTCTTTGCTGGATGCTGGGAGCTCCAGTGTGAATGCAGACCGTGACATCACAATTGACAGGAGTCCAGGGTCACCGTGGAGTGGACAACGGGGATCATAGAATGTTGCAATCCCTGAGTGGTCTGGCTTGGAAGGGACGCTAAAGATCATCTTGTTGCAACTTGAGCAATCTTCTAGCAGAGCACGTTGCTCAGAGTCCTCTTCCCACCTGGCCTTGGATGTTTGCAGCGATGGGGCATGCACATCCTCTGTGCACAGCCTGGGCCAGTGCCTCAGCACTCTCAGTGTGAAAAAGCAGCTTCCTTAGATCCAACCTAACTCAACGTCCTGCACTTAAAAGCCATCCCCGCTTCTGCTCTTGCCACTGGCCCTATTGAACACTGTCCCCATCTTTCCTATGGCACCCTTCAAGTCCTGCATGGCCACCGCAAAGCCTCTCCAGGGCCTTCTGTTCTCCAGGCTCAACATTCTCAAGCCCACATGGACAGCAGTGACTTAGATCAGCAGAAATCAAAGCTGCAAGGTAGCAACTAGCACCAGCAACTGAGAGAGGGAAGCTTTAGACCCAGCCTTGTCTCTAAAGAGACAAAATTAGTAAGAGTGCAGGGGCAGATGGTGGGACACTGGCTCTGTTCTAACTGATGAATATTTTCTTTTTTTCTTCTCCTTCTTCTTTTCTCTCATGCTGACCCAGGTTTTGCTGTTTGAAAGGAAGCTTGGCACAGCATCCATTGTCTTCTCCGTTTGTGAAACACCGAGCAGAATCTGAGCAGGCTGATGGCGCAGAGCAAAACCTGCAAATATCTTGAGGATCCTGAGCCTCAGGGATGCAGCTAAACCCAGTCCAAAGGAATTTCTGGAAAGTCAAACCTGGTTTACATTTTCTTGAGTTTGCCTGTGCCAGCTTCACCAGACATTTAGAAAAAAGCAAACAAAAAACTCCAACCAAAAAAGACAAAACCCCAAACAAACCAACCCACACAAACCAATCAAACAAACAGCTAAAAAACCCCAAAGAAAACCAAAAGGAACGAGGAGTTCATCTCAGTTGTGAGGATATCACAGCAGGCGAACGGCCGCTTCCCACAGGATCACCATACAAAGCCACGTGGAACAGCTGCTGCAAAAGATCCACACCAGGGGAAATAGCAGAAGTGCTACATGGCGGCTTTGGGGGTAGCTGCACATGAAGGTGAAGGATGAGCACTGAGTGGTACAGATCCAGCATTCCCCACACTCCAGGCCGCTCTTTGCTGCTGATGAAAGACCCTTGCAGGACTGTGGCCCTTCTCAAGGCAATGTCAAGCATTGGCACAGCTCTCAGCTGAGCCACTGGCATTTCCAGAGCCAGATTCAGGCCAGAAACCCGAAGCAAATCTCAGCAATACATGTCTGTGGCAGGTGAGGAGACTGAAAGCTTTCATTAGGAATTGGGGATTATGAGCACTGACATTTACTGTGCTAGAAAGTCCAGGGGACAAATTTGTGCCAATTCATGGCACGCCTTTAACTACGAGGATCAATTTGTGTTATGCTTGGAGCAGAGTCTGGTGACAGAGGGGGTTTCCAAAGGAAGTCTTGCTCCATGGAGGCCTGTACCCCAAGAAAATGCCAAGAGAACTGAGGTGTGAAAAACAAAGATCCTTTGTTTCTATAAGAGCAGCAACAAAAAGCAACTAGAGAACATATTTACATTGGAAGCACCTTTGTAACAACAACGATCTAGAGAACGTATTGACAAGAACATAGCTATCAAAACTATATTAAGCGTATTTACAGAAGACCAAAAGAAACCCTAAAAGGTATCTACAGAAGGGTGCCATCTGTGTCCTGGATCTCCATCAGTCCCGGAAGAAAAGCAAGTGACACAGTCATTGCAGTCAGGCACAGAGGGCTGTTGCATGTGCCCCCAGGCTGGGCCACACTGGCAGAGCGGGACTCTGCTGCCAGCGCTGAGCCTGGCTGGGGCTGGGGGTCAGGCCCCAGGCACTGGCATGGGGCTTGTGTGAGCCAAAGCCAGTGCAGGACAGCATGGGGATGGTGCTTGTGCTGCCAGAATGCAGCAGACGGGGCACCGTGTCCCTCAGCGGGGCACCCAGCCCAGCCCCAGCCTGGCAGCAGGGCACCCACTCTGCCTGTGGGGAGCACATGCCTGTCCTACTGCTGGAGTCCCTCTTCATCCCAGGACCATGTCCTCCTCCTCCTCGTCTTTTCCATCAATATCCATGGCCTCAATGTACTCTTCCATTTCCACCTCCATCTCTTCCTCCATCTCCTCCTTCACATCCACCTCCATCTCTTCCTCCATCTCCTCCTTCACATCCACCTCCATCTCTTCCTCCATCTCCTCCTTCACATCCACCTCCACCTCTTCCCCTCCAGTCTCTCCTCCCTCCACTTCCATTTCCTCCTCTATATCAGTCTTTAGATCCACCTCCATCTCTTTCTCTTTGTCTCTGGAAACCTGCAGATGTCGCAAGACCTCGGAGTGGCATCCCTGTCCCACAGCATCCCCACAGAGGCACTTAGGTGGTGGCCATTTGCATGGAATGGCACCTTACCTTCCTGGGGACCAATGTCAGCATCTTGCAGGGATGAATGGCAAAATCCAGGCACGAGAGACCTTTCCGAAGTCTTGGGAGTAGCGGAGCAGGGGCCAAGCAGGGTGACAGCTGTGTAGGCACAAGGGCGAATGGTTGTGTTGTCCTCTTTGCTGGATGCTGGGAGCTCCAGTGTGAATGCAGACCGTGACATCACAATTGACAGGAGTCCAGGGTCACCGTGGAGTGGACAACGGGGATCATAGAATGTTGCAATCCCTGAGTGGTCTGGCTTGGAAGGGACGCTAAAGATCATCTTGTTGCAACTTGAGCAATCTTCTAGCAGAGCACGTTGCTCAGAGTCCTGTTGCCACCTGGCCTTGGATGTTTGCAGCGATGGGGCATGCACATCCTCTGTGCACAGCCTGGGCCAGTGCCTCAGCACTCTCAGTGTGAAAAAGCAGCTTCCTTAGATCCAACCTAACTCAACGTCCTGCACTTAAAAGCCATCCCCGCTTCTGCTCTTGCCACTGGCCCTATTGAACACTGTCCCCATCTTTCCTATGGCACCCTTCAAGTCCTGCATGGCCACCGCAAAGCCTCTCCAGGGCCTTCTGTTCTCCAGGCTCAACATTCTCAAGCCCACATGGACAGCAGTGACTTAGATCAGCAGAAATCAAAGCTGCAAGGTAGCAACTAGCACCAGGAACTGAGAGAGGGAAGCTTTAGACCCAGCCTTGTCTCTAAAGAGACAAAATTAGTAAGAGTGCAGGGGCAGATGGTGGGACACTGGCTCTGTTCTAACTGATGAATATTTTCTTTTTTTCTTCTTCTTCTTTTCTCTCATGCTGACCCAGGTTTTGCTGTTTGAAAGGAAGCTTGGCACAGCATCCATTGTCTTCTCCGTTTGTGAAACACCGAGCAGAATCTGAGCAGGCTGATGGCGCAGAGCAAAACCTGCAAATATCTTGAGGATCCTGAGCCTCAGGGATGCAGCTAAACCCAGTCCAAAGGAATTTCTGGAAAGTCAAACCTGGTTTACATTTTCTTGAGTTTGCCTGTGCCAGCTTCACCAGACATTTAGAAAAAAGCAAACAAAAAACTCCAACCAAAAAAGACAAAACCCCAAACAAACCAACCCACACAAACCAATCAAACAAACAGCTAAAAAACCCCAAAGAAAACCAAAAGGAACGAGGAGTTCATCTCAGTTGTGAGGATATCACAGCAGGCGAACGGCCGCTTCCCACAGGATCACCATACAAAGCCACGTGGAACAGCTGCTGCAAAAGATCCACACCAGGGGAAATAGCAGAAGTGCTACATGGCGGCTTTGGGGGTAGCTGCACATGAAGGTGAAGGATGAGCACTGAGTGGTACAGATCCAGCATTCCCCACAGTCCAGGCCGCTCTTTGCTGCTGATGAAAGACCCTTGCAGGACTGTGGCCCTTCTCAAGGCAATGTCAAGCATTGGCACAGCTCTCAGCTGAGCCACTGGCATTTCCAGAGCCAGATTCAGGCCAGAAACCCGAAGCAAATCTCAGCAATACATGTCTGTGGCAGGTGAGGAGACTGAAAGCTTTCATTAGGAATTGGGGATTATGAGCACTGACATTTACTGTGCTAGAAAGTCCAGGGGACAAATTTGTGCCAATTCATGGCACGCCTTTAACTACGAGGATCAATTTGTGTTATGCTTGGAGCAGAGTCTGGTGACAGAGGGGGTTTCCAAAGGAAGTCTTGCTCCATGGAGGCCTGTACCCCAAGAAAATGCCAAGAGAACTGAGGTGTGAAAAACAAAGATCCTTTGTTTCTATAAGAGCAGCAACAAAAAGCAACTAGAGAACATATTTACATTGGAAGCACCTTTGTAACAACAACGATCTAGAGAACGTATTGACAAGAACATAGCTATCAAAACTATATTAAGCGTATTTACAGAAGACCAAAAGAAACCCTAAAAGGTATCTACAGAAGGGTGCCATCTGTGTCCTGGATCTCCATCAGTCCCGGAAGAAAAGCAAGTGACACAGTCATTGCAGTCAGGCACAGAGGGCTGTTGCATGTGCCCCCAGGCTGGGCCACACTGGCAGAGCGGGACTCTGCTGCCAGCGCTGAGCCTGGCTGGGGCTGGGGGTCAGGCCCCAGGCACTGGCATGGGGCTTGTGTGAGCCAAAGCAAGTGCAGGACAGGCTGGGGATGGTGCTTGTGCTGCCAGAATGCAGCAGACGGGGCACCGTGTCCCTCAGCGGGGCACCCAGCCCAGCCCCAGCCTGGCAGCAGGGCACCCACTCTGCCTGTGGGGAGCACATGCCTGTCCTACTGCTGGAGTCCCTCTTCATCCCAGGACCATGTCCTCCTCCTCCTCGTCTTTTCCATCAATATCCATGGCCTCAATGTACTCTTCCATTTCCACCTCCATCTCTTCCTCCATCTCTTCCTTCACATCCACCTCCATCTCTTCCTCCATCTCTTCCTTCACATCCACCTCCATCTCTTCCTCCATCTCCTCCTTCACATCCACCTCCACCTCTTCCCCTCCAGTCTCTCCTCCCTCCACTTCCATCTCCTCCTCTATATCAGTCTTTAGATCCACCTCCATCTCTTTCTCTTTGTCTCTGGAAACCTGCAGATGTCGCAAGACCTCGGAGTGGCATCCCTGTCCCACAGCATCCCCACAGAGGCACTTAGGTGGTGTCCATTTGCATGGAATGGCACCTTACCTTCCTGGGGACCAATGTGAGCATCTTGCAGGGATGAATGGCAAAATCCAGGCACGAGAGACCTTTCCGAAGTCTTGGGAGTAGCGGAGCAGGGGCCAAGCAGGGTGACAGCTGTGTAGGCACAAGGGCGAATGGTTGTGTTGTCCTCTTTGCTGGATGCTGGGAGCTCCAGTGTGAATGCAGACCGTGACATCACAATTGACAGGAGTCCAGGGTCACCGTGGAGTGGACAACGGGGATCACAGAATGTTGCAATCCCTGAGTGGTCTGGCTTGGAAGGGACGCTAAAGATCATCTTGTTGCAACTTGAGCAATCTTCTAGCAGAGCACGTTGCTCAGAGTCCTGTTGCCACCTGGCCTTGGATGTTTGCAGCGATGGGGCATGCACATCCTCTGTGCACAGCCTGGGCCAGTGCCTCAGCACTCTCAGTGTGAAAAAGCAGCTTCCTTAGATCCAACCTAACTCAACGTCCTGCACTTAAAAGCCATCCCCGCTTCTGCTCTTGCCACTGGCCCTATTGAACACTGTCCCCATCTTTCCTATGGCACCCTTCAAGTCCTGCATGGCCACCGCAAAGCCTCTCCAGGGCCTTCTGTTCTCCAGGCTCAACATTCTCAAGCCCACATGGACAGCAGTGACTTAGATCAGCAGAAATCAAAGCTGCAAGGTAGCAACTAGCACCAGCAACTGAGAGAGGGAAGCTTTAGACCCAGCCTTGTCTCTAAAGAGACAAAATTAGTAAGAGTGCAGGGGCAGATGGTGGGACACTGGCTCTGTTCTAACTGATGAATATTTTCTTTTTTTCTTCTTCTTCTTTTCTCTCATGCTGACCCAGGTTTTGCTGTTTGAAAGGAAGCTTGGCACAGCATCCATTGTCTCGTGCATTTGTGAAACACCGAGCAGAATCTGAGCAGGCTGATGGCGCAGAGCAAAACCTGCAAATATCTTGAGGATCCTGAGCCTCAGGGATGCAGCTAAACCCAGTCCAAAGGAATTTCTGGAAAGTCAAACCTGGTTTACATTTTCTTGAGTTTGCCTGTGCCAGCTTCACCAGACATTTAGAGAAAAGCAAACAAAAAACTCCAACCAAAAAAGACAAAACCCCAAACAAACCAACCCACACAAACCAATCAAACAACCAGCTAAAAAACCCCAAAGAAAACCAAAAGGAATGAGGAGTTCATCTTAGTTGTGAGGATATCACAGCAGGCGAACGGCCGCTTCCCACAGGATCACCATACAAAGCCACATGGAACAGCTGCTGCAAAAGATCCACACCAGGGGAAATAGCAGAAGTGCTACATGGCAGCTTTGGGGGTAGCTGCACATGAAGGTGAAGGATGAGCACTGAGTGGTACAGATCCAGCATTCCCCACAGTCCAGGCCGCTCTTTGCTGCTGATGACAGACCCTTGCAGGACTGTGGCCCTTCTCAAGGCAATGTCAATCATTGGCACAGCTCTCAGCTGAGCCACTGGCATTTCCAGAGCCAGATTCAGGCCAGAAACCCGAAGCAAATCTCAGCAATACATGTCTGTGGCAGGTGAGGAGACTGAAAGCTTTCATTAGGAATTGGGGATTATGAGCACTGACATTTACTGTGCTAGAAAGTCCAGGGGACAAATTTGTGCCAATTCATGGCACGCCTTTAACTACGAGGATCAATTTGTGTTATGCTTGGAGCAGAGTCTGGTGACAGAGGGGGTTTCCAAAGGAAGTCTTGCTCCATGGAGGCCTGTACCCAAAGAAAATGCCAAGAGAACTGAGGTGTGAAAAACAAAGATCCTTTGTTTCTATAAGAGCAGCAACAAAAAGCAACCTGAGAACATATTTACATTGGAAGAACCTTTGTAACAACAACGATCTAGAGACCGTATTGACAAGAACATAGCTATCAAAACGATATTAAACGTATTTACAGAAGACCAAAAGAAACCCTACAAGGTATCTACAGAAGGGTGCCATCTGTGTCCTGGATCTCCATCAGTCCCGGAAGAAAAGCAAGTGACACAGTCATTGCAGTCAGGCACAGAGGGCTGTTGCATGTGCCCCCAGGCTGGGCCACACTGGCAGAGTGGGACTCTGCTGCCAGCGCTGAGCCTGGCTGGGGCTGGGGGTCAGGCCCCAGGCACTGGCATGGGGCTTGTGTGAGCCAAAGCAAGTGCAGGACAGGCTGGGGATGGTGCTTGTGCTGCCAGAATGCAGCAGACGGGGCACCGTGTCCCTCAGCGGGGCACCCAGCCCAGCCCCAGCCTGGCAGCAGGGCACCCACTCTGCCTGTGGGGAGCACATGCCTGTCCTACTGCTGGAGTCCCTCTTCATCCCAGGACCATGTCCTCCTCCTCCTCGTCTTTTCCATCAACATCCATGGCCTCAATGTACCCTTCCATTTCCACCTCCATCTCTTCCTCCATCTCCTCCTTCACATCCACCTCCATCTCTTCCTCCATCTCTTCCTTCACATCCACCTCCATCTCTTCCTCCATCTCCTCCTTCACATCCACCTCCACCTCTTCCTCTCCAGTCTCTCCTCCCTCCACTTCCATCTCCTCCTCTATATCAGTCTTTAGATCCACCTCCATCTCTTTCTCTTTGTCTCTGGAAACCTGCAGATGTCGCAAGACCTCGGAGTGGCATCCCTGTCCCACAGCATCCCCACAGAGGCACTTAGGTGGTGTCCATTTGCATGGAATGGCACCTTACCTTCCTGGGGACCAATGTCAGCATCTTGCAGGGATGAATGGCAAAATCCAGGCACGAGAGACCTTTCCGAAGTCTTGGGAGTAGCGGAGCAGGGGCCAAGCAGGGTGACAGCTGTGTAGGCACAAGGGCGAATGGTTGTGTTGTCCTCTTTGCTGGATGCTGGGAGCTCCAGTGTGAATGCAGACCGTGACATCACAATTGACAGGAGTCCAGGGTCACCGTGGAGTGGACAACGGGGATCATAGAATGTTGCAATCCCTGAGTGGTCTGGCTTGGAAGGGACGCTAAAGATCATCTTGTTGCAACTTGAGCAATCTTCTACCAGAGCACGTTGCTCAGAGTCCTCTTCCCACCTGGCCTTGGATGTTCGCAGCGATGGGGCATGCACATCCTCTGTGCACAGCCTGGGCCAGTGCCTCAGCACTCTCAGTGTGAAAAAGCAGCTTCCTTAGATCCAACCTAACTCAACGTCCTGCACTTAAAAGCCATCCCCGCTTCTGCTCTTGCCTCTGGCCCTATTGAACACTGTCCCCATCTTTCCTATGGCACCCTTCAAGTCCTGCATGGCCACAGCAAAGCCTCTCCAGGGCCTTCTGTTCTCCAGGCTCAACATTCTCAAGCCCACATGGACAGCAGTGACTTAGATCAGCAGAAATCAAAGCTGCAAGGTAGCAACTAGCACCAGCAACTGAGAGAGGGAAGCTTTAGACCCAGCCTTGTCTCTAAAGAGACAAAATTAGTAAGAGTGCAGGGGCAGATGGTGGGACACTGGCTCTGTTCTAACTGATGAATATTTTCTTTTTTTCTTCTTCTTCTTCTTTTCTCTCATGCTGACCCAGGTTTTGCTGTTTGAAAGGAAGCTTGGCACAGCATCCATTGTCTTGTGCATTTGTGAAACACCGAGCAGAATCTGAGCAGGCTGATGGCGCAGAGCAAAACCTGCAAATATCTTGAGGATCCTGAGCCTCAGGGATGCAGCTAAACCCAGTCCAAAGGAATTTCTGGAAAGTCAAACCTGGTTTACATTTTCTTGAGTTTGCCTGTGCCAGCTTCACCAGACATTTAGAGAAAAGCAAACAAAAAACTCCAACCAAAAAAGACAAAAACCCAAACAAACAAACCCACACAAACCAATCAAACAAACAGCTAAAAAACCCCAAAGAAAACCAAAAGGAACGAGGAGTTCATCTCAGTTGTGAGGATATCACAGCAGGCGAACGGCCGCTTCCCACAGGATCACCATACAAAGCCACGTGGAACAGCTGCTCCAAAAGATCCACACCAGGGGAAATAGCAGAAGTGCTACATGGCGGCTTTGGGGGTAGCTCCACATTAAGGTGAAGGATGAGCACTGAGTGGTACAGATCCAGCATTCCCCACAGTGCAGGCCGCTCTTTGCTGCTGATGAAAGACCCTTGCAGGACTGTGGCCCTTCTCAAGGCAATGTCAAGCATTGGCACAGCTCTCAGCTGAGCCATTGGCATTTCCAGAGCCAGATTCAGGCCAGAAACCCGAAGCAAATCTCAGCAATACATGTCTGTGGCAGGTGAGGAGACTGAAAGCTTTCATTAGGAATTGGGGATTATGAGCACTGACATTTACTGTGCTAGAAAGTCCAGGGGACAAATTTGTGCCAATTCATGGCACACCTTTAACTACGAGGATCAATTTGTGTTATGCTTGGAGCAGAGTCTGGTGACAGAGGGGGTTTTGAAAGGAAGTCTTGCTCCATGGAGGCCTGTACCCAAAGAAAATGCCAAGAGAACTGAGGTGTGAAAAACAAAGATCCTTTGTTTTTATAAGAGCAGCAACAAAAAGCAACCTGAGAACATATTTACATTGGAAGAACCTTTGTAACAACAACGATCTAGAGAACGTATTGACAAGAACATAGCTATCAAAACGATATTAAACGTATTTAAAGAAGACCAAAAGAAACCCTAAAAGGTATCTACAGAAGGGTGCCATCTGTGTCCTGGATCTCCATCAGTCCCGGAAGAAAAGCAAGTGACACAGTCATTGCAGTCAGGCACAGAGGGCTGTTGCATGTGCCCCCAGGCTGGGCCACACTGGCAGAGCGGGACTCTGCTGCCAGCGCTGAGCCTGGCTGGGGCTGGGGGTCAGGCCCCAGGCACTGGCATGGGGCTTGTGTGAGCCAAAGCAAGTGCAGGACAGCATGGGGATGGTGCTTGTGCTGCCAGAATGCAGCAGACGGGGCACCGTGTCCCTCAGCGGGGCACCCAGCCCAGCCCCAGCCTGGCAGCAGGGCACCCACTCTGCCTGTGGGGAGCACATGCCTGTCCTACTGCTGGAGTCCCTCTTCATCCCAGGACCATGTCCTCCTCCTCCTCGTCTTTTCCATCAACATCCATGGCCTCAATGTACTCTTCCATTTCCACCTCCATCTCTTCCTCCATCTCTTCCTTCACATCCACCTCCGTCTCTTCCTCCATCTCTTCCTTCACATCCACCTCCATCTCTTCCTCCATCTCCTCCTTCACATCCACCTCCACCTCTTCCCCTCCAGTCTCTCCTCCCTCCACTTCCATCTCCTCCTCTATATCAGTCTTTAGATCCACCTCCATCTCTTTCTCTTTGTCTCTGGAAACCTGCAGATGTCGCAAGACCTCGGAGTGGCATCCCTGTCCCACAGCATCCCCACAGAGGCACTTAGGTGGTGTCCATTTGCATGGAATGGCACCTTACCTTCCTGGAGATGAATGTGAGCATCTTGCAGGGATGAATGGCAAAATCCAGGCACGAGAGACCTTTCCGAAGTCTTGGGAGTAGCGGAGCAGGGGCCAAGCAGGGTGACAGGTGTGTAGGCACAAGGGCGAATGGTTGTGTTGTCCTCTTTGCTGGATGCTGGGAGCTCCAGTGTGAATGCAGACCGTGACATCACAATTGACAGGAGTCCAGGGTCACCGTGGAGTGGACAACGGGGATCATAGAATGTTGCAATCCCTGAGTGCTCTGGCTTGGAAGGGACGCTAAAGATCATCTTGTTGCAACTTGAGCAATCTTCTAGCAGAGCACGTTGCTCAGAGTCCTCTTCCCACCTGGCCTTGGATGTTCGCAACGATGGGGCATGCACATCCTCTGTGCACAGCCTGGGCCAGTGCCTCAGCACTCTCAGTGTGAAAAAGCAGCTTCCTTAGATCCAACCTAACTCAACGTCCTGCACTTAAAAGCCATCCCCGCTTCTGCTCTTGCCTCTGGCCCTATTGAACACTGTCCCCATCTTTCCTATGGCACCCTTCAAGTCCTGCATGGCCACAGCAAAGCCTCTCCAGGGCCTTCTGTTCTCCAGGCTCAACATTCTCAAGCCCACATGGACAGCAGTGACTTAGATCAGCAGAAATCAAAGCTGCAAGGTAGCAACTAGCACCAGCAACTGAGAGAGGGAAGCTTTAGACCCAGCCTTGTCTCTAAAGAGACAAAATTAGTAAGAGTGCAGGGGCAGATGGTGGGACACTGGCTCTGTTCTAACTGATGAATATTTTCTTTTTTTCTTCTTCTTCTTTTCTCTCATGCTGACCCAGGTTTTGCTGTTTGAAAGGAAGCTTGGCACAGCATCCATTGTCTTCTCCGTTTGTGAAACACCGAGCAGAATCTGAGCAGGCTGATGGCGCAGAGCAAAACCTGCAAATATCTTGAGGATCCTGAGCCTCAGGGATGCAGCTAAACCCAGTCCAAAGGAATTTCTGGAAAGTCAAACCTGGTTTACATTTTCTTGAGTTTGCCTGTGCCAGCTTCACCAGACATTTAGAGAAAAGCAAACAAAAAACTCCAACCAAAAAAGACAAAAACCCAAACAAACAAACCCACACAAACCAATCAAACAACCAGCTAAAAAACCCCAAAGAAAACCAAAAGGAACGAGGAGTTCATCTCAGTTGTGAGGATATCACAGCAGGCGAACGGCCGCTTCCCACAGGATCACCATACAAAGCCACGTGGAACAGCTGCTGCAAAAGATCCACACCAGGGGAAATAGCAGAAGTGCTACATGGCGGCTTTGGGGGTAGCTGCACATGAAGGTGAAGGATGAGCACTGAGTGGTACAGATCCAGCATTCCCCACAGTCCAGGCCACTCTTTGCTGCTGATGAAAGACCCTTGCAGGACTGTGGCCCTTCTCAAGGCAATGTCAAGCATTGGCACAGCTCTCAGCTGAGCCACTGGCATTTCCAGAGCGAGATTCAGGCCAGAAACCCGAAGCAAATCTCAGCAATACATGTCTGTGGCAGGTGAGGAGACTGAAAGCTTTCATTAGGAATTGGGGATTATGAGCACTGACATTTACTGTGCTAGAAAGTCCAGGGGACAAATTTGTGCCAATTCATGGCACGCCTTTAACTACGAGGATCAATTTGTGTTATGCTTGGAGCAGAGTCTGGTGACAGAGGGGGTTTTGAAAGGAAGTCTTGCTCCATGGAGGCCTGTACCCAAAGAAAATGCCAAGAGAACTGAGGTGTGAAAAACAAAGATCCTTTGTTTCTATAAGAGCAGCAACAAAAAGCAACCTGAGAACATATTTACATTGGAAGAACCTTTGTAACAACAACGATCTAGAGACCGTATTGACAAGAACATAGCTATCAAAACGATATTAAGCGTATTTACAGAAGACCAAAAGAAACCCTAAAAGGTATCTACAGAAGGGTGCCATCTGTGTCCTGGATCTCCATCAGTCCTGGAAGAAAAGCAAGTGACACAGTCATTGCAGTCAGGCACAGAGGGCTGTTGCATGTGCCCCCAGGCTGGGCCACACTGGCAGAGCGGGACTCTGCTGCCAGCGCTGAGCCTGGCTGGGGGTCAGGCCCCAGGCGCTGGCATGGGGCTTGTGTGAGCCAAAGCAAGTGCAGGACAGGCTGGGGATGGTGCTTGTGCTGCCAGAATGCAGCAGACGGGGCACCGTGTCCCTCAGCGGGGCACCCAGCCCAGCCCCAGCCTGGCAGCAGGGCACCCACTCTGCCTGTGGGGAGCACATGCCTGTCCTACTGCTGGAGTCCCTCTTCATCCCAGGACCATGTCCTCCTCCTCCTCGTCTTTTCCATCAACATCCATGGCCTCAATGTACTCTTCCATTTCCACCTCCATCTCTTCCTCCATCTCCTCCTTCACATCCACCTCCATCTCTTCCTCCATCTCCTCCTTCACATCCACCTCCACCTCTTCCCCTCCAGTCTCTCCTCCCTCCACTTCCATCTCCTCCTCTATATCAGTCTTTAGATCCACCTCCATCTCTTTCTCTTTGTCTCTGGAAACCTGCAGATGTCGCAAGACCTCGGAGTGGCATCCCTGTCCCACAGCATCCCCACAGAGGCACTTAGGTGGTGTCCATTTGCATGGAATGGCACCTTACCTTCCTGGGGACCAATGTGAGCATCTTGCAGGGATGAATGGCAAAATCCAGGCACGAGAGACCTTTCCAAAGTCTTGGGAGTAGCGGAGCAGGGGCCAAGCAGGGTGACAGCTGTGTAGGCACAAGGGCGAATGGTTGTGTTGTCCTCTTTGCTGGATGCTGGGAGCTCCAGTGTGAATGCAGACCGTGACATCACAATTGACAGGAGTCCAGGGTCACCGTGGAGTGGACAACGGGGATCATAGAATGTTGCAATCCCTGAGTGGTCTGGCTTGGAAGGGACGCTGAAGATCATCTTGTTGCAACTTGAGCAATCTTCTAGCAGAGCACGTTGCTCAGAGTCCTGTTGCCACCTGGCCTTGGATGTTCGCAGCGATGGGGCATGCACATCCTCTGTGCACAGCCTGGGCCAGTGCCTCAGCACTCTCAGTGTGAAAAAGCAGCTTCCTTAGATCCAACCTAACTCAACGTCCTGCACTTAAAAGCCGTCCCCGCTTCTGCTCTTGCCACTGGCCCTATTGAACACTGTCCCCATCTTTCCTATGGCACCCTTCAAGTCCTGCATGGCCACAGCAAAGCCTCTCCAGGGCCTTCTCTTCTCCAGGCTCAACATTCTCAAGCCCACATGGACAGCAGTGACTTAGATCAGCAGAAATCAAAGCTGCAAGGTAGCAACTAGCACCAGCAACTGAGAGAGGGAAGCTTTAGACCCAGCCTTGTCTCTAAAGAGACAAAATTAGTAAGAGTGCAGGGGCAGATGGTGGGACACTGGCTCTGTTCTAACTGATGAATATTTTCTTTTTTTCTTCTTCTTCTTTTCTCTCATGCTGACCCAGGTTTTGCTGTTTGAAAGGAAGCTTGGCACAGCATCCATTGTCTTCTCCGTTTGTGAAACACCGAGCAGAATCTGAGCAGGCTGATGGCGCAGAGCAAAACCTGCAAATATCTTGAGGATCCTGAGCCTCAGGGATGCAGCTAAACCCAGTCCAAAGGAATTTCTGGAAAGTCAAACCTGGTTTACATTTTCTTGAGTTTGCCTGTGCCAGCTTCACCAGACATTTAGAGAAAAGCAAACAAAAAACTCCAACCAAAAAAGACAAAACCCCAAACAAACAAACCCACAGAAACCAATCAACCAACCAGCTAAAAAACCCCAAAGAAAACCAAAAGGAACGAGGAGTTCATCTCAGTTGTGAGGATATCACAGCAGGCGAACGGCCGCTTCCCACAGGATCACCATACAAAGCCACGTGGAACAGCTGCTCCAAAAGATCCACACCAGGGGAAATAGCAGAAGTGCTACATGGCGGCTTTGGGGGTAGCTGCACATGAAGGTGAAGGATGAGCACTGAGTGGTACAGATCCAGCATTCCCCACAGTCCAGGCCGCTCTTTGCTGCTGATGAAAGACCCTTGCAGGACTGTGGCCCTTCTCAAGGCAATGTCAAGCATTGGCACAGCTCTCAGCTGAGCCACTGGCATTTCCAGAGCCAGATTCAGGCCAGAAACCCGAAGCAAATCTCAGCAATACATGTCTGTGGCAGGTGAGGAGACTGAAAGCTTTCATTAGGAATTGGGGATTATGAGCACTGACATTTACTGTGCTAGAAAGTCCAGGGGACAAATTTGTGCCAATTCATGGCACGCCTTTAACTACGAGGATCAATTTGTGTTATGCTTGGAGCAGAGTCTGGTGACAGAGGGGGTTTCCAAAGGAAGTCTTGCTCCATGGAGGCCTGTACCCAAAGAAAATGCCAAGAGAACTGAGGTGTGAAAAACAAAGATCCTTTGTTTCTATAAGAGCAGCAACAAAAAGCAACTAGAGAACATATTTACATTGGAAGAACCTTTGTAACAACAACGATCTAGAGAACGTATTGACAAGAACATAGCTATCAAAACGATATTAAGCGTATTTACAGAAGACCAAAAGAAACCCTAAAAGGTATCTACAGAAGGGTGCCATCTGTGTCCTGGATCTCCATCAGTCCTGGAAGAAAAGCAAGTGACACAGTCATTGCAGTCAGGCACAGAGGGCTGTTGCATGTGCCCCCAGGCTGGGCCACACTGGCAGAGCGGGACTCTGCTGCCAGCGCTGAGCCTGGCTGGGGCTGGGGGTCAGGCCCCAGGCACTGGCATGGGGCTTGTGTGAGCCAAAGCAAGTGCAGGACAGGCTGGGGATGGTGCTTGTGCTGCCAGAATGCAGCAGACGGGGCACCGTGTCCCTCAGCGGGGCACCCAGCCCAGCCCCAGCCTGGCAGCAGGGCACCCACTCTGCCTGTGGGGAGCACATGCCTGTCCTACTGCTGGAGTCCCTCTTCATCCCAGGACCATGTCCTCCTCCTCCTCGTCTTTTCCATCAACATCCATGGCCTCAATGTACTCTTCCATTTCCACCTCCATCTCTTCCTCCATCTCCTCCTTCACATCCACCTCCATCTCTTCCTCCATCTCCTCCTTCACATCCACCTCCACCTCTTCCCCTCCAGTCTCTCCTCCCTCCACTTCCATCTCCTCCTCTATATCAGTCTTTAGATCCACCTCCATCTCTTTCTCTTTGTCTCTGGAAACCTGCAGATGTCGCAAGACCTCGGAGTGGCATCCCTGTCCCACAGCATCCCCACAGAGGCACTTAGGTGGTGTCCATTTGCATGGAATGGCACCTTACCTTCCTGGGGACCAATGTGAGCATCTTGCAGGGATGAATGGCAAAATCCAGGCACGAGAGACCTTTCCGAAGTCTTGGGAGTAGCGGAGCAGGGGCCAAGCAGGGTGACAGCTGTGTAGGCACAAGGGCGAATGGTTGTGTTGTCCTCTTTGCTGGATGCTGGGAGCTCCAGTGTGAATGCAGACCGTGACATCACAATTGACAGGAGTCCAGGGTCACCGTGGAGTGGACAACGGGGATCACAGAATGTTGCAATCCCTGAGTGGTCTGGCTTGGAAGGGACGCTAAAGATCATCTTGTTGCAACTTGAGCAATCTTCTAGCAGAGCACGTTGCTCAGAGTCCTCTTCCCACCTGGCCTTGGATGTTCGCAGGCATGGGGCATGCACATCCTCTGTGCACAGCCTGGGCCAGTGCCTCAGCACTCTCAGTGTGAAAAAGCAGCTTCCTTAGATCCAACCTAACTCAACGTCCTGCACTTAAAAGCCGTCCCCGCTTCTGCTCTTGCCACTGGCCCTATTGAACACTGTCCCCATCTTTCCTATGGCACCCTTCAAGTCCTGCATGGCCACAGCAAAGCCTCTCCAGGGCCTTCTGTTCTCCAGGCTCAACATTCTCAAGCCCACATGGACAGCAGTGACTTAGATCAGCAGAAATCAAAGCTGCAAGGTAGCAACTAGCACCAGCAACTGAGAGAGGGAAGCTTTAGACCCAGCCTTGTCTCTAAAGAGACAAAATTAGTAAGAGTGCAGGGGCAGATGGTGGGACACTGGCTCTGTTCTAACTGATGAATATTTTCTTTTTTTCTTCTTCTTCTTCTTTTCTCTCATGCTGACCCAGGTTTTGCTGTTTGAAAGGAAGCTTGGCACAGCATCCATTGTCTTCTCCGTTTGTGAAACACCGAGCAGAATCTGAGCAGGCTGATGGCGCAGAGCAAAACCTGCAAATATCTTGAGGATCCTGAGCCTCAGGGATGCAGCTAAACCCAGTCCAAAGGAATTTCTGGAAAGTCAAACCTGGTTTACATTTTCTTGAGTTTGCCTGTGCCAGCTTCACCAGACATTTAGAGAAAAGCAAACAAAAAACTCCAACCAAAAAAGACAAAAACCCAAACAAACAAACCCACACAAACCAATCAAACAAACAGCTAAAAAACCCCAAAGAAAACCAAAAGGAACGAGGAGTTCATCTCAGTTGTGAGGATATCACAGCAGGCGAACGGCCGCTTCCCACAGGATCACCATACAAAGCCACGTGGAACAGCTGCTCCAAAAGATCCACACCAGGGGAAATAGCAGAAGTGCTACATGGCGGCTTTGGGGGTAGCTCCACATTAAGGTGAAGGATGAGCACTGAGTGGTACAGATCCAGCATTCCCCACAGTGCAGGCCGCTCTTTGCTGCTGATGAAAGACCCTTGCAGGACTGTGGTCCTTCTCAAGGCAATGTCAAGCATTGGCACAGCTCTCAGCTGAGCCATTGGCATTTCCAGAGCCAGATTCAGGCCAGAAACCCGAAGCAAATCTCAGCAATACATGTCTGTGGCAGGTGAGGAGACTGAAAGCTTTCATTAGGAATTGGGGATTATGAGCACTGACATTTACTGTGCTAGAAAGTCCAGGGGACAAATTTGTGCCAATTCATGGCACGCCTTTAACTACGAGGATCAATTTGTGTTATGCTTGGAGCAGAGTCTGGTGACAGAGGGGGTTTCCAAAGGAAGTCTTGCTCCATGGAGGCCTGTACCCAAAGAAAATGCCAAGAGAACTGAGGTGTGAAAAACAAAGATCCTTTGTTTTTATAAGAGCAGCAACAAAAAGCAACCTGAGAACATATTTACATTGGAAGAACCTTTGTAACAACAACGATCTAGAGAACGTATTGACAAGAACATAGCTATCAAAACGATATTAAACGTATTTAAAGAAGACCAAAAGAAACCCTAAAAGGTATCTACAGAAGGGTGCCATCTGTGTCCTGGATCTCCATCAGTCCCGGAAGAAAAGCAAGTGACACAGTCATTGCAGTCAGGCACAGAGGGCTGTTGCATGTGCCCCCAGGCTGGGCCACACTGGCAGAGCGGGACTCTGCTGCCAGCGCTGAGCCTGGCTGGGGCTGGGGGTCAGGCCCCAGGCACTGGCATGGGGCTTGTGTGAGCCAAAGCAAGTGCAGGACAGCATGGGGATGGTGCTTGTGCTGCCAGAATGCAGCAGACGGGGCACCGTGTCCCTCAGCGGGGCACCCAGCCCAGCCCCAGCCTGGCAGCAGGGCACCCACTCTGCCTGTGGGGAGCACATGCCTGTCCTACTGCTGGAGTCCCTCTTCATCCCAGGACCATGTCCTCCTCCTCCTCGTCTTTTCCATCAACATCCATGGCCTCAATGTACTCTTCCATTTCCACCTCCATCTCTTCCTCCATCTCTTCCTTCACATCCACCTCCGTCTCTTCCTCCATCTCTTCCTTCACATCCACCTCCATCTCTTCCTCCATCTCCTCCTTCACATCCACCTCCACCTCTTCCCCTCCAGTCTCTCCTCCCTCCACTTCCATCTCCTCCTCTATATCAGTCTTTAGATCCACCTCCATCTCTTTCTCTTTGTCTCTGGAAACCTGCAGATGTCGCAAGACCTCGGAGTGGCATCCCTGTCCCACAGCATCCCCACAGAGGCACTTAGGTGGTGTCCATTTGCATGGAATGGCACCTTACCTTCCTGGAGATGAATGTGAGCATCTTGCAGGGATGAATGGCAAAATCCAGGCACGAGAGACCTTTCCGAAGTCTTGGGAGTAGCGGAGCAGGGGCCAAGCAGGGTGACAGGTGTGTAGGCACAAGGGCGAATGGTTGTGTTGTCCTCTTTGCTGGATGCTGGGAGCTCCAGTGTGAATGCAGACCGTGACGTCACAATTGACAGGAGTCCAGGGTCACCGTGGAGTGGACAACGGGGATCATAGAATGTTGCAATCCCTGAGTGCTCTGGCTTGGAAGGGACGCTAAAGATCATCTTGTTGCAACTTGAGCAATCTTCTAGCAGAGCACGTTGCTCAGAGTCCTCTTCCCACCTGGCCTTGGATGTTCGCAACGATGGGGCATGCACATCCTCTGTGCACAGCCTGGGCCAGTGCCTCAGCACTCTCAGTGTGAAAAAGCAGCTTCCTTAGATCCAACCTAACTCAACGTCCTGCACTTAAAAGCCATCCCCGCTTCTGCTCTTGCCTCTGGCCCTATTGAACACTGTCCCCATCTTTCCTATGGCACCCTTCAAGTCCTGCATGGCCACAGCAAAGCCTCTCCAGGGCCTTCTGTTCTCCAGGCTCAACATTCTCAAGCCCACATGGACAGCAGTGACTTAGATCAGCAGAAATCAAAGCTGCAAGGTAGCAACTAGCACCAGCAACTGAGAGAGGGAAGCTTTAGACCCAGCCTTGTCTCTAAAGAGACAAAATTAGTAAGAGTGCAGGGGCAGATGGTGGGACACTGGCTCTGTTCTAACTGATGAATATTTTCTTTTTTTCTTCTTCTTCTTTTCTCTCATGCTGACCCAGGTTTTGCTGTTTGAAAGGAAGCTTGGCACAGCATCCATTGTCTTCTCCGTTTGTGAAACACCGAGCAGAATCTGAGCAGGCTGATGGCGCAGAGCAAAACCTGCAAATATCTTGAGGATCCTGAGCCTCAGGGATGCAGCTAAACCCAGTCCAAAGGAATTTCTGGAAAGTCAAACCTGGTTTACATTTTCTTGAGTTTGCCTGTGCCAGCTTCACCAGACATTTAGAGAAAAGCAAACAAAAAACTCCAACCAAAAAAGACAAAAACCCAAACAAACAAACCCACACAAACCAATCAAACAACCAGCTAAAAAACCCCAAAGAAAACCAAAAGGAACGAGGAGTTCATCTCAGTTGTGAGGATATCACAGCAGGCGAACGGCCGCTTCCCACAGGATCACCATACAAAGCCACGTGGAACAGCTGCTGCAAAAGATCCACACCAGGGGAAATAGCAGAAGTGCTACATGGCGGCTTTGGGGGTAGCTCCACATGAAGGTGAAGGATGAGCACTGAGTGGTACAGATCCAGCATTCCCCACAGTCCAGGCCACTCTTTGCTGCTGATGAAAGACCCTTGCAGGACTGTGGCCCTTCTCAAGGCAATGTCAAGCATTGGCACAGCTCTCAGCTGAGCCACTGGCATTTCCAGAGCCAGATTCAGGCCAGAAACCCGAAGCAAATCTCAGCAATACATGTCTGTGGCAGGTGAGGAGACTGAAAGCTTTCATTAGGAATTGGGGATTATGAGCACTGACATTTACTGTGCTAGAAAGTCCAGGGGACAAATTTGTGCCAATTCATGGCACGCCTTTAACTACGAGGATCAATTTGTGTTATGCTTGGAGCAGAGTCTGGTGACAGAGGGGGTTTTGAAAGGAAGTCTTGCTCCATGGAGGCCTGTACCCAAAGAAAATGCCAAGAGAACTGAGGTGTGAAAAACAAAGATCCTTTGTTTCTATAAGAGCAGCAACAAAAAGCAACTAGAGAACATATTTACATTGGAAGAACCTTTGTAACAACAACGATCTAGAGACCGTATTGACAAGAACATAGCTATCAAAACGATATTAAACGTATTTACAGAAGACCAAAAGAAACCCTAAAAGGTATCTACAGAAGGGTGCCATCTGTGTCCTGGATCTCCATCAGTCCTGGAAGAAAAGCAAGTGACACAGTCATTGCAGTCAGGCACAGAGGGCTGTTGCATGTGCCCCCAGGCTGGGCCACACTGGCAGAGCGGGACTCTGCTGCCAGCGCTGAGCCTGGCTGGGGGTCAGGCCCCAGGCGCTGGCATGGGGCTTGTGTGAGCCAAAGCAAGTGCAGGACAGGCTGGGGATGGTGCTTGTGCTGCCAGAATGCAGCAGACGGGGCACCGTGTCCCTCAGCGGGGCACCCAGCCCAGCCCCAGCCTGGCAGCAGGGCACCCACTCTGCCTGTGGGGAGCACATGCCTGTCCTACTGCTGGAGTCCCTCTTCATCCCAGGACCATGTCCTCCTCCTCCTCGTCTTTTCCATCAACATCCATGGCCTCAATGTACTCTTCCATTTCCACCTCCATCTCTTCCTCCATCTCCTCCTTCACATCCACCTCCATCTCTTCCTCCATCTCCTCCTTCACATCCACCTCCACCTCTTCCCCTCCAGTCTCTCCTCCCTCCACTTCCATCTCCTCCTCTATATCAGTCTTTAGATCCACCTCCATCTCTTTCTCTTTGTCTCTGGAAACCTGCAGATGTCGCAAGACCTCGGAGTGGCATCCCTGTCCCACAGCATCCCCACAGAGGCACTTAGGTGGTGTCCATTTGCATGGAATGGCACCTTACCTTCCTGGGGACCAATGTGAGCATCTTGCAGGGATGAATGGCAAAATCCAGGCACGAGAGACCTTTCCGAAGTCTTGGGAGTAGCGGAGCAGGGGCCAAGCAGGGTGACAGCTGTGTAGGCACAAGGGCGAATGGTTGTGTTGTCCTCTTTGCTGGATGCTGGGAGCTCCAGTGTGAATGCAGACCGTGACATCACAATTGACAGGAGTCCAGGGTCACCGTGGAGTGGACAACGGGGATCATGGAATGTTGCAATCCCTGAGTGCTCTGGCTTGGAAGGGACGCTAAAGATCATCTTGTTGCAACTTGAGCAATCTTCTAGCAGAGCACGTTGCTCAGAGTCCTCTTCCCACCTGGCCTTGGATGTTCGCAGCGATGGGGCATGCACATCCTCTGTGCACAGCCTGGGCCAGTGCCTCAGCACTCTCAGTGTGAAAAAGCAGCTTCCTTAGATCCAACCTAACTCAACGTCCTGCACTTAAAAGCCATCCCCGCTTCTGCTCTTGCCACTGGCCCTATTGAACACTGTCCCCATCTTTCCTATGGCACCCTTCAAGTCCTGCATGGCCACCGCAAAGCCTCTCCAGGGCCTTCTGTTCTCCAGGCTCAACATTCTCAAGCCCACATGGACAGCAGTGACTTAGATCAGCAGAAATCAAAGCTGCAAGGTAGCAACTAGCACCAGCAACTGAGAGAGGGAAGCTTTAGACCCAGCCTTGTCTCTAAATAGACAAAATTAGTAAGAGTGCAGGGGCAGATGGTGGGACACTGGCTCTGTTCTAACTGATGAATATTTTCTTTTTTTCTTCTTCTTCTTCTTTTCTCTCATGCTGACCCAGGTTTTGCTGTTTGAAAGGAAGCTTGGCACAGCATCCATTGTCTCGTGCATTTGTGAAACACCGAGCAGAATCTGAGCAGGCTGATGGCGCAGAGCAAAACCTGCATATATCTTGAGGATCCTGAGCCTCAGGGATGCAGCTAAACCCAGTCCAAAGGAATTTCTGGAAAGTCAAACCTGGTTTACATTTTCTTGAGTTTGCCTGTGCCAGCTTCACCAGACATTTAGAGAAAAGCAAACAAAAAACTCCAACCAAAAAAGACAAAAACCCAAACAAACAAACCCACACAAACCAATCAAACAACCAGCTAAAAAACCCCAAAGAAAACCAAAAGGAACGAGGAGTTCATCTCAGTTGTGAGGATATCACAGCAGGCGAACGGCCGCTTCCCACAGGATCACCATACAAAGCCACATGGAACAGCTGCTGCAAAAGATCCACACCAGGGGAAATAGCAGAAGTGCTACATGGCGGCTTTGGGGGTAGCTGCACATGAAGGTGAAGGATGAGCACTGAGTGGTACAGATCCAGCATTCCCCACAGTCCAGGCCGCTCTTTGCTGCTGATGAAAGACCCTTGCAGGACTGTGGCCCTTCTCAAGGCAATGTCAAGCATTGGCACAGCTCTCAGCTGAGCCACTGGCATTTCCAGAGCCAGATTCAGGCCAGAAACCCGAAGCAAATCTCAGCAATACATGTCTGTGGCAGGTGAGGAGACTGAAAGCTTTCATTAGGAATTGGGGATTATGAGCACTGACATTTACTGTGCTAGAAAGTCCAGGGGACAAATTTGTGCCAATTCATGGCACGCCTTTAACTACGAGGATCAATTTGTGTTATGCTTGGAGCAGAGTCTGGTGACAGAGGGGGTTTTGAAAGGAAGTCTTGCTCCATGGAGGCCTGTACCCAAAGAAAATGCCAAGAGAACTGAGGTGTGAAAAACAAAGATCCTTTGTTTCTATAAGAGCAGCAACAAAAAGCAACCTGAGAACATATTTACATTGGAAGAACCTTTGTAACAACAACGATCTAGAGAACGTATTGACAAGAACATAGCTATCAAAACGATATTAAGCGTATTTACAGAAGACCAAAAGAAACCCTAAAAGGTATCTACAGAAGGGTGCCATCTGTGTCCTGGATCTCCATCAGTCCTGGAAGAAAAGCAAGTGACACAGTCATTGCAGTCAGGCACAGAGGGCTGTTGCATGTGCCCCCAGGCTGGGCCACACTGGCAGAGCGGGACTCTGCTGCCAGCGCTGAGCCTGGCTGGGGCTGGGGGTCAGGCCCCAGGCACTGGCATGGGGCTTGTGTGAGCCAAAGCAAGTGCAGGACAGCATGGGGATGGTGCTTGTGCTGCCAGAATGCAGCAGACGGGGCACCGTGTCCCTCAGCGGGGCACCCAGCCCAGCCCCAGCCTGGCAGCAGGGCACCCACTCTGCCTGTGGGGAGCACATGCCTGTCCTACTGCTGGAGTCCCTCTTCATCCCAGGACCATGTCCTCCTCCTCCTCGTCTTTTCCATCAACATCCATGGCCTCAATGTACTCTTCCATTTCCACCTCCATCTCTTCCTCCATCTCTTCCTTCACATCCACCTCCATCTCTTCCTCCATCTCTTCCTTCACATCCACCTCCATCTCTTCCTCCATCTCCTCCTTCACATCCACCTCCACCTCTTCCCCTCCAGTCTCTCCTCCCTCCACTTCCATCTCCTCCTCTATATCAGTCTTTAGATCCACTTCCATCTCTTTCTCTTTGTCTCTGGAAACCTGCAGATGTCGCAAGACCTCGGAGTGGCATCCCTGTCCCACAGCATCCCCACAGAGGCACTTAGGTGGTGTCCATTTGCATGGAATGGCACCTTACCTTCCTGGGGACCAATGTGAGCATCTTGCAGGGATGAATGGCAAAATCCAGGCACGAGAGACCTTTCCGAAGTCTTGGGAGTAGCGGAGCAGGGGCCAAGCAGGGTGACAGCTGTGTAGGCACAAGGGCGAATGGTTGTGTTGTCCTCTTTGCTGGATGCTGGGAGCTCCAGTGTGAATGCAGACCGTGACATCACAATTGACAGGAGTCCAGGGTCACCGTGGAGTGGACAACGGGGATCATAGAATGTTGCAATCCCTGAGTGGTCTGGCTTGGAAGGGACGCTAAAGATCATCTTGTTGCAACTTGAGCAATCTTCTAGCAGAGCACGTTGCTCAGAGTCCTCTTCCCACCTGGCCTTGGATGTTCGCAGCGATGGGGCATGCACATCCTCTGTGCACAGCCTGGGCCAGTGCCTCAGCACTCTCAGTGTGAAAAAGCAGCTTCCTTAGATCCAACCTAACTCAACGTCCTGCACTTAAAAGCCATCCCCGCTTCTGCTCTTGCCACTGGCCCTATTGAACACTGTCCCCATCTTTCCTACGGCACCCTTCAAGTCCTGCATGGCCACAGCAAAGCCTCTCCAGGGCCTTCTGTTCTCCAGGCTCAACATTCTCAAGCCCACATGGACAGCAGTGACTTAGATCAGCAGAAATCAAAGCTGCAAGGTAGCAACTAGCACCAGCAACTGAGAGAGGGAAGCTTTAGACCCAGCCTTGTCTCTAAAGAGACAAAATTAGTAAGAGTGCAGGGGCAGATGGTGGGACACTGGCTCTGTTCTAACTGATGAATATTTTCTTTTTTTCTTCTTCTTCTTGTTTTCTCTCATGCTGACCCAGGTTTTGCTGTTTGAAAGGAAGCTTGGCACAGCATCCATTGTCTCGTGCATTTGTGAAACACCGAGCAGAATCTGAGCAGGCTGATGGCGCAGAGCAAAACCTGCAAATATCTTGAGGATCCTGAGCCTCAGGGATGCAGCTAAACCCAGTCCAAAGGAATTTCTGGAAAGTCAAACCTGGTTTACATTTTCTTGAGTTTGCCTGTGCCAGCTTCACCAGACATTTAGAGAAAAGCAAACAAAAAACTCCAACCAAAAAAGACAAAAACCCAAACAAACAAACCCACACAAACCAATCAAACAAACAGCTAAAAAACCCCAAAGAAAACCAAAAGGAACGAGGAGTTCATCTCAGTTGTGAGGATATCACAGCAGGCGAACGGCCGCTTCCCACAGGATCACCATACAAAGCCACATGGAACAGCTGCTCCAAAAGATCCACACCAGGGGAAATAGCAGAAGTGCTACATGGCAGCTTTGGGGGTAGCTGCACATGAAGGTGAAGGATGAGCACTGAGTGGTACAGATCCAGCATTCCCCACAGTGCAGGCCGCTCTTTGCTGCTGATGAAAGACCCTTGCAGGACTGTGGCCCTTCTCAAGGCAATGTCAAGCATTGGCACAGCTCTCAGCTGAGCCACTGGCATTTCCAGAGCCAGATTCAGGCCAGAAGCCCAAAGCAAATCTCGGCAATACATGTCTGTGGCAGGTGAGGAGACTGAAAGCTTTCATTAGGAATTGGGGATTATGAGCACTGACATTTACTGTGCTAGAAAGTCCAGGGGACAAATTTGTGCCAATTCATGGCACGCCTTTAACTACGAGGATCAATTTGTGTTATGCTTGGAGCAGAGTCTGGTGACAGAGGGGGTTTCCAAAGGAAGTCTTGCTCCATGGAGGCCTGTACCCAAAGAAAATGCCAAGAGAACTGAGGTGTGAAAAACAAAGATCCTTTGTTTCTATAAGAGCAGCAACAAAAAGCAACCTGAGAACATATTTACATTGGAAGAACCTTTGTAACAACAACGATCTAGAGAACGTATTGACAAGAACATAGCTATCAAAACGATATTAAGCGTATTTACAGAAGACCAAAAGAAACCCTAAAAGGTATCTACAGAAGGGTGCCATCTGTGTCCTGGATCTCCATCAGTCCTGGAAGAAAAGCAAGTGACACAGTCATTGCAGTCAGGCACAGAGGGCTGTTGCATGTGCCCCCAGGCTGGGCCACACTGGCAGAGCGGGACTCTGCTGCCAGCGCTGAGCCTGGCTGGGGCTGGGGGTCAGGCCCCAGGCACTGGCATGGG
Source organism: Corvus hawaiiensis (assembly GCF_020740725.1). Classification (NCBI taxonomy): domain Eukaryota; kingdom Metazoa; phylum Chordata; class Aves; order Passeriformes; family Corvidae; genus Corvus; species Corvus hawaiiensis. The sequence continues at coordinate 59,327 of NW_025963380.1, forward strand.
GCTTGTGTGAGCCAAAGCAAGTGCAGGACAGCATGGGGATGGTGCTTGTGCTGCCAGAATGCAGCAGACGGGGCACCGTGTCCCTCAGCGGGGCACCCAGCCCAGCCCCAGCCTGGCAGCAGGGCACCCACTCTGCCTGTGGGGAGCACATGCCTGTCCTACTGCTGGAGTCCCTCTTCATCCCAGGACCATGTCCTCCTCCTCCTCGTCTTTTCCATCAACATCCATGGCCTCAATGTACTCTTCCATTTCCACCTCCATCTCTTCCTCCATCTCTTCCTTCACATCCACCTCCATCTCTTCCTCCATCTCTTCCTTCACATCCACCTCCATCTCTTCCTCCATCTCCTCCTTCACATCCACCTCCACCTCTTCCCCTCCAGTCTCTCCTCCCTCCACTTCCATCTCCTCCTCTATATCAGTCTTTAGATCCACCTCCATCTCTTTCTCTTTGTCTCTGGAAACCTGCAGATGTCGCAAGACCTCGGAGTGGCATCCCTGTCCCACAGCATCCCCACAGAGGCACTTAGGTGGTGTCCATTTGCATGGAATGGCACCTTACCTTCCTGGGGACCAATGTGAGCATCTTGCAGGGATGAATGGCAAAATCCAGGCACGAGAGACCTTTCCGAAGTCTTGGGAGTAGCGGAGCAGGGGCCAAGCAGGGTGACAGCTGTGTAGGCACAAGGGCGAATGGTTGTGTTGTCCTCTTTGCTGGATGCTGGGAGCTCCAGTGTGAATGCAGACCGTGACATCACAATTGACAGGAGTCCAGGGTCACCGTGGAGTGGACAACGGGGATCATAGAATGTTGCAATCCCTGAGTGGTCTGGCTTGGAAGGGACGCTAAAGATCATCTTGTTGCAACTTGAGCAATCTTCTAGCAGAGCACGTTGCTCAGAGTCCTCTTCCCACCTGGCCTTGGATGTTCGCAGCGATGGGGCATGCACATCCTCTGTGCACAGCCTGGGCCAGTGCCTCAGCACTCTCAGTGTGAAAAAGCAGCTTCCTTAGATCCAACCTAACTCAACGTCCTGCACTTAAAAGCCATCCCCGCTTCTGCTCTTGCCACTGGCCCTATTGAACACTGTCCCCATCTTTCCTATGGCACCCTTCAAGTCCTGCATGGCCACAGCAAAGCCTCTCCAGGGCCTTCTGTTCTCCAGGCTCAACATTCTCAAGCCCACATGGACAGCAGTGACTTAGATCAGCAGAAATCAAAGCTGCAAGGTAGCAACTAGCACCAGCAACTGAGAGAGGGAAGCTTTAGACCCAGCCTTGTCTCTAAAGAGACAAAATTAGTAAGAGTGCAGGGGCAGATGGTGGGACACTGGCTCTGTTCTAACTGATGAATATTTTCTTTTTTTCTTCTTCTTCTTTTCTCTCATGCTGACCCAGGTTTTGCTGTTTGAAAGGAAGCTTGGCACAGCATCCATTGTCTTGTGCATTTGTGAAACACCGAGCAGAATCTGAGCAGGCTGATGGCGCAGAGCAAAACCTGCAAATATCTTGAGGATCCTGAGCCTCAGGGATGCAGCTAAACCCAGTCCAAAGGAATTTCTGGAAAGTCAAACCTGGTTTACATTTTCTTGAGTTTGCCTGTGCCAGCTTCACCAGACATTTAGAGAAAAGCAAACAAAAAACTCCAACCAAAAAAGACAAAAACCCAAACAAACAAACCCACAGAAACCAATCAAACAAACAGCTAAAAAACCCCAAAGAAAACCAAAAGGAACGAGGAGTTCATCTCAGTTGTGAGGATATCACAGCAGGCGAACGGCCGCTTCCCACAGGATCACCATACAAAGCCACGTGGAACAGCTGCTCCAAAAGATCCACACCAGGGGAAATAGCAGAAGTGCTACATGGCGGCTTTGGGGGTAGCTCCACATGAAGGTGAAGGATGAGCACTGAGTGGTACAGATCCAGCATTCCCCACAGTCCAGGCCACTCTTTGCTGCTGATGAAAGACCCTTGCAGGACTGTGGCCCTTCTCAAGGCAATGTCAAGCATTGGCACAGCTCTCAGCTGAGCCACTGGCATTTCCAGAGCCAGATTCAGGCCAGAAACCCGAAGCAAATCTCAGCAATACATGTCTGTGGCAGGTGAGGAGACTGAAAGCTTTCATTAGGAATTGGGGATTATGAGCACTGACATTTACTGTGCTAGAAAGTCCAGGGGACAAATTTGTGCCAATTCATGGCACGCCTTTAACTACGAGGATCAATTTGTGTTATGCTTGGAGCAGAGTCTGGTGACAGAGGGGGTTTCCAAAGGAAGTCTTGCTCCATGGAGGCCTGTACCCAAAGAAAATGCCAAGAGAACTGAGGTGTGAAAAACAAAGATCCTTTGTTTCTATAAGAGCAGCAACAAAAAGCAACCTGAGAACATATTTACATTGGAAGAACCTTTGTAACAACAACGATCTAGAGAACGTATTGACAAGAACATAGCTATCAAAACGATATTAAGCGTATTTACAGAAGACCAAAAGAAACCCTAAAAGGTATCTACAGAAGGGTGCCATCTGTGTCCTGGATCTCCATCAGTCCCGGAAGAAAAGCAAGTGACACAGTCATTGCAGTCAGGCACAGAGGGCTGTTGCATGTGCCCCCAGGCTGGGCCACACCGGCAGAGCGGGACTCTGTTGCCAGCGCTGAGCCTGGCTGGGGCTGGGGGTCAGGCCCCAGGCACTGGCATGGGGCTTGTGTGAGCCAAAGCAAGTGCAGGACAGCATGGGGATGGTGCTTGTGCTGCCAGAATGCAGCAGACGGGGCACCGTGTCCCTCAGCGGGGCACCCAGCCCAGCCCCAGCCTGGCAGCAGGGCACCCACTCTGCCTGTGGGGAGCACATGCCTGTCCTACTGCTGGAGTCCCTCTTCATCCCAGGACCATGTCCTCCTCCTCCTCGTCTTTTCCATCAACATCCATGGCCTCAATGTACTCTTCCATTTCCACCTCCATCTCTTCCTCCATCTCCTCCTTCACATCCACCTCCATCTCTTCCTCCATCTCCTCCTTCACATCCACCTCCACCTCTTCCCCTCCAGTCTCTCCTCCCTCCACTTCCATCTCCTCCTCTATATCAGTCTTTAGATCCACCTCCATCTCTTTCTCTTTGTCTCTGGAAACCTGCAGATGTCGCAAGACCTCGGAGTGGCATCCCTGTCCCACAGCATCCCCACAGAGGCACTTAGGTGGTGTCCATTTGCATGGAATGGCACCTTACCTTCCTGGGGACCAATGTGAGCATCTTGCAGGGATGAATGGCAAAATCCAGGCACGAGAGACCTTTCCGAAGTCTTGGGAGTAGCGGAGCAGGGGCCAAGCAGGGTGACAGCTGTGTAGGCACAAGGGCGAATGGTTGTGTTGTCCTCTTTGCTGGATGCTGGGAGCTCCAGTGTGAATGCAGACCGTGACATCACAATTGACAGGAGTCCAGGGTCACCGTGGAGTGGACAACGGGGATCATGGAATGTTGCAATCCCTGAGTGCTCTGGCTTGGAAGGGACGCTAAAGATCATCTTGTTGCAACTTGAGCAATCTTCTAGCAGAGCACGTTGCTCAGAGTCCTCTTCCCACCTGGCCTTGGATGTTCGCAGCGATGGGGCATGCACATCCTCTGTGCACAGCCTGGGCCAGTGCCTCAGCACTCTCAGTGTGAAAAAGCAGCTTCCTTAGATCCAACCTAACTCAACGTCCTGCACTTAAAAGCCATCCCCGCTTCTGCTCTTGCCACTGGCCCTATTGAACACTGTCCCCATCTTTCCTATGGCACCCTTCAAGTCCTGCATGGCCACCGCAAAGCCTCTCCAGGGCCTTCTGTTCTCCAGGCTCAACATTCTCAAGCCCACATGGACAGCAGTGACTTAGATCAGCAGAAATCAAAGCTGCAAGGTAGCAACTAGCACCAGCAACTGAGAGAGGGAAGCTTTAGACCCAGCCTTGTCTCTAAATAGACAAAATTAGTAAGAGTGCAGGGGCAGATGGTGGGACACTGGCTCTGTTCTAACTGATGAATATTTTCTTTTTTTCTTCTTCTTCTTCTTTTCTCTCATGCTGACCCAGGTTTTGCTGTTTGAAAGGAAGCTTGGCACAGCATCCATTGTCTCGTGCATTTGTGAAACACCGAGCAGAATCTGAGCAGGCTGATGGCGCAGAGCAAAACCTGCATATATCTTGAGGATCCTGAGCCTCAGGGATGCAGCTAAACCCAGTCCAAAGGAATTTCTGGAAAGTCAAACCTGGTTTACATTTTCTTGAGTTTGCCTGTGCCAGCTTCACCAGACATTTAGAGAAAAGCAAACAAAAAACTCCAACCAAAAAAGACAAAAACCCAAACAAACAAACCCACACAAACCAATCAAACAACCAGCTAAAAAACCCCAAAGAAAACCAAAAGGAACGAGGAGTTCATCTCAGTTGTGAGGATATCACAGCAGGCGAACGGCCGCTTCCCACAGGATCACCATACAAAGCCACATGGAACAGCTGCTGCAAAAGATCCACACCAGGGGAAATAGCAGAAGTGCTACATGGCGGCTTTGGGGGTAGCTGCACATGAAGGTGAAGGATGAGCACTGAGTGGTACAGATCCAGCATTCCCCACAGTCCAGGCCGCTCTTTGCTGCTGATGAAAGACCCTTGCAGGACTGTGGCCCTTCTCAAGGCAATGTCAAGCATTGGCACAGCTCTCAGCTGAGCCACTGGCATTTCCAGAGCCAGATTCAGGCCAGAAACCCGAAGCAAATCTCAGCAATACATGTCTGTGGCAGGTGAGGAGACTGAAAGCTTTCATTAGGAATTGGGGATTATGAGCACTGACATTTACTGTGCTAGAAAGTCCAGGGGACAAATTTGTGCCAATTCATGGCACGCCTTTAACTACGAGGATCAATTTGTGTTATGCTTGGAGCAGAGTCTGGTGACAGAGGGGGTTTCCAAAGGAAGTCTTGCTCCATGGAGGCCTGTACCCAAAGAAAATGCCAAGAGAACTGAGGTGTGAAAAACAAAGATCCTTTGTTTCTATAAGAGCAGCAACAAAAAGCAACCTGAGAACATATTTACATTGGAAGAACCTTTGTAACAACAACGATCTAGAGAACGTATTGACAAGAACATAGCTATCAAAACGATATTAAGCGTATTTACAGAAGACCAAAAGAAACCCTAAAAGGTATCTACAGAAGGGTGCCATCTGTGTCCTGGATCTCCATCAGTCCTGGAAGAAAAGCAAGTGACACAGTCATTGCAGTCAGGCACAGAGGGCTGTTGCATGTGCCCCCAGGCTGGGCCACACTGGCAGAGCGGGACTCTGCTGCCAGCGCTGAGCCTGGCTGGGGCTGGGGGTCAGGCCCCAGGCACTGGCATGGGGCTTGTGTGAGCCAAAGCAAGTGCAGGACAGCATGGGGATGGTGCTTGTGCTGCCAGAATGCAGCAGACGGGGCACCGTGTCCCTCAGCGGGGCACCCAGCCCAGCCCCAGCCTGGCAGCAGGGCACCCACTCTGCCTGTGGGGAGCACATGCCTGTCCTACTGCTGGAGTCCCTCTTCATCCCAGGACCATGTCCTCCTCCTCCTCGTCTTTTCCATCAACATCCATGGCCTCAATGTACTCTTCCATTTCCACCTCCATCTCTTCCTCCATCTCTTCCTTCACATCCACCTCCATCTCTTCCTCCATCTCTTCCTTCACATCCACCTCCATCTCTTCCTCCATCTCCTCCTTCACATCCACCTCCACCTCTTCCCCTCCAGTCTCTCCTCCCTCCACTTCCATCTCCTCCTCTATATCAGTCTTTAGATCCACCTCCATCTCTTTCTCTTTGTCTCTGGAAACCTGCAGATGTCGCAAGACCTCGGAGTGGCATCCCTGTCCCACAGCATCCCCACAGAGGCACTTAGGTGGTGGCCATTTGCATGGAATGGCACCTTACCTTCCTGGGGACCAATGTGAGCATCTTGCAGGGATGAATGGCAAAATCCAGGCACGAGAGACCTTTCCGAAGTCTTGGGAGTAGCAGAGCAGGGGCCAAGCAGGGTGACAGCTGTGTAGGCACAAGGGCGAATGGTTGTGTTGTCCTCTTTGCTGGATGCTGGGAGCTCCAGTGTGAATGCAGACCGTGACATCACAATTGACAGGAGTCCAGGGTCACCGTGGAGTGGACAACGGGGATCATAGAATGTTGCAATCCCTGAGTGGTCTGGCTTGGAAGGGACGCTAAAGATCATCTTGTTGCAACTTGAGCAATCTTCTAGCAGAGCACGTTGCTCAGAGTCCTCTTCCCACCTGGCCTTGGATGTTCGCAGCGATGGGGCATGCACATCCTCTGTGCACAGCCTGGGCCAGTGCCTCAGCACTCTCAGTGTGAAAAAGCAGCTTCCTTAGATCCAACCTAACTCAACGTCCTGCACTTAAAAGCCATCCCCGCTTCTGCTCTTGCCACTGGCCCTATTGAACACTGTCCCCATCTTTCCTACGGCACCCTTCAAGTCCTGCATGGCCACAGCAAAGCCTCTCCAGGGCCTTCTGTTCTCCAGGCTCAACATTCTCAAGCCCACATGGACAGCAGTGACTTAGATCAGCAGAAATCAAAGCTGCAAGGTAGCAACTAGCACCAGCAACTGAGAGAGGGAAGCTTTAGACCCAGCCTTGTCTCTAAAGAGACAAAATTAGTAAGAGTGCAGGGGCAGATGGTGGGACACTGGCTCTGTTCTAACTGATGAATATTTTCTTTTTTTCTTCTTCTTCTTCTTTTCTCTCATGCTGACCCAGGTTTTGCTGTTTGAAAGGAAGCTTGGCACAGCATCCATTGTCTCGTGCATTTGTGAAACACCGAGCAGAATCTGAGCAGGCTGATGGCGCAGAGCAAAACCTGCAAATATCTTGAGGATCCTGAGCCTCAGGGATGCAGCTAAACCCAGTCCAAAGGAATTTCTGGAAAGTCAAACCTGGTTTACATTTTCTTGAGTTTGCCTGTGCCAGCTTCACCAGACATTTAGAGAAAAGCAAACAAAAAACTCCAACCAAAAAAGACAAAAACCCAAACAAACAAACCCACACAAACCAATCAAACAAACAGCTAAAAAACCCCAAAGAAAACCAAAAGGAACGAGGAGTTCATCTCAGTTGTGAGGATATCACAGCAGGCGAACGGCCGCTTCCCACAGGATCACCATACAAAGCCACATGGAACAGCTGCTCCAAAAGATCCACACCAGGGGAAATAGCAGAAGTGCTACATGGCAGCTTTGGGGGTAGCTGCACATGAAGGTGAAGGATGAGCACTGAGTGGTACAGATCCAGCATTCCCCACAGTGCAGGCCGCTCTTTGCTGCTGATGAAAGACCCTTGCAGGACTGTGGCCCTTCTCAAGGCAATGTCAAGCATTGGCACAGCTCTCAGCTGAGCCACTGGCATTTCCAGAGCCAGATTCAGGCCAGAAACCCGAAGCAAATCTCAGCAATACATGTCTGTGGCAGGTGAGGAGACTGAAAGCTTTCATTAGGAATTGGGGATTATGAGCACTGACATTTACTGTGCTAGAAAGTCCAGGGGACAAATTTGTGCCAATTCATGGCACGCCTTTAACTACGAGGATCAATTTGTGTTATGCTTGGAGCAGAGTCTGGTGACAGAGGGGGTTTCCAAAGGAAGTCTTGCTCCATGGAGGCCTGTACCCAAAGAAAATGCCAAGAGAACTGAGGTGTGAAAAACAAAGATCCTTTGTTTCTATAAGAGCAGCAACAAAAAGCAACTAGAGAACATATTTACATTGGAAGAACCTTTGTAACAACAACGATCTAGAGAACGTATTGACAAGAACATAGCTATCAAAACTATATTAAGCGTATTTACAGAAGACCAAAAGAAACCCTAAAAGGTATCTACAGAAGGGTGCCATCTGTGTCCTGGATCTCCATCAGTCCCGGAAGAAAAGCAAGTGACACAGTCATTGCAGTCAGGCACAGAGGGCTGTTGCATGTGCCCCCAGGCTGGGCCACACTGGCAGAGCGGGACTCTGCTGCCAGCGCTGAGCCTGGCTGGGGCTGGGGGTCAGGCCCCAGGCACTGGCATGGGGCTTGTGTGAGCCAAAGCAAGTGCAGGACAGCATGGGGATGGTGCTTGTGCTGCCAGAATGCAGCAGACGGGGCACCGTGTCCCTCAGCGGGGCACCCAGCCCAGCCCCAGCCTGGCAGCAGGGCACCCACTCTGCCTGTGGGGAGCACATGCCTGTCCTACTGCTGGAGTCCCTCTTCATCCCAGGACCATGTCCTCCTCCTCCTCGTCTTTTCCATCAACATCCATGGCCTCAATGTACTCTTCATTTCCACCTCCATCTCTTCCTCCATCTCTTCCTTCACATCCACCTCCATCTCTTCCTCCATCTCCTCCTTCACATCCACCTCCACCTCTTCCCCTCCAGTCTCTCCTCCCTCCACTTCCATCTCCTCCTCTATATCAGTCTTTAGATCCACCTCCATCTCTTTCTCTTTGTCTCTGGAAAGCTGCAGATGTCGCAAGACCTCGGAGTGGCATCCCTGTCCCACAGCATCCCCACAGAGGCACTTAGGTGGTGTCCATTTGCATGGAATGGCACCTTACCTTCCTGGGGACCAATGTGAGCATCTTGCAGGGATGAATGGCAAAATCCAGGCACGAGAGACCTTTCCGAAGTCTTGGGAGTAGCGGAGCAGGGGCCAAGCAGGGTGACAGCTGTGTAGGCACAAGGGCGAATGGTTGTGTTGTCCTCTTTGCTGGATGCTGGGAGCTCCAGTGTGAATGCAGACCGTGACATCACAATTGACAGGAGTCCAGGGTCACCGTGGAGTGGACAACGGGGATCATAGAATGTTGCAATCCCTGAGTGGTCTGGCTTGGAAGGGACGCTAAAGATCATCTTGTTGCAACTTGAGCAATCTTCTAGCAGAGCACGTTGCTCAGAGTCCTCTTCCCACCTGGCCTTGGATGTTCGCAGGCATGGGGCATGCACATCCTCTGTGCACAGCCTGGGCCAGTGCCTCAGCACTCTCAGTGTGAAAAAGCAGCTTCCTTAGATCCAACCTAACTCAACGTCCTGCACTTAAAAGCCATCCCCGCTTCTGCTCTTGCCACTGGCCCTATTGAACACTGTCCCCATCTTTCCTACGGCACCCTTCAAGTCCTGCATGGCCACAGCAAAGCCTCTCCAGGGCCTTCTGTTCTCCAGGCTCAACATTCTCAAGCCCACATGGACAGCAGTGACTTAGATCAGCAGAAATCAAAGCTGCAAGGTAGCAACTAGCACCAGCAACTGAGAGAGGGAAGCTTTAGACCCAGCCTTGTCTCTAAAGAGACAAAATTAGTAAGAGTGCAGGGGCAGATGGTGGGACACTGGCTCTGTTCTAACTGATGAATATTTTCTTTTTTTCTTCTTCTTCTTTTCTCTCATGCTGACCCAGGTTTTGCTGTTTGAAAGGAAGCTTGGCACAGCATCCATTGTCTTCTCCGTTTGTGAAACACCGAGCAGAATCTGAGCAGGCTGATGGCGCAGAGCAAAACCTGCAAATATCTTGAGGATCCTGAGCCTCAGGGATGCAGCTAAACCCAGTCCAAAGGAATTTCTGGAAAGTCAAACCTGGTTTACATTTTCTTGAGTTTGCCTGTGCCAGCTTCACCAGACATTTAGAGAAAAGCAAACAAAAAACTCCAACCAAAAAAGACAAAAACCCAAACAAACAAACCCACACAAACCAATCAAACAAACAGCTAAAAAACCCCAAAGAAAACCAAAAGGAACGAGGAGTTCATCTTAGTTGTGAGGATATCACAGCAGGCGAACGGCCGCTTCCCACAGGATCACCATACAAAGCCACGTGGAACAGCTGCTGCAAAAGATCCACACCAGGGGAAATAGCAGAAGTGCTACATGGCGGCTTTGGGGGTAGCTGCACATGAAGGTGAAGGATGAGCACTGAGTGGTACAGATCCAGCATTCCCCACAGTCCAGGCCACTCTTTGCTGCTGATGAAAGACCCTTGCAGGACTGTGGCCCTTCTCAAGGCAATGTCAAGCATTGGCACAGCTCTCAGCTGAGCCACTGGCATTTCCAGAGCCAGATTCAGGCCAGAAACCCGAAGCAAATCTCAGCAATCCATGTCTGTGGCAGGTGAGGAGACTGAAAGCTTTCATTAGGAATTGGGGATTATGAGCACTGACATTTACTGTGCTAGAAAGTCCAGGGGACAAATTTGTGCCAATTCATGGCACGCCTTTAACTACGAGGATCAATTTGTGTTATGCTTGGAGCAGAGTCTGGTGACAGAGGGGGTTTCCAAAGGAAGTCTTGCTCCATGGAGGCCTGTACCCAAAGAAAATGCCAAGAGAACTGAGGTGTGAAAAACAAAGATCCTTTGTTTCTATAAGAGCAGCAACAAAAAGCAACCTGAGAACATATTTACATTGGAAGAACCTTTGTAACAACAACGATCTAGAGAACGTATTGACAAGAACATAGCTATCAAAACGATATTAAGCGTATTTACAGAAGACCAAAAGAAACCCTAAAAGGTATCTACAGAAGGGTGCCATCTGTGTCCTGGATCTCCATCAGTCCTGGAAGAAAAGCAAGTGACACAGTCATTGCAGTCAGGCACAGAGGGCTGTTGCATGTGCCCCCAGGCTGGGCCACACTGGCAGAGCAGGACTCTGCTGCCAGCGCTGAGCCTGGCTGGGGCTGGGGGTCAGGCCCCAGGCACTGGCATGGGGCTTGTGTGAGCCAAAGCAAGTGCAGGACAGGCTGGGGATGGTGCTTGTGCTGCCAGAATGCAGCAGACGGGGCACCGTGTCCCTCAGCGGGGCACCCAGCCCAGCCCCAGCCTGGCAGCAGGGCACCCACTCTGCCTGTGGGGAGCACATGCCTGTCCTACTGCTGGAGTCCCTCTTCATCCCAGGACCATGTCCTCCTCCTCCTCGTCTTTTCCATCAACATCCATGGCCTCAATGTACTCTTCCATTTCCACCTCCATCTCTTCCTCCATCTCTTCCTTCACATCCACCTCCATCTCTTCCTCCATCTCTTCCTTCACATCCACCTCCATCTCTTCCTCCATCTCCTCCTTCACATCCACCTCCACCTCTTCCCCTCCAGTCTCTCCTCCCTCCACTTCCATCTCCTCCTCTATATCAGTCTTTAGATCCACCTCCATCTCTTTCTCTTTGTCTCTGGAAAGCTGCAGATGTCGCAAGACCTCGGAGTGGCATCCCTGTCCCACAGCATCCCCACAGAGGCACTTAGGTGGTGTCCATTTGCATGGAATGGCACCTTACCTTCCTGGGGACCAATGTGAGCATCTTGCAGGGATGAATGGCAAAATCCAGGCACGAGAGACCTTTCCGAAGTCTTGGGAGTAGCGGAGCAGGGGCCAAGCAGGGTGACAGCTGTGTAGGCACAAGGGCGAATGGTTGTGTTGTCCTCTTTGCTGGATGCTGGGAGCTCCAGTGTGAATGCAGACCGTGACATCACAATTGACAGGAGTCCAGGGTCACCGTGGAGTGGACAACGGGGATCATAGAATGTTGCAATCCCTGAGTGCTCTGGCTTGGAAGGGACGCTAAAGATCATCTTGTTGCAACTTGAGCAATCTTCTAGCAGAGCACGTTGCTCAGAGTCCTCTTCCCACCTGGCCTTGGATGTTCGCAGCGATGGGGCATGCACATCCTCTGTGCACAGCCTGGGCCAGTGCCTCAGCACTCTCAGTGTGAAAAAGCAGCTTCCTTAGATCCAACCTAACTCAACGTCCTGCACTTAAAAGCCATCCCCGCTTCTGCTCTTGCCACTGGCCCTATTGAACACTGTCCCCATCTTTCCTACGGCACCCTTCAAGTCCTGCATGGCCACAGCAAAGCCTCTCCAGGGCCTTCTGTTCTCCAGGCTCAACATTCTCAAGCCCACATGGACAGCAGTGACTTAGATCAGCAGAAATCAAAGCTGCAAGGTAGCAACTAGCACCAGCAACTGAGAGAGGGAAGCTTTAGACCCAGCCTTGTCTCTAAAGAGACAAAATTAGTAAGAGTGCAGGGGCAGATGGTGGGACACTGGCTCTGTTCTAACTGATGAATATTTTCTTTTTTTCTTCTTCTTCTTTTCTCTCATGCTGACCCAGGTTTTGCTGTTTGAAAGGAAGCTTGGCACAGCATCCATTGTCTTCTCCGTTTGTGAAACACCGAGCAGAATCTGAGCAGGCTGATGGCGCAGAGCAAAACCTGCAAATATCTTGAGGATCCTGAGCCTCAGGGATGCAGCTAAACCCAGTCCAAAGGAATTTCTGGAAAGTCAAACCTGGTTTACATTTTCTTGAGTTTGCCTGTGCCAGCTTCACCAGACATTTAGAGAAAAGCAAACAAAAAACTCCAACCAAAAAAGACAAAAACCCAAACAAACAAACCCACAGAAACCAATCAAACAAACAGCTAAAAAACCCCAAAGAAAACCAAAAGGAACGAGGAGTTCATCTTAGTTGTGAGGATATCACAGCAGGCGAACGGCCGCTTCCCACAGGATCACCATACAAAGCCACGTGGAACAGCTGCTGCAAAAGATCCACACCAGGGGAAATAGCAGAAGTGCTACATGGCGGCTTTGGGGGTAGCTGCACATGAAGGTGAAGGATGAGCACTGAGTGGTACAGATCCAGCATTCCCCACAGTCCAGGCCACTCTTTGCTGCTGATGAAAGACCCTTGCAGGACTGTGGCCCTTCTCAAGGCAATGTCAAGCATTGGCACAGCTCTCAGCTGAGCCACTGGCATTTCCAGAGCCAGATTCAGGCCAGAAACCCGAAGCAAATCTCAGCAATACATGTCTGTGGCAGGTGAGGAGACTGAAAGCTTTCATTAGGAATTGGGGATTATGAGCACTGACATTTACTGTGCTAGAAAGTCCAGGGGACAAATTTGTGCCAATTCATGGCACGCCTTTAACTACGAGGATCAATTTGTGTTATGCTTGGAGCAGAGTCTGGTGACAGAGGGGGTTTTGAAAGGAAGTCTTGCTCCATGGAGGCCTGTACCCAAAGAAAATGCCAAGAGAACTGAGGTGTGAAAAACAAAGATCCTTTGTTTCTATAAGAGCAGCAACAAAAAGCAACTAGAGAACATATTTACATTGGAAGCACCTTTGTAACAACAACGATCTAGAGAACGTATTGACAAGAACATAGCTATCAAAACGATATTAAGCGTATTTACAGAAGACCAAAAGAAACCCTAAAAGGTATCTACAGAAGGGTGCCATCTGTGTCCTGGATCTCCATCAGTCCTGGAAGAAAAGCAAGTGACACAGTCATTGCAGTCAGGCACAGAGGGCTGTTGCATGTGCCCCCAGGCTGGGCCACACTGGCAGAGCGGGACTCTGCTGCCAGCGCTGAGCCTGGCTGGGGCTGGGGGTCAGGCCCCAGGCACTGGCATGGGGCTTGTGTGAGCCAAAGCAAGTGCAGGACAGCATGGGGATGGTGCTTGTGCTGCCAGAATGCAGCAGACGGGGCACCGTGTCCCTCAGCGGGGCACCCAGCCCAGCCCCAGCCTGGCAGCAGGGCACCCACTCTGCCTGTGGGGAGCACATGCCTGTCCTACTGCTGGAGTCCCTCTTCATCCCAGGACCATGTCCTCCTCCTCCTCGTCTTTTCCATCAACATCCATGGCCTCAATGTACTCTTCCATTTCCACCTCCATCTCTTCCTCCATCTCTTCCTTCACATCCACCTCCATCTCTTCCTCCATCTCTTCCTTCACATCCACCTCCATCTCTTCCTCCATCTCCTCCTTCACATCCACCTCCACCTCTTCCCCTCCAGTCTCTCCTCCCTCCACTTCCATCTCCTCCTCTATATCAGTCTTTAGATCCACCTCCATCTCTTTCTCTTTGTCTCTGGAAAGCTGCAGATGTCGCAAGACCTCGGAGTGGCATCCCTGTCCCACAGCATCCCCACAGAGGCACTTAGGTGGTGGCCATTTGCATGGAATGGCACCTTACCTTCCTGGGGACCAATGTGAGCATCTTGCAGGGATGAATGGCAAAATCCAGGCACGAGAGACCTTTCCGAAGTCTTGGGAGTAGCGGAGCAGGGGCCAAGCAGGGTGACAGCTGTGTAGGCACAAGGGCGAATGGTTGTGTTGTCCTCTTTGCTGGATGCTGGGAGCTCCAGTGTGAATGCAGACCGTGACATCACAATTGACAGGAGTCCAGGGTCACCGTGGAGTGGACAACGGGGATCATAGAATGTTGCAATCCCTGAGTGGTCTGGCTTGGAAGGGACGCTAAAGATCATCTTGTTGCAACTTGAGCAATCTTCTAGCAGAGCACGTTGCTCAGAGTCCTCTTCCCACCTGGCCTTGGATGTTCGCAGGCATGGGGCATGCACATCCTCTGTGCACAGCCTGGGCCAGTGCCTCAGCACTCTCAGTGTGAAAAAGCAGCTTCCTTAGATCCAACCTAACTCAACGTCCTGCACTTAAAAGCCATCCCCGCTTCTGCTCTTGCCACTGGCCCTATTGAACACTGTCCCCATCTTTCCTATGGCACCCTTCAAGTCCTGCATGGCCACAGCAAAGCCTCTCCAGGGCCTTCTGTTCTCCAGGCTCAACATTCTCAAGCCCACATGGACAGCAGTGACTTAGATCAGCAGAAATCAAAGCTGCAAGGTAGCAACTAGCACCAGCAACTGAGAGAGGGAAGCTTTAGACCCAGCCTTGTCTCTAAAGAGACAAAATTAGTAAGAGTGCAGGGGCAGATGGTGGGACACTGGCTCTGTTCTAACTGATGAATATTTTCTTTTTTTCTTCTTCTTCTTCTTTTCTCTCATGCTGACCCAGGTTTTGCTGTTTGAAAGGAAGCTTGGCACAGCATCCATTGTCTTGTGCATTTGTGAAACACCGAGCAGAATCTGAGCAGGCTGATGGCGCAGAGCAAAACCTGCAAATATCTTGAGGATCCTGAGCCTCAGGGATGCAGCTAAACCCAGTCCAAAGGAATTTCTGGAAAGTCAAACCTGGTTTACATTTTCTTGAGTTTGCCTGTGCCAGCTTCACCAGACATTTAGAGAAAAGCAAACAAAAAACTCCAACCAAAAAAGACAAAAACCCAAACAAACAAACCCACAGAAACCAATCAAACAAACAGCTAAAAAACCCCAAAGAAAACCAAAAGGAACGAGGAGTTCATCTTAGTTGTGAGGATATCACAGCAGGCGAACGGCCGCTTCCCACAGGATCACCATACAAAGCCACGTGGAACAGCTGCTGCAAAAGATCCACACCAGGGGAAATAGCAGAAGTGCTACATGGCGGCTTTGGGGGTAGCTGCACATGAAGGTGAAGGATGAGCACTGAGTGGTACAGATCCAGCATTCCCCACAGTCCAGGCCACTCTTTGCTGCTGATGAAAGACCCTTGCAGGACTGTGGCCCTTCTCAAGGCAATGTCAAGCATTGGCACAGCTCTCGGCTGAGCCACTGGCATTTCCAGAGCCAGATTCAGGCCAGAAACCCGAAGCAAATCTCAGCAATACATGTCTGTGGCAGGTGAGGAGACTGAAAGCTTTCATTAGGAATTGGGGATTATGAGCACTGACATTTACTGTGCTAGAAAGTCCAGGGGACAAATTTGTGCCAATTCATGGCACGCCTTTAACTACGAGGATCAATTTGTGTTATGCTTGGAGCAGAGTCTGGTGACAGAGGGGGTTTCCAAAGGAAGTCTTGCTCCATGGAGGCCTGTACCCAAAGAAAATGCCAAGAGAACTGAGGTGTGAAAAACAAAGATCCTTTGTTTCTATAAGAGCAGCAACAAAAAGCAACCTGAGAACATATTTACATTGGAAGAACCTTTGTAACAACAACGATCTAGAGAACGTATTGACAAGAACATAGCTATCAAAACGATATTAAGCGTATTTACAGAAGACCAAAAGAAACCCTAAAAGGTATCTACAGAAGGGTGCCATCTGTGTCCTGGATCTCCATCAGTCCTGGAAGAAAAGCAAGTGACACAGTCATTGCAGTCAGGCACAGAGGGCTGTTGCATGTGCCCCCAGGCTGGGCCACACTGGCAGAGCGGGACTCTGCTGCCAGCGCTGAGCCTGGCTGGGGCTGGGGGTCAGGCCCCAGGCACTGGCATGGGGCTTGTGTGAGCCAAAGCAAGTGCAGGACAGCATGGGGATGGTGCTTGTGCTGCCAGAATGCAGCAGACGGGGCACCGTGTCCCTCAGCGGGGCACCCAGCCCAGCCCCAGCCTGGCAGCAGGGCACCCACTCTGCCTGTGGGGAGCACATGCCTGTCCTACTGCTGGAGTCCCTCTTCATCCCAGGACCATGTCCTCCTCCTCCTCGTCTTTTCCATCAACATCCATGGCCTCAATGTACTCTTCCATTTCCACCTCCATCTCTTCCTCCATCTCTTCCTTCACATCCACCTCCATCTCTTCCTCCATCTCTTCCTTCACATCCACCTCCATCTCTTCCTCCATCTCCTCCTTCACATCCACCTCCACCTCTTCCCCTCCAGTCTCTCCTCCCTCCACTTCCATCTCCTCCTCTATATCAGTCTTTAGATCCACCTCCATCTCTTTCTCTTTGTCTCTGGAAACCTGCAGATGTCGCAAGACCTCGGAGTGGCATCCCTGTCCCACAGCATCCCCACAGAGGCACTTAGGTGGTGTCCATTTGCATGGAATGGCACCTTACCTTCCTGGGGACCAATGTGAGCATCTTGCAGGGATGAATGGCAAAATCCAGGCACGAGAGACCTTTCCGAAGTCTTGGGAGTAGCGGAGCAGGGGCCAAGCAGGGTGACAGCTGTGTAGGCACAAGGGCGAATGGTTGTGTTGTCCTCTTTGCTGGATGCTGGGAGCTCCAGTGTGAATGCAGACCGTGACATCACAATTGACAGGAGTCCAGGGTCACCGTGGAGTGGACAACGGGGATCATAGAATGTTGCAATCCCTGAGTGGTCTGGCTTGGAAGGGACGCTAAAGATCATCTTGTTGCAACTTGAGCAATCTTCTAGCAGAGCACGTTGCTCAGAGTCCTCTTCCCACCTGGCCTTGGATGTTCGCAGGCATGGGGCATGCACATCCTCTGTGCACAGCCTGGGCCAGTGCCTCAGCACTCTCAGTGTGAAAAAGCAGCTTCCTTAGATCCAACCTAACTCAACGTCCTGCACTTAAAAGCCATCCCCGCTTCTGCTCTTGCCTCTGGCCCTATTGAACACTGTCCCCATCTTTCCTATGGCACCCTTCAAGTCCTGCATGGCCACAGCAAAGCCTCTCCAGGGCCTTCTGTTCTCCAGGCTCAACATTCTCAAGCCCACATGGACAGCAGTGACTTAGATCAGCAGAAATCAAAGCTGCAAGGTAGCAACTAGCACCAGCAACTGAGAGAGGGAAGCTTTAGACCCAGCCTTGTCTCTAAAGAGACAAAATTAGTAAGAGTGCAGGGGCAGATGGTGGGACACTGGCTCTGTTCTAACTGATGAATATTTTCTTTTTTTCTTCTTCTTCTTCTTTTCTCTCATGCTGACCCAGGTTTTGCTGTTTGAAAGGAAGCTTGGCACAGCATCCATTGTCTTGTGCATTTGTGAAACACCGAGCAGAATCTGAGCAGGCTGATGGCGCAGAGCAAAACCTGCAAATATCTTGAGGATCCTGAGCCTCAGGGATGCAGCTAAACCCAGTCCAAAGGAATTTCTGGAAAGTCAAACCTGGTTTACATTTTCTTGAGTTTGCCTGTGCCAGCTTCACCAGACATTTAGAGAAAAGCAAACAAAAAACTCCAACCAAAAAAGACAAAAACCCAAACAAACAAACCCACAGAAACCAATCAAACAAACAGCTAAAAAACCCCAAAGAAAACCAAAAGGAACGAGGAGTTCATCTTAGTTGTGAGGATATCACAGCAGGCGAACGGCCGCTTCCCACAGGATCACCATACAAAGCCACGTGGAACAGCTGCTGCAAAAGATCCACACCAGGGGAAATAGCAGAAGTGCTACATGGCGGCTTTGGGGGTAGCTGCACATGAAGGTGAAGGATGAGCACTGAGTGGTACAGATCCAGCATTCCCCACAGTCCAGGCCACTCTTTGCTGCTGATGAAAGACCCTTGCAGGACTGTGGCCCTTCTCAAGGCAATGTCAAGCATTGGCACAGCTCTCGGCTGAGCCACTGGCATTTCCAGAGCCAGATTCAGGCCAGAAACCCGAAGCAAATCTCAGCAATACATGTCTGTGGCAGGTGAGGAGACTGAAAGCTTTCATTAGGAATTGGGGATTATGAGCACTGACATTTACTGTGCTAGAAAGTCCAGGGGACAAATTTGTGCCAATTCATGGCACGCCTTTAACTACGAGGATCAATTTGTGTTATGCTTGGAGCAGAGTCTGGTGACAGAGGGGGTTTCCAAAGGAAGTCTTGCTCCATGGAGGCCTGTACCCAAAGAAAATGCCAAGAGAACTGAGGTGTGAAAAACAAAGATCCTTTGTTTCTATAAGAGCAGCAACAAAAAGCAACCTGAGAACATATTTACATTGGAAGAACCTTTGTAACAACAACGATCTAGAGAACGTATTGACAAGAACATAGCTATCAAAACGATATTAAGCGTATTTACAGAAGACCAAAAGAAACCCTAAAAGGTATCTACAGAAGGGTGCCATCTGTGTCCTGGATCTCCATCAGTCCTGGAAGAAAAGCAAGTGACACAGTCATTGCAGTCAGGCACAGAGGGCTGTTGCATGTGCCCCCAGGCTGGGCCACACTGGCAGAGCGGGACTCTGCTGCCAGCGCTGAGCCTGGCTGGGGCTGGGGGTCAGGCCCCAGGCACTGGCATGGGGCTTGTGTGAGCCAAAGCAAGTGCAGGACAGCATGGGGATGGTGCTTGTGCTGCCAGAATGCAGCAGACGGGGCACCGTGTCCCTCAGCGGGGCACCCAGCCCAGCCCCAGCCTGGCAGCAGGGCACCCACTCTGCCTGTGGGGAGCACATGCCTGTCCTACTGCTGGAGTCCCTCTTCATCCCAGGACCATGTCCTCCTCCTCCTCGTCTTTTCCATCAACATCCATGGCCTCAATGTACTCTTCCATTTCCACCTCCATCTCTTCCTCCATCTCTTCCTTCACATCCACCTCCATCTCTTCCTCCATCTCTTCCTTCACATCCACCTCCATCTCTTCCTCCATCTCCTCCTTCACATCCACCTCCACCTCTTCCCCTCCAGTCTCTCCTCCCTCCACTTCCATCTCCTCCTCTATATCAGTCTTTAGATCCACCTCCATCTCTTTCTCTTTGTCTCTGGAAACCTGCAGATGTCGCAAGACCTCGGAGTGGCATCCCTGTCCCACAGCATCCCCACAGAGGCACTTAGGTGGTGTCCATTTGCATGGAATGGCACCTTACCTTCCTGGGGACCAATGTGAGCATCTTGCAGGGATGAATGGCAAAATCCAGGCACGAGAGACCTTTCCGAAGTCTTGGGAGTAGCGGAGCAGGGGCCAAGCAGGGTGACAGCTGTGTAGGCACAAGGGCGAATGGTTGTGTTGTCCTCTTTGCTGGATGCTGGGAGCTCCAGTGTGAATGCAGACCGTGACATCACAATTGACAGGAGTCCAGGGTCACCGTGGAGTGGACAACGGGGATCATAGAATGTTGCAATCCCTGAGTGCTCTGGCTTGGAAGGGACGCTAAAGATCATCTTGTTGCAACTTGAGCAATCTTCTAGCAGAGCACGTTGCTCAGAGTCCTGTTGCCACCTGGCCTTGGATGTTCGCAGCGATGGGGCATGCACATCCTCTGTGCACAGCCTGGGCCAGTGCCTCAGCACTCTCAGTGTGAAAAAGCAGCTTCCTTAGATCCAACCTAACTCAACGTCCTGCACTTAAAAGCCATCCCCGCTTCTGCTCTTGCCTCTGGCCCTATTGAACACTGTCCCCATCTTTCCTATGGCACCCTTCAAGTCCTGCATGGCCACAGCAAAGCCTCTCCAGGGCCTTCTGTTCTCCAGGCTCAACATTCTCAAGCCCACATGGACAGCAGTGACTTAGATCAGCAGAAATCAAAGCTGCAAGGTAGCAACTAGCACCAGCAACTGAGAGAGGGAAGCTTTAGACCCAGCCTTGTCTCTAAAGAGACAAAATTAGTAAGAGTGCAGGGGCAGATGGTGGGACACTGGCTCTGTTCTAACTGATGAATATTTTCTTTTTTTCTTCTTCTTCTTGTTTTCTCTCATGCTGACCCAGGTTTTGCTGTTTGAAAGGAAGCTTGGCACAGCATCCATTGTCTTGTGCATTTGTGAAACACCGAGCAGAATCTGAGCAGGCTGATGGCGCAGAGCAAAACCTGCAAATATCTTGAGGATCCTGAGCCTCAGGGATGCAGCTAAACCCAGTCCAAAGGAATTTCTGGAAAGTCAAACCTGGTTTACATTTTCTTGAGTTTGCCTGTGCCAGCTTCACCAGACATTTAGAGAAAAGCAAACAAAAAACTCCAACCAAAAAAGACAAAACCCCAAACAAACAAACCCACAGAAACCAATCAAACAAACAGCTAAAAAACCCCAAAGAAAACCAAAAGGAACGAGGAGTTCATCTCAGTTGTGAGGATATCACAGCAGGCGAACGGCCGCTTCCCACAGGATCACCATACAAAGCCACGTGGAACAGCTGCTGCAAAAGATCCACACCAGGGGAAATAGCAGAAGTGCTACATGGCGGCTTTGGGGGTAGCTGCACATGAAGGTGAAGGATGAGCACTGAGTGGTACAGATCCAGCATTCCCCACAGTCCAGGCCGCTCTTTGCTGCTGATGAAAGACCCTTGCAGGACTGTGGCCCTTCTCAAGGCAATGTCAAGCATTGGCACAGCTCTCAGCTGAGCCACTGGCATTTCCAGAGCCAGATTCAGGCCAGAAACCCGAAGCAAATCTCAGCAATACATGTCTGTGGCAGGTGAGGAGACTGAAAGCTTTCATTAGGAATTGGGGATTATGAGCACTGACATTTACTGTGCTAGAAAGTCCAGGGGACAAATTTGTGCCAATTCATGGCACGCCTTTAACTACGAGGATCAATTTGTGTTATGCTTGGAGCAGAGTCTGGTGACAGAGGGGGTTTTGAAAGGAAGTCTTGCTCCATGGAGGCCTGTACCCAAAGAAAATGCCAAGAGAACTGAGGTGTGAAAAACAAAGATCCTTTGTTTCTATAAGAGCAGCAACAAAAAGCAACCTGAGAACATATTTACATTGGAAGAACCTTTGTAACAACAACGATCTAGAGAACGTATTGACAAGAACATAGCTATCAAAACGATATTAAGCGTATTTACAGAAGACCAAAAGAAACCCTAAAAGGTATCTACAGAAGGGTGCCATCTGTGTCCTGGATCTCCATCAGTCCTGGAAGAAAAGCAAGTGACACAGTCATTGCAGTCAGGCACAGAGGGCTGTTGCATGTGCCCCCAGGCTGGGCCACACTGGCAGAGCGGGACTCTGCTGCCAGCGCTGAGCCTGGCTGGGGCTGGGGGTCAGGCCCCAGGCACTGGCATGGGGCTTGTGTGAGCCAAAGCAAGTGCAGGACAGCATGGGGATGGTGCTTGTGCTGCCAGAATGCAGCAGACGGGGCACCGTGTCCCTCAGCGGGGCACCCAGCCCAGCCCCAGCCTGGCAGCAGGGCACCCACTCTGCCTGTGGGGAGCACATGCCTGTCCTACTGCTGGAGTCCCTCTTCATCCCAGGACCATGTCCTCCTCCTCCTCGTCTTTTCCATCAACATCCATGGCCTCAATGTACTCTTCCATTTCCACCTCCATCTCTTCCTCCATCTCTTCCTTCACATCCACCTCCGTCTCTTCCTCCATCTCTTCCTTCACATCCACCTCCATCTCTTCCTCCATCTCCTCCTTCACATCCACCTCCACCTCTTCCCCTCCAGTCTCTCCTCCCTCCACTTCCATCTCCTCCTCTATATCAGTCTTTAGATCCACCTCCATCTCTTTCTCTTTGTCTCTGGAAACCTGCAGATGTCGCAAGACCTCGGAGTGGCATCCCTGTCCCACAGCATCCCCACAGAGGCACTTAGGTGGTGTCCATTTGCATGGAATGGCACCTTACCTTCCTGGGGACCAATGTGAGCATCTTGCAGGGATGAATGGCAAAATCCAGGCACGAGAGACCTTTCCGAAGTCTTGGGAGTAGCGGAGCAGGGGCCAAGCAGGGTGACAGCTGTGTAGGCACAAGGGCGAATGGTTGTGTTGTCCTCTTTGCTGGATGCTGGGAGCTCCAGTGTGAATGCAGACCGTGACATCACAATTGACAGGAGTCCAGGGTCACCGTGGAGTGGACAACGGGGATCATAGAATGTTGCAATCCCTGAGTGCTCTGGCTTGGAAGGGACGCTAAAGATCATCTTGTTGCAACTTGAGCAATCTTCTAGCAGAGCACGTTGCTCAGAGTCCTGTTGCCACCTGGCCTTGGATGTTCGCAGCGATGGGGCATGCACATCCTCTGTGCACAGCCTGGGCCAGTGCCTCAGCACTCTCAGTGTGAAAAAGCAGCTTCCTTAGATCCAACCTAACTCAACGTCCTGCACTTAAAAGCCATCCCCGCTTCTGCTCTTGCCACTGGCCCTATTGAACACTGTCCCCATCTTTCCTATGGCACCCTTCAAGTCCTGCATGGCCACCGCAAAGCCTCTCCAGGGCCTTCTGTTCTCCAGGCTCAACATTCTCAAGCCCACATGGACAGCAGTGACTTAGATCAGCAGAAATCAAAGCTGCAAGGTAGCAACTAGCACCAGCAACTGAGAGAGGGAAGCTTTAGACCCAGCCTTGTCTCTAAAGAGACAAAATTAGTAAGAGTGCAGGGGCAGATGGTGGGACACTGGCTCTGTTCTAACTGATGAATATTTTCTTTTTTTCTTCTTCTTCTTCTTTTCTCTCATGCTGACCCAGGTTTTGCTGTTTGAAAGGAAGCTTGGCACAGCATCCATTGTCTTCTCCGTTTGTGAAACACCGAGCAGAATCTGAGCAGGCTGATGGCGCAGAGCAAAACCTGCAAATATCTTGAGGATCCTGAGCCTCAGGGATGCAGCTAAACCCAGTCCAAAGGAATTTCTGGAAAGTCAAACCTGGTTTACATTTTCTTGAGTTTGCCTGTGCCAGCTTCACCAGACATTTAGAGAAAAGCAAACAAAAAACTCCAACCAAAAAAGACAAAAACCCAAACAAACAAACCCACACAAACCAATCAAACAACCAGCTAAAAAACCCCAAAGAAAACCAAAAGGAACGAGGAGTTCATCTTAGTTGTGAGGATATCACAGCAGGCGAACGGCCGCTTCCCACAGGATCACCATACAAAGCCACGTGGAACAGCTGCTGCAAAAGATCCACACCAGGGGAAATAGCAGAAGTGCTACATGGCGGCTTTGGGGGTAGCTGCACATGAAGGTGAAAGATGAGCACTGAGTGGTACAGATCCAGCATTCCCCACAGTCCAGGCCACTCTTTGCTGCTGATGAAAGACCCTTGCAGGACTGTGGCCCTTCTCAAGGCAATGTCAAGCATTGGCACAGCTCTCAGCTGAGCCACTGGCATTTCCAGAGCCAGATTCAGGCCAGAAACCCGAAGCAAATCTCAGCAATACATGTCTGTGGCAGGTGAGGAGACTGAAAGCTTTCATTAGGAATTGGGGATTATGAGCACTGACATTTACTGTGCTAGAAAGTCCAGGGGACAAATTTGTGCCAATTCATGGCACGCCTTTAACTACGAGGATCAATTTGTGTTATGCTTGGAGCAGAGTCTGGTGACAGAGGGGGTTTCCAAAGGAAGTCTTGCTCCATGGAGGCCTGTACCCAAAGAAAATGCCAAGAGAACTGAGGTGTGAAAAACAAAGATCCTTTGTTTCTATAAGAGCAGCAACAAAAAGCAACCTGAGAACATATTTACATTGGAAGAACCTTTGTAACAACAACGATCTAGAGAACGTATTGACAAGAACATAGCTATCAAAACGATATTAAGCGTATTTACAGAAGACCAAAAGAAACCCTAAAAGGTATCTACAGAAGGGTGCCATCTGTGTCCTGGATCTCCATCAGTCCTGGAAGAAAAGCAAGTGACACAGTCATTGCAGTCAGGCACAGAGGGCTGTTGCATGTGCCCCCAGGCTGGGCCACACTGGCAGAGCGGGACTCTGCTGCCAGCGCTGAGCCTGGCTGGGGCTGGGGGTCAGGCCCCAGGCACTGGCATGGGGCTTGTGTGAGCCAAAGCAAGTGCAGGACAGCATGGGGATGGTGCTTGTGCTGCCAGAATGCAGCAGACGGGGCACCGTGTCCCTCAGCGGGGCACCCAGCCCAGCCCCAGCCTGGCAGCAGGGCACCCACTCTGCCTGTGGGGAGCACATGCCTGTCCTACTGCTGGAGTCCCTCTTCATCCCAGGACCATGTCCTCCTCCTCCTCGTCTTTTCCATCAACATCCATGGCCTCAATGTACTCTTCCATTTCCACCTCCATCTCTTCCTCCATCTCCTCCTTCACATCCACCTCCACCTCTTCCCCTCCAGTCTCTCCTCCCTCCACTTCCATCTCCTCCTCTATATCAGTCTTTAGATCCACCTCCATCTCTTTCTCTTTGTCTCTGGAAACCTGCAGATGTCGCAAGACCTCGGAGTGGCATCCCTGTCCCACAGCATCCCCACAGAGGCACTTAGGTGGTGGCCATTTGCATGGAATGGCACCTTACCTTCCTGGGGACCAATGTGAGCATCTTGCAGGGATGAATGGCAAAATCCAGGCACGAGAGACCTTTCCGAAGTCTTGGGAGTAGCGGAGCAGGGGCCAAGCAGGGTGACAGCTGTGTAGGCACAAGGGCGAATGGTTGTGTTGTCCTCTTTGCTGGATGCTGGGAGCTCCAGTGTGAATGCAGACCGTGACATCACAATTGACAGGAGTCCAGGGTCACCGTGGAGTGGACAACGGGGATCATAGAATGTTGCAATCCCTGAGTGCTCTGGCTTGGAAGGGACGCTAAAGATCATCTTGTTGCAACTTGAGCAATCTTCTAGCAGAGCACGTTGCTCAGAGTCCTGTTGCCACCTGGCCTTGGATGTTCGCAGCGATGGGGCATGCACATCCTCTGTGCACAGCCTGGGCCAGTGCCTCAGCACTCTCAGTGTGAAAAAGCAGCTTCCTTAGATCCAACCTAACTCAACGTCCTGCACTTAAAAGCCATCCCCGCTTCTGCTCTTGCCACTGGCCCTATTGAACACTGTCCCCATCTTTCCTATGGCACCCTTCAAGTCCTGCATGGCCACCGCAAAGCCTCTCCAGGGCCTTCTGTTCTCCAGGCTCAACATTCTCAAGCCCACATGGACAGCAGTGACTTAGATCAGCAGAAATCAAAGCTGCAAGGTAGCAACTAGCACCAGCAACTGAGAGAGGGAAGCTTTAGACCCAGCCTTGTCTCTAAAGAGACAAAATTAGTAAGAGTGCAGGGGCAGATGGTGGGACACTGGCTCTGTTCTAACTGATGAATATTTTCTTTTTTTCTTCTTCTTCTTCTTTTCTCTCATGCTGACCCAGGTTTTGCTGTTTGAAAGGAAGCTTGGCACAGCATCCATTGTCTTCTCCGTTTGTGAAACACCGAGCAGAATCTGAGCAGGCTGATGGCGCAGAGCAAAACCTGCAAATATCTTGAGGATCCTGAGCCTCAGGGATGCAGCTAAACCCAGTCCAAAGGAATTTCTGGAAAGTCAAACCTGGTTTACATTTTCTTGAGTTTGCCTGTGCCAGCTTCACCAGACATTTAGAGAAAAGCAAACAAAAAACTCCAACCAAAAAAGACAAAAACCCAAACAAACAAACCCACACAAACCAATCAAACAACCAGCTAAAAAACCCCAAAGAAAACCAAAAGGAACGAGGAGTTCATCTTAGTTGTGAGGATATCACAGCAGGCGAACGGCCGCTTCCCACAGGATCACCATACAAAGCCACGTGGAACAGCTGCTGCAAAAGATCCACACCAGGGGAAATAGCAGAAGTGCTACATGGCGGCTTTGGGGGTAGCTGCACATGAAGGTGAAAGATGAGCACTGAGTGGTACAGATCCAGCATTCCCCACAGTCCAGGCCACTCTTTGCTGCTGATGAAAGACCCTTGCAGGACTGTGGCCCTTCTCAAGGCAATGTCAAGCATTGGCACAGCTCTCAGCTGAGCCACTGGCATTTCCAGAGCCAGATTCAGGCCAGAAACCCGAAGCAAATCTCAGCAATACATGTCTGTGGCAGGTGAGGAGACTGAAAGCTTTCATTAGGAATTGGGGATTATGAGCACTGACATTTACTGTGCTAGAAAGTCCAGGGGACAAATTTGTGCCAATTCATGGCACGCCTTTAACTACGAGGATCAATTTGTGTTATGCTTGGAGCAGAGTCTGGTGACAGAGGGGGTTTCCAAAGGAAGTCTTGCTCCATGGAGGCCTGTACCCAAAGAAAATGCCAAGAGAACTGAGGTGTGAAAAACAAAGATCCTTTGTTTCTATAAGAGCAGCAACAAAAAGCAACCTGAGAACATATTTACATTGGAAGAACCTTTGTAACAACAACGATCTAGAGAACGTATTGACAAGAACATAGCTATCAAAACGATATTAAGCGTATTTACAGAAGACCAAAAGAAACCCTAAAAGGTATCTACAGAAGGGTGCCATCTGTGTCCTGGATCTCCATCAGTCCTGGAAGAAAAGCAAGTGACACAGTCATTGCAGTCAGGCACAGAGGGCTGTTGCATGTGCCCCCAGGCTGGGCCACACTGGCAGAGCGGGACTCTGCTGCCAGCGCTGAGCCTGGCTGGGGCTGGGGGTCAGGCCCCAGGCACTGGCATGGGGCTTGTGTGAGCCAAAGCAAGTGCAGGACAGCATGGGGATGGTGCTTGTGCTGCCAGAATGCAGCAGACGGGGCACCGTGTCCCTCAGCGGGGCACCCAGCCCAGCCCCAGCCTGGCAGCAGGGCACCCACTCTGCCTGTGGGGAGCACATGCCTGTCCTACTGCTGGAGTCCCTCTTCATCCCAGGACCATGTCCTCCTCCTCCTCGTCTTTTCCATCAACATCCATGGCCTCAATGTACTCTTCCATTTCCACCTCCATCTCTTCCTCCATCTCCTCCTTCACATCCACCTCCACCTCTTCCCCTCCAGTCTCTCCTCCCTCCACTTCCATCTCCTCCTCTATATCAGTCTTTAGATCCACCTCCATCTCTTTCTCTTTGTCTCTGGAAACCTGCAGATGTCGCAAGACCTCGGAGTGGCATCCCTGTCCCACAGCATCCCCACAGAGGCACTTAGGTGGTGGCCATTTGCATGGAATGGCACCTTACCTTCCTGGGGACCAATGTGAGCATCTTGCAGGGATGAATGGCAAAATCCAGGCACGAGAGACCTTTCCGAAGTCTTGGGAGTAGCGGAGCAGGGGCCAAGCAGGGTGACAGCTGTGTAGGCACAAGGGCGAATGGTTGTGTTGTCCTCTTTGCTGGATGCTGGGAGCTCCAGTGTGAATGCAGACCGTGACATCACAATTGACAGGAGTCCAGGGTCACCGTGGAGTGGACAACGGGGATCATAGAATGTTGCAATCCCTGAGTGGTCTGGCTTGGAAGGGACGCTAAAGATCATCTTGTTGCAACTTGAGCAATCTTCTAGCAGAGCACGTTGCTCAGAGTCCTGTTGCCACCTGGCCTTGGATGTTCGCAGCGATGGGGCATGCACATCCTCTGTGCACAGCCTGGGCCAGTGCCTCAGCACTCTCAGTGTGAAAAAGCAGCTTCCTTAGATCCAACCTAACTCAACGTCCTGCACTTAAAAGCCATCCCCGCTTCTGCTCTTGCCTCTGGCCCTATTGAACACTGTCCCCATCTTTCCTATGGCACCCTTCAAGTCCTGCATGGCCACAGCAAAGCCTCTCCAGGGCCTTCTGTTCTCCAGGCTCAACATTCTCAAGCCCACATGGACAGCAGTGACTTAGATCAGCAGAAATCAAAGCTGCAAGGTAGCAACTAGCACCAGCAACTGAGAGAGGGAAGCTTTAGACCCAGCCTTGTCTCTAAAGAGACAAAATTAGTAAGAGTGCAGGGGCAGATGGTGGGACACTGGCTCTGTTCTAACTGATGAATATTTTCTTTTTTTCTTCTTCTTCTTCTTTTCTCTCATGCTGACCCAGGTTTTGCTGTTTGAAAGGAAGCTTGGCACAGCATCCATTGTCTTGTGCATTTGTGAAACACCGAGCAGAATCTGAGCAGGCTGATGGCGCAGAGCAAAACCTGCAAATATCTTGAGGATCCTGAGCCTGGGGGATGCAGCTAAACCCAGTCCAAAGGAATTTCTGGAAAGTCAAACCTGGTTTACATTTTCTTGAGTTTGCCTGTGCCAGCTTCACCAGACATTTAGAGAAAAGCAAACAAAAAACTCCAACCAAAAAAGACAAAAACCCAAACAAACAAACCCACAGAAACCAATCAAACAAACAGCTAAAAAACCCCAAAGAAAACCAAAAGGAACGAGGAGTTCATCTCAGTTGTGAGGATATCACAGCAGGCGAACGGCCGCTTCCCACAGGATCACCATACAAAGCCACATGGAACAGCTGCTGCAAAAGATCCACACCAGGGGAAATAGCAGAAGTGCTACATGGCAGCTTTGGGGGTAGCTGCACATGAAGGTGAAGGATGAGCACTGAGTGGTACAGATCCAGCATTCCCCACAGTCCAGGCCACTCTTTGCTGCTGATGAAAGACCCTTGCAGGACTGTGGCCCTTCTCAAGGCAATGTCAAGCATTGGCACAGCTCTCAGCTGAGCCACTGGCATTTCCAGAGCCAGATTCAGGCCAGAAACCCGAAGCAAATCTCAGCAATACATGTCTGTGGCAGGTGAGGAGACTGAAAGCTTTCATTAGGAATTGGGGATTATGAGCACTGACATTTACTGTGCTAGAAAGTCCAGGGGACAAATTTGTGCCAATTCATGGCACGCCTTTAACTACGAGGATCAATTTGTGTTATGCTTGGAGCAGAGTCTGGTGACAGAGGGGGTTTCCAAAGGAAGTCTTGCTCCATGGAGGCCTGTACCCAAAGAAAATGCCAAGAGAACTGAGGTGTGAAAAACAAAGATCCTTTGTTTCTATAAGAGCAGCAACAAAAAGCAACCTGAGAACATATTTACATTGGAAGAACCTTTGTAACAACAACGATCTAGAGAACGTATTGACAAGAACATAGCTATCAAAACGATATTAAGCGTATTTACAGAAGACCAAAAGAAACCCTAAAAGGTATCTACAGAAGGGTGCCATCTGTGTCCTGGATCTCCATCAGTCCTGGAAGAAAAGCAAGTGACACAGTCATTGCAGTCAGGCACAGAGGGCTGTTGCATGTGCCCCCAGGCTGGGCCACACTGGCAGAGCGGGACTCTGCTGCCAGCGCTGAGCCTGGCTGGGGCTGGGGGTCAGGCCCCAGGCACTGGCATGGGGCTTGTGTGAGCCAAAGCAAGTGCAGGACAGCATGGGGATGGTGCTTGTGCTGCCAGAATGCAGCAGACGGGGCACCGTGTCCCTCAGCGGGGCACCCAGCCCAGCCCCAGCCTGGCAGCAGGGCACCCACTCTGCCTGTGGGGAGCACATGCCTGTCCTACTGCTGGAGTCCCTCTTCATCCCAGGACCATGTCCTCCTCCTCCTCGTCTTTTCCATCAACATCCATGGCCTCAATGTACTCTTCCATTTCCACCTCCATCTCTTCCTCCATCTCTTCCTTCACATCCACCTCCATCTCTTCCTCCATCTCTTCCTTCACATCCACCTCCATCTCTTCCTCCATCTCCTCCTTCACATCCACCTCCACCTCTTCCCCTCCAGTCTCTCCTCCCTCCACTTCCATCTCCTCCTCTATATCAGTCTTTAGATCCACCTCCATCTCTTTCTCTTTGTCTCTGGAAACCTGCAGATGTCGCAAGACCTCGGAGTGGCATCCCTGTCCCACAGCATCCCCACAGAGGCACTTAGGTGGTGGCCATTTGCATGGAATGGCACCTTACCTTCCTGGGGACCAATGTGAGCATCTTGCAGGGATGAATGGCAAAATCCAGGCACGAGAGACCTTTCCGAAGTCTTGGGAGTAGCGGAGCAGGGGCCAAGCAGGGTGACAGCTGTGTAGGCACAAGGGCGAATGGTTGTGTTGTCCTCTTTGCTGGATGCTGGGAGCTCCAGTGTGAATGCAGACCGTGACATCACAATTGACAGGAGTCCAGGGTCACCGTGGAGTGGACAACGGGGATCATAGAATGTTGCAATCCCTGAGTGGTCTGGCTTGGAAGGGACGCTAAAGATCATCTTGTTGCAACTTGAGCAATCTTCTAGCAGAGCACGTTGCTCAGAGTCCTCTTCCCACCTGGCCTTGGATGTTCGCAGCGATGGGGCATGCACATCCTCTGTGCACAGCCTGGGCCAGTGCCTCAGCACTCTCAGTGTGAAAAAGCAGCTTCCTTAGATCCAACCTAACTCAACGTCCTGCACTTAAAAGCCATCCCCGCTTCTGCTCTTGCCTCTGGCCCTATTGAACACTGTCCCCATCTTTCCTATGGCACCCTTCAAGTCCTGCATGGCCACAGCAAAGCCTCTCCAGGGCCTTCTGTTCTCCAGGCTCAACATTCTCAAGCCCACATGGACAGCAGTGACTTAGATCAGCAGAAATCAAAGCTGCAAGGTAGCAACTAGCACCAGCAACTGAGAGAGGGAAGCTTTAGACCCAGCCTTGTCTCTAAAGAGACAAAATTAGTAAGAGTGCAGGGGCAGATGGTGGGACACTGGCTCTGTTCTAACTGATGAATATTTTCTTTTTTTCTTCTTCTTCTTCTTTTCTCTCATGCTGACCCAGGTTTTGCTGTTTGAAAGGAAGCTTGGCACAGCATCCATTGTCTTGTGCATTTGTGAAACACCGAGCAGAATCTGAGCAGGCTGATGGCGCAGAGCAAAACCTGCAAATATCTTGAGGATCCTGAGCCTCAGGGATGCAGCTAAACCCAGTCCAAAGGAATTTCTGGAAAGTCAAACCTGGTTTACATTTTCTTGAGTTTGCCTGTGCCAGCTTCACCAGACATTTAGAGAAAAGCAAACAAAAAACTCCAACCAAAAAAGACAAAAACCCAAACAAACAAACCCACAGAAACCAATCAAACAAACAGCTAAAAAACCCCAAAGAAAACCAAAAGGAACGAGGAGTTCATCTTAGTTGTGAGGATATCACAGCAGGCGAACGGCCGCTTCCCACAGGATCACCATACAAAGCCACGTGGAACAGCTGCTGCAAAAGATCCACACCAGGGGAAATAGCAGAAGTGCTACATGGCGGCTTTGGGGGTAGCTGCACATGAAGGTGAAGGATGAGCACTGAGTGGTACAGATCCAGCATTCCCCACAGTCCAGGCCACTCTTTGCTGCTGATGAAAGACCCTTGCAGGACTGTGGCCCTTCTCAAGGCAATGTCAAGCATTGGCACAGCTCTCGGCTGAGCCACTGGCATTTCCAGAGCCAGATTCAGGCCAGAAACCCGAAGCAAATCTCAGCAATACATGTCTGTGGCAGGTGAGGAGACTGAAAGCTTTCATTAGGAATTGGGGATTATGAGCACTGACATTTACTGTGCTAGAAAGTCCAGGGGACAAATTTGTGCCAATTCATGGCACGCCTTTAACTACGAGGATCAATTTGTGTTATGCTTGGAGCAGAGTCTGGTGACAGAGGGGGTTTCCAAAGGAAGTCTTGCTCCATGGAGGCCTGTACCCAAAGAAAATGCCAAGAGAACTGAGGTGTGAAAAACAAAGATCCTTTGTTTCTATAAGAGCAGCAACAAAAAGCAACCTGAGAACATATTTACATTGGAAGAACCTTTGTAACAACAACGATCTAGAGAACGTATTGACAAGAACATAGCTATCAAAACGATATTAAGCGTATTTACAGAAGACCAAAAGAAACCCTAAAAGGTATCTACAGAAGGGTGCCATCTGTGTCCTGGATCTCCATCAGTCCTGGAAGAAAAGCAAGTGACACAGTCATTGCAGTCAGGCACAGAGGGCTGTTGCATGTGCCCCCAGGCTGGGCCACACTGGCAGAGCGGGACTCTGCTGCCAGCGCTGAGCCTGGCTGGGGCTGGGGGTCAGGCCCCAGGCACTGGCATGGGGCTTGTGTGAGCCAAAGCAAGTGCAGGACAGCATGGGGATGGTGCTTGTGCTGCCAGAATGCAGCAGACGGGGCACCGTGTCCCTCAGCGGGGCACCCAGCCCAGCCCCAGCCTGGCAGCAGGGCACCCACTCTGCCTGTGGGGAGCACATGCCTGTCCTACTGCTGGAGTCCCTCTTCATCCCAGGACCATGTCCTCCTCCTCCTCGTCTTTTCCATCAACATCCATGGCCTCAATGTACTCTTCCATTTCCACCTCCATCTCTTCCTCCATCTCTTCCTTCACATCCACCTCCATCTCTTCCTCCATCTCTTCCTTCACATCCACCTCCATCTCTTCCTCCATCTCCTCCTTCACATCCACCTCCACCTCTTCCCCTCCAGTCTCTCCTCCCTCCACTTCCATCTCCTCCTCTATATCAGTCTTTAGATCCACCTCCATCTCTTTCTCTTTGTCTCTGGAAACCTGCAGATGTCGCAAGACCTCGGAGTGGCATCCCTGTCCCACAGCATCCCCACAGAGGCACTTAGGTGGTGTCCATTTGCATGGAATGGCACCTTACCTTCCTGGGGACCAATGTGAGCATCTTGCAGGGATGAATGGCAAAATCCAGGCACGAGAGACCTTTCCGAAGTCTTGGGAGTAGCGGAGCAGGGGCCAAGCAGGGTGACAGCTGTGTAGGCACAAGGGCGAATGGTTGTGTTGTCCTCTTTGCTGGATGCTGGGAGCTCCAGTGTGAATGCAGACCGTGACATCACAATTGACAGGAGTCCAGGGTCACCGTGGAGTGGACAACGGGGATCATAGAATGTTGCAATCCCTGAGTGCTCTGGCTTGGAAGGGACGCTAAAGATCATCTTGTTGCAACTTGAGCAATCTTCTAGCAGAGCACGTTGCTCAGAGTCCTGTTGCCACCTGGCCTTGGATGTTCGCAGCGATGGGGCATGCACATCCTCTGTGCACAGCCTGGGCCAGTGCCTCAGCACTCTCAGTGTGAAAAAGCAGCTTCCTTAGATCCAACCTAACTCAACGTCCTGCACTTAAAAGCCATCCCCGCTTCTGCTCTTGCCTCTGGCCCTATTGAACACTGTCCCCATCTTTCCTATGGCACCCTTCAAGTCCTGCATGGCCACAGCAAAGCCTCTCCAGGGCCTTCTGTTCTCCAGGCTCAACATTCTCAAGCCCACATGGACAGCAGTGACTTAGATCAGCAGAAATCAAAGCTGCAAGGTAGCAACTAGCACCAGCAACTGAGAGAGGGAAGCTTTAGACCCAGCCTTGTCTCTAAAGAGACAAAATTAGTAAGAGTGCAGGGGCAGATGGTGGGACACTGGCTCTGTTCTAACTGATGAATATTTTCTTTTTTTCTTCTTCTTCTTGTTTTCTCTCATGCTGACCCAGGTTTTGCTGTTTGAAAGGAAGCTTGGCACAGCATCCATTGTCTTGTGCATTTGTGAAACACCGAGCAGAATCTGAGCAGGCTGATGGCGCAGAGCAAAACCTGCAAATATCTTGAGGATCCTGAGCCTCAGGGATGCAGCTAAACCCAGTCCAAAGGAATTTCTGGAAAGTCAAACCTGGTTTACATTTTCTTGAGTTTGCCTGTGCCAGCTTCACCAGACATTTAGAGAAAAGCAAACAAAAAACTCCAACCAAAAAAGACAAAACCCCAAACAAACAAACCCACAGAAACCAATCAAACAAACAGCTAAAAAACCCCAAAGAAAACCAAAAGGAACGAGGAGTTCATCTCAGTTGTGAGGATATCACAGCAGGCGAACGGCCGCTTCCCACAGGATCACCATACAAAGCCACGTGGAACAGCTGCTGCAAAAGATCCACACCAGGGGAAATAGCAGAAGTGCTACATGGCGGCTTTGGGGGTAGCTGCACATGAAGGTGAAGGATGAGCACTGAGTGGTACAGATCCAGCATTCCCCACAGTCCAGGCCGCTCTTTGCTGCTGATGAAAGACCCTTGCAGGACTGTGGCCCTTCTCAAGGCAATGTCAAGCATTGGCACAGCTCTCAGCTGAGCCACTGGCATTTCCAGAGCCAGATTCAGGCCAGAAACCCGAAGCAAATCTCAGCAATACATGTCTGTGGCAGGTGAGGAGACTGAAAGCTTTCATTAGGAATTGGGGATTATGAGCACTGACATTTACTGTGCTAGAAAGTCCAGGGGACAAATTTGTGCCAATTCATGGCACGCCTTTAACTACGAGGATCAATTTGTGTTATGCTTGGAGCAGAGTCTGGTGACAGAGGGGGTTTTGAAAGGAAGTCTTGCTCCATGGAGGCCTGTACCCAAAGAAAATGCCAAGAGAACTGAGGTGTGAAAAACAAAGATCCTTTGTTTCTATAAGAGCAGCAACAAAAAGCAACCTGAGAACATATTTACATTGGAAGAACCTTTGTAACAACAACGATCTAGAGAACGTATTGACAAGAACATAGCTATCAAAACGATATTAAGCGTATTTACAGAAGACCAAAAGAAACCCTAAAAGGTATCTACAGAAGGGTGCCATCTGTGTCCTGGATCTCCATCAGTCCTGGAAGAAAAGCAAGTGACACAGTCATTGCAGTCAGGCACAGAGGGCTGTTGCATGTGCCCCCAGGCTGGGCCACACTGGCAGAGCGGGACTCTGCTGCCAGCGCTGAGCCTGGCTGGGGCTGGGGGTCAGGCCCCAGGCACTGGCATGGGGCTTGTGTGAGCCAAAGCAAGTGCAGGACAGCATGGGGATGGTGCTTGTGCTGCCAGAATGCAGCAGACGGGGCACCGTGTCCCTCAGCGGGGCACCCAGCCCAGCCCCAGCCTGGCAGCAGGGCACCCACTCTGCCTGTGGGGAGCACATGCCTGTCCTACTGCTGGAGTCCCTCTTCATCCCAGGACCATGTCCTCCTCCTCCTCGTCTTTTCCATCAACATCCATGGCCTCAATGTACTCTTCCATTTCCACCTCCATCTCTTCCTCCATCTCTTCCTTCACATCCACCTCCGTCTCTTCCTCCATCTCTTCCTTCACATCCACCTCCATCTCTTCCTCCATCTCCTCCTTCACATCCACCTCCACCTCTTCCCCTCCAGTCTCTCCTCCCTCCACTTCCATCTCCTCCTCTATATCAGTCTTTAGATCCACCTCCATCTCTTTCTCTTTGTCTCTGGAAACCTGCAGATGTCGCAAGACCTCGGAGTGGCATCCCTGTCCCACAGCATCCCCACAGAGGCACTTAGGTGGTGGCCATTTGCATGGAATGGCACCTTACCTTCCTGGGGACCAATGTGAGCATCTTGCAGGGATGAATGGCAAAATCCAGGCACGAGAGACCTTTCCGAAGTCTTGGGAGTAGCGGAGCAGGGGCCAAGCAGGGTGACAGCTGTGTAGGCACAAGGGCGAATGGTTGTGTTGTCCTCTTTGCTGGATGCTGGGAGCTCCAGTGTGAATGCAGACCGTGACATCACAATTGACAGGAGTCCAGGGTCACCGTGGAGTGGACAACGGGGATCATAGAATGTTGCAATCCCTGAGTGGTCTGGCTTGGAAGGGACGCTAAAGATCATCTTGTTGCAACTTGAGCAATCTTCTAGCAGAGCACGTTGCTCAGAGTCCTCTTCCCACCTGGCCTTGGATGTTCGCAGCGATGGGGCATGCACATCCTCTGTGCACAGCCTGGGCCAGTGCCTCAGCACTCTCAGTGTGAAAAAGCAGCTTCCTTAGATCCAACCTAACTCAACGTCCTGCACTTAAAAGCCATCCCCGCTTCTGCTCTTGCCTCTGGCCCTATTGAACACTGTCCCCATCTTTCCTATGGCACCCTTCAAGTCCTGCATGGCCACAGCAAAGCCTCTCCAGGGCCTTCTGTTCTCCAGGCTCAACATTCTCAAGCCCACATGGACAGCAGTGACTTAGATCAGCAGAAATCAAAGCTGCAAGGTAGCAACTAGCACCAGCAACTGAGAGAGGGAAGCTTTAGACCCAGCCTTGTCTCTAAAGAGACAAAATTAGTAAGAGTGCAGGGGCAGATGGTGGGACACTGGCTCTGTTCTAACTGATGAATATTTTCTTTTTTTCTTCTTCTTCTTGTTTTCTCTCATGCTGACCCAGGTTTTGCTGTTTGAAAGGAAGCTTGGCACAGCATCCATTGTCTTGTGCATTTGTGAAACACCGAGCAGAATCTGAGCAGGCTGATGGCGCAGAGCAAAACCTGCAAATATCTTGAGGATCCTGAGCCTCAGGGATGCAGCTAAACCCAGTCCAAAGGAATTTCTGGAAAGTCAAACCTGGTTTACATTTTCTTGAGTTTGCCTGTGCCAGCTTCACCAGACATTTAGAGAAAAGCAAACAAAAAACTCCAACCAAAAAAGACAAAACCCCAAACAAACAAACCCACAGAAACCAATCAAACAAACAGCTAAAAAACCCCAAAGAAAACCAAAAGGAACGAGGAGTTCATCTCAGTTGTGAGGATATCACAGCAGGCGAACGGCCGCTTCCCACAGGATCACCATACAAAGCCACGTGGAACAGCTGCTGCAAAAGATCCACACCAGGGGAAATAGCAGAAGTGCTACATGGCGGCTTTGGGGGTAGCTGCACATGAAGGTGAAGGATGAGCACTGAGTGGTACAGATCCAGCATTCCCCACAGTCCAGGCCGCTCTTTGCTGCTGATGAAAGACCCTTGCAGGACTGTGGCCCTTCTCAAGGCAATGTCAAGCATTGGCACAGCTCTCAGCTGAGCCACTGGCATTTCCAGAGCCAGATTCAGGCCAGAAACCCGAAGCAAATCTCAGCAATACATGTCTGTGGCAGGTGAGGAGACTGAAAGCTTTCATTAGGAATTGGGGATTATGAGCACTGACATTTACTGTGCTAGAAAGTCCAGGGGACAAATTTGTGCCAATTCATGGCACGCCTTTAACTACGAGGATCAATTTGTGTTATGCTTGGAGCAGAGTCTGGTGACAGAGGGGGTTTTGAAAGGAAGTCTTGCTCCATGGAGGCCTGTACCCAAAGAAAATGCCAAGAGAACTGAGGTGTGAAAAACAAAGATCCTTTGTTTCTATAAGAGCAGCAACAAAAAGCAACCTGAGAACATATTTACATTGGAAGAACCTTTGTAACAACAACGATCTAGAGAACGTATTGACAAGAACATAGCTATCAAAACGATATTAAGCGTATTTACAGAAGACCAAAAGAAACCCTAAAAGGTATCTACAGAAGGGTGCCATCTGTGTCCTGGATCTCCATCAGTCCTGGAAGAAAAGCAAGTGACACAGTCATTGCAGTCAGGCACAGAGGGCTGTTGCATGTGCCCCCAGGCTGGGCCACACTGGCAGAGCGGGACTCTGCTGCCAGCGCTGAGCCTGGCTGGGGCTGGGGGTCAGGCCCCAGGCACTGGCATGGGGCTTGTGTGAGCCAAAGCAAGTGCAGGACAGCATGGGGATGGTGCTTGTGCTGCCAGAATGCAGCAGACGGGGCACCGTGTCCCTCAGCGGGGCACCCAGCCCAGCCCCAGCCTGGCAGCAGGGCACCCACTCTGCCTGTGGGGAGCACATGCCTGTCCTACTGCTGGAGTCCCTCTTCATCCCAGGACCATGTCCTCCTCCTCCTCGTCTTTTCCATCAACATCCATGGCCTCAATGTACTCTTCCATTTCCACCTCCATCTCTTCCTCCATCTCTTCCTTCACATCCACCTCCGTCTCTTCCTCCATCTCTTCCTTCACATCCACCTCCATCTCTTCCTCCATCTCCTCCTTCACATCCACCTCCACCTCTTCCCCTCCAGTCTCTCCTCCCTCCACTTCCATCTCCTCCTCTATATCAGTCTTTAGATCCACCTCCATCTCTTTCTCTTTGTCTCTGGAAACCTGCAGATGTCGCAAGACCTCGGAGTGGCATCCCTGTCCCACAGCATCCCCACAGAGGCACTTAGGTGGTGTCCATTTGCATGGAATGGCACCTTACCTTCCTGGGGACCAATGTGAGCATCTTGCAGGGATGAATGGCAAAATCCAGGCACGAGAGACCTTTCCGAAGTCTTGGGAGTAGCGGAGCAGGGGCCAAGCAGGGTGACAGCTGTGTAGGCACAAGGGCGAATGGTTGTGTTGTCCTCTTTGCTGGATGCTGGGAGCTCCAGTGTGAATGCAGACCGTGACATCACAATTGACAGGAGTCCAGGGTCACCGTGGAGTGGACAACGGGGATCATAGAATGTTGCAATCCCTGAGTGCTCTGGCTTGGAAGGGACGCTAAAGATCATCTTGTTGCAACTTGAGCAATCTTCTAGCAGAGCACGTTGCTCAGAGTCCTCTTCCCACCTGGCCTTGGATGTTCGCAGCGATGGGGCATGCACATCCTCTGTGCACAGCCTGGGCCAGTGCCTCAGCACTCTCAGTGTGAAAAAGCAGCTTCCTTAGATCCAACCTAACTCAACGTCCTGCACTTAAAAGCCATCCCCGCTTCTGCTCTTGCCACTGGCCCTATTGAACACTGTCCCCATCTTTCCTATGGCACCCTTCAAGTCCTGCATGGCCACCGCAAAGCCTCTCCAGGGCCTTCTGTTCTCCAGGCTCAACATTCTCAAGCCCACATGGACAGCAGTGACTTAGATCAGCAGAAATCAAAGCTGCAAGGTAGCAACTAGCACCAGCAACTGAGAGAGGGAAGCTTTAGACCCAGCCTTGTCTCTAAAGAGACAAAATTAGTAAGAGTGCAGGGGCAGATGGTGGGACACTGGCTCTGTTCTAACTGATGAATATTTTCTTTTTTTCTTCTCCTTCTTCTTTTCTCTCATGCTGACCCAGGTTTTGCTGTTTGAAAGGAAGCTTGGCACAGCATCCATTGTCTTCTCCGTTTGTGAAACACCGAGCAGAATCTGAGCAGGCTGATGGCGCAGAGCAAAACCTGCAAATATCTTGAGGATCCTGAGCCTCAGGGATGCAGCTAAACCCAGTCCAAAGGAATTTCTGGAAAGTCAAACCTGGTTTACATTTTCTTGAGTTTGCCTGTGCCAGCTTCACCAGACATTTAGAGAAAAGCAAACAAAAAACTCCAACCAAAAAAGACAAAAACCCAAACAAACAAACCCACACAAACCAATCAAACAACCAGCTAAAAAACCCCAAAGAAAACCAAAAGGAACGAGGAGTTCATCTTAGTTGTGAGGATATCACAGCAGGCGAACGGCCGCTTCCCACAGGATCACCATACAAAGCCACGTGGAACAGCTGCTGCAAAAGATCCACACCAGGGGAAATAGCAGAAGTGCTACATGGCGGCTTTGGGGGTAGCTGCACATGAAGGTGAAAGATGAGCACTGAGTGGTACAGATCCAGCATTCCCCACAGTCCAGGCCACTCTTTGCTGCTGATGAAAGACCCTTGCAGGACTGTGGCCCTTCTCAAGGCAATGTCAAGCATTGGCACAGCTCTCAGCTGAGCCACTGGCATTTCCAGAGCCAGATTCAGGCCAGAAACCCGAAGCAAATCTCAGCAATACATGTCTGTGGCAGGTGAGGAGACTGAAAGCTTTCATTAGGAATTGGGGATTATGAGCACTGACATTTACTGTGCTAGAAAGTCCAGGGGACAAATTTGTGCCAATTCATGGCACGCCTTTAACTACGAGGATCAATTTGTGTTATGCTTGGAGCAGAGTCTGGTGACA
Source organism: Corvus hawaiiensis (assembly GCF_020740725.1). NCBI lineage: Eukaryota > Metazoa > Chordata > Aves > Passeriformes > Corvidae > Corvus > Corvus hawaiiensis. The sequence continues at coordinate 99,248 of NW_025963380.1, forward strand.
GAGGGGGTTTCCAAAGGAAGTCTTGCTCCATGGAGGCCTGTACCCAAAGAAAATGCCAAGAGAACTGAGGTGTGAAAAACAAAGATCCTTTGTTTCTATAAGAGCAGCAACAAAAAGCAACCTGAGAACATATTTACATTGGAAGAACCTTTGTAACAACAACGATCTAGAGAACGTATTGACAAGAACATAGCTATCAAAACGATATTAAGCGTATTTACAGAAGACCAAAAGAAACCCTAAAAGGTATCTACAGAAGGGTGCCATCTGTGTCCTGGATCTCCATCAGTCCTGGAAGAAAAGCAAGTGACACAGTCATTGCAGTCAGGCACAGAGGGCTGTTGCATGTGCCCCCAGGCTGGGCCACACTGGCAGAGCGGGACTCTGCTGCCAGCGCTGAGCCTGGCTGGGGCTGGGGGTCAGGCCCCAGGCACTGGCATGGGGCTTGTGTGAGCCAAAGCAAGTGCAGGACAGCATGGGGATGGTGCTTGTGCTGCCAGAATGCAGCAGACGGGGCACCGTGTCCCTCAGCGGGGCACCCAGCCCAGCCCCAGCCTGGCAGCAGGGCACCCACTCTGCCTGTGGGGAGCACATGCCTGTCCTACTGCTGGAGTCCCTCTTCATCCCAGGACCATGTCCTCCTCCTCCTCGTCTTTTCCATCAACATCCATGGCCTCAATGTACTCTTCCATTTCCACCTCCATCTCTTCCTCCATCTCTTCCTTCACATCCACCTCCATCTCTTCCTCCATCTCTTCCTTCACATCCACCTCCATCTCTTCCTCCATCTCCTCCTTCACATCCACCTCCACCTCTTCCCCTCCAGTCTCTCCTCCCTCCACTTCCATCTCCTCCTCTATATCAGTCTTTAGATCCACCTCCATCTCTTTCTCTTTGTCTCTGGAAACCTGCAGATGTCGCAAGACCTCGGAGTGGCATCCCTGTCCCACAGCATCCCCACAGAGGCACTTAGGTGGTGGCCATTTGCATGGAATGGCACCTTACCTTCCTGGGGACCAATGTGAGCATCTTGCAGGGATGAATGGCAAAATCCAGGCACGAGAGACCTTTCCGAAGTCTTGGGAGTAGCGGAGCAGGGGCCAAGCAGGGTGACAGCTGTGTAGGCACAAGGGCGAATGGTTGTGTTGTCCTCTTTGCTGGATGCTGGGAGCTCCAGTGTGAATGCAGACCGTGACATCACAATTGACAGGAGTCCAGGGTCACCGTGGAGTGGACAACGGGGATCATAGAATGTTGCAATCCCTGAGTGGTCTGGCTTGGAAGGGACGCTAAAGATCATCTTGTTGCAACTTGAGCAATCTTCTAGCAGAGCACGTTGCTCAGAGTCCTCTTCCCACCTGGCCTTGGATGTTCGCAGCGATGGGGCATGCACATCCTCTGTGCACAGCCTGGGCCAGTGCCTCAGCACTCTCAGTGTGAAAAAGCAGCTTCCTTAGATCCAACCTAACTCAACGTCCTGCACTTAAAAGCCATCCCCGCTTCTGCTCTTGCCTCTGGCCCTATTGAACACTGTCCCCATCTTTCCTATGGCACCCTTCAAGTCCTGCATGGCCACAGCAAAGCCTCTCCAGGGCCTTCTGTTCTCCAGGCTCAACATTCTCAAGCCCACATGGACAGCAGTGACTTAGATCAGCAGAAATCAAAGCTGCAAGGTAGCAACTAGCACCAGCAACTGAGAGAGGGAAGCTTTAGACCCAGCCTTGTCTCTAAAGAGACAAAATTAGTAAGAGTGCAGGGGCAGATGGTGGGACACTGGCTCTGTTCTAACTGATGAATATTTTCTTTTTTTCTTCTTCTTCTTGTTTTCTCTCATGCTGACCCAGGTTTTGCTGTTTGAAAGGAAGCTTGGCACAGCATCCATTGTCTTGTGCATTTGTGAAACACCGAGCAGAATCTGAGCAGGCTGATGGCGCAGAGCAAAACCTGCAAATATCTTGAGGATCCTGAGCCTGGGGGATGCAGCTAAACCCAGTCCAAAGGAATTTCTGGAAAGTCAAACCTGGTTTACATTTTCTTGAGTTTGCCTGTGCCAGCTTCACCAGACATTTAGAGAAAAGCAAACAAAAAACTCCAACCAAAAAAGACAAAAACCCAAACAAACAAACCCACACAAACCAATCAAACAAACAGCTAAAAAACCCCAAAGAAAACCAAAAGGAACGAGGAGTTCATCTCAGTTGTGAGGATATCACAGCAGGCGAACGGCCGCTTCCCACAGGATCACCATACAAAGCCACATGGAACAGCTGCTGCAAAAGATCCACACCAGGGGAAATAGCAGAAGTGCTACATGGCAGCTTTGGGGGTAGCTGCACATGAAGGTGAAGGATGAGCACTGAGTGGTACAGATCCAGCATTCCCCACAGTCCAGGCCACTCTTTGCTGCTGATGAAAGACCCTTGCAGGACTGTGGCCCTTCTCAAGGCAATGTCAAGCATTGGCACAGCTCTCAGCTGAGCCACTGGCATTTCCAGAGCCAGATTCAGGCCAGAAACCCGAAGCAAATCTCAGCAATACATGTCTGTGGCAGGTGAGGAGACTGAAAGCTTTCATTAGGAATTGGGGATTATGAGCACTGACATTTACTGTGCTAGAAAGTCCAGGGGACAAATTTGTGCCAATTCATGGCACGCCTTTAACTACGAGGATCAATTTGTGTTATGCTTGGAGCAGAGTCTGGTGACAGAGGGGGTTTTGAAAGGAAGTCTTGCTCCATGGAGGCCTGTACCCAAAGAAAATGCCAAGAGAACTGAGGTGTGAAAAACAAAGATCCTTTGTTTCTATAAGAGCAGCAACAAAAAGCAACCTGAGAACATATTTACATTGGAAGAACCTTTGTAACAACAACGATCTAGAGAACGTATTGACAAGAACATAGCTATCAAAACGATATTAAACGTATTTACAGAAGACCAAAAGAAACCCTAAAAGGTATCTACAGAAGGGTGCCATCTGTGTCCTGGATCTCCATCAGTCCTGGAAGAAAAGCAAGTGACACAGTCATTGCAGTCAGGCACAGAGGGCTGTTGCATGTGCCCCCAGGCTGGGCCACACTGGCAGAGCGGGACTCTGCTGCCAGCGCTGAGCCTGGCTGGGGCTGGGGGTCAGGCCCCAGGCACTGGCATGGGGCTTGTGTGAGCCAAAGCAAGTGCAGGACAGCATGGGGATGGTGCTTGTGCTGCCAGAATGCAGCAGACGGGGCACCGTGTCCCTCAGCGGGGCACCCAGCCCAGCCCCAGCCTGGCAGCAGGGCACCCACTCTGCCTGTGGGGAGCACATGCCTGTCCTACTGCTGGAGTCCCTCTTCATCCCAGGACCATGTCCTCCTCCTCCTCGTCTTTTCCATCAACATCCATGGCCTCAATGTACTCTTCCATTTCCACCTCCATCTCTTCCTCCATCTCTTCCTTCACATCCACCTCCATCTCTTCCTCCATCTCTTCCTTCACATCCACCTCCATCTCTTCCTCCATCTCCTCCTTCACATCCACCTCCACCTCTTCCCCTCCAGTCTCTCCTCCCTCCACTTCCATCTCCTCCTCTATATCAGTCTTTAGATCCACCTCCATCTCTTTCTCTTTGTCTCTGGAAACCTGCAGATGTCGCAAGACCTCGGAGTGGCATCCCTGTCCCACAGCATCCCCACAGAGGCACTTAGGTGGTGTCCATTTGCATGGAATGGCACCTTACCTTCCTGGGGACCAATGTGAGCATCTTGCAGGGATGAATGGCAAAATCCAGGCACGAGAGACCTTTCCGAAGTCTTGGGAGTAGCGGAGCAGGGGCCAAGCAGGGTGACAGCTGTGTAGGCACAAGGGCGAATGGTTGTGTTGTCCTCTTTGCTGGATGCTGGGAGCTCCAGTGTGAATGCAGACCGTGACATCACAATTGACAGGAGTCCAGGGTCACCGTGGAGTGGACAACGGGGATCATAGAATGTTGCAATCCCTGAGTGGTCTGGCTTGGAAGGGACGCTAAAGATCATCTTGTTGCAACTTGAGCAATCTTCTAGCAGAGCACGTTGCTCAGAGTCCTGTTGCCACCTGGCCTTGGATGTTCGCAGCGATGGGGCATGCACATCCTCTGTGCACAGCCTGGGCCAGTGCCTCAGCACTCTCAGTGTGAAAAAGCAGCTTCCTTAGATCCAACCTAACTCAACGTCCTGCACTTAAAAGCCATCCCCGCTTCTGCTCTTGCCACTGGCCCTATTGAACACTGTCCCCATCTTTCCTATGGCACCCTTCAAGTCCTGCATGGCCACAGCAAAGCCTCTCCAGGGCCTTCTGTTCTCCAGGCTCAACATTCTCAAGCCCACATGGACAGCAGTGACTTAGATCAGCAGAAATCAAAGCTGCAAGGTAGCAACTAGCACCAGCAACTGAGAGAGGGAAGCTTTAGACCCAGCCTTGTCTCTAAAGAGACAAAATTAGTAAGAGTGCAGGGGCAGATGGTGGGACACTGGCTCTGTTCTAACTGATGAATATTTTCTTTTTTTCTTCTTCTTCTTTTCTCTCATGCTGACCCAGGTTTTGCTGTTTGAAAGGAAGCTTGGCACAGCATCCATTGTCTTCTCCGTTTGTGAAACACCGAGCAGAATCTGAGCAGGCTGATGGCGCAGAGCAAAACCTGCAAATATCTTGAGGATCCTGAGCCTCAGGGATGCAGCTAAACCCAGTCCAAAGGAATTTCTGGAAAGTCAAACCTGGTTTACATTTTCTTGAGTTTGCCTGTGCCAGCTTCACCAGACATTTAGAGAAAAGCAAACAAAAAACTCCAACCAAAAAAGACAAAAACCCAAACAAACAAACCCACACAAACCAATCAAACAACCAGCTAAAAAACCCCAAAGAAAACCAAAAGGAACGAGGAGTTCATCTTAGTTGTGAGGATATCACAGCAGGCGAACGGCCGCTTCCCACAGGATCACCATACAAAGCCACGTGGAACAGCTGCTGCAAAAGATCCACACCAGGGGAAATAGCAGAAGTGCTACATGGCGGCTTTGGGGGTAGCTGCACATGAAGGTGAAGGATGAGCACTGAGTGGTACAGATCCAGCATTCCCCACACTCCAGGCCGCTCTTTGCTGCTGATGAAAGACCCTTGCAGGACTGTGGCCCTTCTCAAGGCAATGTCAAGCATTGGCACAGCTCTCAGCTGAGCCACTGGCATTTCCAGAGCCAGATTCAGGCCAGAAACCCGAAGCAAATCTCAGCAATACATGTCTGTGGCAGGTGAGGAGACTGAAAGCTTTCATTAGGAATTGGGGATTATGAGCACTGACATTTACTGTGCTAGAAAGTCCAGGGGACAAATTTGTGCCAATTCATGGCACGCCTTTAACTACGAGGATCAATTTGTGTTATGCTTGGAGCAGAGTCTGGTGACAGAGGGGGTTTCCAAAGGAAGTCTTGCTCCATGGAGGCCTGTACCCAAAGAAAATGCCAAGAGAACTGAGGTATGAAAAACAAAGATCCTTTGTTTCTATAAGAGCAGCAACAAAAAGCAACCTGAGAACATATTTACATTGGAAGAACCTTTGTAACAACAACGATCTAGAGAACGTATTGACAAGAACATAGCTATCAAAACGATATTAAGCGTATTTACAGAAGACCAAAAGAAACCCTAAAAGGTATCTACAGAAGGGTGCCATCTGTGTCCTGGATCTCCATCAGTCCTGGAAGAAAAGCAAGTGACACAGTCATTGCAGTCAGGCACAGAGGGCTGTTGCATGTGCCCCCAGGCTGGGCCACACTGGCAGAGCGGGACTCTGCTGCCAGCGCTGAGCCTGGCTGGGGCTGGGGGTCAGGCCCCAGGCACTGGCATGGGGCTTGTGTGAGCCAAAGCAAGTGCAGGACAGCATGGGGATGGTGCTTGTGCTGCCAGAATGCAGCAGACGGGGCACCGTGTCCCTCAGCGGGGCACCCAGCCCAGCCCCAGCCTGGCAGCAGGGCACCCACTCTGCCTGTGGGGAGCACATGCCTGTCCTACTGCTGGAGTCCCTCTTCATCCCAGGACCATGTCCTCCTCCTCCTCGTCTTTTCCATCAACATCCATGGCCTCAATGTACTCTTCCATTTCCACCTCCATCTCTTCCTCCATCTCTTCCTTCACATCCACCTCCATCTCTTCCTCCATCTCTTCCTTCACATCCACCTCCATCTCTTCCTCCATCTCCTCCTTCACATCCACCTCCACCTCTTCCCCTCCAGTCTCTCCTCCCTCCACTTCCATCTCCTCCTCTATATCAGTCTTTAGATCCACCTCCATCTCTTTCTCTTTGTCTCTGGAAACCTGCAGATGTCGCAAGACCTCGGAGTGGCATCCCTGTCCCACAGCATCCCCACAGAGGCACTTAGGTGGTGTCCATTTGCATGGAATGGCACCTTACCTTCCTGGGGACCAATGTGAGCATCTTGCAGGGATGAATGGCAAAATCCAGGCACGAGAGACCTTTCCGAAGTCTTGGGAGTAGCGGAGCAGGGGCCAAGCAGGGTGACAGCTGTGTAGGCACAAGGGCGAATGGTTGTGTTGTCCTCTTTGCTGGATGCTGGGAGCTCCAGTGTGAATGCAGACCGTGACATCACAATTGACAGGAGTCCAGGGTCACCGTGGAGTGGACAACGGGGATCATAGAATGTTGCAATCCCTGAGTGGTCTGGCTTGGAAGGGACGCTAAAGATCATCTTGTTGCAACTTGAGCAATCTTCTAGCAGAGCACGTTGCTCAGAGTCCTCTTCCCACCTGGCCTTGGATGTTCGCAGCGATGGGGCATGCACATCCTCTGTGCACAGCCTGGGCCAGTGCCTCAGCACTCTCAGTGTGAAAAAGCAGCTTCCTTAGATCCAACCTAACTCAACGTCCTGCACTTAAAAGCCATCCCCGCTTCTGCTCTTGCCTCTGGCCCTATTGAACACTGTCCCCATCTTTCCTATGGCACCCTTCAAGTCCTGCATGGCCACAGCAAAGCCTCTCCAGGGCCTTCTGTTCTCCAGGCTCAACATTCTCAAGCCCACATGGACAGCAGTGACTTAGATCAGCAGAAATCAAAGCTGCAAGGTAGCAACTAGCACCAGCAACTGAGAGAGGGAAGCTTTAGACCCAGCCTTGTCTCTAAAGAGACAAAATTAGTAAGAGTGCAGGGGCAGATGGTGGGACACTGGCTCTGTTCTAACTGATGAATATTTTCTTTTTTTCTTCTTCTTCTTTTCTCTCATGCTGACCCAGGTTTTGCTGTTTGAAAGGAAGCTTGGCACAGCATCCATTGTCTTCTCCGTTTGTGAAACACCGAGCAGAATCTGAGCAGGCTGATGGCGCAGAGCAAAACCTGCAAATATCTTGAGGATCCTGAGCCTCAGGGATGCAGCTAAACCCAGTCCAAAGGAATTTCTGGAAAGTCAAACCTGGTTTACATTTTCTTGAGTTTGCCTGTGCCAGCTTCACCAGACATTTAGAGAAAAGCAAACAAAAAACTCCAACCAAAAAAGACAAAAACCCAAACAAACAAACCCACACAAACCAATCAAACAAACAGCTAAAAAACCCCAAAGAAAACCAAAAGGAATGAGGAGTTCATCTCAGTTGTGAGGATATCACAGCAGGCGAACGGCCGCTTCCCACAGGATCACCATACAAAGCCACGTGGAACAGCTGCTGCAAAAGATCCACACCAGGGGAAATAGCAGAAGTGCTACATGGCGGCTTTGGGGGTAGCTGCACATGAAGGTGAAGGATGAGCACTGAGTGGTACAGATCCAGCATTCCCCACAGTCCAGGCCACTCTTTGCTGCTGATGAAAGACCCTTGCAGGACTGTGGCCCTTCTCAAGGCAATGTCAAGCATTGGCACAGCTCTCAGCTGAGCCACTGGCATTTCCAGAGCTAGATTCAGGCCAGAAACCCGAAGCAAATCTCAGCAATACATGTCTGTGGCAGGTGAGGAGACTGAAAGCTTTCATTAGGAATTGGGGATTATGAGCACTGACATTTACTGTGCTAGAAAGTCCAGGGGACAAATTTGTGCCAATTCATGGCACGCCTTTAACTACGAGGATCAATTTGTGTTATGCTTGGAGCAGAGTCTGGTGACAGAGGGGGTTTCCAAAGGAAGTCTTGCTCCATGGAGGCCTGTACCCAAAGAAAATGCCAAGAGAACTGAGGTGTGAAAAACAAAGATCCTTTGTTTCTATAAGAGCAGCAACAAAAAGCAACCTGAGAACATATTTACATTGGAAGAACCTTTGTAACAACAACGATCTAGAGAACGTATTGACAAGAACATAGCTATCAAAACGATATTAAACGTATTTACAGAAGACCAAAAGAAACCCTAAAAGGTATCTACAGAAGGGTGCCATCTGTGTCCTGGATCTCCATCAGTCCCGGAAGAAAAGCAAGTGACACAGTCATTGCAGTCAGGCACAGAGGGCTGTTGCATGTGCCCCCAGGCTGGGCCACACTGGCAGAGCGGGACTCTGCTGCCAGCGCTGAGCCTGGCTGGGGCTGGGGGTCAGGCCCCAGGCACTGGCATGGGGCTTGTGTGAGCCAAAGCAAGTGCAGGACAGGCTGGGGATGGTGCTTGTGCTGCCAGAATGCAGCAGACGGGGCACCGTGTCCCTCAGCGGGGCACCCAGCCCAGCCCCAGCCTGGCAGCAGGGCACCCACTCTGCCTGTGGGGAGCACATGCCTGTCCTACTGCTGGAGTCCCTCTTCATCCCAGGACCATGTCCTCCTCCTCCTCGTCTTTTCCATCAACATCCATGGCCTCAATGTACCCTTCCATTTCCACCTCCATCTCTTCCTCCATCTCCTCCTTCACATCCACCTCCACCTCTTCCCCTCCAGTCTCTCCTCCCTCCACTTCCATCTCCTCCTCTATATCAGTCTTTAGATCCACCTCCATCTCTTTCTCTTTGTCTCTGGAAACCTGCAGATGTCGCAAGACCTCGGAGTGGCATCCCTGTCCCACAGCATCCCCACAGAGGCACTTAGGTGGTGTCCATTTGCATGGAATGGCACCTTACCTTCCTGGGGACCAATGTGAGCATCTTGCAGGGATGAATGGCAAAATCCAGGCACGAGAGACCTTTCCGAAGTCTTGGGAGTAGCGGAGCAGGGGCCAAGCAGGGTGACAGCTGTGTAGGCACAAGGGCGAATGGTTGTGTTGTCCTCTTTGCTGGATGCTGGGAGCTCCAGTGTGAATGCAGACCGTGACATCACAATTGACAGGAGTCCAGGGTCACCGTGGAGTGGACAACGGGGATCACAGAATGTTGCAATCCCTGAGTGGTCTGGCTTGGAAGGGACGCTAAAGATCATCTTGTTGCAACTTGAGCAATCTTCTAGCAGAGCACGTTGCTCAGAGTCCTGTTGCCACCTGGCCTTGGATGTTTGCAGCGATGGGGCATGCACATCCTCTGTGCACAGCCTGGGCCAGTGCCTCAGCACTCTCAGTGTGAAAAAGCAGCTTCCTTAGATCCAACCTAACTCAACGTCCTGCACTTAAAAGCCATCCCCGCTTCTGCTCTTGCCACTGGCCCTATTGAACACTGTCCCCATCTTTCCTATGGCACCCTTCAAGTCCTGCATGGCCACCGCAAAGCCTCTCCAGGGCCTTCTGTTCTCCAGGCTCAACATTCTCAAGCCCACATGGACAGCAGTGACTTAGATCAGCAGAAATCAAAGCTGCAAGGTAGCAACTAGCACCAGCAACTGAGAGAGGGAAGCTTTAGACCCAGCCTTGTCTCTAAAGAGACAAAATTAGTAAGAGTGCAGGGGCAGATGGTGGGACACTGGCTCTGTTCTAACTGATGAATATTTTCTTTTTTTCTTCTTCTTCTTTTCTCTCATGCTGACCCAGGTTTTGCTGTTTGAAAGGAAGCTTGGCACAGCATCCATTGTCTCGTGCATTTGTGAAACACCGAGCAGAATCTGAGCAGGCTGATGGCGCAGAGCAAAACCTGCAAATATCTTGAGGATCCTGAGCCTCAGAGATGCAGCTAAACCCAGTCCAAAGGAATTTCTGGAAAGTCAAACCTGGTTTACATTTTCTTGAGTTTGCCTGTGCCAGCTTCACCAGACATTTAGAGAAAAGCAAACAAAAAACTCCAACCAAAAAAGACAAAAACCCAAACAAACAAACCCACACAAACCAATCAAACAACCAGCTAAAAAACCCCAAAGAAAACCAAAAGGAATGAGGAGTTCATCTTAGTTGTGAGGATATCACAGCAGGCGAACGGCCGCTTCCCACAGGATCACCATACAAAGCCACGTGGAACAGCTGCTGCAAAAGATCCACACCAGGGGAAATAGCAGAAGTGCTACATGGCGGCTTTGGGGGTAGCTGCACATGAAGGTGAAAGATGAGCACTGAGTGGTACAGATCCAGCATTCCCCACAGTCCAGGCCGCTCTTTGCTGCTGATGAAAGACCCTTGCAGGACTGTGGCCCTTCTCAAGGCAATGTCAAGCATTGGCACAGCTCTCAGCTGAGCCACTGGCATTTCCAGAGCCAGATTCAGGCCAGAAACCCGAAGCAAATCTCAGCAATACATGTCTGTGGCAGGTGAGGAGACTGAAAGCTTTCATTAGGAATTGGGGATTATGAGCACTGACATTTACTGTGCTAGAAAGTCCAGGGGACAAATTTGTGCCAATTCATGGCACGCCTTTAACTACGAGGATCAATTTGTGTTATGCTTGGAGCAGAGTCTGGTGACAGAGGGGGTTTCCAAAGGAAGTCTTGCTCCATGGAGGCCTGTACCCAAAGAAAATGCCAAGAGAACTGAGGTGTGAAAAACAAAGATCCTTTGTTTCTATAAGAGCAGCAACAAAAAGCAACCTGAGAACATATTTACATTGGAAGAACCTTTGTAACAACAACGATCTAGAGAACGTATTGACAAGAACATAGCTATCAAAACGATATTAAACGTATTTACAGAAGACCAAAAGAAACCCTAAAAGGTATCTACAGAAGGGTGCCATCTGTGTCCTGGATCTCCATCAGTCCCGGAAGAAAAGCAAGTGACACAGTCATTGCAGTCAGGCACAGAGGGCTGTTGCATGTGCCCCCAGGCTGGGCCACACTGGCAGAGCGGGACTCTGCTGCCAGCGCTGAGCCTGGCTGGGGCTGGGGGTCAGGCCCCAGGCACTGGCATGGGGCTTGTGTGAGCCAAAGCAAGTGCAGGACAGGCTGGGGATGGTGCTTGTGCTGCCAGAATGCAGCAGACGGGGCACCGTGTCCCTCAGCGGGGCACCCAGCCCAGCCCCAGCCTGGCAGCAGGGCACCCACTCTGCCTGTGGGGAGCACATGCCTGTCCTACTGCTGGAGTCCCTCTTCATCCCAGGACCATGTCCTCCTCCTCCTCGTCTTTTCCATCAACATCCATGGCCTCAATGTACCCTTCCATTTCCACCTCCATCTCTTCCTCCATCTCCTCCTTCACATCCACCTCCATCTCTTCCTCCATCTCTTCCTTCACATCCACCTCCATCTCTTCCTCCATCTCCTCCTTCACATCCACCTCCACCTCTTCCCCTCCAGTCTCTCCTCCCTCCACTTCCATCTCCTCCTCTATATCAGTCTTTAGATCCACCTCCATCTCTTTCTCTTTGTCTCTGGAAACCTGCAGATGTCGCAAGACCTCGGAGTGGCATCCCTGTCCCACAGCATCCCCACAGAGGCACTTAGGTGGTGTCCATTTGCATGGAATGGCACCTTACCTTCCTGGGGACCAATGTGAGCATCTTGCAGGGATGAATGGCAAAATCCAGGCACGAGAGACCTTTCCGAAGTCTTGGGAGTAGCGGAGCAGGGGCCAAGCAGGGTGACAGCTGTGTAGGCACAAGGGCGAATGGTTGTGTTGTCCTCTTTGCTGGATGCTGGGAGCTCCAGTGTGAATGCAGACCGTGACATCACAATTGACAGGAGTCCAGGGTCACCGTGGAGTGGACAATGGGGATCATAGAATGATGCCATCCCTGAGTGGTCTGGCTTGGAAGGGACGCTAAAGATCATCTTGTTGCAACTTGAGCAATCTTCTAGCAGAGCACGTTGCTCAGAGTCCTGTTGCCACCTGGCCTTGGATGTTCGCAGCGATGGGGCATGCACATCCTCTGTGCACAGCCTGGGCCAGTGCCTCAGCACTCTCAGTGTGAAAAAGCAGCTTCCTTAGATCCAACCTAACTCAACGTCCTGCACTTAAAAGCCATCCCCGCTTCTGCTCTTGCCACTGGCCCTATTGAACACTGTCCCCATCTTTCCTATGGCACCCTTCAAGTCCTGCATGGCCACCGCAAAGCCTCTCCAGGGCCTTCTGTTCTCCAGGCTCAACATTCTCAAGCCCACATGGACAGCAGTGACTTAGATCAGCAGAAATCAAAGCTGCAAGGTAGCAACTAGCACCAGCAACTGAGAGAGGGAAGCTTTAGACCCAGCCTTGTCTCTAAAGAGACAAAATTAGTAAGAGTGCAGGGGCAGATGGTGGGACACTGGCTCTGTTCTAACTGATGAATATTTTCTTTTTTTCTTCTTCTTCTTTTCTCTCATGCTGACCCAGGTTTTGCTGTTTGAAAGGAAGCTTGGCACAGCATCCATTGTCTTGTGCATTTGTGAAACACCGAGCAGAATCTGAGCAGGCTGATGGCGCAGAGCAAAACCTGCAAATATCTTGAGGATCCTGAGCCTCAGGGATGCAGCTAAACCCAGTCCAAAGGAATTTCTGGAAAGTCAAACCTGGTTTACATTTTCTTGAGTTTGCCTGTGCCAGCTTCACCAGACATTTAGAGAAAAGCAAACAAAAAACTCCAACCAAAAAAGACAAAAACCCAAACAAACAAACCCACACAAACCAATCAAACAACCAGCTAAAAAACCCCAAAGAAAACCAAAAGGAATGAGGAGTTCATCTTAGTTGTGAGGATATCACAGCAGGCGAACGGCCGCTTCCCACAGGATCACCATACAAAGCCACGTGGAACAGCTGCTGCAAAAGATCCACACCAGGGGAAATAGCAGAAGTGCTACATGGCGGCTTTGGGGGTAGCTGCACATGAAGGTGAAAGATGAGCACTGAGTGGTACAGATCCAGCATTCCCCACAGTCCAGGCCGCTCTTTGCTGCTGATGAAAGACCCTTGCAGGACTGTGGCCCTTCTCAAGGCAATGTCAATCATTGGCACAGCTCTCAGCTGAGCCACTGGCATTTCCAGAGCCAGATTCAGGCCAGAAACCCGAAGCAAATCTCAGCAATCCATGTCTGTGGCAGGTGAGGAGACTGAAAGCTTTCATTAGGAATTGGGGATTATGAGCACTGACATTTACTGTGCTAGAAAGTCCAGGGGACAAATTTGTGCCAATTCATGGCACGCCTTTAACTACGAGGATCAATTTGTGTTATGCTTGGAGCAGAGTCTGGTGACAGAGGGGGTTTCCAAAGGAAGTCTTGCTCCATGGAGGCCTGTACCCCAAGAAAATGCCAAGAGAACTGAGGTGTGAAAAACAAAGATCCTTTGTTTCTATAAGAGCAGCAACAAAAAGCAACTAGAGAACATATTTACATTGGAAGCACCTTTGTAACAACAACGATCTAGAGAACGTATTGACAAGAACATAGCTATCAAAACGATATTAAGCGTATTTACAGAAGACCAAAAGAAACCCTAAAAGGTATCTACAGAAGGGTGCCATCTGTGTCCTGGATCTCCATCAGTCCTGGAAGAAAAGCAAGTGACACAGTCATTGCAGTCAGGCACAGAGGGCTGTTGCATGTGCCCCCAGGCTGGGCCACACTGGCAGAGCGGGACTCTGCTGCCAGCGCTGAGCCTGGCTGGGGCTGGGGGTCAGGCCCCAGGCACTGGCATGGGGCTTGTGTGAGCCAAAGCAAGTGCAGGACAGCATGGGGATGGTGCTTGTGCTGCCAGAATGCAGCAGACGGGGCACCGTGTCCCTCAGCGGGGCACCCAGCCCAGCCCCAGCCTGGCAGCAGGGCACCCACTCTGCCTGTGGGGAGCACATGCCTGTCCTACTGCTGGAGTCCCTCTTCATCCCAGGACCATGTCCTCCTCCTCCTCGTCTTTTCCATCAATATCCATGGCCTCAATGTACTCTTCCATTTCCACCTCCATCTCTTCCTCCATCTCTTCCTTCACATCCACCTCCATCTCTTCCTCCATCTCTTCCTTCACATCCACCTCCATCTCTTCCTCCATCTCCTCCTTCACATCCACCTCCACCTCTTCCCCTCCAGTCTCTCCTCCCTCCACTTCCATCTCCTCCTCTATATCAGTCTTTAGATCCACCTCCATCTCTTTCTCTTTGTCTCTGGAAACCTGCAGATGTCGCAAGACCTCGGAGTGGCATCCCTGTCCCACAGCATCCCCACAGAGGCACTTAGGTGGTGTCCATTTGCATGGAATGGCACCTTACCTTCCTGGGGACCAATGTGAGCATCTTGCAGGGATGAATGGCAAAATCCAGGCACGAGAGACCTTTCCGAAGTCTTGGGAGTAGCGGAGCAGGGGCCAAGCAGGGTGACAGCTGTGTAGGCACAAGGGCGAATGGTTGTGTTGTCCTCTTTGCTGGATGCTGGGAGCTCCAGTGTGAATGCAGACCGTGACATCACAATTGACAGGAGTCCAGGGTCACCGTGGAGTGGACAACGGGGATCACAGAATGTTGCAATCCCTGAGTGGTCTGGCTTGGAAGGGACGCTAAAGATCATCTTGTTGCAACTTGAGCAATCTTCTAGCAGAGCACATTGCTCAGAGTCCTGTTGCCACCTGGCCTTGGATGTTCGCAGCGATGGGGCATGCACATCCTCTGTGCACAGCCTGGGCCAGTGCCTCAGCACTCTCAGTGTGAAAAAGCAGCTTCCTTAGATCCAACCTAACTCAACGTCCTGCACTTAAAAGCCATCCCCGCTTCTGCTCTTGCCTCTGGCCCTATTGAACACTGTCCCCATCTTTCCTATGGCACCCTTCAAGTCCTGCATGGCCACCGCAAAGCCTCTCCAGGGCCTTCTGTTCTCCAGGCTCAACATTCTCAAGCCCACATGGACAGCAGTGACTTAGATCAGCAGAAATCAAAGCTGCAAGGTAGCAACTAGCACCAGCAACTGAGAGAGGGAAGCTTTAGACCCAGCCTTGTCTCTAAAGAGACAAAATTAGTAAGAGTGCAGGGGCAGATGGTGGGACACTGGCTCTGTTCTAACTGATGAATATTTTCTTTTTTTCTTCTTCTTCTTTTCTCTCATGCTGACCCAGGTTTTGCTGTTTGAAAGGAAGCTTGGCACAGCATCCATTGTCTCGTGCATTTGTGAAACACCGAGCAGAATCTGAGCAGGCTGATGGCGCAGAGCAAAACCTGCAAATATCTTGAGGATCCTGAGCCTGGGGGATGCAGCTAAACCCAGTCCAAAGGAATTTCTGGAAAGTCAAACCTGGTTTACATTTTCTTGAGTTTGCCTGTGCCAGCTTCACCAGACATTTAGAGAAAAGCAAACAAAAAACTCCAACCAAAAAAGACAAAACCCCAAACAAACCAACCCACACAAACCAATCAAACAACCAGCTAAAAAACCCCAAAGAAAACCAAAAGGAATGAGGAGTTCATCTTAGTTGTGAGGATATCACAGCAGGCGAACGGCCGCTTCCCACAGGATCACCATACAAAGCCACGTGGAACAGCTGCTGCAAAAGATCCACACCAGGGGAAATAGCAGAAGTGCTACATGGCGGCTTTGGGGGTAGCTGCACATGAAGGTGAAAGATGAGCACTGAGTGGTACAGATCCAGCATTCCCCACAGTCCAGGCCGCTCTTTGCTGCTGATGAAAGACCCTTGCAGGACTGTGGCCCTTCTCAAGGCAATGTCAATCATTGGCACAGCTCTCAGCTGAGCCACTGGCATTTCCAGAGCCAGATTCAGGCCAGAAACCCGAAGCAAATCTCAGCAATCCATGTCTGTGGCAGGTGAGGAGACTGAAAGCTTTCATTAGGAATTGGGGATTATGAGCACTGACATTTACTGTGCTAGAAAGTCCAGGGGACAAATTTGTGCCAATTCATGGCACGCCTTTAACTACGAGGATCAATTTGTGTTATGCTTGGAGCAGAGTCTGGTGACAGAGGGGGTTTCCAAAGGAAGTCTTGCTCCATGGAGGCCTGTACCCCAAGAAAATGCCAAGAGAACTGAGGTGTGAAAAACAAAGATCCTTTGTTTCTATAAGAGCAGCAACAAAAAGCAACTAGAGAACATATTTACATTGGAAGCACCTTTGTAACAACAACGATCTAGAGAACGTATTGACAAGAACATAGCTATCAAAACGATATTAAGCGTATTTACAGAAGACCAAAAGAAACCCTAAAAGGTATCTACAGAAGGGTGCCATCTGTGTCCTGGATCTCCATCAGTCCTGGAAGAAAAGCAAGTGACACAGTCATTGCAGTCAGGCACAGAGGGCTGTTGCATGTGCCCCCAGGCTGGGCCACACTGGCAGAGCGGGACTCTGCTGCCAGCGCTGAGCCTGGCTGGGGCTGGGGGTCAGGCCCCAGGCACTGGCATGGGGCTTGTGTGAGCCAAAGCAAGTGCAGGACAGCATGGGGATGGTGCTTGTGCTGCCAGAATGCAGCAGACGGGGCACCGTGTCCCTCAGCGGGGCACCCAGCCCAGCCCCAGCCTGGCAGCAGGGCACCCACTCTGCCTGTGGGGAGCACATGCCTGTCCTACTGCTGGAGTCCCTCTTCATCCCAGGACCATGTCCTCCTCCTCCTCGTCTTTTCCATCAATATCCATGGCCTCAATGTACTCTTCCATTTCCACCTCCATCTCTTCCTCCATCTCTTCCTTCACATCCACCTCCATCTCTTCCTCCATCTCTTCCTTCACATCCACCTCCATCTCTTCCTCCATCTCCTCCTTCACATCCACCTCCACCTCTTCCCCTCCAGTCTCTCCTCCCTCCACTTCCATCTCCTCCTCTATATCAGTCTTTAGATCCACCTCCATCTCTTTCTCTTTGTCTCTGGAAACCTGCAGATGTCGCAAGACCTCGGAGTGGCATCCCTGTCCCACAGCATCCCCACAGAGGCACTTAGGTGGTGTCCATTTGCATGGAATGGCACCTTACCTTCCTGGGGACCAATGTGAGCATCTTGCAGGGATGAATGGCAAAATCCAGGCACGAGAGACCTTTCCGAAGTCTTGGGAGTAGCGGAGCAGGGGCCAAGCAGGGTGACAGCTGTGTAGGCACAAGGGCGAATGGTTGTGTTGTCCTCTTTGCTGGATGCTGGGAGCTCCAGTGTGAATGCAGACCGTGACATCACAATTGACAGGAGTCCAGGGTCACCGTGGAGTGGACAACGGGGATCACAGAATGTTGCAATCCCTGAGTGGTCTGGCTTGGAAGGGACGCTAAAGATCATCTTGTTGCAACTTGAGCAATCTTCTAGCAGAGCACATTGCTCAGAGTCCTGTTGCCACCTGGCCTTGGATGTTCGCAGCGATGGGGCATGCACATCCTCTGTGCACAGCCTGGGCCAGTGCCTCAGCACTCTCAGTGTGAAAAAGCAGCTTCCTTAGATCCAACCTAACTCAACGTCCTGCACTTAAAAGCCATCCCCGCTTCTGCTCTTGCCTCTGGCCCTATTGAACACTGTCCCCATCTTTCCTATGGCACCCTTCAAGTCCTGCATGGCCACCGCAAAGCCTCTCCAGGGCCTTCTGTTCTCCAGGCTCAACATTCTCAAGCCCACATGGACAGCAGTGACTTAGATCAGCAGAAATCAAAGCTGCAAGGTAGCAACTAGCACCAGCAACTGAGAGAGGGAAGCTTTAGACCCAGCCTTGTCTCTAAAGAGACAAAATTAGTAAGAGTGCAGGGGCAGATGGTGGGACACTGGCTCTGTTCTAACTGATGAATATTTTCTTTTTTTCTTCTTCTTCTTTTCTCTCATGCTGACCCAGGTTTTGCTGTTTGAAAGGAAGCTTGGCACAGCATCCATTGTCTCGTGCATTTGTGAAACACCGAGCAGAATCTGAGCAGGCTGATGGCGCAGAGCAAAACCTGCAAATATCTTGAGGATCCTGAGCCTCAGGGATGCAGCTAAACCCAGTCCAAAGGAATTTCTGGAAAGTCAAACCTGGTTTACATTTTCTTGAGTTTGCCTGTGCCAGCTTCACCAGACATTTAGAGAAAAGCAAACAAAAAACTCCAACCAAAAAAGACAAAACCCCAAACAAACCAACCCACACAAACCAATCAAACAACCAGCTAAAAAACCCCAAAGAAAACCAAAAGGAATGAGGAGTTCATCTTAGTTGTGAGGATATCACAGCAGGCGAACGGCCGCTTCCCACAGGATCACCATACAAAGCCACGTGGAACAGCTGCTGCAAAAGATCCACACCAGGGGAAATAGCAGAAGTGCTACATGGCGGCTTTGGGGGTAGCTGCACATGAAGGTGAAGGATGAGCACTGAGTGGTACAGATCCAGCATTCCCCACAGTCCAGGCCGCTCTTTGCTGCTGATGAAAGACCCTTGCAGGACTGTGGCCCTTCTCAAGGCAATGTCAAGCATTGGCACAGCTCTCAGCTGAGCCACTGGCATTTCCAGAGCCAGATTCAGGCCAGAAACCCGAAGCAAATCTCAGCAATCCATGTCTGTGGCAGGTGAGGAGACTGAAAGCTTTCATTAGGAATTGGGGATTATGAGCACTGACATTTACTGTGCTAGAAAGTCCAGGGGACAAATTTGTGCCAATTCATGGCACGCCTTTAACTACGAGGATCAATTTGTGTTATGCTTGGAGCAGAGTCTGGTGACAGAGGGGGTTTCCAAAGGAAGTCTTGCTCCATGGAGGCCTGTACCCCAAGAAAATGCCAAGAGAACTGAGGTGTGAAAAACAAAGATCCTTTGTTTCTATAAGAGCAGCAACAAAAAGCAACTAGAGAACATATTTACATTGGAAGCACCTTTGTAACAACAACGATCTAGAGAACGTATTGACAAGAACATAGCTATCAAAACTATATTAAGCGTATTTACAGAAGACCAAAAGAAACCCTAAAAGGTATCTACAGAAGGGTGCCATCTGTGTCCTGGATCTCCATCAGTCCCGGAAGAAAAGCAAGTGACACAGTCATTGCAGTCAGGCACAGAGGGCTGTTGCATGTGCCCCCAGGCTGGGCCACACTGGCAGAGTGGGACTCTGCTGCCAGCGCTGAGCCTGGCTGGGGCTGGGGGTCAGGCCCCAGGCACTGGCATGGGGCTTGTGTGAGCCAAAGCAAGTGCAGGACAGGCTGGGGATGGTGCTTGTGCTGCCAGAATGCAGCAGACGGGGCACCGTGTCCCTCAGCGGGGCACCCAGCCCAGCCCCAGCCTGGCAGCAGGGCACCCACTCTGCCTGTGGGGAGCACATGCCTGTCCTACTGCTGGAGTCCCTCTTCATCCCAGGACCATGTCCTCCTCCTCCTCGTCTTTTCCATCAATATCCATGGCCTCAATGTACTCTTCCATTTCCACCTCCATCTCTTCCTCCATCTCTTCCTTCACATCCACCTCCATCTCTTCCTCCATCTCTTCCTTCACATCCACCTCCATCTCTTCCTCCATCTCCTCCTTCACATCCACCTCCACCTCTTCCCCTCCAGTCTCTCCTCCCTCCACTTCCATCTCCTCCTCTATATCAGTCTTTAGATCCACCTCCATCTCTTTCTCTTTGTCTCTGGAAACCTGCAGATGTCGCAAGACCTCGGAGTGGCATCCCTGTCCCACAGCATCCCCACAGAGGCACTTAGGTGGTGTCCATTTGCATGGAATGGCACCTTACCTTCCTGGGGACCAATGTCAGCATCTTGCAGGGATGAATGGCAAAATCCAGGCACGAGAGACCTTTCCGAAGTCTTGGGAGTAGCGGAGCAGGGGCCAAGCAGGGTGACAGCTGTGTAGGCACAAGGGCGAATGGTTGTGTTGTCCTCTTTGCTGGATGCTGGGAGCTCCAGTGTGAATGCAGACCGTGACATCACAATTGACAGGAGTCCAGGGTCACCGTGGAGTGGACAACGGGGGTCACAGAATGTTGCAATCCCTGAGTGGTCTGGCTTGGAAGGGACGCTAAAGATCATCTTGTTGCAACTTGAGCAATCTTCTAGCAGAGCACGTTGCTCAGAGTCCTGTTGCCACCTGGCCTTGGATGTTTGCAGCGATGGGGCATGCACATCCTCTGTGCACAGCCTGGGCCAGTGCCTCAGCACTCTCAGTGTGAAAAAGCAGCTTCCTTAGATCCAACCTAACTCAACGTCCTGCACTTAAAAGCCATCCCCGCTTCTGCTCTTGCCACTGGCCCTATTGAACACTGTCCCCATCTTTCCTATGGCACCCTTCAAGTCCTGCATGGCCACCGCAAAGCCTCTCCAGGGCCTTCTGTTCTCCAGGCTCAACATTCTCAAGCCCACATGGACAGCAGTGACTTAGATCAGCAGAAATCAAAGCTGCAAGGTAGCAACTAGCACCAGCAACTGAGAGAGGGAAGCTTTAGACCCAGCCTTGTCTCTAAAGAGACAAAATTAGTAAGAGTGCAGGGGCAGATGGTGGGACACTGGCTCTGTTCTAACTGATGAATATTTTCTTTTTTTCTTCTTCTTCTTTTCTCTCATGCTGACCCAGGTTTTGCTGTTTGAAAGGAAGCTTGGCACAGCATCCATTGTCTCGTGCATTTGTGAAACACCGAGCAGAATCTGAGCAGGCTGATGGCGCAGAGCAAAACCTGCAAATATCTTGAGGATCCTGAGCCTCAGGGATGCAGCTAAACCCAGTCCAAAGGAATTTCTGGAAAGTCAAACCTGGTTTACATTTTCTTGAGTTTGCCTGTGCCAGCTTCACCAGACATTTAGAGAAAAGCAAACAAAAAACTCCAACCAAAAAAGACAAAACCCCAAACAAACCAACCCACACAAACCAATCAAACAACCAGCTAAAAAACCCCAAAGAAAACCAAAAGGAATGAGGAGTTCATCTTAGTTGTGAGGATATCACAGCAGGCGAACGGCCGCTTCCCACAGGATCACCATACAAAGCCACATGGAACAGCTGCTCCAAAAGATCCACACCAGGGGAAATAGCAGAAGTGCTACATGGCGGCTTTGGGGGTAGCTGCACATGAAGGTGAAGGATGAGCACTGAGTGGTACAGATCCAGCATTCCCCACAGTCCAGGCCGCTCTTTGCTGCTGATGACAGACCCTTGCAGGACTGTGGCCCTTCTCAAGGCAATGTCAATCATTGGCACAGCTCTCAGCTGAGCCACTGGCATTTCCAGAGCCAGATTCAGGCCAGAAACCCGAAGCAAATCTCAGCAATACATGTCTGTGGCAGGTGAGGAGACTGAAAGCTTTCATTAGGAATTGGGGATTATGAGCACTGACATTTACTGTGCTAGAAAGTCCAGGGGACAAATTTGTGCCAATTCATGGCACGCCTTTAACTACGAGGATCAATTTGTGTTATGCTTGGAGCAGAGTCTGGTGACAGAGGGGGTTTCCAAAGGAAGTCTTGCTCCATGGAGGCCTGTACCCAAAGAAAATGCCAAGAGAACTGAGGTGTGAAAAACAAAGATCCTTTGTTTCTATAAGAGCAGCAACAAAAAGCAACCTGAGAACATATTTACATTGGAAGAACCTTTGTAACAACAACGATCTAGAGACCGTATTGACAAGAACATAGCTATCAAAACGATATTAAACGTATTTACAGAAGACCAAAAGAAACCCTACAAGGTATCTACAGAAGGGTGCCATCTGTGTCCTGGATCTCCATCAGTCCCGGAAGAAAAGCAAGTGACACAGTCATTGCAGTCAGGCACAGAGGGCTGTTGCATGTGCCCCCAGGCTGGGCCACACTGGCAGAGCGGGACTCTGCTGCCAGCGCTGAGCCTGGCTGGGGCTGGGGGTCAGGCCCCAGGCACTGGCATGGGGCTTGTGTGAGCCAAAGCAAGTGCAGGACAGCATGGGGATGGTGCTTGTGCTGCCAGAATGCAGCAGACGGGGCACCGTGTCCCTCAGCGGGGCACCCAGCCCAGCCCCAGCCTGGCAGCAGGGCACCCACTCTGCCTGTGGGGAGCACATGCCTGTCCTACTGCTGGAGTCCCTCTTCATCCCAGGACCATGTCCTCCTCCTCCTCGTCTTTTCCATCAACATCCATGGCCTCAATGTACTCTTCCATTTCCACCTCCATCTCTTCCTCCATCTCTTCCTTCACATCCACCTCCATCTCTTCCTCCATCTCTTCCTTCACATCCACCTCCATCTCTTCCTCCATCTCCTCCTTCACATCCACCTCCACCTCTTCCCCTCCAGTCTCTCCTCCCTCCACTTCCATTTCCTCCTCTATATCAGTCTTTAGATCCACCTCCATCTCTTTCTCTTTGTCTCTGGAAACCTGCAGATGTCGCAAGACCTCGGAGTGGCATCCCTGTCCCACAGCATCCCCACAGAGGCACTTAGGTGGTGGCCATTTGCATGGAATGGCACCTTACCTTCCTGGGGACCAATGTGAGCATCTTGCAGGGATGAATGGCAAAATCCAGGCACGAGAGACCTTTCCGAAGTCTTGGGAGTAGCGGAGCAGGGGCCAAGCAGGGTGACAGCTGTGTAGGCACAAGGGCGAATGGTTGTGTTGTCCTCTTTGCTGGATGCTGGGAGCTCCAGTGTGAATGCAGACCGTGACATCACAATTGACAGGAGTCCAGGGTCACCGTGGAGTGGACAACGGGGATCATAGAATGTTGCAATCCCTGAGTGGTCTGGCTTGGAAGGGACGCTAAAGATCATCTTGTTGCAACTTGAGCAATCTTCTAGCAGAGCACGTTGCTCAGAGTCCTCTTCCCACCTGGCCTTGGATGTTTGCAGCGATGGGGCATGCACATCCTCTGTGCACAGCCTGGGCCAGTGCCTCAGCACTCTCAGTGTGAAAAAGCAGCTTCCTTAGATCCAACCTAACTCAACGTCCTGCACTTAAAAGCCATCCCCGCTTCTGCTCTTGCCACTGGCCCTATTGAACACTGTCCCCATCTTTCCTATGGCACCCTTCAAGTCCTGCATGGCCACCGCAAAGCCTCTCCAGGGCCTTCTGTTCTCCAGGCTCAACATTCTCAAGCCCACATGGACAGCAGTGACTTAGATCAGCAGAAATCAAAGCTGCAAGGTAGCAACTAGCACCAGCAACTGAGAGAGGGAAGCTTTAGACCCAGCCTTGTCTCTAAAGAGACAAAATTAGTAAGAGTGCAGGGGCAGATGGTGGGACACTGGCTCTGTTCTAACTGATGAATATTTTCTTTTTTTCTTCTTCTTCTTTTCTCTCATGCTGACCCAGGTTTTGCTGTTTGAAAGGAAGCTTGGCACAGCATCCATTGTCTTCTCCGTTTGTGAAACACCGAGCAGAATCTGAGCAGGCTGATGGCGCAGAGCAAAACCTGCAAATATCTTGAGGATCCTGAGCCTCAGGGATGCAGCTAAACCCAGTCCAAAGGAATTTCTGGAAAGTCAAACCTGGTTTACATTTTCTTGAGTTTGCCTGTGCCAGCTTCACCAGACATTTAGAAAAAAGCAAACAAAAAACTCCAACCAAAAAAGACAAAACCCCAAACAAACCAACCCACACAAACCAATCAAACAAACAGCTAAAAAACCCCAAAGAAAACCAAAAGGAACGAGGAGTTCATCTCAGTTGTGAGGATATCACAGCAGGCGAACGGCCGCTTCCCACAGGATCACCATACAAAGCCACGTGGAACAGCTGCTGCAAAAGATCCACACCAGGGGAAATAGCAGAAGTGCTACATGGCGGCTTTGGGGGTAGCTGCACATGAAGGTGAAGGATGAGCACTGAGTGGTACAGATCCAGCATTCCCCACACTCCAGGCCGCTCTTTGCTGCTGATGAAAGACCCTTGCAGGACTGTGGCCCTTCTCAAGGCAATGTCAAGCATTGGCACAGCTCTCAGCTGAGCCACTGGCATTTCCAGAGCCAGATTCAGGCCAGAAACCCGAAGCAAATCTCAGCAATACATGTCTGTGGCAGGTGAGGAGACTGAAAGCTTTCATTAGGAATTGGGGATTATGAGCACTGACATTTACTGTGCTAGAAAGTCCAGGGGACAAATTTGTGCCAATTCATGGCACGCCTTTAACTACGAGGATCAATTTGTGTTATGCTTGGAGCAGAGTCTGGTGACAGAGGGGGTTTCCAAAGGAAGTCTTGCTCCATGGAGGCCTGTACCCCAAGAAAATGCCAAGAGAACTGAGGTGTGAAAAACAAAGATCCTTTGTTTCTATAAGAGCAGCAACAAAAAGCAACTAGAGAACATATTTACATTGGAAGCACCTTTGTAACAACAACGATCTAGAGAACGTATTGACAAGAACATAGCTATCAAAACTATATTAAGCGTATTTACAGAAGACCAAAAGAAACCCTAAAAGGTATCTACAGAAGGGTGCCATCTGTGTCCTGGATCTCCATCAGTCCCGGAAGAAAAGCAAGTGACACAGTCATTGCAGTCAGGCACAGAGGGCTGTTGCATGTGCCCCCAGGCTGGGCCACACTGGCAGAGCGGGACTCTGCTGCCAGCGCTGAGCCTGGCTGGGGCTGGGGGTCAGGCCCCAGGCACTGGCATGGGGCTTGTGTGAGCCAAAGCAAGTGCAGGACAGCATGGGGATGGTGCTTGTGCTGCCAGAATGCAGCAGACGGGGCACCGTGTCCCTCAGCGGGGCACCCAGCCCAGCCCCAGCCTGGCAGCAGGGCACCCACTCTGCCTGTGGGGAGCACATGCCTGTCCTACTGCTGGAGTCCCTCTTCATCCCAGGACCATGTCCTCCTCCTCCTCGTCTTTTCCATCAATATCCATGGCCTCAATGTACTCTTCCATTTCCACCTCCATCTCTTCCTCCATCTCCTCCTTCACATCCACCTCCATCTCTTCCTCCATCTCCTCCTTCACATCCACCTCCATCTCTTCCTCCATCTCCTCCTTCACATCCACCTCCACCTCTTCCCCTCCAGTCTCTCCTCCCTCCACTTCCATTTCCTCCTCTATATCAGTCTTTAGATCCACCTCCATCTCTTTCTCTTTGTCTCTGGAAACCTGCAGATGTCGCAAGACCTCGGAGTGGCATCCCTGTCCCACAGCATCCCCACAGAGGCACTTAGGTGGTGGCCATTTGCATGGAATGGCACCTTACCTTCCTGGGGACCAATGTGAGCATCTTGCAGGGATGAATGGCAAAATCCAGGCACGAGAGACCTTTCCGAAGTCTTGGGAGTAGCGGAGCAGGGGCCAAGCAGGGTGACAGCTGTGTAGGCACAAGGGCGAATGGTTGTGTTGTCCTCTTTGCTGGATGCTGGGAGCTCCAGTGTGAATGCAGACCGTGACATCACAATTGACAGGAGTCCAGGGTCACCGTGGAGTGGACAACGGGGATCATAGAATGTTGCAATCCCTGAGTGGTCTGGCTTGGAAGGGACGCTAAAGATCATCTTGTTGCAACTTGAGCAATCTTCTAGCAGAGCACGTTGCTCAGAGTCCTGTTGCCACCTGGCCTTGGATGTTTGCAGCGATGGGGCATGCACATCCTCTGTGCACAGCCTGGGCCAGTGCCTCAGCACTCTCAGTGTGAAAAAGCAGCTTCCTTAGATCCAACCTAACTCAACGTCCTGCACTTAAAAGCCATCCCCGCTTCTGCTCTTGCCACTGGCCCTATTGAACACTGTCCCCATCTTTCCTATGGCACCCTTCAAGTCCTGCATGGCCACCGCAAAGCCTCTCCAGGGCCTTCTGTTCTCCAGGCTCAACATTCTCAAGCCCACATGGACAGCAGTGACTTAGATCAGCAGAAATCAAAGCTGCAAGGTAGCAACTAGCACCAGGAACTGAGAGAGGGAAGCTTTAGACCCAGCCTTGTCTCTAAAGAGACAAAATTAGTAAGAGTGCAGGGGCAGATGGTGGGACACTGGCTCTGTTCTAACTGATGAATATTTTCTTTTTTTCTTCTTCTTCTTTTCTCTCATGCTGACCCAGGTTTTGCTGTTTGAAAGGAAGCTTGGCACAGCATCCATTGTCTTCTCCGTTTGTGAAACACCGAGCAGAATCTGAGCAGGCTGATGGCGCAGAGCAAAACCTGCAAATATCTTGAGGATCCTGAGCCTCAGGGATGCAGCTAAACCCAGTCCAAAGGAATTTCTGGAAAGTCAAACCTGGTTTACATTTTCTTGAGTTTGCCTGTGCCAGCTTCACCAGACATTTAGAAAAAAGCAAACAAAAAACTCCAACCAAAAAAGACAAAACCCCAAACAAACCAACCCACACAAACCAATCAAACAAACAGCTAAAAAACCCCAAAGAAAACCAAAAGGAACGAGGAGTTCATCTCAGTTGTGAGGATATCACAGCAGGCGAACGGCCGCTTCCCACAGGATCACCATACAAAGCCACGTGGAACAGCTGCTGCAAAAGATCCACACCAGGGGAAATAGCAGAAGTGCTACATGGCGGCTTTGGGGGTAGCTGCACATGAAGGTGAAGGATGAGCACTGAGTGGTACAGATCCAGCATTCCCCACACTCCAGGCCGCTCTTTGCTGCTGATGAAAGACCCTTGCAGGACTGTGGCCCTTCTCAAGGCAATGTCAAGCATTGGCACAGCTCTCAGCTGAGCCACTGGCATTTCCAGAGCCAGATTCAGGCCAGAAACCCGAAGCAAATCTCAGCAATACATGTCTGTGGCAGGTGAGGAGACTGAAAGCTTTCATTAGGAATTGGGGATTATGAGCACTGACATTTACTGTGCTAGAAAGTCCAGGGGACAAATTTGTGCCAATTCATGGCACGCCTTTAACTACGAGGATCAATTTGTGTTATGCTTGGAGCAGAGTCTGGTGACAGAGGGGGTTTCCAAAGGAAGTCTTGCTCCATGGAGGCCTGTACCCCAAGAAAATGCCAAGAGAACTGAGGTGTGAAAAACAAAGATCCTTTGTTTCTATAAGAGCAGCAACAAAAAGCAACTAGAGAACATATTTACATTGGAAGCACCTTTGTAACAACAACGATCTAGAGAACGTATTGACAAGAACATAGCTATCAAAACTATATTAAGCGTATTTACAGAAGACCAAAAGAAACCCTAAAAGGTATCTACAGAAGGGTGCCATCTGTGTCCTGGATCTCCATCAGTCCCGGAAGAAAAGCAAGTGACACAGTCATTGCAGTCAGGCACAGAGGGCTGTTGCATGTGCCCCCAGGCTGGGCCACACTGGCAGAGTGGGACTCTGCTGCCAGCGCTGAGCCTGGCTGGGGCTGGGGGTCAGGCCCCAGGCACTGGCATGGGGCTTGTGTGAGCCAAAGCAAGTGCAGGACAGGCTGGGGATGGTGCTTGTGCTGCCAGAATGCAGCAGACGGGGCACCGTGTCCCTCAGCGGGGCACCCAGCCCAGCCCCAGCCTGGCAGCAGGGCACCCACTCTGCCTGTGGGGAGCACATGCCTGTCCTACTGCTGGAGTCCCTCTTCATCCCAGGACCATGTCCTCCTCCTCCTCGTCTTTTCCATCAATATCCATGGCCTCAATGTACTCTTCCATTTCCACCTCCATCTCTTCCTCCATCTCTTCCTTCACATCCACCTCCATCTCTTCCTCCATCTCTTCCTTCACATCCACCTCCATCTCTTCCTCCATCTCCTCCTTCACATCCACCTCCACCTCTTCCCCTCCAGTCTCTCCTCCCTCCACTTCCATCTCCTCCTCTATATCAGTCTTTAGATCCACCTCCATCTCTTTCTCTTTGTCTCTGGAAACCTGCAGATGTCGCAAGACCTCGGAGTGGCATCCCTGTCCCACAGCATCCCCACAGAGGCACTTAGGTGGTGTCCATTTGCATGGAATGGCACCTTACCTTCCTGGGGACCAATGTGAGCATCTTGCAGGGATGAATGGCAAAATCCAGGCACGAGAGACCTTTCCGAAGTCTTGGGAGTAGCGGAGCAGGGGCCAAGCAGGGTGACAGCTGTGTAGGCACAAGGGCGAATGGTTGTGTTGTCCTCTTTGCTGGATGCTGGGAGCTCCAGTGTGAATGCAGACCGTGACATCACAATTGACAGGAGTCCAGGGTCACCGTGGAGTGGACAACGGGGATCACAGAATGTTGCAATCCCTGAGTGGTCTGGCTTGGAAGGGACGCTAAAGATCATCTTGTTGCAACTTGAGCAATCTTCTAGCAGAGCACGTTGCTCAGAGTCCTGTTGCCACCTGGCCTTGGATGTTTGCAGCGATGGGGCATGCACATCCTCTGTGCACAGCCTGGGCCAGTGCCTCAGCACTCTCAGTGTGAAAAAGCAGCTTCCTTAGATCCAACCTAACTCAACGTCCTGCACTTAAAAGCCATCCCCGCTTCTGCTCTTGCCACTGGCCCTATTGAACACTGTCCCCATCTTTCCTATGGCACCCTTCAAGTCCTGCATGGCCACCGCAAAGCCTCTCCAGGGCCTTCTGTTCTCCAGGCTCAACATTCTCAAGCCCACATGGACAGCAGTGACTTAGATCAGCAGAAATCAAAGCTGCAAGGTAGCAACTAGCACCAGCAACTGAGAGAGGGAAGCTTTAGACCCAGCCTTGTCTCTAAAGAGACAAAATTAGTAAGAGTGCAGGGGCAGATGGTGGGACACTGGCTCTGTTCTAACTGATGAATATTTTCTTTTTTTCTTCTTCTTCTTTTCTCTCATGCTGACCCAGGTTTTGCTGTTTGAAAGGAAGCTTGGCACAGCATCCATTGTCTCGTGCATTTGTGAAACACCGAGCAGAATCTGAGCAGGCTGATGGCGCAGAGCAAAACCTGCAAATATCTTGAGGATCCTGAGCCTCAGGGATGCAGCTAAACCCAGTCCAAAGGAATTTCTGGAAAGTCAAACCTGGTTTACATTTTCTTGAGTTTGCCTGTGCCAGCTTCACCAGACATTTAGAGAAAAGCAAACAAAAAACTCCAACCAAAAAAGACAAAACCCCAAACAAACCAACCCACACAAACCAATCAAACAACCAGCTAAAAAACCCCAAAGAAAACCAAAAGGAATGAGGAGTTCATCTTAGTTGTGAGGATATCACAGCAGGCGAACGGCCGCTTCCCACAGGATCACCATACAAAGCCACATGGAACAGCTGCTCCAAAAGATCCACACCAGGGGAAATAGCAGAAGTGCTACATGGCGGCTTTGGGGGTAGCTGCACATGAAGGTGAAGGATGAGCACTGAGTGGTACAGATCCAGCATTCCCCACAGTCCAGGCCGCTCTTTGCTGCTGATGACAGACCCTTGCAGGACTGTGGCCCTTCTCAAGGCAATGTCAATCATTGGCACAGCTCTCAGCTGAGCCACTGGCATTTCCAGAGCCAGATTCAGGCCAGAAACCCGAAGCAAATCTCAGCAATACATGTCTGTGGCAGGTGAGGAGACTGAAAGCTTTCATTAGGAATTGGGGATTATGAGCACTGACATTTACTGTGCTAGAAAGTCCAGGGGACAAATTTGTGCCAATTCATGGCACGCCTTTAACTACGAGGATCAATTTGTGTTATGCTTGGAGCAGAGTCTGGTGACAGAGGGGGTTTCCAAAGGAAGTCTTGCTCCATGGAGGCCTGTACCCAAAGAAAATGCCAAGAGAACTGAGGTGTGAAAAACAAAGATCCTTTGTTTCTATAAGAGCAGCAACAAAAAGCAACCTGAGAACATATTTACATTGGAAGAACCTTTGTAACAACAACGATCTAGAGACCGTATTGACAAGAACATAGCTATCAAAACGATATTAAACGTATTTACAGAAGACCAAAAGAAACCCTACAAGGTATCTACAGAAGGGTGCCATCTGTGTCCTGGATCTCCATCAGTCCCGGAAGAAAAGCAAGTGACACAGTCATTGCAGTCAGGCACAGAGGGCTGTTGCATGTGCCCCCAGGCTGGGCCACACTGGCAGAGCGGGACTCTGCTGCCAGCGCTGAGCCTGGCTGGGGCTGGGGGTCAGGCCCCAGGCACTGGCATGGGGCTTGTGTGAGCCAAAGCAAGTGCAGGACAGCATGGGGATGGTGCTTGTGCTGCCAGAATGCAGCAGACGGGGCACCGTGTCCCTCAGCGGGGCACCCAGCCCAGCCCCAGCCTGGCAGCAGGGCACCCACTCTGCCTGTGGGGAGCACATGCCTGTCCTACTGCTGGAGTCCCTCTTCATCCCAGGACCATGTCCTCCTCCTCCTCGTCTTTTCCATCAACATCCATGGCCTCAATGTACTCTTCCATTTCCACCTCCATCTCTTCCTCCATCTCTTCCTTCACATCCACCTCCATCTCTTCCTCCATCTCTTCCTTCACATCCACCTCCATCTCTTCCTCCATCTCCTCCTTCACATCCACCTCCACCTCTTCCCCTCCAGTCTCTCCTCCCTCCACTTCCATCTCCTCCTCTATATCAGTCTTTAGATCCACCTCCATCTCTTTCTCTTTGTCTCTGGAAACCTGCAGATGTCGCAAGACCTCGGAGTGGCATCCCTGTCCCACAGCATCCCCACAGAGGCACTTAGGTGGTGTCCATTTGCATGGAATGGCACCTTACCTTCCTGGGGACCAATGTGAGCATCTTGCAGGGATGAATGGCAAAATCCAGGCACGAGAGACCTTTCCGAAGTCTTGGGAGTAGCGGAGCAGGGGCCAAGCAGGGTGACAGCTGTGTAGGCACAAGGGCGAATGGTTGTGTTGTCCTCTTTGCTGGATGCTGGGAGCTCCAGTGTGAATGCAGACCGTGACATCACAATTGACAGGAGTCCAGGGTCACCGTGGAGTGGACAACGGGGATCATAGAATGTTGCAATCCCTGAGTGCTCTGGCTTGGAAGGGACGCTAAAGATCATCTTGTTGCAACTTGAGCAATCTTCTAGCAGAGCACGTTGCTCAGAGTCCTGTTGCCACCTGGCCTTGGATGTTCGCAGCGATGGGGCATGCACATCCTCTGTGCACAGCCTGGGCCAGTGCCTCAGCACTCTCAGTGTGAAAAAGCAGCTTCCTTAGATCCAACCTAACTCAACGTCCTGCACTTAAAAGCCATCCCCGCTTCTGCTCTTGCCTCTGGCCCTATTGAACACTGTCCCCATCTTTCCTATGGCACCCTTCAAGTCCTGCATGGCCACAGCAAAGCCTCTCCAGGGCCTTCTGTTCTCCAGGCTCAACATTCTCAAGCCCACATGGACAGCAGTGACTTAGATCAGCAGAAATCAAAGCTGCAAGGTAGCAACTAGCACCAGCAACTGAGAGAGGGAAGCTTTAGACCCAGCCTTGTCTCTAAAGAGACAAAATTAGTAAGAGTGCAGGGGCAGATGGTGGGACACTGGCTCTGTTCTAACTGATGAATATTTTCTTTTTTTCTTCTTCTTCTTCTTTTCTCTCATGCTGACCCAGGTTTTGCTGTTTGAAAGGAAGCTTGGCACAGCATCCATTGTCTTGTGCATTTGTGAAACACCGAGCAGAATCTGAGCAGGCTGATGGCGCAGAGCAAAACCTGCAAATATCTTGAGGATCCTGAGCCTGGGGGATGCAGCTAAACCCAGTCCAAAGGAATTTCTGGAAAGTCAAACCTGGTTTACATTTTCTTGAGTTTGCCTGTGCCAGCTTCACCAGACATTTAGAGAAAAGCAAACAAAAAACTCCAACCAAAAAAGACAAAACCCCAAACAAACAAACCCACAGAAACCAATCAAACAAACAGCTAAAAAACCCCAAAGAAAACCAAAAGGAACGAGGAGTTCATCTCAGTTGTGAGGATATCACAGCAGGCGAACGGCCGCTTCCCACAGGATCACCATACAAAGCCACGTGGAACAGCTGCTGCAAAAGATCCACACCAGGGGAAATAGCAGAAGTGCTACATGGCGGCTTTGGGGGTAGCTGCACATGAAGGTGAAGGATGAGCACTGAGTGGTACAGATCCAGCATTCCCCACAGTCCAGGCCGCTCTTTGCTGCTGATGAAAGACCCTTGCAGGACTGTGGCCCTTCTCAAGGCAATGTCAAGCATTGGCACAGCTCTCAGCTGAGCCACTGGCATTTCCAGAGCCAGATTCAGGCCAGAAACCCGAAGCAAATCTCAGCAATACATGTCTGTGGCAGGTGAGGAGACTGAAAGCTTTCATTAGGAATTGGGGATTATGAGCACTGACATTTACTGTGCTAGAAAGTCCAGGGGACAAATTTGTGCCAATTCATGGCACGCCTTTAACTACGAGGATCAATTTGTGTTATGCTTGGAGCAGAGTCTGGTGACAGAGGGGGTTTCCAAAGGAAGTCTTGCTCCATGGAGGCCTGTACCCAAAGAAAATGCCAAGAGAACTGAGGTGTGAAAAACAAAGATCCTTTGTTTCTATAAGAGCAGCAACAAAAAGCAACCTGAGAACATATTTACATTGGAAGAACCTTTGTAACAACAACGATCTAGAGAACGTATTGACAAGAACATAGCTATCAAAACGATATTAAGCGTATTTACAGAAGACCAAAAGAAACCCTAAAAGGTATCTACAGAAGGGTGCCATCTGTGTCCTGGATCTCCATCAGTCCTGGAAGAAAAGCAAGTGACACAGTCATTGCAGTCAGGCACAGAGGGCTGTTGCATGTGCCCCCAGGCTGGGCCACACTGGCAGAGCGGGACTCTGCTGCCAGCGCTGAGCCTGGCTGGGGCTGGGGGTCAGGCCCCAGGCACTGGCATGGGGCTTGTGTGAGCCAAAGCAAGTGCAGGACAGGCTGGGGATGGTGCTTGTGCTGCCAGAATGCAGCAGACGGGGCACCGTGTCCCTCAGCGGGGCACCCAGCCCAGCCCCAGCCTGGCAGCAGGGCACCCACTCTGCCTGTGGGGAGCACATGCCTGTCCTACTGCTGGAGTCCCTCTTCATCCCAGGACCATGTCCTCCTCCTCCTCGTCTTTTCCATCAATATCCATGGCCTCAATGTACTCTTCCATTTCCACCTCCATCTCTTCCTCCATCTCTTCCTTCACATCCACCTCCATCTCTTCCTCCATCTCTTCCTTCACATCCACCTCCATCTCTTCCTCCATCTCCTCCTTCACATCCACCTCCACCTCTTCCCCTCCAGTCTCTCCTCCCTCCACTTCCATCTCCTCCTCTATATCAGTCTTTAGATCCACCTCCATCTCTTTCTCTTTGTCTCTGGAAACCTGCAGATGTCGCAAGACCTCGGAGTGGCATCCCTGTCCCACAGCATCCCCACAGAGGCACTTAGGTGGTGTCCATTTGCATGGAATGGCACCTTACCTTCCTGGGGACCAATGTGAGCATCTTGCAGGGATGAATGGCAAAATCCAGGCACGAGAGACCTTTCCGAAGTCTTGGGAGTAGCGGAGCAGGGGCCAAGCAGGGTGACAGCTGTGTAGGCACAAGGGCGAATGGTTGTGTTGTCCTCTTTGCTGGATGCTGGGAGCTCCAGTGTGAATGCAGACCGTGACATCACAATTGACAGGAGTCCAGGGTCACCGTGGAGTGGACAACGGGGATCACAGAATGTTGCAATCCCTGAGTGGTCTGGCTTGGAAGGGACGCTAAAGATCATCTTGTTGCAACTTGAGCAATCTTCTAGCAGAGCACGTTGCTCAGAGTCCTGTTGCCACCTGGCCTTGGATGTTTGCAGCGATGGGGCATGCACATCCTCTGTGCACAGCCTGGGCCAGTGCCTCAGCACTCTCAGTGTGAAAAAGCAGCTTCCTTAGATCCAACCTAACTCAACGTCCTGCACTTAAAAGCCATCCCCGCTTCTGCTCTTGCCACTGGCCCTATTGAACACTGTCCCCATCTTTCCTATGGCACCCTTCAAGTCCTGCATGGCCACCGCAAAGCCTCTCCAGGGCCTTCTGTTCTCCAGGCTCAACATTCTCAAGCCCACATGGACAGCAGTGACTTAGATCAGCAGAAATCAAAGCTGCAAGGTAGCAACTAGCACCAGCAACTGAGAGAGGGAAGCTTTAGACCCAGCCTTGTCTCTAAAGAGACAAAATTAGTAAGAGTGCAGGGGCAGATGGTGGGACACTGGCTCTGTTCTAACTGATGAATATTTTCTTTTTTTCTTCTTCTTCTTTTCTCTCATGCTGACCCAGGTTTTGCTGTTTGAAAGGAAGCTTGGCACAGCATCCATTGTCTCGTGCATTTGTGAAACACCGAGCAGAATCTGAGCAGGCTGATGGCGCAGAGCAAAACCTGCAAATATCTTGAGGATCCTGAGCCTCAGGGATGCAGCTAAACCCAGTCCAAAGGAATTTCTGGAAAGTCAAACCTGGTTTACATTTTCTTGAGTTTGCCTGTGCCAGCTTCACCAGACATTTAGAGAAAAGCAAACAAAAAACTCCAACCAAAAAAGACAAAACCCCAAACAAACCAACCCACACAAACCAATCAAACAACCAGCTAAAAAACCCCAAAGAAAACCAAAAGGAATGAGGAGTTCATCTTAGTTGTGAGGATATCACAGCAGGCGAACGGCCGCTTCCCACAGGATCACCATACAAAGCCACATGGAACAGCTGCTCCAAAAGATCCACACCAGGGGAAATAGCAGAAGTGCTACATGGCGGCTTTGGGGGTAGCTGCACATGAAGGTGAAGGATGAGCACTGAGTGGTACAGATCCAGCATTCCCCACAGTCCAGGCCGCTCTTTGCTGCTGATGACAGACCCTTGCAGGACTGTGGCCCTTCTCAAGGCAATGTCAATCATTGGCACAGCTCTCAGCTGAGCCACTGGCATTTCCAGAGCCAGATTCAGGCCAGAAACCCGAAGCAAATCTCAGCAATACATGTCTGTGGCAGGTGAGGAGACTGAAAGCTTTCATTAGGAATTGGGGATTATGAGCACTGACATTTACTGTGCTAGAAAGTCCAGGGGACAAATTTGTGCCAATTCATGGCACGCCTTTAACTACGAGGATCAATTTGTGTTATGCTTGGAGCAGAGTCTGGTGACAGAGGGGGTTTCCAAAGGAAGTCTTGCTCCATGGAGGCCTGTACCCAAAGAAAATGCCAAGAGAACTGAGGTGTGAAAAACAAAGATCCTTTGTTTCTATAAGAGCAGCAACAAAAAGCAACCTGAGAACATATTTACATTGGAAGAACCTTTGTAACAACAACGATCTAGAGACCGTATTGACAAGAACATAGCTATCAAAACGATATTAAACGTATTTACAGAAGACCAAAAGAAACCCTACAAGGTATCTACAGAAGGGTGCCATCTGTGTCCTGGATCTCCATCAGTCCCGGAAGAAAAGCAAGTGACACAGTCATTGCAGTCAGGCACAGAGGGCTGTTGCATGTGCCCCCAGGCTGGGCCACACTGGCAGAGCGGGACTCTGCTGCCAGCGCTGAGCCTGGCTGGGGCTGGGGGTCAGGCCCCAGGCACTGGCATGGGGCTTGTGTGAGCCAAAGCAAGTGCAGGACAGCATGGGGATGGTGCTTGTGCTGCCAGAATGCAGCAGACGGGGCACCGTGTCCCTCAGCGGGGCACCCAGCCCAGCCCCAGCCTGGCAGCAGGGCACCCACTCTGCCTGTGGGGAGCACATGCCTGTCCTACTGCTGGAGTCCCTCTTCATCCCAGGACCATGTCCTCCTCCTCCTCGTCTTTTCCATCAACATCCATGGCCTCAATGTACTCTTCCATTTCCACCTCCATCTCTTCCTCCATCTCTTCCTTCACATCCACCTCCATCTCTTCCTCCATCTCTTCCTTCACATCCACCTCCATCTCTTCCTCCATCTCCTCCTTCACATCCACCTCCACCTCTTCCCCTCCAGTCTCTCCTCCCTCCACTTCCATCTCCTCCTCTATATCAGTCTTTAGATCCACCTCCATCTCTTTCTCTTTGTCTCTGGAAACCTGCAGATGTCGCAAGACCTCGGAGTGGCATCCCTGTCCCACAGCATCCCCACAGAGGCACTTAGGTGGTGTCCATTTGCATGGAATGGCACCTTACCTTCCTGGGGACCAATGTGAGCATCTTGCAGGGATGAATGGCAAAATCCAGGCACGAGAGACCTTTCCGAAGTCTTGGGAGTAGCGGAGCAGGGGCCAAGCAGGGTGACAGCTGTGTAGGCACAAGGGCGAATGGTTGTGTTGTCCTCTTTGCTGGATGCTGGGAGCTCCAGTGTGAATGCAGACCGTGACATCACAATTGACAGGAGTCCAGGGTCACCGTGGAGTGGACAACGGGGATCATAGAATGTTGCAATCCCTGAGTGCTCTGGCTTGGAAGGGACGCTAAAGATCATCTTGTTGCAACTTGAGCAATCTTCTAGCAGAGCACGTTGCTCAGAGTCCTGTTGCCACCTGGCCTTGGATGTTCGCAGCGATGGGGCATGCACATCCTCTGTGCACAGCCTGGGCCAGTGCCTCAGCACTCTCAGTGTGAAAAAGCAGCTTCCTTAGATCCAACCTAACTCAACGTCCTGCACTTAAAAGCCATCCCCGCTTCTGCTCTTGCCTCTGGCCCTATTGAACACTGTCCCCATCTTTCCTATGGCACCCTTCAAGTCCTGCATGGCCACAGCAAAGCCTCTCCAGGGCCTTCTGTTCTCCAGGCTCAACATTCTCAAGCCCACATGGACAGCAGTGACTTAGATCAGCAGAAATCAAAGCTGCAAGGTAGCAACTAGCACCAGCAACTGAGAGAGGGAAGCTTTAGACCCAGCCTTGTCTCTAAAGAGACAAAATTAGTAAGAGTGCAGGGGCAGATGGTGGGACACTGGCTCTGTTCTAACTGATGAATATTTTCTTTTTTTCTTCTTCTTCTTGTTTTCTCTCATGCTGACCCAGGTTTTGCTGTTTGAAAGGAAGCTTGGCACAGCATCCATTGTCTTGTGCATTTGTGAAACACCGAGCAGAATCTGAGCAGGCTGATGGCGCAGAGCAAAACCTGCAAATATCTTGAGGATCCTGAGCCTGGGGGATGCAGCTAAACCCAGTCCAAAGGAATTTCTGGAAAGTCAAACCTGGTTTACATTTTCTTGAGTTTGCCTGTGCCAGCTTCACCAGACATTTAGAGAAAAGCAAACAAAAAACTCCAACCAAAAAAGACAAAACCCCAAACAAACAAACCCACAGAAACCAATCAAACAAACAGCTAAAAAACCCCAAAGAAAACCAAAAGGAACGAGGAGTTCATCTCAGTTGTGAGGATATCACAGCAGGCGAACGGCCGCTTCCCACAGGATCACCATACAAAGCCACGTGGAACAGCTGCTGCAAAAGATCCACACCAGGGGAAATAGCAGAAGTGCTACATGGCGGCTTTGGGGGTAGCTGCACATGAAGGTGAAGGATGAGCACTGAGTGGTACAGATCCAGCATTCCCCACAGTCCAGGCCGCTCTTTGCTGCTGATGAAAGACCCTTGCAGGACTGTGGCCCTTCTCAAGGCAATGTCAAGCATTGGCACAGCTCTCAGCTGAGCCACTGGCATTTCCAGAGCCAGATTCAGGCCAGAAACCCGAAGCAAATCTCAGCAATACATGTCTGTGGCAGGTGAGGAGACTGAAAGCTTTCATTAGGAATTGGGGATTATGAGCACTGACATTTACTGTGCTAGAAAGTCCAGGGGACAAATTTGTGCCAATTCATGGCACGCCTTTAACTACGAGGATCAATTTGTGTTATGCTTGGAGCAGAGTCTGGTGACAGAGGGGGTTTCCAAAGGAAGTCTTGCTCCATGGAGGCCTGTACCCAAAGAAAATGCCAAGAGAACTGAGGTGTGAAAAACAAAGATCCTTTGTTTCTATAAGAGCAGCAACAAAAAGCAACCTGAGAACATATTTACATTGGAAGAACCTTTGTAACAACAACGATCTAGAGAACGTATTGACAAGAACATAGCTATCAAAACGATATTAAGCGTATTTACAGAAGACCAAAAGAAACCCTAAAAGGTATCTACAGAAGGGTGCCATCTGTGTCCTGGATCTCCATCAGTCCTGGAAGAAAAGCAAGTGACACAGTCATTGCAGTCAGGCACAGAGGGCTGTTGCATGTGCCCCCAGGCTGGGCCACACTGGCAGAGCGGGACTCTGCTGCCAGCGCTGAGCCTGGCTGGGGCTGGGGGTCAGGCCCCAGGCACTGGCATGGGGCTTGTGTGAGCCAAAGCAAGTGCAGGACAGCATGGGGATGGTGCTTGTGCTGCCAGAATGCAGCAGACGGGGCACCGTGTCCCTCAGCGGGGCACCCAGCCCAGCCCCAGCCTGGCAGCAGGGCACCCACTCTGCCTGTGGGGAGCACATGCCTGTCCTACTGCTGGAGTCCCTCTTCATCCCAGGACCATGTCCTCCTCCTCCTCGTCTTTTCCATCAACATCCATGGCCTCAATGTACTCTTCCATTTCCACCTCCATCTCTTCCTCCATCTCTTCCTTCACATCCACCTCCGTCTCTTCCTCCATCTCTTCCTTCACATCCACCTCCATCTCTTCCTCCATCTCCTCCTTCACATCCACCTCCACCTCTTCCCCTCCAGTCTCTCCTCCCTCCACTTCCATCTCCTCCTCTATATCAGTCTTTAGATCCACCTCCATCTCTTTCTCTTTGTCTCTGGAAACCAGCAGATGTCGCAAGACCTCGGAGTGGCATCCCTGTCCCACAGCATCCCCACAGAGGCACTTAGGTGGTGTCCATTTGCATGGAATGGCACCTTACCTTCCTGGGGACCAATGTGAGCATCTTGCAGGGATGAATGGCAAAATCCAGGCACGAGAGACCTTTCCGAAGTCTTGGGAGTAGCGGAGCAGGGGCCAAGCAGGGTGACAGCTGTGTAGGCACAAGGGCGAATGGTTGTGTTGTCCTCTTTGCTGGATGCTGGGAGCTCCAGTGTGAATGCAGACCGTGACATCACAATTGACAGGAGTCCAGGGTCACCGTGGAGTGGACAACGGGGATCATAGAATGTTGCAATCCCTGAGTGGTCTGGCTTGGAAGGGACGCTAAAGATCATCTTGTTGCAACTTGAGCAATCTTCTAGCAGAGCACGTTGCTCAGAGTCCTCTTCCCACCTGGCCTTGGATGTTCGCAGGCATGGGGCATGCACATCCTCTGTGCACAGCCTGGGCCAGTGCCTCAGCACTCTCAGTGTGAAAAAGCAGCTTCCTTAGATCCAACCTAACTCAACGTCCTGCACTTAAAAGCCATCCCCGCTTCTGCTCTTGCCTCTGGCCCTATTGAACACTGTCCCCATCTTTCCTATGGCACCCTTCAAGTCCTGCATGGCCACAGCAAAGCCTCTCCAGGGCCTTCTGTTCTCCAGGCTCAACATTCTCAAGCCCACATGGACAGCAGTGACTTAGATCAGCAGAAATCAAAGCTGCAAGGTAGCAACTAGCACCAGCAACTGAGAGAGGGAAGCTTTAGACCCAGCCTTGTCTCTAAAGAGACAAAATTAGTAAGAGTGCAGGGGCAGATGGTGGGACACTGGCTCTGTTCTAACTGATGAATATTTTCTTTTTTTCTTCTTCTTCTTCTTTTCTCTCATGCTGACCCAGGTTTTGCTGTTTGAAAGGAAGCTTGGCACAGCATCCATTGTCTTGTGCATTTGTGAAACACCGAGCAGAATCTGAGCAGGCTGATGGCGCAGAGCAAAACCTGCAAATATCTTGAGGATCCTGAGCCTCAGGGATGCAGCTAAACCCAGTCCAAAGGAATTTCTGGAAAGTCAAACCTGGTTTACATTTTCTTGAGTTTGCCTGTGCCAGCTTCACCAGACATTTAGAGAAAAGCAAACAAAAAACTCCAACCAAAAAAGACAAAAACCCAAACAAACAAACCCACAGAAACCAATCAAACAAACAGCTAAAAAACCCCAAAGAAAACCAAAAGGAACGAGGAGTTCATCTTAGTTGTGAGGATATCACAGCAGGCGAACGGCCGCTTCCCACAGGATCACCATACAAAGCCACGTGGAACAGCTGCTGCAAAAGATCCACACCAGGGGAAATAGCAGAAGTGCTACATGGCGGCTTTGGGGGTAGCTGCACATGAAGGTGAAGGATGAGCACTGAGTGGTACAGATCCAGCATTCCCCACAGTCCAGGCCACTCTTTGCTGCTGATGAAAGACCCTTGCAGGACTGTGGCCCTTCTCAAGGCAATGTCAAGCATTGGCACAGCTCTCGGCTGAGCCACTGGCATTTCCAGAGCCAGATTCAGGCCAGAAACCCGAAGCAAATCTCAGCAATACATGTCTGTGGCAGGTGAGGAGACTGAAAGCTTTCATTAGGAATTGGGGATTATGAGCACTGACATTTACTGTGCTAGAAAGTCCAGGGGACAAATTTGTGCCAATTCATGGCACGCCTTTAACTACGAGGATCAATTTGTGTTATACTTGGAGCAGAGTCTGGTGACAGAGGGGGTTTCCAAAGGAAGTCTTGCTCCATGGAGGCCTGTACCCAAAGAAAATGCCAAGAGAACTGAGGTGTGAAAAACAAAGATCCTTTGTTTCTATAAGAGCAGCAACAAAAAGCAACCTGAGAACATATTTACATTGGAAGAACCTTTGTAACAACAACGATCTAGAGAACGTATTGACAAGAACATAGCTATCAAAACGATATTAAGCGTATTTACAGAAGACCAAAAGAAACCCTAAAAGGTATCTACAGAAGGGTGCCATCTGTGTCCTGGATCTCCATCAGTCCTGGAAGAAAAGCAAGTGACACAGTCATTGCAGTCAGGCACAGAGGGCTGTTGCATGTGCCCCCAGGCTGGGCCACACTGGCAGAGCGGGACTCTGCTGCCAGCGCTGAGCCTGGCTGGGGCTGGGGGTCAGGCCCCAGGCACTGGCATGGGGCTTGTGTGAGCCAAAGCAAGTGCAGGACAGCATGGGGATGGTGCTTGTGCTGCCAGAATGCAGCAGACGGGGCACCGTGTCCCTCAGCGGGGCACCCAGCCCAGCCCCAGCCTGGCAGCAGGGCACCCACTCTGCCTGTGGGGAGCACATGCCTGTCCTACTGCTGGAGTCCCTCTTCATCCCAGGACCATGTCCTCCTCCTCCTCGTCTTTTCCATCAACATCCATGGCCTCAATGTACTCTTCCATTTCCACCTCCATCTCTTCCTCCATCTCTTCCTTCACATCCACCTCCATCTCTTCCTCCATCTCTTCCTTCACATCCACCTCCATCTCTTCCTCCATCTCCTCCTTCACATCCACCTCCACCTCTTCCCCTCCAGTCTCTCCTCCCTCCACTTCCATCTCCTCCTCTATATCAGTCTTTAGATCCACCTCCATCTCTTTCTCTTTGTCTCTGGAAACCTGCAGATGTCGCAAGACCTCGGAGTGGCATCCCTGTCCCACAGCATCCCCACAGAGGCACTTAGGTGGTGTCCATTTGCATGGAATGGCACCTTACCTTCCTGGGGACCAATGTGAGCATCTTGCAGGGATGAATGGCAAAATCCAGGCACGAGAGACCTTTCCGAAGTCTTGGGAGTAGCAGAGCAGGGGCCAAGCAGGGTGACAGCTGTGTAGGCACAAGGGCGAATGGTTGTGTTGTCCTCTTTGCTGGATGCTGGGAGCTCCAGTGTGAATGCAGACCGTGACATCACAATTGACAGGAGTCCAGGGTCACCGTGGAGTGGACAACGGGGATCATAGAATGTTGCAATCCCTGAGTGGTCTGGCTTGGAAGGGACGCTAAAGATCATCTTGTTGCAACTTGAGCAATCTTCTAGCAGAGCACGTTGCTCAGAGTCCTGTTGCCACCTGGCCTTGGATGTTCGCAGCGATGGGGCATGCACATCCTCTGTGCACAGCCTGGGCCAGTGCCTCAGCACTCTCAGTGTGAAAAAGCAGCTTCCTTAGATCCAACCTAACTCAACGTCCTGCACTTAAAAGCCATCCCCGCTTCTGCTCTTGCCTCTGGCCCTATTGAACACTGTCCCCATCTTTCCTATGGCACCCTTCAAGTCCTGCATGGCCACAGCAAAGCCTCTCCAGGGCCTTCTGTTCTCCAGGCTCAACATTCTCAAGCCCACATGGACAGCAGTGACTTAGATCAGCAGAAATCAAAGCTGCAAGGTAGCAACTAGCACCAGCAACTGAGAGAGGGAAGCTTTAGACCCAGCCTTGTCTCTAAAGAGACAAAATTAGTAAGAGTGCAGGGGCAGATGGTGGGACACTGGCTCTGTTCTAACTGATGAATATTTTCTTTTTTTCTTCTTCTTCTTGTTTTCTCTCATGCTGACCCAGGTTTTGCTGTTTGAAAGGAAGCTTGGCACAGCATCCATTGTCTTGTGCATTTGTGAAACACCGAGCAGAATCTGAGCAGGCTGATGGCGCAGAGCAAAACCTGCAAATATCTTGAGGATCCTGAGCCTCAGGGATGCAGCTAAACCCAGTCCAAAGGAATTTCTGGAAAGTCAAACCTGGTTTACATTTTCTTGAGTTTGCCTGTGCCAGCTTCACCAGACATTTAGAGAAAAGCAAACAAAAAACTCCAACCAAAAAAGACAAAACCCCAAACAAACAAACCCACAGAAACCAATCAAACAAACAGCTAAAAAACCCCAAAGAAAACCAAAAGGAACGAGGAGTTCATCTCAGTTGTGAGGATATCACAGCAGGCGAACGGCCGCTTCCCACAGGATCACCATACAAAGCCACGTGGAACAGCTGCTGCAAAAGATCCACACCAGGGGAAATAGCAGAAGTGCTACATGGCGGCTTTGGGGGTAGCTGCACATGAAGGTGAAGGATGAGCACTGAGTGGTACAGATCCAGCATTCCCCACAGTCCAGGCCGCTCTTTGCTGCTGATGAAAGACCCTTGCAGGACTGTGGCCCTTCTCAAGGCAATGTCAAGCATTGGCACAGCTCTCAGCTGAGCCACTGGCATTTCCAGAGCCAGATTCAGGCCAGAAACCCGAAGCAAATCTCAGCAATACATGTCTGTGGCAGGTGAGGAGACTGAAAGCTTTCATTAGGAATTGGGGATTATGAGCACTGACATTTACTGTGCTAGAAAGTCCAGGGGACAAATTTGTGCCAATTCATGGCACGCCTTTAACTACGAGGATCAATTTGTGTTATGCTTGGAGCAGAGTCTGGTGACAGAGGGGGTTTTGAAAGGAAGTCTTGCTCCATGGAGGCCTGTACCCAAAGAAAATGCCAAGAGAACTGAGGTGTGAAAAACAAAGATCCTTTGTTTCTATAAGAGCAGCAACAAAAAGCAACCTGAGAACATATTTACATTGGAAGAACCTTTGTAACAACAACGATCTAGAGAACGTATTGACAAGAACATAGCTATCAAAACGATATTAAGCGTATTTACAGAAGACCAAAAGAAACCCTAAAAGGTATCTACAGAAGGGTGCCATCTGTGTCCTGGATCTCCATCAGTCCTGGAAGAAAAGCAAGTGACACAGTCATTGCAGTCAGGCACAGAGGGCTGTTGCATGTGCCCCCAGGCTGGGCCACACTGGCAGAGCGGGACTCTGCTGCCAGCGCTGAGCCTGGCTGGGGCTGGGGGTCAGGCCCCAGGCACTGGCATGGGGCTTGTGTGAGCCAAAGCAAGTGCAGGACAGCATGGGGATGGTGCTTGTGCTGCCAGAATGCAGCAGACGGGGCACCGTGTCCCTCAGCGGGGCACCCAGCCCAGCCCCAGCCTGGCAGCAGGGCACCCACTCTGCCTGTGGGGAGCACATGCCTGTCCTACTGCTGGAGTCCCTCTTCATCCCAGGACCATGTCCTCCTCCTCCTCGTCTTTTCCATCAACATCCATGGCCTCAATGTACTCTTCCATTTCCACCTCCATCTCTTCCTCCATCTCTTCCTTCACATCCACCTCCGTCTCTTCCTCCATCTCTTCCTTCACATCCACCTCCATCTCTTCCTCCATCTCCTCCTTCACATCCACCTCCACCTCTTCCCCTCCAGTCTCTCCTCCCTCCACTTCCATCTCCTCCTCTATATCAGTCTTTAGATCCACCTCCATCTCTTTCTCTTTGTCTCTGGAAACCTGCAGATGTCGCAAGACCTCGGAGTGGCATCCCTGTCCCACAGCATCCCCACAGAGGCACTTAGGTGGTGTCCATTTGCATGGAATGGCACCTTACCTTCCTGGGGACCAATGTGAGCATCTTGCAGGGATGAATGGCAAAATCCAGGCACGAGAGACCTTTCCGAAGTCTTGGGAGTAGCGGAGCAGGGGCCAAGCAGGGTGACAGCTGTGTAGGCACAAGGGCGAATGGTTGTGTTGTCCTCTTTGCTGGATGCTGGGAGCTCCAGTGTGAATGCAGACCGTGACATCACAATTGACAGGAGTCCAGGGTCACCGTGGAGTGGACAACGGGGATCATAGAATGTTGCAATCCCTGAGTGGTCTGGCTTGGAAGGGACGCTAAAGATCATCTTGTTGCAACTTGAGCAATCTTCTACCAGAGCACGTTGCTCAGAGTCCTCTTCCCACCTGGCCTTGGATGTTCGCAGCGAT
The DNA here is from genome assembly GCF_020740725.1 of Corvus hawaiiensis. Classification (NCBI taxonomy): domain Eukaryota; kingdom Metazoa; phylum Chordata; class Aves; order Passeriformes; family Corvidae; genus Corvus; species Corvus hawaiiensis. The sequence continues at coordinate 143,821 of NW_025963380.1, forward strand.
GGGGCATGCACATCCTCTGTGCACAGCCTGGGCCAGTGCCTCAGCACTCTCAGTGTGAAAAAGCAGCTTCCTTAGATCCAACCTAACTCAACGTCCTGCACTTAAAAGCCATCCCCGCTTCTGCTCTTGCCACTGGCCCTATTGAACACTGTCCCCATCTTTCCTATGGCACCCTTCAAGTCCTGCATGGCCACCGCAAAGCCTCTCCAGGGCCTTCTGTTCTCCAGGCTCAACATTCTCAAGCCCACATGGACAGCAGTGACTTAGATCAGCAGAAATCAAAGCTGCAAGGTAGCAACTAGCACCAGCAACTGAGAGAGGGAAGCTTTAGACCCAGCCTTGTCTCTAAAGAGACAAAATTAGTAAGAGTGCAGGGGCAGATGGTGGGACACTGGCTCTGTTCTAACTGATGAATATTTTCTTTTTTTCTTCTCCTTCTTCTTTTCTCTCATGCTGACCCAGGTTTTGCTGTTTGAAAGGAAGCTTGGCACAGCATCCATTGTCTTCTCCGTTTGTGAAACACCGAGCAGAATCTGAGCAGGCTGATGGCGCAGAGCAAAACCTGCAAATATCTTGAGGATCCTGAGCCTCAGGGATGCAGCTAAACCCAGTCCAAAGGAATTTCTGGAAAGTCAAACCTGGTTTACATTTTCTTGAGTTTGCCTGTGCCAGCTTCACCAGACATTTAGAGAAAAGCAAACAAAAAACTCCAACCAAAAAAGACAAAAACCCAAACAAACAAACCCACACAAACCAATCAAACAAACAGCTAAAAAACCCCAAAGAAAACCAAAAGGAACGAGGAGTTCATCTTAGTTGTGAGGATATCACAGCAGGCGAACGGCCGCTTCCCACAGGATCACCATACAAAGCCACGTGGAACAGCTGCTGCAAAAGATCCACACCAGGGGAAATAGCAGAAGTGCTACATGGCGGCTTTGGGGGTAGCTGCACATGAAGGTGAAAGATGAGCACTGAGTGGTACAGATCCAGCATTCCCCACAGTCCAGGCCACTCTTTGCTGCTGATGAAAGACCCTTGCAGGACTGTGGCCCTTCTCAAGGCAATGTCAAGCATTGGCACAGCTCTCAGCTGAGCCACTGGCATTTCCAGAGCCAGATTCAGGCCAGAAACCCGAAGCAAATCTCAGCAATACATGTCTGTGGCAGGTGAGGAGACTGAAAGCTTTCATTAGGAATTGGGGATTATGAGCACTGACATTTACTGTGCTAGAAAGTCCAGGGGACAAATTTGTGCCAATTCATGGCACGCCTTTAACTACGAGGATCAATTTGTGTTATGCTTGGAGCAGAGTCTGGTGACAGAGGGGGTTTCCAAAGGAAGTCTTGCTCCATGGAGGCCTGTACCCAAAGAAAATGCCAAGAGAACTGAGGTGTGAAAAACAAAGATCCTTTGTTTCTATAAGAGCAGCAACAAAAAGCAACCTGAGAACATATTTACATTGGAAGAACCTTTGTAACAACAACGATCTAGAGAACGTATTGACAAGAACATAGCTATCAAAACGATATTAAGCGTATTTACAGAAGACCAAAAGAAACCCTAAAAGGTATCTACAGAAGGGTGCCATCTGTGTCCTGGATCTCCATCAGTCCTGGAAGAAAAGCAAGTGACACAGTCATTGCAGTCAGGCACAGAGGGCTGTTGCATGTGCCCCCAGGCTGGGCCACACTGGCAGAGCGGGACTCTGCTGCCAGCGCTGAGCCTGGCTGGGGCTGGGGGTCAGGCCCCAGGCACTGGCATGGGGCTTGTGTGAGCCAAAGCAAGTGCAGGACAGCATGGGGATGGTGCTTGTGCTGCCAGAATGCAGCAGACGGGGCACCGTGTCCCTCAGCGGGGCACCCAGCCCAGCCCCAGCCTGGCAGCAGGGCACCCACTCTGCCTGTGGGGAGCACATGCCTGTCCTACTGCTGGAGTCCCTCTTCATCCCAGGACCATGTCCTCCTCCTCCTCGTCTTTTCCATCAACATCCATGGCCTCAATGTACTCTTCCATTTCCACCTCCATCTCTTCCTCCATCTCTTCCTTCACATCCACCTCCATCTCTTCCTCCATCTCTTCCTTCACATCCACCTCCATCTCTTCCTCCATCTCCTCCTTCACATCCACCTCCACCTCTTCCCCTCCAGTCTCTCCTCCCTCCACTTCCATCTCCTCCTCTATATCAGTCTTTAGATCCACCTCCATCTCTTTCTCTTTGTCTCTGGAAAGCTGCAGATGTCGCAAGACCTCGGAGTGGCATCCCTGTCCCACAGCATCCCCACAGAGGCACTTAGGTGGTGGCCATTTGCATGGAATGGCACCTTACCTTCCTGGGGACCAATGTGAGCATCTTGCAGGGATGAATGGCAAAATCCAGGCACGAGAGACCTTTCCGAAGTCTTGGGAGTAGCGGAGCAGGGGCCAAGCAGGGTGACAGCTGTGTAGGCACAAGGGCGAATGGTTGTGTTGTCCTCTTTGCTGGATGCTGGGAGCTCCAGTGTGAATGCAGACCGTGACATCACAATTGACAGGAGTCCAGGGTCACCGTGGAGTGGACAACGGGGATCATAGAATGTTGCAATCCCTGAGTGGTCTGGCTTGGAAGGGACGCTAAAGATCATCTTGTTGCAACTTGAGCAATCTTCTAGCAGAGCACGTTGCTCAGAGTCCTCTTCCCACCTGGCCTTGGATGTTCGCAGCGATGGGGCATGCACATCCTCTGTGCACAGCCTGGGCCAGTGCCTCAGCACTCTCAGTGTGAAAAAGCAGCTTCCTTAGATCCAACCTAACTCAACGTCCTGCACTTAAAAGCCATCCCCGCTTCTGCTCTTGCCTCTGGCCCTATTGAACACTGTCCCCATCTTTCCTATGGCACCCTTCAAGTCCTGCATGGCCACAGCAAAGCCTCTCCAGGGCCTTCTGTTCTCCAGGCTCAACATTCTCAAGCCCACATGGACAGCAGTGACTTAGATCAGCAGAAATCAAAGCTGCAAGGTAGCAACTAGCACCAGCAACTGAGAGAGGGAAGCTTTAGACCCAGCCTTGTCTCTAAAGAGACAAAATTAGTAAGAGTGCAGGGGCAGATGGTGGGACACTGGCTCTGTTCTAACTGATGAATATTTTCTTTTTTTCTTCTTCTTCTTGTTTTCTCTCATGCTGACCCAGGTTTTGCTGTTTGAAAGGAAGCTTGGCACAGCATCCATTGTCTTGTGCATTTGTGAAACACCGAGCAGAATCTGAGCAGGCTGATGGCGCAGAGCAAAACCTGCAAATATCTTGAGGATCCTGAGCCTGGGGGATGCAGCTAAACCCAGTCCAAAGGAATTTCTGGAAAGTCAAACCTGGTTTACATTTTCTTGAGTTTGCCTGTGCCAGCTTCACCAGACATTTAGAGAAAAGCAAACAAAAAACTCCAACCAAAAAAGACAAAAACCCAAACAAACCAACCCACACAAACCAATCAAACAAACAGCTAAAAAACCCCAAAGAAAACCAAAAGGAACGAGGAGTTCATCTCAGTTGTGAGGATATCACAGCAGGCGAACGGCCGCTTCCCACAGGATCACCATACAAAGCCACATGGAACAGCTGCTGCAAAAGATCCACACCAGGGGAAATAGCAGAAGTGCTACATGGCAGCTTTGGGGGTAGCTGCACATGAAGGTGAAGGATGAGCACTGAGTGGTACAGATCCAGCATTCCCCACAGTCCAGGCCACTCTTTGCTGCTGATGAAAGACCCTTGCAGGACTGTGGCCCTTCTCAAGGCAATGTCAAGCATTGGCACAGCTCTCAGCTGAGCCACTGGCATTTCCAGAGCCAGATTCAGGCCAGAAACCCGAAGCAAATCTCAGCAATACATGTCTGTGGCAGGTGAGGAGACTGAAAGCTTTCATTAGGAATTGGGGATTATGAGCACTGACATTTACTGTGCTAGAAAGTCCAGGGGACAAATTTGTGCCAATTCATGGCACGCCTTTAACTACGAGGATCAATTTGTGTTATGCTTGGAGCAGAGTCTGGTGACAGAGGGGGTTTCCAAAGGAAGTCTTGCTCCATGGAGGCCTGTACCCAAAGAAAATGCCAAGAGAACTGAGGTGTGAAAAACAAAGATCCTTTGTTTCTATAAGAGCAGCAACAAAAAGCAACCTGAGAACATATTTACATTGGAAGAACCTTTGTAACAACAACGATCTAGAGAACGTATTGACAAGAACATAGCTATCAAAACGATATTAAGCGTATTTACAGAAGACCAAAAGAAACCCTAAAAGGTATCTACAGAAGGGTGCCATCTGTGTCCTGGATCTCCATCAGTCCTGGAAGAAAAGCAAGTGACACAGTCATTGCAGTCAGGCACAGAGGGCTGTTGCATGTGCCCCCAGGCTGGGCCACACTGGCAGAGCGGGACTCTGCTGCCAGCGCTGAGCCTGGCTGGGGCTGGGGGTCAGGCCCCAGGCACTGGCATGGGGCTTGTGTGAGCCAAAGCAAGTGCAGGACAGCATGGGGATGGTGCTTGTGCTGCCAGAATGCAGCAGACGGGGCACCGTGTCCCTCAGCGGGGCACCCAGCCCAGCCCCAGCCTGGCAGCAGGGCACCCACTCTGCCTGTGGGGAGCACATGCCTGTCCTACTGCTGGAGTCCCTCTTCATCCCAGGACCATGTCCTCCTCCTCCTCGTCTTTTCCATCAACATCCATGGCCTCAATGTACTCTTCCATTTCCACCTCCATCTCTTCCTCCATCTCTTCCTTCACATCCACCTCCATCTCTTCCTCCATCTCTTCCTTCACATCCACCTCCATCTCTTCCTCCATCTCCTCCTTCACATCCACCTCCACCTCTTCCCCTCCAGTCTCTCCTCCCTCCACTTCCATCTCCTCCTCTATATCAGTCTTTAGATCCACCTCCATCTCTTTCTCTTTGTCTCTGGAAACCTGCAGATGTCGCAAGACCTCGGAGTGGCATCCCTGTCCCACAGCATCCCCACAGAGGCACTTAGGTGGTGGCCATTTGCATGGAATGGCACCTTACCTTCCTGGGGACCAATGTGAGCATCTTGCAGGGATGAATGGCAAAATCCAGGCACGAGAGACCTTTCCGAAGTCTTGGGAGTAGCGGAGCAGGGGCCAAGCAGGGTGACAGCTGTGTAGGCACAAGGGCGAATGGTTGTGTTGTCCTCTTTGCTGGATGCTGGGAGCTCCAGTGTGAATGCAGACCGTGACATCACAATTGACAGGAGTCCAGGGTCACCGTGGAGTGGACAACGGGGATCATAGAATGTTGCAATCCCTGAGTGGTCTGGCTTGGAAGGGACGCTAAAGATCATCTTGTTGCAACTTGAGCAATCTTCTAGCAGAGCACGTTGCTCAGAGTCCTCTTCCCACCTGGCCTTGGATGTTCGCAGCGATGGGGCATGCACATCCTCTGTGCACAGCCTGGGCCAGTGCCTCAGCACTCTCAGTGTGAAAAAGCAGCTTCCTTAGATCCAACCTAACTCAACGTCCTGCACTTAAAAGCCATCCCCGCTTCTGCTCTTGCCACTGGCCCTATTGAACACTGTCCCCATCTTTCCTATGGCACCCTTCAAGTCCTGCATGGCCACAGCAAAGCCTCTCCAGGGCCTTCTGTTCTCCAGGCTCAACATTCTCAAGCCCACATGGACAGCAGTGACTTAGATCAGCAGAAATCAAAGCTGCAAGGTAGCAACTAGCACCAGCAACTGAGAGAGGGAAGCTTTAGACCCAGCCTTGTCTCTAAAGAGACAAAATTAGTAAGAGTGCAGGGGCAGATGGTGGGACACTGGCTCTGTTCTAACTGATGAATATTTTCTTTTTTTCTTCTTCTTCTTTTCTCTCATGCTGACCCAGGTTTTGCTGTTTGAAAGGAAGCTTGGCACAGCATCCATTGTCTTCTCCGTTTGTGAAACACCGAGCAGAATCTGAGCAGGCTGATGGCGCAGAGCAAAACCTGCAAATATCTTGAGGATCCTGAGCCTCAGGGATGCAGCTAAACCCAGTCCAAAGGAATTTCTGGAAAGTCAAACCTGGTTTACATTTTCTTGAGTTTGCCTGTGCCAGCTTCACCAGACATTTAGAGAAAAGCAAACAAAAAACTCCAACCAAAAAAGACAAAAACCCAAACAAACAAACCCACACAAACCAATCAAACAACCAGCTAAAAAACCCCAAAGAAAACCAAAAGGAACGAGGAGTTCATCTTAGTTGTGAGGATATCACAGCAGGCGAACGGCCGCTTCCCACAGGATCACCATACAAAGCCACGTGGAACAGCTGCTGCAAAAGATCCACACCAGGGGAAATAGCAGAAGTGCTACATGGCGGCTTTGGGGGTAGCTGCACATGAAGGTGAAAGATGAGCACTGAGTGGTACAGATCCAGCATTCCCCACAGTCCAGGCCGCTCTTTGCTGCTGATGAAAGACCCTTGCAGGACTGTGGCCCTTCTCAAGGCAATGTCAAGCATTGGCACAGCTCTCAGCTGAGCCACTGGCATTTCCAGAGCCAGATTCAGGCCAGAAACCCGAAGCAAATCTCAGCAATACATGTCTGTGGCAGGTGAGGAGACTGAAAGCTTTCATTAGGAATTGGGGATTATGAGCACTGACATTTACTGTGCTAGAAAGTCCAGGGGACAAATTTGTGCCAATTCATGGCACGCCTTTAACTACGAGGATCAATTTGTGTTATGCTTGGAGCAGAGTCTGGTGACAGAGGGGGTTTCCAAAGGAAGTCTTGCTCCATGGAGGCCTGTACCCAAAGAAAATGCCAAGAGAACTGAGGTATGAAAAACAAAGATCCTTTGTTTCTATAAGAGCAGCAACAAAAAGCAACCTGAGAACATATTTACATTGGAAGAACCTTTGTAACAACAACGATCTAGAGAACGTATTGACAAGAACATAGCTATCAAAACGATATTAAGCGTATTTACAGAAGACCAAAAGAAACCCTAAAAGGTATCTACAGAAGGGTGCCATCTGTGTCCTGGATCTCCATCAGTCCTGGAAGAAAAGCAAGTGACACAGTCATTGCAGTCAGGCACAGAGGGCTGTTGCATGTGCCCCCAGGCTGGGCCACACTGGCAGAGCGGGACTCTGCTGCCAGCGCTGAGCCTGGCTGGGGCTGGGGGTCAGGCCCCAGGCACTGGCATGGGGCTTGTGTGAGCCAAAGCAAGTGCAGGACAGCATGGGGATGGTGCTTGTGCTGCCAGAATGCAGCAGACGGGGCACCGTGTCCCTCAGCGGGGCACCCAGCCCAGCCCCAGCCTGGCAGCAGGGCACCCACTCTGCCTGTGGGGAGCACATGCCTGTCCTACTGCTGGAGTCCCTCTTCATCCCAGGACCATGTCCTCCTCCTCCTCGTCTTTTCCATCAACATCCATGGCCTCAATGTACTCTTCCATTTCCACCTCCATCTCTTCCTCCATCTCTTCCTTCACATCCACCTCCATCTCTTCCTCCATCTCTTCCTTCACATCCACCTCCATCTCTTCCTCCATCTCCTCCTTCACATCCACCTCCACCTCTTCCCCTCCAGTCTCTCCTCCCTCCACTTCCATCTCCTCCTCTATATCAGTCTTTAGATCCACCTCCATCTCTTTCTCTTTGTCTCTGGAAACCTGCAGATGTCGCAAGACCTCGGAGTGGCATCCCTGTCCCACAGCATCCCCACAGAGGCACTTAGGTGGTGTCCATTTGCATGGAATGGCACCTTACCTTCCTGGGGACCAATGTGAGCATCTTGCAGGGATGAATGGCAAAATCCAGGCACGAGAGACCTTTCCGAAGTCTTGGGAGTAGCGGAGCAGGGGCCAAGCAGGGTGACAGCTGTGTAGGCACAAGGGCGAATGGTTGTGTTGTCCTCTTTGCTGGATGCTGGGAGCTCCAGTGTGAATGCAGACCGTGACATCACAATTGACAGGAGTCCAGGGTCACCGTGGAGTGGACAACGGGGATCATAGAATGTTGCAATCCCTGAGTGGTCTGGCTTGGAAGGGACGCTAAAGATCATCTTGTTGCAACTTGAGCAATCTTCTAGCAGAGCACGTTGCTCAGAGTCCTCTTCCCACCTGGCCTTGGATGTTCGCAGCGATGGGGCATGCACATCCTCTGTGCACAGCCTGGGCCAGTGCCTCAGCACTCTCAGTGTGAAAAAGCAGCTTCCTTAGATCCAACCTAACTCAACGTCCTGCACTTAAAAGCCATCCCCGCTTCTGCTCTTGCCTCTGGCCCTATTGAACACTGTCCCCATCTTTCCTATGGCACCCTTCAAGTCCTGCATGGCCACCGCAAAGCCTCTCCAGGGCCTTCTGTTCTCCAGGCTCAACATTCTCAAGCCCACATGGACAGCAGTGACTTAGATCAGCAGAAATCAAAGCTGCAAGGTAGCAACTAGCACCAGCAACTGAGAGAGGGAAGCTTTAGACCCAGCCTTGTCTCTAAAGAGACAAAATTAGTAAGAGTGCAGGGGCAGATGGTGGGACACTGGCTCTGTTCTAACTGATGAATATTTTCTTTTTTTCTTCTTCTTCTTCTTTTCTCTCATGCTGACCCAGGTTTTGCTGTTTGAAAGGAAGCTTGGCACAGCATCCATTGTCTTGTGCATTTGTGAAACACCGAGCAGAATCTGAGCAGGCTGATGGCGCAGAGCAAAACCTGCAAATATCTTGAGGATCCTGAGCCTGGGGGATGCAGCTAAACCCAGTCCAAAGGAATTTCTGGAAAGTCAAACCTGGTTTACATTTTCTTGAGTTTGCCTGTGCCAGCTTCACCAGACATTTAGAGAAAAGCAAACAAAAAACTCCAACCAAAAAAGACAAAAACCCAAACAAACAAACCCACACAAACCAATCAAACAAACAGCTAAAAAACCCCAAAGAAAACCAAAAGGAACGAGGAGTTCATCTCAGTTGTGAGGATATCACAGCAGGCGAACGGCCGCTTCCCACAGGATCACCATACAAAGCCACATGGAACAGCTGCTGCAAAAGATCCACACCAGGGGAAATAGCAGAAGTGCTACATGGCAGCTTTGGGGGTAGCTGCACATGAAGGTGAAGGATGAGCACTGAGTGGTACAGATCCAGCATTCCCCACAGTCCAGGCCGCTCTTTGCTGCTGATGAAAGACCCTTGCAGGACTGTGGCCCTTCTCAAGGCAATGTCAAGCATTGGCACAGCTCTCAGCTGAGCCACTGGCATTTCCAGAGCGAGATTCAGGCCAGAAACCCGAAGCAAATCTCAGCAATACATGTCTGTGGCAGGTGAGGAGACTGAAAGCTTTCATTAGGAATTGGGGATTATGAGCACTGACATTTACTGTGCTAGAAAGTCCAGGGGACAAATTTGTGCCAATTCATGGCACGCCTTTAACTACGAGGATCAATTTGTGTTATGCTTGGAGCAGAGTCTGGTGACAGAGGGGGTTTTGAAAGGAAGTCTTGCTCCATGGAGGCCTGTACCCAAAGAAAATGCCAAGAGAACTGAGGTGTGAAAAACAAAGATCCTTTGTTTCTATAAGAGCAGCAACAAAAAGCAACCTGAGAACATATTTACATTGGAAGAACCTTTGTAACAACAACGATCTAGAGACCGTATTGACAAGAACATAGCTATCAAAACGATATTAAGCGTATTTACAGAAGACCAAAAGAAACCCTAAAAGGTATCTACAGAAGGGTGCCATCTGTGTCCTGGATCTCCATCAGTCCTGGAAGAAAAGCAAGTGACACAGTCATTGCAGTCAGGCACAGAGGGCTGTTGCATGTGCCCCCAGGCTGGGCCACACTGGCAGAGCGGGACTCTGCTGCCAGCGCTGAGCCTGGCTGGGGCTGGGGGTCAGGCCCCAGGCACTGGCATGGGGCTTGTGTGAGCCAAAGCAAGTGCAGGACAGCATGGGGATGGTGCTTGTGCTGCCAGAATGCAGCAGACGGGGCACCGTGTCCCTCAGCGGGGCACCCAGCCCAGCCCCAGCCTGGCAGCAGGGCACCCACTCTGCCTGTGGGGAGCACATGCCTGTCCTACTGCTGGAGTCCCTCTTCATCCCAGGACCATGTCCTCCTCCTCCTCGTCTTTTCCATCAACATCCATGGCCTCAATGTACTCTTCCATTTCCACCTCCATCTCTTCCTCCATCTCTTCCTTCACATCCACCTCCATCTCTTCCTCCATCTCTTCCTTCACATCCACCTCCATCTCTTCCTCCATCTCCTCCTTCACATCCACCTCCACCTCTTCCCCTCCAGTCTCTCCTCCCTCCACTTCCATCTCCTCCTCTATATCAGTCTTTAGATCCACCTCCATCTCTTTCTCTTTGTCTCTGGAAACCTGCAGATGTCGCAAGACCTCGGAGTGGCATCCCTGTCCCACAGCATCCCCACAGAGGCACTTAGGTGGTGGCCATTTGCATGGAATGGCACCTTACCTTCCTGGGGACCAATGTGAGCATCTTGCAGGGATGAATGGCAAAATCCAGGCACGAGAGACCTTTCCGAAGTCTTGGGAGTAGCGGAGCAGGGGCCAAGCAGGGTGACAGCTGTGTAGGCACAAGGGCGAATGGTTGTGTTGTCCTCTTTGCTGGATGCTGGGAGCTCCAGTGTGAATGCAGACCGTGACATCACAATTGACAGGAGTCCAGGGTCACCGTGGAGTGGACAACGGGGATCATAGAATGTTGCAATCCCTGAGTGGTCTGGCTTGGAAGGGACGCTAAAGATCATCTTGTTGCAACTTGAGCAATCTTCTAGCAGAGCACGTTGCTCAGAGTCCTGTTGCCACCTGGCCTTGGATGTTCGCAGCGATGGGGCATGCACATCCTCTGTGCACAGCCTGGGCCAGTGCCTCAGCACTCTCAGTGTGAAAAAGCAGCTTCCTTAGATCCAACCTAAATCAACGTCCTGCACTTAAAAGCCATCCCCGCTTCTGCTCTTGCCACTGGCCCTATTGAACACTGTCCCCATCTTTCCTATGGCACCCTTCAAGTCCTGCATGGCCACAGCAAAGCCTCTCCAGGGCCTTCTGTTCTCCAGGCTCAACATTCTCAAGCCCACATGGACAGCAGTGACTTAGATCAGCAGAAATCAAAGCTGCAAGGTAGCAACTAGCACCAGCAACTGAGAGAGGGAAGCTTTAGACCCAGCCTTGTCTCTAAAGAGACAAAATTAGTAAGAGTGCAGGGGCAGATGGTGGGACACTGGCTCTGTTCTAACTGATGAATATTTTCTTTTTTTCTTCTTCTTCTTTTCTCTCATGCTGACCCAGGTTTTGCTGTTTGAAAGGAAGCTTGGCACAGCATCCATTGTCTTCTCCGTTTGTGAAACACCGAGCAGAATCTGAGCAGGCTGATGGCGCAGAGCAAAACCTGCAAATATCTTGAGGATCCTGAGCCTCAGGGATGCAGCTAAACCCAGTCCAAAGGAATTTCTGGAAAGTCAAACCTGGTTTACATTTTCTTGAGTTTGCCTGTGCCAGCTTCACCAGACATTTAGAGAAAAGCAAACAAAAAACTCCAACCAAAAAAGACAAAAACCCAAACAAACAAACCCACACAAACCAATCAAACAAACAGCTAAAAAACCCCAAAGAAAACCAAAAGGAATGAGGAGTTCATCTTAGTTGTGAGGATATCACAGCAGGCGAACGGCCGCTTCCCACAGGATCACCATACAAAGCCACGTGGAACAGCTGCTGCAAAAGATCCACACCAGGGGAAATAGCAGAAGTGCTACATGGCGGCTTTGGGGGTAGCTGCACATGAAGGTGAAGGATGAGCACTGAGTGGTACAGATCCAGCATTCCCCACAGTCCAGGCCACTCTTTGCTGCTGATGAAAGACCCTTGCAGGACTGTGGCCCTTCTCAAGGCAATGTCAAGCATTGGCACAGCTCTCAGCTGAGCCACTGGCATTTCCAGAGCTAGATTCAGGCCAGAAACCCGAAGCAAATCTCAGCAATACATGTCTGTGGCAGGTGAGGAGACTGAAAGCTTTCATTAGGAATTGGGGATTATGAGCACTGACATTTACTGTGCTAGAAAGTCCAGGGGACAAATTTGTGCCAATTCATGGCACGCCTTTAACTACGAGGATCAATTTGTGTTATGCTTGGAGCAGAGTCTGGTGACAGAGGGGGTTTCCAAAGGAAGTCTTGCTCCATGGAGGCCTGTACCCAAAGAAAATGCCAAGAGAACTGAGGTGTGAAAAACAAAGATCCTTTGTTTCTATAAGAGCAGCAACAAAAAGCAACCTGAGAACATATTTACATTGGAAGAACCTTTGTAACAACAACGATCTAGAGAACGTATTGACAAGAACATAGCTATCAAAACGATATTAAACGTATTTACAGAAGACCAAAAGAAACCCTAAAAGGTATCTACAGAAGGGTGCCATCTGTGTCCTGGATCTCCATCAGTCCCGGAAGAAAAGCAAGTGACACAGTCATTGCAGTCAGGCACAGAGGGCTGTTGCATGTGCCCCCAGGCTGGGCCACACTGGCAGAGCGGGACTCTGCTGCCAGCGCTGAGCCTGGCTGGGGCTGGGGGTCAGGCCCCAGGCACTGGCATGGGGCTTGTGTGAGCCAAAGCAAGTGCAGGACAGGCTGGGGATGGTGCTTGTGCTGCCAGAATGCAGCAGACGGGGCACCGTGTCCCTCAGCGGGGCACCCAGCCCAGCCCCAGCCTGGCAGCAGGGCACCCACTCTGCCTGTGGGGAGCACATGCCTGTCCTACTGCTGGAGTCCCTCTTCATCCCAGGACCATGTCCTCCTCCTCCTCGTCTTTTCCATCAACATCCATGGCCTCAATGTACCCTTCCATTTCCACCTCCATCTCTTCCTCCATCTCCTCCTTCACATCCACCTCCACCTCTTCCCCTCCAGTCTCTCCTCCCTCCACTTCCATCTCCTCCTCTATATCAGTCTTTAGATCCACCTCCATCTCTTTCTCTTTGTCTCTGGAAAGCTGCAGATGTCGCAAGACCTCGGAGTGGCATCCCTGTCCCACAGCATCCCCACAGAGGCACTTAGGTGGTGTCCATTTGCATGGAATGGCACCTTACCTTCCTGGGGACCAATGTGAGCATCTTGCAGGGATGAATGGCAAAATCCAGGCACGAGAGACCTTTCCGAAGTCTTGGGAGTAGCGGAGCAGGGGCCAAGCAGGGTGACAGCTGTGTAGGCACAAGGGCGAATGGTTGTGTTGTCCTCTTTGCTGGATGCTGGGAGCTCCAGTGTGAATGCAGACTGTGACATCACAATTGACAGGAGTCCAGGGTCACCGTGGAGTGGACAACGGGGATCATAGAATGTTGCAATCCCTGAGTGGTCTGGCTTGGAAGGGACGCTAAAGATCATCTTGTTGCAACTTGAGCAATCTTCTAGCAGAGCACGTTGCTCAGAGTCCTCTTCCCACCTGGCCTTGGATGTTCGCAGCGATGGGGCATGCACATCCTCTGTGCACAGCCTGGGCCAGTGCCTCAGCACTCTCAGTGTGAAAAAGCAGCTTCCTTAGATCCAACCTAACTCAACGTCCTGCACTTAAAAGCCATCCCCGCTTCTGCTCTTGCCACTGGCCCTATTGAACACTGTCCCCATCTTTCCTATGGCACCCTTCAAGTCCTGCATGGCCACCGCAAAGCCTCTCCAGGGCCTTCTGTTCTCCAGGCTCAACATTCTCAAGCCCACATGGACAGCAGTGACTTAGATCAGCAGAAATCAAAGCTGCAAGGTAGCAACTAGCACCAGCAACTGAGAGAGGGAAGCTTTAGACCCAGCCTTGTCTCTAAAGAGACAAAATTAGTAAGAGTGCAGGGGCAGATGGTGGGACACTGGCTCTGTTCTAACTGATGAATATTTTCTTTTTTTCTTCTTCTTCTTCTTTTCTCTCATGCTGACCCAGGTTTTGCTGTTTGAAAGGAAGCTTGGCACAGCATCCATTGTCTCGTGCATTTGTGAAACACCGAGCAGAATCTGAGCAGGCTGATGGCGCAGAGCAAAACCTGCAAATATCTTGAGGATCCTGAGCCTCAGGGATGCAGCTAAACCCAGTCCAAAGGAATTTCTGGAAAGTCAAACCTGGTTTACATTTTCTTGAGTTTGCCTGTGCCAGCTTCACCAGACATTTAGAGAAAAGCAAACAAAAAACTCCAACCAAAAAAGACAAAAACCCAAACAAACAAACCCACACAAACCAATCAAACAAACAGCTAAAAAACCCCAAAGAAAACCAAAAGGAACAAGGAGTTCATCTCAGTTGTGAGGATATCACAGCAGGCGAACGGCTGCTTCCCACAGGATCACCATACAAAGCCACGTGGAACAGCTGCTGCAAAAGATCCACACCAGGGGAAATAGCAGAAGTGCTACATGGCGGCTTTGGGGGTAGCTGCACATGAAGGTGAAGGATGAGCACTGAGTGGTACAGATCCAGCATTCCCCACACTCCAGGCCACTCTTTGCTGCTGATGAAAGACCCTTGCAGGACTGTGGCCCTTCTCAAGGCAATGTCAAGCATTGGCACAGCTCTCAGCTGAGCCACTGGCATTTCCAGAGCCAGATTCAGGCCAGAAACCCGAAGCAAATCTCAGCAATACATGTCTGTGGCAGGTGAGGAGACTGAAAGCTTTCATTAGGAATTGGGGATTATGAGCACTGACATTTACTGTGCTAGAAAGTCCAGGGGACAAATTTGTGCCAATTCATGGCACGCCTTTAACTACGAGGATCAATTTGTGTTATGCTTGGAGCAGAGTCTGGTGACAGAGGGGGTTTCCAAAGGAAGTCTTGCTCCATGGAGGCCTGTACCCAAAGAAAATGCCAAGAGAACTGAGGTGTGAAAAACAAAGATCCTTTGTTTCTATAAGAGCAGCAACCAAAAGCAACCAGAGAACATATTTACATTGGAAGCACCTTTGTAACAACAACGATCTAGAGAACGTATTGACAAGAACATAGCTATCAAAACTATATTAAGCGTATTTACAGAAGACCAAAAGAAACCCTAAAAGGTATCTACAGAAGGGTGCCATCTGTGTCCTGGATCTCCATCAGTCCCGGAAGAAAAGCAAGTGACACAGTCATTGCAGTCAGGCACAGAGGGCTGTTGCATGTGCCCCCAGGCTGGGCCACACTGGCAGAGCGGGACTCTGCTGCCAGCGCTGAGCCTGGCTGGGGCTGGGGGTCAGGCCCCAGGCACTGGCATGGGGCTTGTGTGAGCCAAAGCAAGTGCAGGACAGCATGGGGATGGTGCTTGTGCTGCCAGAATGCAGCAGACGGGGCACCGTGTCCCTCAGCGGGGCACCCAGCCCAGCCCCAGCTGGGCAGCAGGGCACCCACTCTGCCTGTGGGGAGCACATGCCTGTCCTACTGCTGGAGTCCCTCTTCATCCCAGGACCATGTCCTCCTCCTCCTCGTCTTTTCCATCAACATCCATGGCCTCAATGTACTCTTCCATTTCCACCTCCATCTCTTCCTCCATCTCCTCCTTCACATCCACCTCCATCTCTTCCTCCATCTCTTCCTTCACATCCACCTCCATCTCTTCCTCCATCTCCTCCTTCACATCCACCTCCACCTCTTCCCCTCCAGTCTCTCCTCCCTCCACTTCCATCTCCTCCTCTATATCAGTCTTTAGATCCACCTCCATCTCTTTCTCTTTGTCTCTGGAAACCTGCAGATGTCGCAAGACCTCGGAGTGGCATCCCTGTCCCACAGCATCCCCACAGAGGCACTTAGGTGGTGTCCATTTGCATGGAATGGCACCTTACCTTCCTGGGGACCAATGTGAGCATCTTGCAGGGATGAATGGCAAAATCCAGGCACGAGAGACCTTTCCGAAGTCTTGGGAGTAGCGGAGCAGGGGCCAAGCAGGGTGACAGCTGTGTAGGCACAAGGGCGAATGGTTGTGTTGTCCTCTTTGCTGGATGCTGGGAGCTCCAGTGTGAATGCAGACCGTGACATCACAATTGACAGGAGTCCAGGGTCACCGTGGAGTGGACAACGGGGATCACAGAATGTTGCAATCCCTGAGTGGTCTGGCTTGGAAGGGACGCTAAAGATCATCTTGTTGCAACTTGAGCAATCTTCTAGCAGAGCACGTTGCTCAGAGTCCTGTTGCCACCTGGCCTTGGATGTTTGCAGCGATGGGGCATGCACATCCTCTGTGCACAGCCTGGGCCAGTGCCTCAGCACTCTCAGTGTGAAAAAGCAGCTTCCTTAGATCCAACCTAACTCAACGTCCTGCACTTAAAAGCCATCCCCGCTTCTGCTCTTGCCACTGGCCCTATTGAACACTGTCCCCATCTTTCCTATGGCACCCTTCAAGTCCTGCATGGCCACCGCAAAGCCTCTCCAGGGCCTTCTGTTCTCCAGGCTCAACATTCTCAAGCCCACATGGACAGCAGTGACTTAGATCAGCAGAAATCAAAGCTGCAAGGTAGCAACTAGCACCAGCAACTGAGAGAGGGAAGCTTTAGACCCAGCCTTGTCTCTAAAGAGACAAAATTAGTAAGAGTGCAGGGGCAGATGGTGGGACACTGGCTCTGTTCTAACTGATGAATATTTTCTTTTTTTCTTCTTCTTCTTTTCTCTCATGCTGACCCAGGTTTTGCTGTTTGAAAGGAAGCTTGGCACAGCATCCATTGTCTCGTGCATTTGTGAAACACCGAGCAGAATCTGAGCAGGCTGATGGCGCAGAGCAAAACCTGCAAATATCTTGAGGATCCTGAGCCTCAGAGATGCAGCTAAACCCAGTCCAAAGGAATTTCTGGAAAGTCAAACCTGGTTTACATTTTCTTGAGTTTGCCTGTGCCAGCTTCACCAGACATTTAGAGAAAAGCAAACAAAAAACTCCAACCAAAAAAGACAAAAACCCAAACAAACAAACCCACACAAACCAATCAAACAACCAGCTAAAAAACCCCAAAGAAAACCAAAAGGAATGAGGAGTTCATCTTAGTTGTGAGGATATCACAGCAGGCGAACGGCCGCTTCCCACAGGATCACCATACAAAGCCACGTGGAACAGCTGCTGCAAAAGATCCACACCAGGGGAAATAGCAGAAGTGCTACATGGCGGCTTTGGGGGTAGCTGCACATGAAGGTGAAAGATGAGCACTGAGTGGTACAGATCCAGCATTCCCCACAGTCCAGGCCGCTCTTTGCTGCTGATGAAAGACCCTTGCAGGACTGTGGCCCTTCTCAAGGCAATGTCAAGCATTGGCACAGCTCTCAGCTGAGCCACTGGCATTTCCAGAGCCAGATTCAGGCCAGAAACCCGAAGCAAATCTCAGCAATACATGTCTGTGGCAGGTGAGGAGACTGAAAGCTTTCATTAGGAATTGGGGATTATGAGCACTGACATTTACTGTGCTAGAAAGTCCAGGGGACAAATTTGTGCCAATTCATGGCACGCCTTTAACTACGAGGATCAATTTGTGTTATGCTTGGAGCAGAGTCTGGTGACAGAGGGGGTTTCCAAAGGAAGTCTTGCTCCATGGAGGCCTGTACCCAAAGAAAATGCCAAGAGAACTGAGGTGTGAAAAACAAAGATCCTTTGTTTCTATAAGAGCAGCAACAAAAAGCAACCTGAGAACATATTTACATTGGAAGAACCTTTGTAACAACAACGATCTAGAGAACGTATTGACAAGAACATAGCTATCAAAACGATATTAAACGTATTTACAGAAGACCAAAAGAAACCCTAAAAGGTATCTACAGAAGGGTGCCATCTGTGTCCTGGATCTCCATCAGTCCCGGAAGAAAAGCAAGTGACACAGTCATTGCAGTCAGGCACAGAGGGCTGTTGCATGTGCCCCCAGGCTGGGCCACACTGGCAGAGCGGGACTCTGCTGCCAGCGCTGAGCCTGGCTGGGGCTGGGGGTCAGGCCCCAGGCACTGGCATGGGGCTTGTGTGAGCCAAAGCAAGTGCAGGACAGGCTGGGGATGGTGCTTGTGCTGCCAGAATGCAGCAGACGGGGCACCGTGTCCCTCAGCGGGGCACCCAGCCCAGCCCCAGCCTGGCAGCAGGGCACCCACTCTGCCTGTGGGGAGCACATGCCTGTCCTACTGCTGGAGTCCCTCTTCATCCCAGGACCATGTCCTCCTCCTCCTCGTCTTTTCCATCAACATCCATGGCCTCAATGTACCCTTCCATTTCCACCTCCATCTCTTCCTCCATCTCCTCCTTCACATCCACCTCCATCTCTTCCTCCATCTCTTCCTTCACATCCACCTCCATCTCTTCCTCCATCTCCTCCTTCACATCCACCTCCACCTCTTCCTCTCCAGTCTCTCCTCCCTCCACTTCCATCTCCTCCTCTATATCAGTCTTTAGATCCACCTCCATCTCTTTCTCTTTGTCTCTGGAAACCTGCAGATGTCGCAAGACCTCGGAGTGGCATCCCTGTCCCACAGCATCCCCACAGAGGCACTTAGGTGGTGTCCATTTGCATGGAATGGCACCTTACCTTCCTGGGGACCAATGTGAGCATCTTGCAGGGATGAATGGCAAAATCCAGGCACGAGAGACCTTTCCGAAGTCTTGGGAGTAGCGGAGCAGGGGCCAAGCAGGGTGACAGCTGTGTAGGCACAAGGGCGAATGGTTGTGTTGTCCTCTTTGCTGGATGCTGGGAGCTCCAGTGTGAATGCAGACCGTGACATCACAATTGACAGGAGTCCAGGGTCACCGTGGAGTGGACAATGGGGATCATAGAATGATGCCATCCCTGAGTGGTCTGGCTTGGAAGGGACGCTAAAGATCATCTTGTTGCAACTTGAGCAATCTTCTAGCAGAGCACGTTGCTCAGAGTCCTGTTGCCACCTGGCCTTGGATGTTCGCAGCGATGGGGCATGCACATCCTCTGTGCACAGCCTGGGCCAGTGCCTCAGCACTCTCAGTGTGAAAAAGCAGCTTCCTTAGATCCAACCTAACTCAACGTCCTGCACTTAAAAGCCATCCCCGCTTCTGCTCTTGCCACTGGCCCTATTGAACACTGTCCCCATCTTTCCTATGGCACCCTTCAAGTCCTGCATGGCCACCGCAAAGCCTCTCCAGGGCCTTCTGTTCTCCAGGCTCAACATTCTCAAGCCCACATGGACAGCAGTGACTTAGATCAGCAGAAATCAAAGCTGCAAGGTAGCAACTAGCACCAGCAACTGAGAGAGGGAAGCTTTAGACCCAGCCTTGTCTCTAAAGAGACAAAATTAGTAAGAGTGCAGGGGCAGATGGTGGGACACTGGCTCTGTTCTAACTGATGAATATTTTCTTTTTTTCTTCTTCTTCTTTTCTCTCATGCTGACCCAGGTTTTGCTGTTTGAAAGGAAGCTTGGCACAGCATCCATTGTCTTCTCCGTTTGTGAAACACCGAGCAGAATCTGAGCAGGCTGATGGCGCAGAGCAAAACCTGCAAATATCTTGAGGATCCTGAGCCTCAGGGATGCAGCTAAACCCAGTCCAAAGGAATTTCTGGAAAGTCAAACCTGGTTTACATTTTCTTGAGTTTGCCTGTGCCAGCTTCACCAGACATTTAGAGAAAAGCAAACAAAAAACTCCAACCAAAAAAGACAAAAACCCAAACAAACAAACCCACACAAACCAATCAAACAACCAGCTAAAAAACCCCAAAGAAAACCAAAAGGAATGAGGAGTTCATCTTAGTTGTGAGGATATCACAGCAGGCGAACGGCCGCTTCCCACAGGATCACCATACAAAGCCACGTGGAACAGCTGCTGCAAAAGATCCACACCAGGGGAAATAGCAGAAGTGCTACATGGCGGCTTTGGGGGTAGCTGCACATGAAGGTGAAAGATGAGCACTGAGTGGTACAGATCCAGCATTCCCCACAGTCCAGGCCGCTCTTTGCTGCTGATGAAAGACCCTTGCAGGACTGTGGCCCTTCTCAAGGCAATGTCAATCATTGGCACAGCTCTCAGCTGAGCCACTGGCATTTCCAGAGCCAGATTCAGGCCAGAAACCCGAAGCAAATCTCAGCAATCCATGTCTGTGGCAGGTGAGGAGACTGAAAGCTTTCATTAGGAATTGGGGATTATGAGCACTGACATTTACTGTGCTAGAAAGTCCAGGGGACAAATTTGTGCCAATTCATGGCACGCCTTTAACTACGAGGATCAATTTGTGTTATGCTTGGAGCAGAGTCTGGTGACAGAGGGGGTTTCCAAAGGAAGTCTTGCTCCATGGAGGCCTGTACCCCAAGAAAATGCCAAGAGAACTGAGGTGTGAAAAACAAAGATCCTTTGTTTCTATAAGAGCAGCAACAAAAAGCAACTAGAGAACATATTTACATTGGAAGCACCTTTGTAACAACAACGATCTAGAGAACGTATTGACAAGAACATAGCTATCAAAACGATATTAAGCGTATTTACAGAAGACCAAAAGAAACCCTAAAAGGTATCTACAGAAGGGTGCCATCTGTGTCCTGGATCTCCATCAGTCCTGGAAGAAAAGCAAGTGACACAGTCATTGCAGTCAGGCACAGAGGGCTGTTGCATGTGCCCCCAGGCTGGGCCACACTGGCAGAGCGGGACTCTGCTGCCAGCGCTGAGCCTGGCTGGGGCTGGGGGTCAGGCCCCAGGCACTGGCATGGGGCTTGTGTGAGCCAAAGCAAGTGCAGGACAGGCTGGGGATGGTGCTTGTGCTGCCAGAATGCAGCAGACGGGGCACCGTGTCCCTCAGCGGGGCACCCAGCCCAGCCCCAGCTGGGCAGCAGGGCACCCACTCTGCCTGTGGGGAGCACATGCCTGTCCTACTGCTGGAGTCCCTCTTCATCCCAGGACCATGTCCTCCTCCTCCTCGTCTTTTCCATCAACATCCATGGCCTCAATGTACTCTTCCATTTCCACCTCCATCTCTTCCTCCATCTCCTCCTTCACATCCACCTCCATCTCTTCCTCCATCTCTTCCTTCACATCCACCTCCATCTCTTCCTCCATCTCCTCCTTCACATCCACCTCCACCTCTTCCCCTCCAGTCTCTCCTCCCTCCACTTCCATCTCCTCCTCTATATCAGTCTTTAGATCCACCTCCATCTCTTTCTCTTTGTCTCTGGAAACCTGCAGATGTCGCAAGACCTCGGAGTGGCATCCCTGTCCCACAGCATCCCCACAGAGGCACTTAGGTGGTGTCCATTTGCATGGAATGGCACCTTACCTTCCTGGGGACCAATGTGAGCATCTTGCAGGGATGAATGGCAAAATCCAGGCACGAGAGACCTTTCCGAAGTCTTGGGAGTAGCGGAGCAGGGGCCAAGCAGGGTGACAGCTGTGTAGGCACAAGGGCGAATGGTTGTGTTGTCCTCTTTGCTGGATGCTGGGAGCTCCAGTGTGAATGCAGACCGTGACATCACAATTGACAGGAGTCCAGGGTCACCGTGGAGTGGACAACGGGGATCACAGAATGTTGCAATCCCTGAGTGGTCTGGCTTGGAAGGGACGCTAAAGATCATCTTGTTGCAACTTGAGCAATCTTCTAGCAGAGCACGTTGCTCAGAGTCCTGTTGCCACCTGGCCTTGGATGTTTGCAGCGATGGGGCATGCACATCCTCTGTGCACAGCCTGGGCCAGTGCCTCAGCACTCTCAGTGTGAAAAAGCAGCTTCCTTAGATCCAACCTAACTCAACGTCCTGCACTTAAAAGCCATCCCCGCTTCTGCTCTTGCCACTGGCCCTATTGAACACTGTCCCCATCTTTCCTATGGCACCCTTCAAGTCCTGCATGGCCACCGCAAAGCCTCTCCAGGGCCTTCTGTTCTCCAGGCTCAACATTCTCAAGCCCACATGGACAGCAGTGACTTAGATCAGCAGAAATCAAAGCTGCAAGGTAGCAACTAGCACCAGCAACTGAGAGAGGGAAGCTTTAGACCCAGCCTTGTCTCTAAAGAGACAAAATTAGTAAGAGTGCAGGGGCAGATGGTGGGACACTGGCTCTGTTCTAACTGATGAATATTTTCTTTTTTTCTTCTTCTTCTTTTCTCTCATGCTGACCCAGGTTTTGCTGTTTGAAAGGAAGCTTGGCACAGCATCCATTGTCTCGTGCATTTGTGAAACACCGAGCAGAATCTGAGCAGGCTGATGGCGCAGAGCAAAACCTGCAAATATCTTGAGGATCCTGAGCCTCAGAGATGCAGCTAAACCCAGTCCAAAGGAATTTCTGGAAAGTCAAACCTGGTTTACATTTTCTTGAGTTTGCCTGTGCCAGCTTCACCAGACATTTAGAGAAAAGCAAACAAAAAACTCCAACCAAAAAAGACAAAAACCCAAACAAACAAACCCACACAAACCAATCAAACAACCAGCTAAAAAACCCCAAAGAAAACCAAAAGGAATGAGGAGTTCATCTTAGTTGTGAGGATATCACAGCAGGCGAACGGCCGCTTCCCACAGGATCACCATACAAAGCCACGTGGAACAGCTGCTGCAAAAGATCCACACCAGGGGAAATAGCAGAAGTGCTACATGGCGGCTTTGGGGGTAGCTGCACATGAAGGTGAAAGATGAGCACTGAGTGGTACAGATCCAGCATTCCCCACAGTCCAGGCCGCTCTTTGCTGCTGATGAAAGACCCTTGCAGGACTGTGGCCCTTCTCAAGGCAATGTCAAGCATTGGCACAGCTCTCAGCTGAGCCACTGGCATTTCCAGAGCCAGATTCAGGCCAGAAACCCGAAGCAAATCTCAGCAATACATGTCTGTGGCAGGTGAGGAGACTGAAAGCTTTCATTAGGAATTGGGGATTATGAGCACTGACATTTACTGTGCTAGA
Organism: Corvus hawaiiensis; assembly: GCF_020740725.1. NCBI lineage: Eukaryota > Metazoa > Chordata > Aves > Passeriformes > Corvidae > Corvus > Corvus hawaiiensis. The sequence goes on from NW_025963380.1 coordinate 166,616, forward strand.
AAGTCCAGGGGACAAATTTGTGCCAATTCATGGCACGCCTTTAACTACGAGGATCAATTTGTGTTATGCTTGGAGCAGAGTCTGGTGACAGAGGGGGTTTCCAAAGGAAGTCTTGCTCCATGGAGGCCTGTACCCAAAGAAAATGCCAAGAGAACTGAGGTGTGAAAAACAAAGATCCTTTGTTTCTATAAGAGCAGCAACAAAAAGCAACCTGAGAACATATTTACATTGGAAGAACCTTTGTAACAACAACGATCTAGAGAACGTATTGACAAGAACATAGCTATCAAAACGATATTAAACGTATTTACAGAAGACCAAAAGAAACCCTAAAAGGTATCTACAGAAGGGTGCCATCTGTGTCCTGGATCTCCATCAGTCCCGGAAGAAAAGCAAGTGACACAGTCATTGCAGTCAGGCACAGAGGGCTGTTGCATGTGCCCCCAGGCTGGGCCACACTGGCAGAGCGGGACTCTGCTGCCAGCGCTGAGCCTGGCTGGGGCTGGGGGTCAGGCCCCAGGCACTGGCATGGGGCTTGTGTGAGCCAAAGCAAGTGCAGGACAGGCTGGGGATGGTGCTTGTGCTGCCAGAATGCAGCAGACGGGGCACCGTGTCCCTCAGCGGGGCACCCAGCCCAGCCCCAGCCTGGCAGCAGGGCACCCACTCTGCCTGTGGGGAGCACATGCCTGTCCTACTGCTGGAGTCCCTCTTCATCCCAGGACCATGTCCTCCTCCTCCTCGTCTTTTCCATCAACATCCATGGCCTCAATGTACCCTTCCATTTCCACCTCCATCTCTTCCTCCATCTCCTCCTTCACATCCACCTCCATCTCTTCCTCCATCTCTTCCTTCACATCCACCTCCATCTCTTCCTCCATCTCCTCCTTCACATCCACCTCCACCTCTTCCTCTCCAGTCTCTCCTCCCTCCACTTCCATCTCCTCCTCTATATCAGTCTTTAGATCCACCTCCATCTCTTTCTCTTTGTCTCTGGAAACCTGCAGATGTCGCAAGACCTCGGAGTGGCATCCCTGTCCCACAGCATCCCCACAGAGGCACTTAGGTGGTGTCCATTTGCATGGAATGGCACCTTACCTTCCTGGGGACCAATGTGAGCATCTTGCAGGGATGAATGGCAAAATCCAGGCACGAGAGACCTTTCCGAAGTCTTGGGAGTAGCGGAGCAGGGGCCAAGCAGGGTGACAGCTGTGTAGGCACAAGGGCGAATGGTTGTGTTGTCCTCTTTGCTGGATGCTGGGAGCTCCAGTGTGAATGCAGACCGTGACATCACAATTGACAGGAGTCCAGGGTCACCGTGGAGTGGACAATGGGGATCATAGAATGATGCCATCCCTGAGTGGTCTGGCTTGGAAGGGACGCTAAAGATCATCTTGTTGCAACTTGAGCAATCTTCTAGCAGAGCACGTTGCTCAGAGTCCTGTTGCCACCTGGCCTTGGATGTTTGCAGCGATGGGGCATGCACATCCTCTGTGCACAGCCTGGGCCAGTGCCTCAGCACTCTCAGTGTGAAAAAGCAGCTTCCTTAGATCCAACCTAACTCAACGTCCTGCACTTAAAAGCCATCCCCGCTTCTGCTCTTGCCACTGGCCCTATTGAACACTGTCCCCATCTTTCCTATGGCACCCTTCAAGTCCTGCATGGCCACCGCAAAGCCTCTCCAGGGCCTTCTGTTCTCCAGGCTCAACATTCTCAAGCCCACATGGACAGCAGTGACTTAGATCAGCAGAAATCAAAGCTGCAAGGTAGCAACTAGCACCAGCAACTGAGAGAGGGAAGCTTTAGACCCAGCCTTGTCTCTAAAGAGACAAAATTAGTAAGAGTGCAGGGGCAGATGGTGGGACACTGGCTCTGTTCTAACTGATGAATATTTTCTTTTTTTCTTCTTCTTCTTTTCTCTCATGCTGACCCAGGTTTTGCTGTTTGAAAGGAAGCTTGGCACAGCATCCATTGTCTTCTCCGTTTGTGAAACACCGAGCAGAATCTGAGCAGGCTGATGGCGCAGAGCAAAACCTGCAAATATCTTGAGGATCCTGAGCCTCAGGGATGCAGCTAAACCCAGTCCAAAGGAATTTCTGGAAAGTCAAACCTGGTTTACATTTTCTTGAGTTTGCCTGTGCCAGCTTCACCAGACATTTAGAGAAAAGCAAACAAAAAACTCCAACCAAAAAAGACAAAAACCCAAACAAACAAACCCACACAAACCAATCAAACAACCAGCTAAAAAACCCCAAAGAAAACCAAAAGGAATGAGGAGTTCATCTTAGTTGTGAGGATATCACAGCAGGCGAACGGCCGCTTCCCACAGGATCACCATACAAAGCCACGTGGAACAGCTGCTGCAAAAGATCCACACCAGGGGAAATAGCAGAAGTGCTACATGGCGGCTTTGGGGGTAGCTGCACATGAAGGTGAAAGATGAGCACTGAGTGGTACAGATCCAGCATTCCCCACAGTCCAGGCCGCTCTTTGCTGCTGATGAAAGACCCTTGCAGGACTGTGGCCCTTCTCAAGGCAATGTCAAGCATTGGCACAGCTCTCAGCTGAGCCACTGGCATTTCCAGAGCCAGATTCAGGCCAGAAACCCGAAGCAAATCTCAGCAATACATGTCTGTGGCAGGTGAGGAGACTGAAAGCTTTCATTAGGAATTGGGGATTATGAGCACTGACATTTACTGTGCTAGAAAGTCCAGGGGACAAATTTGTGCCAATTCATGGCACGCCTTTAACTACGAGGATCAATTTGTGTTATGCTTGGAGCAGAGTCTGGTGACAGAGGGGGTTTCCAAAGGAAGTCTTGCTCCATGGAGGCCTGTACCCAAAGAAAATGCCAAGAGAACTGAGGTGTGAAAAACAAAGATCCTTTGTTTCTATAAGAGCAGCAACAAAAAGCAACCTGAGAACATATTTACATTGGAAGAACCTTTGTAACAACAACGATCTAGAGAACGTATTGACAAGAACATAGCTATCAAAACGATATTAAACGTATTTACAGAAGACCAAAAGAAACCCTAAAAGGTATCTACAGAAGGGTGCCATCTGTGTCCTGGATCTCCATCAGTCCCGGAAGAAAAGCAAGTGACACAGTCATTGCAGTCAGGCACAGAGGGCTGTTGCATGTGCCCCCAGGCTGGGCCACACTGGCAGAGCGGGACTCTGCTGCCAGCGCTGAGCCTGGCTGGGGCTGGGGGTCAGGCCCCAGGCACTGGCATGGGGCTTGTGTGAGCCAAAGCAAGTGCAGGACAGGCTGGGGATGGTGCTTGTGCTGCCAGAATGCAGCAGACGGGGCACCGTGTCCCTCAGCGGGGCACCCAGCCCAGCCCCAGCCTGGCAGCAGGGCACCCACTCTGCCTGTGGGGAGCACATGCCTGTCCTACTGCTGGAGTCCCTCTTCATCCCAGGACCATGTCCTCCTCCTCCTCGTCTTTTCCATCAACATCCATGGCCTCAATGTACCCTTCCATTTCCACCTCCATCTCTTCCTCCATCTCCTCCTTCACATCCACCTCCATCTCTTCCTCCATCTCTTCCTTCACATCCACCTCCATCTCTTCCTCCATCTCCTCCTTCACATCCACCTCCACCTCTTCCTCTCCAGTCTCTCCTCCCTCCACTTCCATCTCCTCCTCTATATCAGTCTTTAGATCCACCTCCATCTCTTTCTCTTTGTCTCTGGAAACCTGCAGATGTCGCAAGACCTCGGAGTGGCATCCCTGTCCCACAGCATCCCCACAGAGGCACTTAGGTGGTGTCCATTTGCATGGAATGGCACCTTACCTTCCTGGGGACCAATGTGAGCATCTTGCAGGGATGAATGGCAAAATCCAGGCACGAGAGACCTTTCCGAAGTCTTGGGAGTAGCGGAGCAGGGGCCAAGCAGGGTGACAGCTGTGTAGGCACAAGGGCGAATGGTTGTGTTGTCCTCTTTGCTGGATGCTGGGAGCTCCAGTGTGAATGCAGACCGTGACATCACAATTGACAGGAGTCCAGGGTCACCGTGGAGTGGACAATGGGGATCATAGAATGATGCCATCCCTGAGTGGTCTGGCTTGGAAGGGACGCTAAAGATCATCTTGTTGCAACTTGAGCAATCTTCTAGCAGAGCACGTTGCTCAGAGTCCTGTTGCCACCTGGCCTTGGATGTTCGCAGCGATGGGGCATGCACATCCTCTGTGCACAGCCTGGGCCAGTGCCTCAGCACTCTCAGTGTGAAAAAGCAGCTTCCTTAGATCCAACCTAACTCAACGTCCTGCACTTAAAAGCCATCCCCGCTTCTGCTCTTGCCACTGGCCCTATTGAACACTGTCCCCATCTTTCCTATGGCACCCTTCAAGTCCTGCATGGCCACCGCAAAGCCTCTCCAGGGCCTTCTGTTCTCCAGGCTCAACATTCTCAAGCCCACATGGACAGCAGTGACTTAGATCAGCAGAAATCAAAGCTGCAAGGTAGCAACTAGCACCAGCAACTGAGAGAGGGAAGCTTTAGACCCAGCCTTGTCTCTAAAGAGACAAAATTAGTAAGAGTGCAGGGGCAGATGGTGGGACACTGGCTCTGTTCTAACTGATGAATATTTTCTTTTTTTCTTCTTCTTCTTTTCTCTCATGCTGACCCAGGTTTTGCTGTTTGAAAGGAAGCTTGGCACAGCATCCATTGTCTTCTCCGTTTGTGAAACACCGAGCAGAATCTGAGCAGGCTGATGGCGCAGAGCAAAACCTGCAAATATCTTGAGGATCCTGAGCCTCAGGGATGCAGCTAAACCCAGTCCAAAGGAATTTCTGGAAAGTCAAACCTGGTTTACATTTTCTTGAGTTTGCCTGTGCCAGCTTCACCAGACATTTAGAGAAAAGCAAACAAAAAACTCCAACCAAAAAAGACAAAAACCCAAACAAACAAACCCACACAAACCAATCAAACAACCAGCTAAAAAACCCCAAAGAAAACCAAAAGGAATGAGGAGTTCATCTTAGTTGTGAGGATATCACAGCAGGCGAACGGCCGCTTCCCACAGGATCACCATACAAAGCCACGTGGAACAGCTGCTGCAAAAGATCCACACCAGGGGAAATAGCAGAAGTGCTACATGGCGGCTTTGGGGGTAGCTGCACATGAAGGTGAAAGATGAGCACTGAGTGGTACAGATCCAGCATTCCCCACAGTCCAGGCCGCTCTTTGCTGCTGATGAAAGACCCTTGCAGGACTGTGGCCCTTCTCAAGGCAATGTCAATCATTGGCACAGCTCTCAGCTGAGCCACTGGCATTTCCAGAGCCAGATTCAGGCCAGAAACCCGAAGCAAATCTCAGCAATCCATGTCTGTGGCAGGTGAGGAGACTGAAAGCTTTCATTAGGAATTGGGGATTATGAGCACTGACATTTACTGTGCTAGAAAGTCCAGGGGACAAATTTGTGCCAATTCATGGCACGCCTTTAACTACGAGGATCAATTTGTGTTATGCTTGGAGCAGAGTCTGGTGACAGAGGGGGTTTCCAAAGGAAGTCTTGCTCCATGGAGGCCTGTACCCCAAGAAAATGCCAAGAGAACTGAGGTGTGAAAAACAAAGATCCTTTGTTTCTATAAGAGCAGCAACAAAAAGCAACTAGAGAACATATTTACATTGGAAGCACCTTTGTAACAACAACGATCTAGAGAACGTATTGACAAGAACATAGCTATCAAAACGATATTAAGCGTATTTACAGAAGACCAAAAGAAACCCTAAAAGGTATCTACAGAAGGGTGCCATCTGTGTCCTGGATCTCCATCAGTCCTGGAAGAAAAGCAAGTGACACAGTCATTGCAGTCAGGCACAGAGGGCTGTTGCATGTGCCCCCAGGCTGGGCCACACTGGCAGAGCGGGACTCTGCTGCCAGCGCTGAGCCTGGCTGGGGCTGGGGGTCAGGCCCCAGGCACTGGCATGGGGCTTGTGTGAGCCAAAGCAAGTGCAGGACAGGCTGGGGATGGTGCTTGTGCTGCCAGAATGCAGCAGACGGGGCACCGTGTCCCTCAGCGGGGCACCCAGCCCAGCCCCAGCTGGGCAGCAGGGCACCCACTCTGCCTGTGGGGAGCACATGCCTGTCCTACTGCTGGAGTCCCTCTTCATCCCAGGACCATGTCCTCCTCCTCCTCGTCTTTTCCATCAACATCCATGGCCTCAATGTACTCTTCCATTTCCACCTCCATCTCTTCCTCCATCTCCTCCTTCACATCCACCTCCATCTCTTCCTCCATCTCTTCCTTCACATCCACCTCCATCTCTTCCTCCATCTCCTCCTTCACATCCACCTCCACCTCTTCCCCTCCAGTCTCTCCTCCCTCCACTTCCATCTCCTCCTCTATATCAGTCTTTAGATCCACCTCCATCTCTTTCTCTTTGTCTCTGGAAACCTGCAGATGTCGCAAGACCTCGGAGTGGCATCCCTGTCCCACAGCATCCCCACAGAGGCACTTAGGTGGTGTCCATTTGCATGGAATGGCACCTTACCTTCCTGGGGACCAATGTGAGCATCTTGCAGGGATGAATGGCAAAATCCAGGCACGAGAGACCTTTCCGAAGTCTTGGGAGTAGCGGAGCAGGGGCCAAGCAGGGTGACAGCTGTGTAGGCACAAGGGCGAATGGTTGTGTTGTCCTCTTTGCTGGATGCTGGGAGCTCCAGTGTGAATGCAGACCGTGACATCACAATTGACAGGAGTCCAGGGTCACCGTGGAGTGGACAACGGGGATCACAGAATGTTGCAATCCCTGAGTGGTCTGGCTTGGAAGGGACGCTAAAGATCATCTTGTTGCAACTTGAGCAATCTTCTAGCAGAGCACGTTGCTCAGAGTCCTGTTGCCACCTGGCCTTGGATGTTTGCAGCGATGGGGCATGCACATCCTCTGTGCACAGCCTGGGCCAGTGCCTCAGCACTCTCAGTGTGAAAAAGCAGCTTCCTTAGATCCAACCTAACTCAACGTCCTGCACTTAAAAGCCATCCCCGCTTCTGCTCTTGCCACTGGCCCTATTGAACACTGTCCCCATCTTTCCTATGGCACCCTTCAAGTCCTGCATGGCCACCGCAAAGCCTCTCCAGGGCCTTCTGTTCTCCAGGCTCAACATTCTCAAGCCCACATGGACAGCAGTGACTTAGATCAGCAGAAATCAAAGCTGCAAGGTAGCAACTAGCACCAGCAACTGAGAGAGGGAAGCTTTAGACCCAGCCTTGTCTCTAAAGAGACAAAATTAGTAAGAGTGCAGGGGCAGATGGTGGGACACTGGCTCTGTTCTAACTGATGAATATTTTCTTTTTTTCTTCTTCTTCTTTTCTCTCATGCTGACCCAGGTTTTGCTGTTTGAAAGGAAGCTTGGCACAGCATCCATTGTCTCGTGCATTTGTGAAACACCGAGCAGAATCTGAGCAGGCTGATGGCGCAGAGCAAAACCTGCAAATATCTTGAGGATCCTGAGCCTCAGAGATGCAGCTAAACCCAGTCCAAAGGAATTTCTGGAAAGTCAAACCTGGTTTACATTTTCTTGAGTTTGCCTGTGCCAGCTTCACCAGACATTTAGAGAAAAGCAAACAAAAAACTCCAACCAAAAAAGACAAAAACCCAAACAAACAAACCCACACAAACCAATCAAACAACCAGCTAAAAAACCCCAAAGAAAACCAAAAGGAATGAGGAGTTCATCTTAGTTGTGAGGATATCACAGCAGGCGAACGGCCGCTTCCCACAGGATCACCATACAAAGCCACGTGGAACAGCTGCTGCAAAAGATCCACACCAGGGGAAATAGCAGAAGTGCTACATGGCGGCTTTGGGGGTAGCTGCACATGAAGGTGAAAGATGAGCACTGAGTGGTACAGATCCAGCATTCCCCACAGTCCAGGCCGCTCTTTGCTGCTGATGAAAGACCCTTGCAGGACTGTGGCCCTTCTCAAGGCAATGTCAAGCATTGGCACAGCTCTCAGCTGAGCCACTGGCATTTCCAGAGCCAGATTCAGGCCAGAAACCCGAAGCAAATCTCAGCAATACATGTCTGTGGCAGGTGAGGAGACTGAAAGCTTTCATTAGGAATTGGGGATTATGAGCACTGACATTTACTGTGCTAGAAAGTCCAGGGGACAAATTTGTGCCAATTCATGGCACGCCTTTAACTACGAGGATCAATTTGTGTTATGCTTGGAGCAGAGTCTGGTGACAGAGGGGGTTTCCAAAGGAAGTCTTGCTCCATGGAGGCCTGTACCCAAAGAAAATGCCAAGAGAACTGAGGTGTGAAAAACAAAGATCCTTTGTTTCTATAAGAGCAGCAACAAAAAGCAACCTGAGAACATATTTACATTGGAAGAACCTTTGTAACAACAACGATCTAGAGAACGTATTGACAAGAACATAGCTATCAAAACGATATTAAACGTATTTACAGAAGACCAAAAGAAACCCTAAAAGGTATCTACAGAAGGGTGCCATCTGTGTCCTGGATCTCCATCAGTCCCGGAAGAAAAGCAAGTGACACAGTCATTGCAGTCAGGCACAGAGGGCTGTTGCATGTGCCCCCAGGCTGGGCCACACTGGCAGAGCGGGACTCTGCTGCCAGCGCTGAGCCTGGCTGGGGCTGGGGGTCAGGCCCCAGGCACTGGCATGGGGCTTGTGTGAGCCAAAGCAAGTGCAGGACAGGCTGGGGATGGTGCTTGTGCTGCCAGAATGCAGCAGACGGGGCACCGTGTCCCTCAGCGGGGCACCCAGCCCAGCCCCAGCCTGGCAGCAGGGCACCCACTCTGCCTGTGGGGAGCACATGCCTGTCCTACTGCTGGAGTCCCTCTTCATCCCAGGACCATGTCCTCCTCCTCCTCGTCTTTTCCATCAACATCCATGGCCTCAATGTACCCTTCCATTTCCACCTCCATCTCTTCCTCCATCTCCTCCTTCACATCCACCTCCATCTCTTCCTCCATCTCTTCCTTCACATCCACCTCCATCTCTTCCTCCATCTCCTCCTTCACATCCACCTCCACCTCTTCCTCTCCAGTCTCTCCTCCCTCCACTTCCATCTCCTCCTCTATATCAGTCTTTAGATCCACCTCCATCTCTTTCTCTTTGTCTCTGGAAACCTGCAGATGTCGCAAGACCTCGGAGTGGCATCCCTGTCCCACAGCATCCCCACAGAGGCACTTAGGTGGTGTCCATTTGCATGGAATGGCACCTTACCTTCCTGGGGACCAATGTGAGCATCTTGCAGGGATGAATGGCAAAATCCAGGCACGAGAGACCTTTCCGAAGTCTTGGGAGTAGCGGAGCAGGGGCCAAGCAGGGTGACAGCTGTGTAGGCACAAGGGCGAATGGTTGTGTTGTCCTCTTTGCTGGATGCTGGGAGCTCCAGTGTGAATGCAGACCGTGACATCACAATTGACAGGAGTCCAGGGTCACCGTGGAGTGGACAATGGGGATCATAGAATGATGCCATCCCTGAGTGGTCTGGCTTGGAAGGGACGCTAAAGATCATCTTGTTGCAACTTGAGCAATCTTCTAGCAGAGCACGTTGCTCAGAGTCCTGTTGCCACCTGGCCTTGGATGTTTGCAGCGATGGGGCATGCACATCCTCTGTGCACAGCCTGGGCCAGTGCCTCAGCACTCTCAGTGTGAAAAAGCAGCTTCCTTAGATCCAACCTAACTCAACGTCCTGCACTTAAAAGCCATCCCCGCTTCTGCTCTTGCCACTGGCCCTATTGAACACTGTCCCCATCTTTCCTATGGCACCCTTCAAGTCCTGCATGGCCACCGCAAAGCCTCTCCAGGGCCTTCTGTTCTCCAGGCTCAACATTCTCAAGCCCACATGGACAGCAGTGACTTAGATCAGCAGAAATCAAAGCTGCAAGGTAGCAACTAGCACCAGCAACTGAGAGAGGGAAGCTTTAGACCCAGCCTTGTCTCTAAAGAGACAAAATTAGTAAGAGTGCAGGGGCAGATGGTGGGACACTGGCTCTGTTCTAACTGATGAATATTTTCTTTTTTTCTTCTTCTTCTTTTCTCTCATGCTGACCCAGGTTTTGCTGTTTGAAAGGAAGCTTGGCACAGCATCCATTGTCTTCTCCGTTTGTGAAACACCGAGCAGAATCTGAGCAGGCTGATGGCGCAGAGCAAAACCTGCAAATATCTTGAGGATCCTGAGCCTCAGGGATGCAGCTAAACCCAGTCCAAAGGAATTTCTGGAAAGTCAAACCTGGTTTACATTTTCTTGAGTTTGCCTGTGCCAGCTTCACCAGACATTTAGAGAAAAGCAAACAAAAAACTCCAACCAAAAAAGACAAAAACCCAAACAAACAAACCCACACAAACCAATCAAACAACCAGCTAAAAAACCCCAAAGAAAACCAAAAGGAATGAGGAGTTCATCTTAGTTGTGAGGATATCACAGCAGGCGAACGGCCGCTTCCCACAGGATCACCATACAAAGCCACGTGGAACAGCTGCTGCAAAAGATCCACACCAGGGGAAATAGCAGAAGTGCTACATGGCGGCTTTGGGGGTAGCTGCACATGAAGGTGAAAGATGAGCACTGAGTGGTACAGATCCAGCATTCCCCACAGTCCAGGCCGCTCTTTGCTGCTGATGAAAGACCCTTGCAGGACTGTGGCCCTTCTCAAGGCAATGTCAATCATTGGCACAGCTCTCAGCTGAGCCACTGGCATTTCCAGAGCCAGATTCAGGCCAGAAACCCGAAGCAAATCTCAGCAATCCATGTCTGTGGCAGGTGAGGAGACTGAAAGCTTTCATTAGGAATTGGGGATTATGAGCACTGACATTTACTGTGCTAGAAAGTCCAGGGGACAAATTTGTGCCAATTCATGGCACGCCTTTAACTACGAGGATCAATTTGTGTTATGCTTGGAGCAGAGTCTGGTGACAGAGGGGGTTTCCAAAGGAAGTCTTGCTCCATGGAGGCCTGTACCCCAAGAAAATGCCAAGAGAACTGAGGTGTGAAAAACAAAGATCCTTTGTTTCTATAAGAGCAGCAACAAAAAGCAACTAGAGAACATATTTACATTGGAAGCACCTTTGTAACAACAACGATCTAGAGAACGTATTGACAAGAACATAGCTATCAAAACGATATTAAGCGTATTTACAGAAGACCAAAAGAAACCCTAAAAGGTATCTACAGAAGGGTGCCATCTGTGTCCTGGATCTCCATCAGTCCTGGAAGAAAAGCAAGTGACACAGTCATTGCAGTCAGGCACAGAGGGCTGTTGCATGTGCCCCCAGGCTGGGCCACACTGGCAGAGCGGGACTCTGCTGCCAGCGCTGAGCCTGGCTGGGGCTGGGGGTCAGGCCCCAGGCACTGGCATGGGGCTTGTGTGAGCCAAAGCAAGTGCAGGACAGCATGGGGATGGTGCTTGTGCTGCCAGAATGCAGCAGACGGGGCACCGTGTCCCTCAGCGGGGCACCCAGCCCAGCCCCAGCCTGGCAGCAGGGCACCCACTCTGCCTGTGGGGAGCACATGCCTGTCCTACTGCTGGAGTCCCTCTTCATCCCAGGACCATGTCCTCCTCCTCCTCGTCTTTTCCATCAATATCCATGGCCTCAATGTACTCTTCCATTTCCACCTCCATCTCTTCCTCCATCTCTTCCTTCACATCCACCTCCATCTCTTCCTCCATCTCTTCCTTCACATCCACCTCCATCTCTTCCTCCATCTCCTCCTTCACATCCACCTCCACCTCTTCCCCTCCAGTCTCTCCTCCCTCCACTTCCATCTCCTCCTCTATATCAGTCTTTAGATCCACCTCCATCTCTTTCTCTTTGTCTCTGGAAACCTGCAGATGTCGCAAGACCTCGGAGTGGCATCCCTGTCCCACAGCATCCCCACAGAGGCACTTAGGTGGTGTCCATTTGCATGGAATGGCACCTTACCTTCCTGGGGACCAATGTGAGCATCTTGCAGGGATGAATGGCAAAATCCAGGCACGAGAGACCTTTCCGAAGTCTTGGGAGTAGCGGAGCAGGGGCCAAGCAGGGTGACAGCTGTGTAGGCACAAGGGCGAATGGTTGTGTTGTCCTCTTTGCTGGATGCTGGGAGCTCCAGTGTGAATGCAGACCGTGACATCACAATTGACAGGAGTCCAGGGTCACCGTGGAGTGGACAACGGGGATCACAGAATGTTGCAATCCCTGAGTGGTCTGGCTTGGAAGGGACGCTAAAGATCATCTTGTTGCAACTTGAGCAATCTTCTAGCAGAGCACATTGCTCAGAGTCCTGTTGCCACCTGGCCTTGGATGTTCGCAGCGATGGGGCATGCACATCCTCTGTGCACAGCCTGGGCCAGTGCCTCAGCACTCTCAGTGTGAAAAAGCAGCTTCCTTAGATCCAACCTAACTCAACGTCCTGCACTTAAAAGCCATCCCCGCTTCTGCTCTTGCCTCTGGCCCTATTGAACACTGTCCCCATCTTTCCTATGGCACCCTTCAAGTCCTGCATGGCCACCGCAAAGCCTCTCCAGGGCCTTCTGTTCTCCAGGCTCAACATTCTCAAGCCCACATGGACAGCAGTGACTTAGATCAGCAGAAATCAAAGCTGCAAGGTAGCAACTAGCACCAGCAACTGAGAGAGGGAAGCTTTAGACCCAGCCTTGTCTCTAAAGAGACAAAATTAGTAAGAGTGCAGGGGCAGATGGTGGGACACTGGCTCTGTTCTAACTGATGAATATTTTCTTTTTTTCTTCTTCTTCTTTTCTCTCATGCTGACCCAGGTTTTGCTGTTTGAAAGGAAGCTTGGCACAGCATCCATTGTCTCGTGCATTTGTGAAACACCGAGCAGAATCTGAGCAGGCTGATGGCGCAGAGCAAAACCTGCAAATATCTTGAGGATCCTGAGCCTGGGGGATGCAGCTAAACCCAGTCCAAAGGAATTTCTGGAAAGTCAAACCTGGTTTACATTTTCTTGAGTTTGCCTGTGCCAGCTTCACCAGACATTTAGAGAAAAGCAAACAAAAAACTCCAACCAAAAAAGACAAAACCCCAAACAAACCAACCCACACAAACCAATCAAACAACCAGCTAAAAAACCCCAAAGAAAACCAAAAGGAATGAGGAGTTCATCTTAGTTGTGAGGATATCACAGCAGGCGAACGGCCGCTTCCCACAGGATCACCATACAAAGCCACGTGGAACAGCTGCTGCAAAAGATCCACACCAGGGGAAATAGCAGAAGTGCTACATGGCGGCTTTGGGGGTAGCTGCACATGAAGGTGAAGGATGAGCACTGAGTGGTACAGATCCAGCATTCCCCACAGTCCAGGCCGCTCTTTGCTGCTGATGAAAGACCCTTGCAGGACTGTGGCCCTTCTCAAGGCAATGTCAAGCATTGGCACAGCTCTCAGCTGAGCCACTGGCATTTCCAGAGCCAGATTCAGGCCAGAAACCCGAAGCAAATCTCAGCAATCCATGTCTGTGGCAGGTGAGGAGACTGAAAGCTTTCATTAGGAATTGGGGATTATGAGCACTGACATTTACTGTGCTAGAAAGTCCAGGGGACAAATTTGTGCCAATTCATGGCACGCCTTTAACTACGAGGATCAATTTGTGTTATGCTTGGAGCAGAGTCTGGTGACAGAGGGGGTTTCCAAAGGAAGTCTTGCTCCATGGAGGCCTGTACCCCAAGAAAATGCCAAGAGAACTGAGGTGTGAAAAACAAAGATCCTTTGTTTCTATAAGAGCAGCAACAAAAAGCAACCAGAGAACATATTTACATTGGAAGCACCTTTGTAACAACAACGATCTAGAGAACGTATTGACAAGAACATAGCTATCAAAACGATATTAAGCGTATTTACAGAAGACCAAAAGAAACCCTAAAAGGTATCTACAGAAGGGTGCCATCTGTGTCCTGGATCTCCATCAGTCCTGGAAGAAAAGCAAGTGACACAGTCATTGCAGTCAGGCACAGAGGGCTGTTGCATGTGCCCCCAGGCTGGGCCACACTGGCAGAGCGGGACTCTGCTGCCAGCGCTGAGCCTGGCTGGGGCTGGGGGTCAGGCCCCAGGCACTGGCATGGGGCTTGTGTGAGCCAAAGCAAGTGCAGGACAGCATGGGGATGGTGCTTGTGCTGCCAGAATGCAGCAGACGGGGCACCGTGTCCCTCAGCGGGGCACCCAGCCCAGCCCCAGCCTGGCAGCAGGGCACCCACTCTGCCTGTGGGGAGCACATGCCTGTCCTACTGCTGGAGTCCCTCTTCATCCCAGGACCATGTCCTCCTCCTCCTCGTCTTTTCCATCAATATCCATGGCCTCAATGTACTCTTCCATTTCCACCTCCATCTCTTCCTCCATCTCTTCCTTCACATCCACCTCCATCTCTTCCTCCATCTCTTCCTTCACATCCACCTCCATCTCTTCCTCCATCTCCTCCTTCACATCCACCTCCACCTCTTCCCCTCCAGTCTCTCCTCCCTCCACTTCCATCTCCTCCTCTATATCAGTCTTTAGATCCACCTCCATCTCTTTCTCTTTGTCTCTGGAAACCTGCAGATGTCGCAAGACCTCGGAGTGGCATCCCTGTCCCACAGCATCCCCACAGAGGCACTTAGGTGGTGTCCATTTGCATGGAATGGCACCTTACCTTCCTGGGGACCAATGTGAGCATCTTGCAGGGATGAATGGCAAAATCCAGGCACGAGAGACCTTTCCGAAGTCTTGGGAGTAGCGGAGCAGGGGCCAAGCAGGGTGACAGCTGTGTAGGCACAAGGGCGAATGGTTGTGTTGTCCTCTTTGCTGGATGCTGGGAGCTCCAGTGTGAATGCAGACCGTGACATCACAATTGACAGGAGTCCAGGGTCACCGTGGAGTGGACAACGGGGATCACAGAATGTTGCAATCCCTGAGTGGTCTGGCTTGGAAGGGACGCTAAAGATCATCTTGTTGCAACTTGAGCAATCTTCTAGCAGAGCACATTGCTCAGAGTCCTGTTGCCACCTGGCCTTGGATGTTCGCAGCGATGGGGCATGCACATCCTCTGTGCACAGCCTGGGCCAGTGCCTCAGCACTCTCAGTGTGAAAAAGCAGCTTCCTTAGATCCAACCTAACTCAACGTCCTGCACTTAAAAGCCATCCCCGCTTCTGCTCTTGCCTCTGGCCCTATTGAACACTGTCCCCATCTTTCCTATGGCACCCTTCAAGTCCTGCATGGCCACCGCAAAGCCTCTCCAGGGCCTTCTGTTCTCCAGGCTCAACATTCTCAAGCCCACATGGACAGCAGTGACTTAGATCAGCAGAAATCAAAGCTGCAAGGTAGCAACTAGCACCAGCAACTGAGAGAGGGAAGCTTTAGACCCAGCCTTGTCTCTAAAGAGACAAAATTAGTAAGAGTGCAGGGGCAGATGGTGGGACACTGGCTCTGTTCTAACTGATGAATATTTTCTTTTTTTCTTCTTCTTCTTTTCTCTCATGCTGACCCAGGTTTTGCTGTTTGAAAGGAAGCTTGGCACAGCATCCATTGTCTCGTGCATTTGTGAAACACCGAGCAGAATCTGAGCAGGCTGATGGCGCAGAGCAAAACCTGCAAATATCTTGAGGATCCTGAGCCTGGGGGATGCAGCTAAACCCAGTCCAAAGGAATTTCTGGAAAGTCAAACCTGGTTTACATTTTCTTGAGTTTGCCTGTGCCAGCTTCACCAGACATTTAGAGAAAAGCAAACAAAAAACTCCAACCAAAAAAGACAAAACCCCAAACAAACCAACCCACACAAACCAATCAAACAACCAGCTAAAAAACCCCAAAGAAAACCAAAAGGAATGAGGAGTTCATCTTAGTTGTGAGGATATCACAGCAGGCGAACGGCCGCTTCCCACAGGATCACCATACAAAGCCACGTGGAACAGCTGCTGCAAAAGATCCACACCAGGGGAAATAGCAGAAGTGCTACATGGCGGCTTTGGGGGTAGCTGCACATGAAGGTGAAGGATGAGCACTGAGTGGTACAGATCCAGCATTCCCCACAGTCCAGGCCGCTCTTTGCTGCTGATGAAAGACCCTTGCAGGACTGTGGCCCTTCTCAAGGCAATGTCAAGCATTGGCACAGCTCTCAGCTGAGCCACTGGCATTTCCAGAGCCAGATTCAGGCCAGAAACCCGAAGCAAATCTCAGCAATACATGTCTGTGGCAGGTGAGGAGACTGAAAGCTTTCATTAGGAATTGGGGATTATGAGCACTGACATTTACTGTGCTAGAAAGTCCAGGGGACAAATTTGTGCCAATTCATGGCACGCCTTTAACTACGAGGATCAATTTGTGTTATGCTTGGAGCAGAGTCTGGTGACAGAGGGGGTTTCCAAAGGAAGTCTTGCTCCATGGAGGCCTGTACCCCAAGAAAATGCCAAGAGAACTGAGGTGTGAAAAACAAAGATCCTTTGTTTCTATAAGAGCAGCAACAAAAAGCAACCAGAGAACATATTTACATTGGAAGCACCTTTGTAACAACAACGATCTAGAGAACGTATTGACAAGAACATAGCTATCAAAACGATATTAAGCGTATTTACAGAAGACCAAAAGAAACCCTAAAAGGTATCTACAGAAGGGTGCCATCTGTGTCCTGGATCTCCATCAGTCCTGGAAGAAAAGCAAGTGACACAGTCATTGCAGTCAGGCACAGAGGGCTGTTGCATGTGCCCCCAGGCTGGGCCACACTGGCAGAGCGGGACTCTGCTGCCAGCGCTGAGCCTGGCTGGGGCTGGGGGTCAGGCCCCAGGCACTGGCATGGGGCTTGTGTGAGCCAAAGCAAGTGCAGGACAGCATGGGGATGGTGCTTGTGCTGCCAGAATGCAGCAGACGGGGCACCGTGTCCCTCAGCGGGGCACCCAGCCCAGCCCCAGCCTGGCAGCAGGGCACCCACTCTGCCTGTGGGGAGCACATGCCTGTCCTACTGCTGGAGTCCCTCTTCATCCCAGGACCATGTCCTCCTCCTCCTCGTCTTTTCCATCAATATCCATGGCCTCAATGTACTCTTCCATTTCCACCTCCATCTCTTCCTCCATCTCTTCCTTCACATCCACCTCCATCTCTTCCTCCATCTCTTCCTTCACATCCACCTCCATCTCTTCCTCCATCTCCTCCTTCACATCCACCTCCACCTCTTCCCCTCCAGTCTCTCCTCCCTCCACTTCCATCTCCTCCTCTATATCAGTCTTTAGATCCACCTCCATCTCTTTCTCTTTGTCTCTGGAAACCTGCAGATGTCGCAAGACCTCGGAGTGGCATCCCTGTCCCACAGCATCCCCACAGAGGCACTTAGGTGGTGTCCATTTGCATGGAATGGCACCTTACCTTCCTGGGGACCAATGTGAGCATCTTGCAGGGATGAATGGCAAAATCCAGGCACGAGAGACCTTTCCGAAGTCTTGGGAGTAGCGGAGCAGGGGCCAAGCAGGGTGACAGCTGTGTAGGCACAAGGGCGAATGGTTGTGTTGTCCTCTTTGCTGGATGCTGGGAGCTCCAGTGTGAATGCAGACCGTGACATCACAATTGACAGGAGTCCAGGGTCACCGTGGAGTGGACAACGGGGATCACAGAATGTTGCAATCCCTGAGTGGTCTGGCTTGGAAGGGACGCTAAAGATCATCTTGTTGCAACTTGAGCAATCTTCTAGCAGAGCACGTTGCTCAGAGTCCTGTTGCCACCTGGCCTTGGATGTTCGCAGCGATGGGGCATGCACATCCTCTGTGCACAGCCTGGGCCAGTGCCTCAGCACTCTCAGTGTGAAAAAGCAGCTTCCTTAGATCCAACCTAACTCAACGTCCTGCACTTAAAAGCCATCCCCGCTTCTGCTCTTGCCACTGGCCCTATTGAACACTGTCCCCATCTTTCCTATGGCACCCTTCAAGTCCTGCATGGCCACCGCAAAGCCTCTCCAGGGCCTTCTGTTCTCCAGGCTCAACATTCTCAAGCCCACATGGACAGCAGTGACTTAGATCAGCAGAAATCAAAGCTGCAAGGTAGCAACTAGCACCAGCAACTGAGAGAGGGAAGCTTTAGACCCAGCCTTGTCTCTAAAGAGACAAAATTAGTAAGAGTGCAGGGGCAGATGGTGGGACACTGGCTCTGTTCTAACTGATGAATATTTTCTTTTTTTCTTCTTCTTCTTCTTTTCTCTCATGCTGACCCAGGTTTTGCTGTTTGAAAGGAAGCTTGGCACAGCATCCATTGTCTTCTCCGTTTGTGAAACACCGAGCAGAATCTGAGCAGGCTGATGGCGCAGAGCAAAACCTGCAAATATCTTGAGGATCCTGAGCCTCAGGGATGCAGCTAAACCCAGTCCAAAGGAATTTCTGGAAAGTCAAACCTGGTTTACATTTTCTTGAGTTTGCCTGTGCCAGCTTCACCAGACATTTAGAGAAAAGCAAACAAAAAACTCCAACCAAAAAAGACAAAAACCCAAACAAACAAACCCACACAAACCAATCAAACAACCAGCTAAAAAACCCCAAAGAAAACCAAAAGGAATGAGGAGTTCATCTTAGTTGTGAGGATATCACAGCAGGCGAACGGCCGCTTCCCACAGGATCACCATACAAAGCCACGTGGAACAGCTGCTGCAAAAGATCCACACCAGGGGAAATAGCAGAAGTGCTACATGGCGGCTTTGGGGGTAGCTGCACATGAAGGTGAAGGATGAGCACTGAGTGGTACAGATCCAGCATTCCCCACAGTCCAGGCCGCTCTTTGCTGCTGATGAAAGACCCTTGCAGGACTGTGGCCCTTCTCAAGGCAATGTCAAGCATTGGCACAGCTCTCAGCTGAGCCACTGGCATTTCCAGAGCCAGATTCAGGCCAGAAACCCGAAGCAAATCTCAGCAATACATGTCTGTGGCAGGTGAGGAGACTGAAAGCTTTCATTAGGAATTGGGGATTATGAGCACTGACATTTACTGTGCTAGAAAGTCCAGGGGACAAATTTGTGCCAATTCATGGCACGCCTTTAACTACGAGGATCAATTTGTGTTATGCTTGGAGCAGAGTCTGGTGACAGAGGGGGTTTCCAAAGGAAGTCTTGCTCCATGGAGGCCTGTACCCCAAGAAAATGCCAAGAGAACTGAGGTGTGAAAAACAAAGATCCTTTGTTTCTATAAGAGCAGCAACAAAAAGCAACTAGAGAACATATTTACATTGGAAGAACCTTTGTAACAACAACGATCTAGAGAACGTATTGACAAGAACATAGCTATCAAAACGATATTAAGCGTATTTACAGAAGACCAAAAGAAACCCTAAAAGGTATCTACAGAAGGGTGCCATCTGTGTCCTGGATCTCCATCAGTCCTGGAAGAAAAGCAAGTGACACAGTCATTGCAGTCAGGCACAGAGGGCTGTTGCATGTGCCCCCAGGCTGGGCCACACTGGCAGAGCGGGACTCTGCTGCCAGCGCTGAGCCTGGCTGGGGCTGGGGGTCAGGCCCCAGGCACTGGCATGGGGCTTGTGTGAGCCAAAGCAAGTGCAGGACAGCATGGGGATGGTGCTTGTGCTGCCAGAATGCAGCAGACGGGGCACCGTGTCCCTCAGCGGGGCACCCAGCCCAGCCCCAGCCTGGCAGCAGGGCACCCACTCTGCCTGTGGGGAGCACATGCCTGTCCTACTGCTGGAGTCCCTCTTCATCCCAGGACCATGTCCTCCTCCTCCTCGTCTTTTCCATCAATATCCATGGCCTCAATGTACTCTTCCATTTCCACCTCCATCTCTTCCTCCATCTCTTCCTTCACATCCACCTCCATCTCTTCCTCCATCTCTTCCTTCACATCCACCTCCATCTCTTCCTCCATCTCCTCCTTCACATCCACCTCCACCTCTTCCCCTCCAGTCTCTCCTCCCTCCACTTCCATCTCCTCCTCTATATCAGTCTTTAGATCCACCTCCATCTCTTTCTCTTTGTCTCTGGAAACCTGCAGATGTCGCAAGACCTCGGAGTGGCATCCCTGTCCCACAGCATCCCCACAGAGGCACTTAGGTGGTGTCCATTTGCATGGAATGGCACCTTACCTTCCTGGGGACCAATGTGAGCATCTTGCAGGGATGAATGGCAAAATCCAGGCACGAGAGACCTTTCCGAAGTCTTGGGAGTAGCGGAGCAGGGGCCAAGCAGGGTGACAGCTGTGTAGGCACAAGGGCGAATGGTTGTGTTGTCCTCTTTGCTGGATGCTGGGAGCTCCAGTGTGAATGCAGACCGTGACATCACAATTGACAGGAGTCCAGGGTCACCGTGGAGTGGACAACGGGGATCACAGAATGTTGCAATCCCTGAGTGGTCTGGCTTGGAAGGGACGCTAAAGATCATCTTGTTGCAACTTGAGCAATCTTCTAGCAGAGCACGTTGCTCAGAGTCCTGTTGCCACCTGGCCTTGGATGTTCGCAGCGATGGGGCATGCACATCCTCTGTGCACAGCCTGGGCCAGTGCCTCAGCACTCTCAGTGTGAAAAAGCAGCTTCCTTAGATCCAACCTAACTCAACGTCCTGCACTTAAAAGCCATCCCCGCTTCTGCTCTTGCCTCTGGCCCTATTGAACACTGTCCCCATCTTTCCTATGGCACCCTTCAAGTCCTGCATGGCCACCGCAAAGCCTCTCCAGGGCCTTCTGTTCTCCAGGCTCAACATTCTCAAGCCCACATGGACAGCAGTGACTTAGATCAGCAGAAATCAAAGCTGCAAGGTAGCAACTAGCACCAGCAACTGAGAGAGGGAAGCTTTAGACCCAGCCTTGTCTCTAAAGAGACAAAATTAGTAAGAGTGCAGGGGCAGATGGTGGGACACTGGCTCTGTTCTAACTGATGAATATTTTCTTTTTTTCTTCTTCTTCTTTTCTCTCATGCTGACCCAGGTTTTGCTGTTTGAAAGGAAGCTTGGCACAGCATCCATTGTCTCGTGCATTTGTGAAACACCGAGCAGAATCTGAGCAGGCTGATGGCGCAGAGCAAAACCTGCAAATATCTTGAGGATCCTGAGCCTGGGGGATGCAGCTAAACCCAGTCCAAAGGAATTTCTGGAAAGTCAAACCTGGTTTACATTTTCTTGAGTTTGCCTGTGCCAGCTTCACCAGACATTTAGAGAAAAGCAAACAAAAAACTCCAACCAAAAAAGACAAAACCCCAAACAAACCAACCCACACAAACCAATCAAACAACCAGCTAAAAAACCCCAAAGAAAACCAAAAGGAATGAGGAGTTCATCTTAGTTGTGAGGATATCACAGCAGGCGAACGGCCGCTTCCCACAGGATCACCATACAAAGCCACGTGGAACAGCTGCTGCAAAAGATCCACACCAGGGGAAATAGCAGAAGTGCTACATGGCGGCTTTGGGGGTAGCTGCACATGAAGGTGAAGGATGAGCACTGAGTGGTACAGATCCAGCATTCCCCACAGTCCAGGCCGCTCTTTGCTGCTGATGAAAGACCCTTGCAGGACTGTGGCCCTTCTCAAGGCAATGTCAAGCATTGGCACAGCTCTCAGCTGAGCCACTGGCATTTCCAGAGCCAGATTCAGGCCAGAAACCCGAAGCAAATCTCAGCAATACATGTCTGTGGCAGGTGAGGAGACTGAAAGCTTTCATTAGGAATTGGGGATTATGAGCACTGACATTTACTGTGCTAGAAAGTCCAGGGGACAAATTTGTGCCAATTCATGGCACGCCTTTAACTACGAGGATCAATTTGTGTTATGCTTGGAGCAGAGTCTGGTGACAGAGGGGGTTTCCAAAGGAAGTCTTGCTCCATGGAGGCCTGTACCCCAAGAAAATGCCAAGAGAACTGAGGTGTGAAAAACAAAGATCCTTTGTTTCTATAAGAGCAGCAACAAAAAGCAACCAGAGAACATATTTACATTGGAAGCACCTTTGTAACAACAACGATCTAGAGAACGTATTGACAAGAACATAGCTATCAAAACGATATTAAGCGTATTTACAGAAGACCAAAAGAAACCCTAAAAGGTATCTACAGAAGGGTGCCATCTGTGTCCTGGATCTCCATCAGTCCTGGAAGAAAAGCAAGTGACACAGTCATTGCAGTCAGGCACAGAGGGCTGTTGCATGTGCCCCCAGGCTGGGCCACACTGGCAGAGCGGGACTCTGCTGCCAGCGCTGAGCCTGGCTGGGGCTGGGGGTCAGGCCCCAGGCACTGGCATGGGGCTTGTGTGAGCCAAAGCAAGTGCAGGACAGCATGGGGATGGTGCTTGTGCTGCCAGAATGCAGCAGACGGGGCACCGTGTCCCTCAGCGGGGCACCCAGCCCAGCCCCAGCCTGGCAGCAGGGCACCCACTCTGCCTGTGGGGAGCACATGCCTGTCCTACTGCTGGAGTCCCTCTTCATCCCAGGACCATGTCCTCCTCCTCCTCGTCTTTTCCATCAATATCCATGGCCTCAATGTACTCTTCCATTTCCACCTCCATCTCTTCCTCCATCTCTTCCTTCACATCCACCTCCATCTCTTCCTCCATCTCTTCCTTCACATCCACCTCCATCTCTTCCTCCATCTCCTCCTTCACATCCACCTCCACCTCTTCCCCTCCAGTCTCTCCTCCCTCCACTTCCATCTCCTCCTCTATATCAGTCTTTAGATCCACCTCCATCTCTTTCTCTTTGTCTCTGGAAACCTGCAGATGTCGCAAGACCTCGGAGTGGCATCCCTGTCCCACAGCATCCCCACAGAGGCACTTAGGTGGTGTCCATTTGCATGGAATGGCACCTTACCTTCCTGGGGACCAATGTGAGCATCTTGCAGGGATGAATGGCAAAATCCAGGCACGAGAGACCTTTCCGAAGTCTTGGGAGTAGCGGAGCAGGGGCCAAGCAGGGTGACAGCTGTGTAGGCACAAGGGCGAATGGTTGTGTTGTCCTCTTTGCTGGATGCTGGGAGCTCCAGTGTGAATGCAGACCGTGACATCACAATTGACAGGAGTCCAGGGTCACCGTGGAGTGGACAACGGGGATCACAGAATGTTGCAATCCCTGAGTGGTCTGGCTTGGAAGGGACGCTAAAGATCATCTTGTTGCAACTTGAGCAATCTTCTAGCAGAGCACGTTGCTCAGAGTCCTGTTGCCACCTGGCCTTGGATGTTCGCAGCGATGGGGCATGCACATCCTCTGTGCACAGCCTGGGCCAGTGCCTCAGCACTCTCAGTGTGAAAAAGCAGCTTCCTTAGATCCAACCTAACTCAACGTCCTGCACTTAAAAGCCATCCCCGCTTCTGCTCTTGCCACTGGCCCTATTGAACACTGTCCCCATCTTTCCTATGGCACCCTTCAAGTCCTGCATGGCCACCGCAAAGCCTCTCCAGGGCCTTCTGTTCTCCAGGCTCAACATTCTCAAGCCCACATGGACAGCAGTGACTTAGATCAGCAGAAATCAAAGCTGCAAGGTAGCAACTAGCACCAGCAACTGAGAGAGGGAAGCTTTAGACCCAGCCTTGTCTCTAAAGAGACAAAATTAGTAAGAGTGCAGGGGCAGATGGTGGGACACTGGCTCTGTTCTAACTGATGAATATTTTCTTTTTTTCTTCTTCTTCTTCTTTTCTCTCATGCTGACCCAGGTTTTGCTGTTTGAAAGGAAGCTTGGCACAGCATCCATTGTCTTCTCCGTTTGTGAAACACCGAGCAGAATCTGAGCAGGCTGATGGCGCAGAGCAAAACCTGCAAATATCTTGAGGATCCTGAGCCTCAGGGATGCAGCTAAACCCAGTCCAAAGGAATTTCTGGAAAGTCAAACCTGGTTTACATTTTCTTGAGTTTGCCTGTGCCAGCTTCACCAGACATTTAGAGAAAAGCAAACAAAAAACTCCAACCAAAAAAGACAAAAACCCAAACAAACAAACCCACACAAACCAATCAAACAACCAGCTAAAAAACCCCAAAG
Source organism: Corvus hawaiiensis (assembly GCF_020740725.1). Classification (NCBI taxonomy): domain Eukaryota; kingdom Metazoa; phylum Chordata; class Aves; order Passeriformes; family Corvidae; genus Corvus; species Corvus hawaiiensis. The sequence continues at coordinate 190,500 of NW_025963380.1, forward strand.
AAAACCAAAAGGAATGAGGAGTTCATCTTAGTTGTGAGGATATCACAGCAGGCGAACGGCCGCTTCCCACAGGATCACCATACAAAGCCACGTGGAACAGCTGCTGCAAAAGATCCACACCAGGGGAAATAGCAGAAGTGCTACATGGCGGCTTTGGGGGTAGCTGCACATGAAGGTGAAGGATGAGCACTGAGTGGTACAGATCCAGCATTCCCCACAGTCCAGGCCGCTCTTTGCTGCTGATGAAAGACCCTTGCAGGACTGTGGCCCTTCTCAAGGCAATGTCAAGCATTGGCACAGCTCTCAGCTGAGCCACTGGCATTTCCAGAGCCAGATTCAGGCCAGAAACCCGAAGCAAATCTCAGCAATACATGTCTGTGGCAGGTGAGGAGACTGAAAGCTTTCATTAGGAATTGGGGATTATGAGCACTGACATTTACTGTGCTAGAAAGTCCAGGGGACAAATTTGTGCCAATTCATGGCACGCCTTTAACTACGAGGATCAATTTGTGTTATGCTTGGAGCAGAGTCTGGTGACAGAGGGGGTTTCCAAAGGAAGTCTTGCTCCATGGAGGCCTGTACCCCAAGAAAATGCCAAGAGAACTGAGGTGTGAAAAACAAAGATCCTTTGTTTCTATAAGAGCAGCAACAAAAAGCAACTAGAGAACATATTTACATTGGAAGCACCTTTGTAACAACAACGATCTAGAGAACGTATTGACAAGAACATAGCTATCAAAACGATATTAAGCGTATTTACAGAAGACCAAAAGAAACCCTAAAAGGTATCTACAGAAGGGTGCCATCTGTGTCCTGGATCTCCATCAGTCCTGGAAGAAAAGCAAGTGACACAGTCATTGCAGTCAGGCACAGAGGGCTGTTGCATGTGCCCCCAGGCTGGGCCACACTGGCAGAGCGGGACTCTGCTGCCAGCGCTGAGCCTGGCTGGGGCTGGGGGTCAGGCCCCAGGCACTGGCATGGGGCTTGTGTGAGCCAAAGCAAGTGCAGGACAGCATGGGGATGGTGCTTGTGCTGCCAGAATGCAGCAGACGGGGCACCGTGTCCCTCAGCGGGGCACCCAGCCCAGCCCCAGCCTGGCAGCAGGGCACCCACTCTGCCTGTGGGGAGCACATGCCTGTCCTACTGCTGGAGTCCCTCTTCATCCCAGGACCATGTCCTCCTCCTCCTCGTCTTTTCCATCAATATCCATGGCCTCAATGTACTCTTCCATTTCCACCTCCATCTCTTCCTCCATCTCTTCCTTCACATCCACCTCCATCTCTTCCTCCATCTCTTCCTTCACATCCACCTCCATCTCTTCCTCCATCTCCTCCTTCACATCCACCTCCACCTCTTCCCCTCCAGTCTCTCCTCCCTCCACTTCCATCTCCTCCTCTATATCAGTCTTTAGATCCACCTCCATCTCTTTCTCTTTGTCTCTGGAAACCTGCAGATGTCGCAAGACCTCGGAGTGGCATCCCTGTCCCACAGCATCCCCACAGAGGCACTTAGGTGGTGGCCATTTGCATGGAATGGCACCTTACCTTCCTGGGGACCAATGTGAGCATCTTGCAGGGATGAATGGCAAAATCCAGGCACGAGAGACCTTTCCGAAGTCTTGGGAGTAGCGGAGCAGGGGCCAAGCAGGGTGACAGCTGTGTAGGCACAAGGGCGAATGGTTGTGTTGTCCTCTTTGCTGGATGCTGGGAGCTCCAGTGTGAATGCAGACCGTGACATCACAATTGACAGGAGTCCAGGGTCACCGTGGAGTGGACAACGGGGATCACAGAATGTTGCAATCCCTGAGTGGTCTGGCTTGGAAGGGACGCTAAAGATCATCTTGTTGCAACTTGAGCAATCTTCTAGCAGAGCACGTTGCTCAGAGTCCTGTTGCCACCTGGCCTTGGATGTTCGCAGCGATGGGGCATGCACATCCTCTGTGCACAGCCTGGGCCAGTGCCTCAGCACTCTCAGTGTGAAAAAGCAGCTTCCTTAGATCCAACCTAACTCAACGTCCTGCACTTAAAAGCCATCCCCGCTTCTGCTCTTGCCTCTGGCCCTATTGAACACTGTCCCCATCTTTCCTATGGCACCCTTCAAGTCCTGCATGGCCACCGCAAAGCCTCTCCAGGGCCTTCTGTTCTCCAGGCTCAACATTCTCAAGCCCACATGGACAGCAGTGACTTAGATCAGCAGAAATCAAAGCTGCAAGGTAGCAACTAGCACCAGCAACTGAGAGAGGGAAGCTTTAGACCCAGCCTTGTCTCTAAAGAGACAAAATTAGTAAGAGTGCAGGGGCAGATGGTGGGACACTGGCTCTGTTCTAACTGATGAATATTTTCTTTTTTTCTTCTTCTTCTTTTCTCTCATGCTGACCCAGGTTTTGCTGTTTGAAAGGAAGCTTGGCACAGCATCCATTGTCTTCTCCGTTTGTGAAACACCGAGCAGAATCTGAGCAGGCTGATGGCGCAGAGCAAAACCTGCAAATATCTTGAGGATCCTGAGCCTGGGGGATGCAGCTAAACCCAGTCCAAAGGAATTTCTGGAAAGTCAAACCTGGTTTACATTTTCTTGAGTTTGCCTGTGCCAGCTTCACCAGACATTTAGAGAAAAGCAAACAAAAAACTCCAACCAAAAAAGACAAAACCCCAAACAAACCAACCCACACAAACCAATCAAACAACCAGCTAAAAAACCCCAAAGAAAACCAAAAGGAATGAGGAGTTCATCTTAGTTGTGAGGATATCACAGCAGGCGAACGGCCGCTTCCCACAGGATCACCATACAAAGCCACGTGGAACAGCTGCTGCAAAAGATCCACACCAGGGGAAATAGCAGAAGTGCTACATGGCGGCTTTGGGGGTAGCTGCACATGAAGGTGAAGGATGAGCACTGAGTGGTACAGATCCAGCATTCCCCACAGTCCAGGCCGCTCTTTGCTGCTGATGAAAGACCCTTGCAGGACTGTGGCCCTTCTCAAGGCAATGTCAAGCATTGGCACAGCTCTCAGCTGAGCCACTGGCATTTCCAGAGCCAGATTCAGGCCAGAAACCCGAAGCAAATCTCAGCAATACATGTCTGTGGCAGGTGAGGAGACTGAAAGCTTTCATTAGGAATTGGGGATTATGAGCACTGACATTTACTGTGCTAGAAAGTCCAGGGGACAAATTTGTGCCAATTCATGGCACGCCTTTAACTACGAGGATCAATTTGTGTTATGCTTGGAGCAGAGTCTGGTGACAGAGGGGGTTTCCAAAGGAAGTCTTGCTCCATGGAGGCCTGTACCCAAAGAAAATGCCAAGAGAACTGAGGTGTGAAAAACAAAGATCCTTTGTTTCTATAAGAGCAGCAACAAAAAGCAACCTGAGAACATATTTACATTGGAAGAACCTTTGTAACAACAACGATCTAGAGAACGTATTGACAAGAACATAGCTATCAAAACGATATTAAGCGTATTTACAGAAGACCAAAAGAAACCCTAAAAGGTATCTACAGAAGGGTGCCATCTGTGTCCTGGATCTCCATCAGTCCTGGAAGAAAAGCAAGTGACACAGTCATTGCAGTCAGGCACAGAGGGCTGTTGCATGTGCCCCCAGGCTGGGCCACACTGGCAGAGCGGGACTCTGCTGCCAGCGCTGAGCCTGGCTGGGGCTGGGGGTCAGGCCCCAGGCACTGGCATGGGGCTTGTGTGAGCCAAAGCAAGTGCAGGACAGCATGGGGATGGTGCTTGTGCTGCCAGAATGCAGCAGACGGGGCACCGTGTCCCTCAGCGGGGCACCCAGCCCAGCCCCAGCTGGGCAGCAGGGCACCCACTCTGCCTGTGGGGAGCACATCCCTGTCCTACTGCTGGAGTCCCTCTTCATCCCAGGACCATGTCCTCCTCCTCCTCGTCTTTTCCATCAACATCCATGGCCTCAATGTACTCTTCCATTTCCACCTCCATCTCTTCCTCCATCTCCTCCTTCACATCCACCTCCATCTCTTCCTCCATCTCCTCCTTCACATCCACCTCCACCTCTTCCCCTCCAGTCTCTCCTCCCTCCACTTCCATCTCCTCCTCTATATCAGTCTTTAGATCCACCTCCATCTCTTTCTCTTTGTCTCTGGAAACCTGCAGATGTCGCAAGACCTCGGAGTGGCATCCCTGTCCCACAGCATCCCCACAGAGGCACTTAGGTGGTGGCCATTTGCATGGAATGGCACCTTACCTTCCTGGGGACCAATGTGAGCATCTTGCAGGGATGAATGGCAAAATCCAGGCACGAGAGACCTTTCCGAAGTCTTGGGAGTAGCGGAGCAGGGGCCAAGCAGGGTGACAGCTGTGTAGGCACAAGGGCGAATGGTTGTGTTGTCCTCTTTGCTGGATGCTGGGAGCTCCAGTGTGAATGCAGACCGTGACATCACAATTGACAGGAGTCCAGGGTCACCGTGGAGTGGACAACGGGGATCACAGAATGTTGCAATCCCTGAGTGGTCTGGCTTGGAAGGGACGCTAAAGATCATCTTGTTGCAACTTGAGCAATCTTCTAGCAGAGCACGTTGCTCAGAGTCCTGTTGCCACCTGGCCTTGGATGTTCGCAGCGATGGGGCATGCACATCCTCTGTGCACAGCCTGGGCCAGTGCCTCAGCACTCTCAGTGTGAAAAAGCAGCTTCCTTAGATCCAACCTAACTCAACGTCCTGCACTTAAAAGCCATCCCCGCTTCTGCTCTTGCCTCTGGCCCTATTGAACACTGTCCCCATCTTTCCTATGGCACCCTTCAAGTCCTGCATGGCCACCGCAAAGCCTCTCCAGGGCCTTCTGTTCTCCAGGCTCAACATTCTCAAGCCCACATGGACAGCAGTGACTTAGATCAGCAGAAATCAAAGCTGCAAGGTAGCAACTAGCACCAGCAACTGAGAGAGGGAAGCTTTAGACCCAGCCTTGTCTCTAAAGAGACAAAATTAGTAAGAGTGCAGGGGCAGATGGTGGGACACTGGCTCTGTTCTAACTGATGAATATTTTCTTTTTTTCTTCTTCTTCTTTTCTCTCATGCTGACCCAGGTTTTGCTGTTTGAAAGGAAGCTTGGCACAGCATCCATTGTCTTCTCCGTTTGTGAAACACCGAGCAGAATCTGAGCAGGCTGATGGCGCAGAGCAAAACCTGCAAATATCTTGAGGATCCTGAGCCTGGGGGATGCAGCTAAACCCAGTCCAAAGGAATTTCTGGAAAGTCAAACCTGGTTTACATTTTCTTGAGTTTGCCTGTGCCAGCTTCACCAGACATTTAGAGAAAAGCAAACAAAAAACTCCAACCAAAAAAGACAAAACCCCAAACAAACCAACCCACACAAACCAATCAAACAACCAGCTAAAAAACCCCAAAGAAAACCAAAAGGAATGAGGAGTTCATCTTAGTTGTGAGGATATCACAGCAGGCGAACGGCCGCTTCCCACAGGATCACCATACAAAGCCACGTGGAACAGCTGCTGCAAAAGATCCACACCAGGGGAAATAGCAGAAGTGCTACATGGCGGCTTTGGGGGTAGCTGCACATGAAGGTGAAGGATGAGCACTGAGTGGTACAGATCCAGCATTCCCCACAGTCCAGGCCGCTCTTTGCTGCTGATGAAAGACCCTTGCAGGACTGTGGCCCTTCTCAAGGCAATGTCAAGCATTGGCACAGCTCTCAGCTGAGCCACTGGCATTTCCAGAGCCAGATTCAGGCCAGAAACCCGAAGCAAATCTCAGCAATACATGTCTGTGGCAGGTGAGGAGACTGAAAGCTTTCATTAGGAATTGGGGATTATGAGCACTGACATTTACTGTGCTAGAAAGTCCAGGGGACAAATTTGTGCCAATTCATGGCACGCCTTTAACTACGAGGATCAATTTGTGTTATGCTTGGAGCAGAGTCTGGTGACAGAGGGGGTTTCCAAAGGAAGTCTTGCTCCATGGAGGCCTGTACCCAAAGAAAATGCCAAGAGAACTGAGGTGTGAAAAACAAAGATCCTTTGTTTCTATAAGAGCAGCAACAAAAAGCAACCTGAGAACATATTTACATTGGAAGAACCTTTGTAACAACAACGATCTAGAGAACGTATTGACAAGAACATAGCTATCAAAACGATATTAAGCGTATTTACAGAAGACCAAAAGAAACCCTAAAAGGTATCTACAGAAGGGTGCCATCTGTGTCCTGGATCTCCATCAGTCCTGGAAGAAAAGCAAGTGACACAGTCATTGCAGTCAGGCACAGAGGGCTGTTGCATGTGCCCCCAGGCTGGGCCACACTGGCAGAGCGGGACTCTGCTGCCAGCGCTGAGCCTGGCTGGGGCTGGGGGTCAGGCCCCAGGCACTGGCATGGGGCTTGTGTGAGCCAAAGCAAGTGCAGGACAGCATGGGGATGGTGCTTGTGCTGCCAGAATGCAGCAGACGGGGCACCGTGTCCCTCAGCGGGGCACCCAGCCCAGCCCCAGCTGGGCAGCAGGGCACCCACTCTGCCTGTGGGGAGCACATCCCTGTCCTACTGCTGGAGTCCCTCTTCATCCCAGGACCATGTCCTCCTCCTCCTCGTCTTTTCCATCAACATCCATGGCCTCAATGTACTCTTCCATTTCCACCTCCATCTCTTCCTCCATCTCCTCCTTCACATCCACCTCCATCTCTTCCTCCATCTCCTCCTTCACATCCACCTCCACCTCTTCCCCTCCAGTCTCTCCTCCCTCCACTTCCATCTCCTCCTCTATATCAGTCTTTAGATCCACCTCCATCTCTTTCTCTTTGTCTCTGGAAACCTGCAGATGTCGCAAGACCTCGGAGTGGCATCCCTGTCCCACAGCATCCCCACAGAGGCACTTAGGTGGTGTCCATTTGCATGGAATGGCACCTTACCTTCCTGGGGACCAATGTCAGCATCTTGCAGGGATGAATGGCAAAATCCAGGCACGAGAGACCTTTCCGAAGTCTTGGGAGTAGCGGAGCAGGGGCCAAGCAGGGTGACAGCTGTGTAGGCACAAGGGCGAATGGTTGTGTTGTCCTCTTTGCTGGATGCTGGGAGCTCCAGTGTGAATGCAGACCGTGACATCACAATTGACAGGAGTCCAGGGTCACCGTGGAGTGGACAACGGGGATCACAGAATGTTGCAATCCCTGAGTGGTCTGGCTTGGAAGGGACGCTAAAGATCATCTTGTTGCAACTTGAGCAATCTTCTAGCAGAGCACGTTGCTCAGAGTCCTGTTGCCACCTGGCCTTGGATGTTCGCAGCGATGGGGCATGCACATCCTCTGTGCACAGCCTGGGCCAGTGCCTCAGCACTCTCAGTGTGAAAAAGCAGCTTCCTTAGATCCAACCTAACTCAACGTCCTGCACTTAAAAGCCATCCCCGCTTCTGCTCTTGCCTCTGGCCCTATTGAACACTGTCCCCATCTTTCCTATGGCACCCTTCAAGTCCTGCATGGCCACCGCAAAGCCTCTCCAGGGCCTTCTGTTCTCCAGGCTCAACATTCTCAAGCCCACATGGACAGCAGTGACTTAGATCAGCAGAAATCAAAGCTGCAAGGTAGCAACTAGCACCAGCAACTGAGAGAGGGAAGCTTTAGACCCAGCCTTGTCTCTAAAGAGACAAAATTAGTAAGAGTGCAGGGGCAGATGGTGGGACACTGGCTCTGTTCTAACTGATGAATATTTTCTTTTTTTCTTCTTCTTCTTTTCTCTCATGCTGACCCAGGTTTTGCTGTTTGAAAGGAAGCTTGGCACAGCATCCATTGTCTCGTGCATTTGTGAAACACCGAGCAGAATCTGAGCAGGCTGATGGCGCAGAGCAAAACCTGCAAATATCTTGAGGATCCTGAGCCTGGGGGATGCAGCTAAACCCAGTCCAAAGGAATTTCTGGAAAGTCAAACCTGGTTTACATTTTCTTGAGTTTGCCTGTGCCAGCTTCACCAGACATTTAGAGAAAAGCAAACAAAAAACTCCAACCAAAAAAGACAAAACCCCAAACAAACCAACCCACACAAACCAATCAAACAACCAGCTAAAAAACCCCAAAGAAAACCAAAAGGAATGAGGAGTTCATCTTAGTTGTGAGGATATCACAGCAGGCGAACGGCCGCTTCCCACAGGATCACCATACAAAGCCACGTGGAACAGCTGCTGCAAAAGATCCACACCAGGGGAAATAGCAGAAGTGCTACATGGCGGCTTTGGGGGTAGCTGCACATGAAGGTGAAGGATGAGCACTGAGTGGTACAGATCCAGCATTCCCCACAGTCCAGGCCGCTCTTTGCTGCTGATGAAAGACCCTTGCAGGACTGTGGCCCTTCTCAAGGCAATGTCAAGCATTGGCACAGCTCTCAGCTGAGCCACTGGCATTTCCAGAGCCAGATTCAGGCCAGAAACCCGAAGCAAATCTCAGCAATACATGTCTGTGGCAGGTGAGGAGACTGAAAGCTTTCATTAGGAATTGGGGATTATGAGCACTGACATTTACTGTGCTAGAAAGTCCAGGGGACAAATTTGTGCCAATTCATGGCACGCCTTTAACTACGAGGATCAATTTGTGTTATGCTTGGAGCAGAGTCTGGTGACAGAGGGGGTTTCCAAAGGAAGTCTTGCTCCATGGAGGCCTGTACCCAAAGAAAATGCCAAGAGAACTGAGGTGTGAAAAACAAAGATCCTTTGTTTCTATAAGAGCAGCAACAAAAAGCAACCTGAGAACATATTTACATTGGAAGAACCTTTGTAACAACAACGATCTAGAGACCGTATTGACAAGAACATAGCTATCAAAACGATATTAAGCGTATTTACAGAAGACCAAAAGAAACCCTAAAAGGTATCTACAGAAGGGTGCCATCTGTGTCCTGGATCTCCATCAGTCCTGGAAGAAAAGCAAGTGACACAGTCATTGCAGTCAGGCACAGAGGGCTGTTGCATGTGCCCCCAGGCTGGGCCACACTGGCAGAGCGGGACTCTGCTGCCAGCGCTGAGCCTGGCTGGGGCTGGGGGTCAGGCCCCAGGCACTGGCATGGGGCTTGTGTGAGCCAAAGCAAGTGCAGGACAGCATGGGGATGGTGCTTGTGCTGCCAGAATGCAGCAGACGGGGCACCGTGTCCCTCAGCGGGGCACCCAGCCCAGCCCCAGCTGGGCAGCAGGGCACCCACTCTGCCTGTGGGGAGCACATCCCTGTCCTACTGCTGGAGTCCCTCTTCATCCCAGGACCATGTCCTCCTCCTCCTCGTCTTTTCCATCAACATCCATGGCCTCAATGTACTCTTCCATTTCCACCTCCATCTCTTCCTCCATCTCCTCCTTCACATCCACCTCCATCTCTTCCTCCATCTCCTCCTTCACATCCACCTCCATCTCTTCCTCCATCTCCTCCTTCACATCCACCTCCATCTCTTCCTCCATCTCCTCCTTCACATCCACCTCCACCTCTTCCCCTCCAGTCTCTCCTCCCTCCACTTCCATTTCCTCCTCTATATCAGTCTTTAGATCCACCTCCATCTCTTTCTCTTTGTCTCTGGAAACCTGCAGATGTCGCAAGACCTCGGAGTGGCATCCCTGTCCCACAGCATCCCCACAGAGGCACTTAGGTGGTGGCCATTTGCATGGAATGGCACCTTACCTTCCTGGGGACCAATGTGAGCATCTTGCAGGGATGAATGGCAAAATCCAGGCACGAGAGACCTTTCCGAAGTCTTGGGAGTAGCGGAGCAGGGGCCAAGCAGGGTGACAGCTGTGTAGGCACAAGGGCGAATGGTTGTGTTGTCCTCTTTGCTGGATGCTGGGAGCTCCAGTGTGAATGCAGACCGTGACATCACAATTGACAGGAGTCCAGGGTCACCGTGGAGTGGACAACGGGGATCATAGAATGTTGCAATCCCTGAGTGGTCTGGCTTGGAAGGGACGCTAAAGATCATCTTGTTGCAACTTGAGCAATCTTCTAGCAGAGCACGTTGCTCAGAGTCCTCTTCCCACCTGGCCTTGGATGTTTGCAGCGATGGGGCATGCACATCCTCTGTGCACAGCCTGGGCCAGTGCCTCAGCACTCTCAGTGTGAAAAAGCAGCTTCCTTAGATCCAACCTAACTCAACGTCCTGCACTTAAAAGCCATCCCCGCTTCTGCTCTTGCCACTGGCCCTATTGAACACTGTCCCCATCTTTCCTATGGCACCCTTCAAGTCCTGCATGGCCACCGCAAAGCCTCTCCAGGGCCTTCTGTTCTCCAGGCTCAACATTCTCAAGCCCACATGGACAGCAGTGACTTAGATCAGCAGAAATCAAAGCTGCAAGGTAGCAACTAGCACCAGCAACTGAGAGAGGGAAGCTTTAGACCCAGCCTTGTCTCTAAAGAGACAAAATTAGTAAGAGTGCAGGGGCAGATGGTGGGACACTGGCTCTGTTCTAACTGATGAATATTTTCTTTTTTTCTTCTTCTTCTTCTTTTCTCTCATGCTGACCCAGGTTTTGCTGTTTGAAAGGAAGCTTGGCACAGCATCCATTGTCTTCTCCGTTTGTGAAACACCGAGCAGAATCTGAGCAGGCTGATGGCGCAGAGCAAAACCTGCAAATATCTTGAGGATCCTGAGCCTCAGGGATGCAGCTAAACCCAGTCCAAAGGAATTTCTGGAAAGTCAAACCTGGTTTACATTTTCTTGAGTTTGCCTGTGCCAGCTTCACCAGACATTTAGAAAAAAGCAAACAAAAAACTCCAACCAAAAAAGACAAAACCCCAAACAAACCAACCCACACAAACCAATCAAACAAACAGCTAAAAAACCCCAAAGAAAACCAAAAGGAACGAGGAGTTCATCTCAGTTGTGAGGATATCACAGCAGGCGAACGGCCGCTTCCCACAGGATCACCATACAAAGCCACGTGGAACAGCTGCTGCAAAAGATCCACACCAGGGGAAATAGCAGAAGTGCTACATGGCGGCTTTGGGGGTAGCTGCACATGAAGGTGAAGGATGAGCACTGAGTGGTACAGATCCAGCATTCCCCACACTCCAGGCCGCTCTTTGCTGCTGATGAAAGACCCTTGCAGGACTGTGGCCCTTCTCAAGGCAATGTCAAGCATTGGCACAGCTCTCAGCTGAGCCACTGGCATTTCCAGAGCCAGATTCAGGCCAGAAACCCGAAGCAAATCTCAGCAATACATGTCTGTGGCAGGTGAGGAGACTGAAAGCTTTCATTAGGAATTGGGGATTATGAGCACTGACATTTACTGTGCTAGAAAGTCCAGGGGACAAATTTGTGCCAATTCATGGCACGCCTTTAACTACGAGGATCAATTTGTGTTATGCTTGGAGCAGAGTCTGGTGACAGAGGGGGTTTCCAAAGGAAGTCTTGCTCCATGGAGGCCTGTACCCCAAGAAAATGCCAAGAGAACTGAGGTGTGAAAAACAAAGATCCTTTGTTTCTATAAGAGCAGCAACAAAAAGCAACTAGAGAACATATTTACATTGGAAGCACCTTTGTAACAACAACGATCTAGAGAACGTATTGACAAGAACATAGCTATCAAAACTATATTAAGCGTATTTACAGAAGACCAAAAGAAACCCTAAAAGGTATCTACAGAAGGGTGCCATCTGTGTCCTGGATCTCCATCAGTCCCGGAAGAAAAGCAAGTGACACAGTCATTGCAGTCAGGCACAGAGGGCTGTTGCATGTGCCCCCAGGCTGGGCCACACTGGCAGAGCGGGACTCTGCTGCCAGCGCTGAGCCTGGCTGGGGCTGGGGGTCAGGCCCCAGGCACTGGCATGGGGCTTGTGTGAGCCAAAGCAAGTGCAGGACAGCATGGGGATGGTGCTTGTGCTGCCAGAATGCAGCAGACGGGGCACCGTGTCCCTCAGCGGGGCACCCAGCCCAGCCCCAGCCTGGCAGCAGGGCACCCACTCTGCCTGTGGGGAGCACATGCCTGTCCTACTGCTGGAGTCCCTCTTCATCCCAGGACCATGTCCTCCTCCTCCTCGTCTTTTCCATCAATATCCATGGCCTCAATGTACTCTTCCATTTCCACCTCCATCTCTTCCTCCATCTCCTCCTTCACATCCACCTCCATCTCTTCCTCCATCTCCTCCTTCACATCCACCTCCATCTCTTCCTCCATCTCCTCCTTCACATCCACCTCCACCTCTTCCCCTCCAGTCTCTCCTCCCTCCACTTCCATTTCCTCCTCTATATCAGTCTTTAGATCCACCTCCATCTCTTTCTCTTTGTCTCTGGAAACCTGCAGATGTCGCAAGACCTCGGAGTGGCATCCCTGTCCCACAGCATCCCCACAGAGGCACTTAGGTGGTGGCCATTTGCATGGAATGGCACCTTACCTTCCTGGGGACCAATGTGAGCATCTTGCAGGGATGAATGGCAAAATCCAGGCACGAGAGACCTTTCCGAAGTCTTGGGAGTAGCGGAGCAGGGGCCAAGCAGGGTGACAGCTGTGTAGGCACAAGGGCGAATGGTTGTGTTGTCCTCTTTGCTGGATGCTGGGAGCTCCAGTGTGAATGCAGACCGTGACATCACAATTGACAGGAGTCCAGGGTCACCGTGGAGTGGACAACGGGGATCATAGAATGTTGCAATCCCTGAGTGGTCTGGCTTGGAAGGGACGCTAAAGATCATCTTGTTGCAACTTGAGCAATCTTCTAGCAGAGCACGTTGCTCAGAGTCCTGTTGCCACCTGGCCTTGGATGTTTGCAGCGATGGGGCATGCACATCCTCTGTGCACAGCCTGGGCCAGTGCCTCAGCACTCTCAGTGTGAAAAAGCAGCTTCCTTAGATCCAACCTAACTCAACGTCCTGCACTTAAAAGCCATCCCCGCTTCTGCTCTTGCCTCTGGCCCTATTGAACACTGTCCCCATCTTTCCTATGGCACCCTTCAAGTCCTGCATGGCCACCGCAAAGCCTCTCCAGGGCCTTCTGTTCTCCAGGCTCAACATTCTCAAGCCCACATGGACAGCAGTGACTTAGATCAGCAGAAATCAAAGCTGCAAGGTAGCAACTAGCACCAGGAACTGAGAGAGGGAAGCTTTAGACCCAGCCTTGTCTCTAAAGAGACAAAATTAGTAAGAGTGCAGGGGCAGATGGTGGGACACTGGCTCTGTTCTAACTGATGAATATTTTCTTTTTTTCTTCTTCTTCTTTTCTCTCATGCTGACCCAGGTTTTGCTGTTTGAAAGGAAGCTTGGCACAGCATCCATTGTCTTCTCCGTTTGTGAAACACCGAGCAGAATCTGAGCAGGCTGATGGCGCAGAGCAAAACCTGCAAATATCTTGAGGATCCTGAGCCTCAGGGATGCAGCTAAACCCAGTCCAAAGGAATTTCTGGAAAGTCAAACCTGGTTTACATTTTCTTGAGTTTGCCTGTGCCAGCTTCACCAGACATTTAGAAAAAAGCAAACAAAAAACTCCAACCAAAAAAGACAAAACCCCAAACAAACCAACCCACACAAACCAATCAAACAAACAGCTAAAAAACCCCAAAGAAAACCAAAAGGAACGAGGAGTTCATCTCAGTTGTGAGGATATCACAGCAGGCGAACGGCCGCTTCCCACAGGATCACCATACAAAGCCACGTGGAACAGCTGCTGCAAAAGATCCACACCAGGGGAAATAGCAGAAGTGCTACATGGCGGCTTTGGGGGTAGCTGCACATGAAGGTGAAGGATGAGCACTGAGTGGTACAGATCCAGCATTCCCCACAGTGCAGGCCGCTCTTTGCTCCTGATGAAAGACCCTTGCAGGACTGTGGCCCTTCTCAATGCATTCTACAGCAATGAAGTAACTGAATCCAAACAGAAATAGCAAAACAAAAGTAATGACCAAGTCAGGTACCACTGCTGCAGCCAGTTGCCCAAGAGGAGCCTTCATGTGTTTCTGTTTCTAATGACTATTAGTTTTGAAATAAACTAATTGCAGAAGCTTTTAAAGTTTTTATAGAGGCGAATGGAGTTGCTTGTGACACCACTTCTTTCTAATTGCAGGTGGCACTAATTGAAGAGTACTTGAGGGAAGGAGAAGAGCATTACTTAAGGACCCCACACATGCAAATACCTGGAATGGAAAACATGAACTGGACTCCAAGGGGACAGGGATATTTGAGACTGAAAAATACAAACATGTTCATTCCCAACCCACGAAGCTTGGCCACAGGGCCAAAAAAAAGACGCATAGCTTTTGCAAAAAGTTGATTTTGTAGGTATTTTGTAGCTATTGATATCAATTTGATAGATGTTAATCTTATTTTAAATTATATTAACTTGAAAAACCGTTCAAGTTGTATTAATTTAAATTATATTTATTATTTATTTTATAGATATTATATATTACATATTACATATTCTATATTATATATTATATACATTCAATTATTATTAATTTAAATTATATTCAATTGTATTTAACTATATGAATTGAACTTGTATTAATTTAAATTAAAGTGGTATTAAGTAGTATTTACTTGCATTAACTTGAAGTTGTATTAAATTCAGATTGCATTCATTTGTAATTTACTTTTATTAATTTTAAGTTGTATGAATTTAAACATATTGTATTAAACTGTATTTAACTGTATAAATTTAAGTTGTATTAGTTTAAATTTAAGTGGTATTAAATAGTATTTACTTGCATTAACTTGAAGTTGTATGAATTTAAATTCAGATTGCATTCATTTGTATTTACTTGTATTAAAATTGTATGAATCCAAACTTGTATTTAACTGTATTTAGGTGCATAAATTTAAGTTATACTAATTTAAATGGTATCAAATAGCATTTACTTGCATTAACTTTAGTTGTATGAATTTAAATTGTACTAAATTCTTTCTTTATCTATTGCATAAAACGAAGTTTAAATTTAAATGACGTTAAATAGTATTTACTTGCATTAACTGTTAGATATGAAATAGGGTTTACATTGCATTAAATTGGATTTACTTGTATTAATTTTAAGTTGTATGAGTTTCAATTTAAATTGTATTTAATGTTGCAAACTTTTAAGCTGTATTTGTTTAAATGTCAGTTGTATTAAATTGTACTTTATGGCATAAAATGTGAGTTGTAGGAATTTCAATTTAAATTCCATTCAGTTGTGATCAATTTTACTACACTGTATTTACTCTAACATTGTAAGCAACAGCAACCTTCTGCTCTGAGCGTATCCTGTGTCCAAGCTCTGTCACATCCTGCCCGAGCAGCTCTGGACACAGGGATCCCGCACCCTCAGCCGGGCGAACGGAGCCTCCCTTGCCTTCCCTGCAGCCGCCGGGACGCTCCCAAGGGGAAAAGCGGCAGCCGGGCCCTGGAGGCGGCGGAAGCTGCGAGGGCAGAAACACAACAGCAGGGCAACGGGAGAAAGCGAAACGGAGCCACGCTGCTGGGCCGGGATTAAGGGTGGGAAGCCCTTTGCTCTCCTGCGTGCCCCAGGGGCGGTATTTTCCCCCACTGGATGGGAACTGGTTCCGAGCAGGGCACAAACCCTGCAGGGAGGAGCGGAGCTGCCCCTGCCTCCTCCAGAGCCCCTCTCGGGCTCAGGGCTCAGCCCCACGTCTCGCCCTCCCTCGGCAGCGCCTGTCCCGGGGGCACATCTGGCACCGCTGGGGCTGCCCGGGCACGCAGGTTCCCAGAGCCGCCGGAGCTGTCAGCGGGAGCAGAGGACAGCCCTGCTTCTCCCCAGAGACCGCCCGAGCAGCTGATGCTCCACCGGCGGCTCCAGCTCATGGGCGCGGTCCCTGCTGAGGCTCAGCTGCCTTCTGGCCACTGCCTTTGCTTTGCAAGGGAAGAACCTCACTCATCCTTACAGAAACCACGTCAGGTCACGGCATTTTCTGATTCAAGGGGAATTTTAAAACAAAACGACTGAAAGAAAGGGAAAATCCAGCCCCAGGCCAAAGACGGAATGAAAAGTCCAGGGCCTCAAAGGGATTGAGGCACTTAATTCCCATGATCTTTTCTCACAGACAAGAGTCTGAGATATCCCACAGATTCTCAGCTGCCAGATACCATTTTGGCAGGCTCTTAGAAAAGAGTTTGGAAAACTAAGAAAGAACTGGCAAAACTCTTGGTGCTCCTTTGTTCATTGTTCAAGGAGTAAGTAGAAAGAAACCTTTTTGCAAAAATCTGAGCTCCTTAAACATGCAGGACAGAGAAAAGAAGAATTCTTGCTCTTTGGAAACTTCTTTTGCCACGGAGTTGGTTTTATCAGGAGAGGTTTTGTGACACCCAGTGGCAATGATCATCTGTGATGGGCAGACCTGCACTAATGCACAAAGACGCTCTCCACAGATCATGGAGTCACAACACAGCCTTTAGAAAACTTCAACAAATCCTCTTAATTGGAGGCAAGAAGCCTTACAACGCTGCAATAGTTAATCCCTTCCACTAGCTACAGTGAACTCTGAGTTCCCAGAAGGTCATTTTTCCAGAACAAGCCCCAGAGAGCCACAGTGTGGAGCTGAGGTGCCTCTGCCTGTGGATGTCCCTGGATCCCCTTTGCAAGGAGGCTCCGCGAGCAGCACCAGCAGCCCCGAGGGCCCAGCTCCTTCCGCGGGTGTTTGTGCCCCAGAGACACAGCCCAGCCGGGCACCAGCGGCTGTCTGGGAGCTGCACTGCAACAAAAGCTTTCTACAGGCCCACAAAAAGTTTAAATCAACTCTTAATTCAAGTGTCTTGAAGGAATTCCCCTTCTACTGGACACCGTCTGTAACACACCATACAGCACATGGTGCTGTAAAGAGTTTCCCACTGGAGCTGTGAGAATGCTTCAGCCACTCTCCCTCAGCCACTTCCCGCTGAGCCCAGCTCAGCCCATCCCGCCGAGCAGCCCCAGGCCTAAAAGGCCGCGGCCGGGTCGGGCCGTTCCCCTCGGGCCGCGCTGGGGACACGGCGCCGGCCCGGCCACACGGACCCCCCCCGCGCCGGAGCCCAGGGGCCGCCGAGCGCTCCCCGGGCCGCCCGGGCTTCGGCAGCGAGCACAGAGCTCTGCCCGGGAGGCTCCCGGCCAAAGGCGGCGGCGCTCGGCCGCGGCCCCAGCCCGTCCAGCCGAGGTCACCCCCGCCAAGGCCCCGAGGGCCCGCCCGGCCCCGCTCCGCGCCTCTGCCCGCCCGGCAGAGCCCTCGCAGCCCCCGAGCCCCGAGGCAGCCGCGCTCTTACCACAGCCCGGCACTCCCCGGGAATACTCCTGGAAGCCGCCCGCCAAGCGCTGTAGCAGCATCGGGAATCGCTGCGCTTGACAGCGCCCCGAGGCCATCGCTGTGCCCAGCTTGGCTCCGGGGCAGCGCGGCCGCTCCGCCTGAAGAGCGGCCCTTCGGCTCCTGCGCCCCCGCTCCAGCCTCGGGCAGCCGCTCCCGGTTCCCTCAGCCCGGCCGGGGCCGCCCTGCCCGTGCCGGGGCTGTGCCAGCGCTGCGGGCACCCACAGCACCTTCAAACCCCATAGCACATCTTACAAAAAACAACCCCCCCACCGGTACCCCAAAAAACCCCAACCCCAACCCAACCAACCAGCCACCTGATGAGCGGAAAAGACTCCACTACCAGAATAAGGAGTAAAGTAGGTGTGTTTATTCCAGCGCTGGGACACATGGGCGATAGCTCCTCCAAAGCCATGCACGCCGACAGCTGCATTCAGCTTGGTATTTATCGAGTTACAAGTTCCGTATTCATTAAGTTTCCCAATACACCTATACATATTCATCACCTAGTCCCGCCCAGCCTCGCTTCGTATTACAATGAACCCAAAAGTCATTTACATCCACGTTGCGCTTGTGCAGCGTTGTCTGGTGGTCGTGGGCAGGGGTCTCCGAGATGAAAGAAGAGTCTTCCTCAGATAAGTAAAGGGTCTTCCTCATCCTGAACTTTTCGCCTTTCCTCCCTGCGCATGCTCTTTATGCCCCTGGCCCAAGCCCAAACTTCAAGACTGGTTTGAGCTAGTTTTAGGTTAGAAACAGGATCTCTGGTCAGGATTGTGAAGGATATAGGATGTTTTGTTCACTAAATATCAAGTAGCAGGAAACCAGCTGCCTATACCTAGATAAGAGCCAGAGACAAATATGTGCTTGCCTCATCCCTATCTGTACTTGCTTAATCAGCTTTTAGTTCCAGGACCTTGAGCATAATGACCATATAAGGAGGGCTCAACCAAAAGACACCGGAGGATGACTACTAACCTTCATCCTGCGACCACCAAGAGGAAAAAAAGACCCCCGAGCAACAAGTCACACATGCGCAGAATACCATGAAAGAGACACTTCAACCGGAAAAGAGACTGTATAAGAAGGAACTGGAACTGGCGGAAGGCGTGGCAGTTGGTGGAGCGGAGACTCCCCTGCCGCCCAGCGCTGTATTTGCCTTTGCCTTGCTTGCTTATTAATTAATAAAATTTTGTGATTGGCAAAATGGAGTTCCTGGATTTGTCACATATTTATCACAAGGATTCCTTCGCCTTATCAGTAGTCTCTTATCCTCTCTTGCTGCTTTGGTATGCACAGTAAGTGCTGAACAAGCTATATGCATTGCTTCTAACAAACCAATTTTTAGTAAATCTTTTAACCTCTGCTTCCCCATTCCCCTGATTCACCAGAAGATGGCCCCTCGTCCCCCGACATATTTGACCCTGGAGGGAAGCCAGACAGTATCGTAGAAGAGCTTGTGCCACTCTGTGCCATGCGGCATCAGCTGGAGCTGGGTCGTGGCGAATGGCTGGAGCCGTGGGGGAGCGCGTTCCCTCTCTGTTTGCCTTCTGTGAGAATGCAGCAGCAGCAGCAGTGGCAGATGCAGCGGGGGGAAAGCGATTGTGGGATGCTGGGGAGCACTCGCCGGTGAGCGCATGGTGGGGCCACGCAGCGCTGGCGAGCGCATGGAGACCTGGTGCTGGCGAGCACATGGCAGAGCTGTGCCTCCGCGGCGAGCACATGGCAGAGCTGTGCCGCGGCCATGCCTGGTGGCCGCCCCCATGCCGCAGACTGGTGGGATCAGCGGCGCTGGAGGCTGGCGGGTGTTGGGGTCCCTCCCCTGCCGTGTAGCCCTGGCAGAGGGGCCCTGAGGGCACAGACACGGGGTTTCCTGCCCCTGCTCAGCCTCGTTCCCATTGGTTGGTTTGTGTTCCCTGCGCGGGCAGAAGGACCCTTGGTCCCGTGACTGGAACAGTTCCTCGGCAGAGCTCCGGCCATGCGGCTGGAGAAATAAACATCTCTGAAACAGCTAGCAAGAATCTGTCTGTCCATATATATTTCTTTTCCACGGGACTCCTGGTTTGATATATGCGTGTTGCAGGATCCCCACTGCAACAAATGGTGGAGATTTGTGAGCAGAACGATCCCCGATCTCTAAGCGACTGATTTGTGTGAGTAAACCCTGGAAACTTTGGATTCCTCTTCTTGGTTTTGCTTTGCTATTCCATATCTGAACTATGGAGGAACCGTGGGAAGACTCTTGGCTCTCAGAGCCGCATATGGACATTTATCTTAAACTTAAAATGATTCTTGAACAACGATTTGTAAATTTTAGCTTGATTCAAGCTCAAAAAGAACTGAAACACTTCCTGGCATGGTTGTTTAAGAACTTTTTCTATGTTTCTTGGGATTTAATTCTTACCAAGGGCTTTTGGAAAACCGTTTGGACACAGTTAATACTGGAGTCAAAATATATGCCGATGGAAGAATATTTTCGTGAATATTATTTAGTTACCGAGAGTGTTGAGCAATGTCAGCTGTGTCCTGGCGAAGGGAAGCGTGGCGCAGGGACCGTGCGGCCCAGGCCACGTGCACCGAGCGCTCTGAGAGCAGCAGCGAGGCAGTTCCCGCGCGCGGGCGGAGCCACGCGAGCCGCAGTGTCGGTGGCGGAGCGAGGCACGGTGGGAGCGGCGGGACCCGGCGGGACCCGCACGGCCGCGTGCAGCGCGTGGTGGAGCGAGCCCCGTGAACGCCCGACCGAGAGGGGCGGCGCGCGGGCGGCGGCTGGCGGCGGTGGCGATGGAACGGAGCCACGCCCGGCCGAGACGCGCGCTGGAGCGGAGCGCGGGGGGGTCATCGCTCGGGGGCCCGGCCGAGACGTGGGTGCAGCGCCCGGCAGCGGCAGCGAAGCTGCGACCAGAGGAGGCGACGCACGGAGAACTGAGCGGCGTGGCCCGGCCCGGCCCGCGCAGCCCCGAACGCGACCCCGGGAAGAGCGCGCAGGCACGAGCAGCTCCGACAATTCCAACACGGGAGCGACCGAAGGAGAGAGCAAAGACGCAGCGAGACAGAAAACAGCAGCCACTCGGAAAAAGGAAAAGATCATAGCAACTAAGACCTTAGGGATAGTAAAATGGTATAATGTTAAGCAAAATTATGGTTTTATAACAAGGTGTGACAACCAGCAAGACATATTCGTGCATAGAACTGCTATTAAAAAGAATAACCCTGAAAAATGGATCCCAAGCTTGGGAGATGGAGAGGTGGTGGAATTTAATATTGTACTAGGGAGAAAAGGGTTACAAGCATCGCAGGTCACTGGGCCTGATGGTGTTCCTGTAAAAGGCAGTATATATGCAAAAAATCGTAGTCATGTTAGACAGTATCTCCATTGTAAGCCCCCCCTACAGTTTCCCTTTCCTAATCCCACCTTTCCCTTTTACCCTATGTCCTATTACCCCCAGTGTATTCCCAATCCGTTTTTTCATCCATGGTTTCCCTCACAAAACCATGCTTTTGCCAATTGTTTCCCCAAAAATCCCTTTCCAATGCCGAGTGGGGGATGAAAAGGGGGAGGGAAGAAGTTAAACCCTCTCCTGCCTCAGTTTCCCCACAAAGCATGCTCAGAGAATTCTGTCTCCCTTCTGTCAGCCCTAAGATGTTCCAGAGAATCTGTTTGGACATTTAAAGACTCAGGAGGGTGGCTTGTTTTGTTTTGAAACTGTTCTTGTTATGTTTATCCAGTTGTTTTCATTCTCCTTTTATTAAAATAAAACGGGTGAGGTGTTGGGGTCCCTCCCCTGCCGTGTAGCCCTGGGAGAGGGGCCCTGAGGGCACAGACACGGGGTTTCCTGCCCCTGCTCAGCCTCGTTCCCATTGGTTGGTTTGTGTTCCCTGCGCGGGCAGAAGGACCCTTGGTCCCGTGACTGGAACAGTTCCTCGGCAGAGCTCCGGCCATGCGGCTGGAGAAATAAACATCTCTGAAACAGCTAGCAAGAATCTGTCTGTCCATATATATTTCTTTTCCACGGGACTCCTGGTTTGATATATGCGTGTTGCAGGATCCCCACTGCAACAGGCGGGGCCACGGCTCTGCTCGGTGCATGGCGAGGGCCACAGGCTGTTGCGGTGGGGATACTGCAACACGATGTATCAAACAAGGAGTCCCGTGGGAAAGAAATATATATGGACAGATTCTTGATAGATGTTTCAGAGAGATGTTTATTTCTCCAGCCGCATAGCCGGGGCTCTGCCGAGGAACTGTTCCAGTCACCGGACCAAGGGTCCTTCTGCCCGCGCAGGGAACGCAAACCAACCAACGGGAACGAGGCTGAGCAGGGGCAGGGAAACCCCGTGTCTGTGCCCTCAGGGCCCCTCTCCCAGGGCTCCATGGCAGGGGAGGGACCCCAACAATGGGCGGCTCTCTGCATGTGGGAAATGAGGAGACGGGCCAGCGTACTTCTGCCAGCCGCTGGACCTGTGCAGCCACCTAACCCACACTGCTTACAGCCAAGCTCCCGTTCCTTGCAGACTCTCGGGAGCTGATACTGTGCTAGGAAAAACGGACTAAGACCAATAGTCCCTTCCCCAGGAATGAAATGCATTCAGCATTTGCACCAGCTTGTGCGGGAACAGCTGCAAGCCAAGTATGTTGTTCCTGCAGCTGGTCCATAGAACTCTTCTGTTTTCATTATTTAAAATATTGCCACAATCCTGGACCCTATCTCAAAGTGAATCAGGGGGATGGGAAGCAGGAGAATTAGTTTGTTAGGAACAATGCATCCAGCTTGGTCAGCATACCAGGGCAGGAAGAAAAGATAAGAGACCACTGATAAGGGCAGAGGGAGTCTCAGACAGACATCCTGCCTCATCCCAAAACTAGCTCAAACCAGTCTCGAAGCTTAAACCCAGGCCAGGGGTACAAAAGAGCATGCGTAGGGAAGAAAGGTGAAAAGTTCAGGATGATGAAGATTCCTGACTTCATCAAAAAGACCCTCGGAAGACCCCTACCAAAGCCACCAAACAACACTACGCAAGCACAACACGGATGTAAATGACTTTTGGGTTCATTATAATACGAAGCGAGGCTGGGCAGGGCTAGGTGATGAATATGTATAGGCGTGTTGGGAAACTTAATGAATATGGAACTTGTAACCCGATAAATACCGAGCTGAATGCAGCTGTCGACACGCATGGCTTTGGAGGAGCGATCCCCCGTGCATCCCAGCTGGAAATAAACATACCTACTTTACTACTTATTTAGTAGTGGAGTTCTGTCCGCTCTTCAAAAGACTGCTTTTTTACTACACCACCTTGTAATACCCTGCATTGTTCTGATTGCTTTTTTTGATTGATAATAATTATAATATGTAAGCTATTCCTTTAAGCAAGAATTAGGCTTGTTACCTTTAAAAACCTGTTAGAGAGTTTATGTTAATATAACTGTAATTTTATATATATTCTGCGAAACAATGAAGTATTTAAGCAATGATATTACCTTGCTTATTTTTACTTGTTGCGCACTTGTTGTTGTATTAGAGGTATTATTTTATTGTTTGTAGTAAGAAAACTGCATGTTATGTTACACGTTTTTACTGAATTTAGTAAGTTGCAAAATGTTTGTGTTACATATTGTTAGAACAGAAAAGGGGGGGTGCGGGGATGGAGTGTGCCCCCCGTGAAAGACTGTAAAGAAGTTTACATGTTCTTAATTTTCCAATTGCATTCAAAATGATCACAACATACTAATAAAGTTTTAAAGCAATTTTATAAGTATTTTAGAGAAACCCTCTCAGTCTACGCTTAAGGCTCTGGCCAAGCCCTAGCCCTGGCTGACTAGGGATTTATACCATCAGACCCAAGTGTTTCTGCCCTAAAAGTGTAATCAAGTCATTTTGACTTGCCAATTTGATCTTAGAAAAGCTGGACCCAATTTCAAAGTAAACTTAAAAGTCTTGCCTAGGAAAGACTTTCTAAGTATTCACTGTGAAACAGGACCTTCCAGCAGTTGCAGACTCTGAGTGATGGTAAAAGTTTTAGACAACTTTACATTGTTTCTCAAAGTCCTATCTATTTAATCACTGTCATAA
The DNA here is from genome assembly GCF_020740725.1 of Corvus hawaiiensis. Classification (NCBI taxonomy): domain Eukaryota; kingdom Metazoa; phylum Chordata; class Aves; order Passeriformes; family Corvidae; genus Corvus; species Corvus hawaiiensis. The sequence goes on from NW_025963380.1 coordinate 213,752, forward strand.
TTCTTATTTGTATAAAACAGAAAAGGGGGAATTATGGGGAATTATAAGGTAGAATTGGGTTGAAAGCTGTAAAACCTGCCTGCAGAGGCACATGGCAGAACAAAGGAGCACATGTTGGTCTGGGTCTGAGATTCAATCACCAACAATGGAGCCTCCCCAGGGCCTCCTTCGAGCCAGTCACTGGAGGCTGTGATTGCAGGCAGGCAGAGGCACTGGGCAGGTGGCTCTGGTGCTGAGCAAAGCCTTTGTCTGATGGAGCAGAAGGGCCAAGGCCTGAATCCCGGCCTCTGGGATGGGAGATCCTGTCCTTCCCAGAGCCCAGGGCTCTCCCTGGAGGCAGCCTGGGCTGGGAAGGGCAGTGCCCAGGAAGGACAGCAGTGTAACGGTGCCCAGCGTCCCCAGGGCTGCCTGGACACAGCCCCAGTGCCACGAGGACAACTTGTCTCCTCACAGACCTCACTGGTGCAGACAACTGCCATGGCCAAGGGCACCAAGAGCTCAGGCCCTTGCAGGCAGCTTCAAAGCTCTTGGGGAAGGACCCTCTGGGAAGGCCAGGACGGGGAGTCCTCTTTCCTCATCAGCCTTGTCGCAATGAGCGCCACTGACCACTGCCCAGGCCAGCTCCTGCGGTGTGCGACAGGAGTGGGAGCAGCTGGAGGCTCTCGGCTTTAAAGCTGCTCCTCAGGAGTTCAGCTCTGCCCACGGGAGCTGAAGCTCCAGGCACAGTGGCTGTCAGCAGTCCCGACGAGGGAGAGGATAAAAAGTAGCAAGGAGGCTTGCCACACGGGATAACCCAAGTTTATTGGAGGCAACTCCCAGGAGACAAGCCTCCAGCAGCTCCAGGGAACCCCTTATAAAGGGAGGTGTTACAATGGGGATGGCTTAACTGGGGACCAATAGAAATCTCTGAGGGATGTGGACGAGGATAGACATTTCCTTGGGCCAATAGCCCCAAGGGGAGGAGGGGAAAGGGATCACATGCCCCAATGGGGCATCGAGGTTTAGGGGACTTCCAAAGGGGGAGGTGTCTAGAGGGGTAGGGTCTCGGGGGATTGATGGGGACCATATAAGGGTAAATTGGGAGGTTTCACATGATGGACCCTGGACCTTCGGAACAACAGGAGGGGTTTGGGTGATTGATAGGGAAAGAGCTAGAACAAGGGGAGGAGAACAACCATGTAGGGAGCACCAGGGGAGAGGCTTGGCTCTGGGGGAAACCAACTGGAAATAGGAGTGGGGAAGGTAGGGATGAACCATTGGGGTACAGAAAACTTATCTAAAAATACAATAAAGGTATCGCATCACCACAAGCCTCATCCTCTCTCAAGCACTCAGCCCAGTCCTGTTTGCTCTTTCACCACCGCCCCAGGTTTGGATTCCTTTGCACCAGCTGCTGCCTTTCTGAGCCATGGTAATTCTGCCCAGGCCAGCAGTGCCATGAAATGAGTCTGTTCCTTCCATGAGCTCTGCTGGCCTGCTGCTCCTCACACTGTCATCCAAGAGATCCCACCATGAGGAAGAGATTTTTTACCCCGAGGGTGGTGACAGCAAGGAACAGGCTGCCCAGGGAGCTGTTGGGTGCCTCATCCTTGGGAACATCCAGAGCCACGTTGGACAGGGCTTTGAGCAGCTTGCTCTGCTTGAAGATGTCCCTGCCCATGGCAGCTGGTTGGACTAGATGGCCTTTAAAGGTCCTTTCCAACCCGACCCATTCTATGATTCCATCATTCCATGATCCCATGAGCGACTGCGCTTCAGGATGAGCCGTCCTCACCCATCCCTGAGCAGTTGGCACAAGGGACCTTGAGTGCAGAGGGACCTTGACATGCTCAGGGATTTGGCCAATGTAAACATCCTGATGATTTTCCCTAATCCCTCAACTCTTAGGTTGAGACTTCAGGAATGTAGTCAAAATGAAGAAGTTTCAACCTAAAGAGACAAATTCAACCACATGGATTTTGGAGACCCAATTCTGCATTCATGCCAACGTATTTAGCTCCTCAGCCTGTCTTCAAGTAGATTCTGCAGAGTCTAGAGCCATGTGCATGGACAGGCACAGTCCCTCCCAGAGGAAGGGTGTATGACCATCTCCTAGGCTGACATGCACATAGGAGGCCACCAGCCCCAGTGCCCACTTGTGCCAGGCCTCCAGGATGGGTGCGACTCATTCAGCAGGACCCTCTATTCCTGCAACAGCTCCTTGGGCTTCCTCTACCCTTCCCAGCGGCTCCCAAAATGCTGGGAGCTTTGCTTTTGGCTTTATCTCTACATCCTGGGGCAAGGTTTGTTAAATTCCTGCTTTGCAACTTGCCCTGCTTCCATGTCCTGTTTGCTGCCTCTTTGTGCTGGAGTTCTGTCTGTTCAGCCAGCAGAGAAGGATGCTTATTTCACGGGAACGTGGAGAAATCCTTCTTGTCCTGGCAGGAAGCTTTCCTGCAAGGCCTGTAAGATCTCCTGAGCTCCTTCAGCCTTCAGAGCTGCCTTTACCATGGCACCTCTTGGATCACTCTCCCAGTACATCAAATTCTTCTCCTCTGGAGTGCCCTGGCCCACGCCGTGCTGCTGCCCTTGCTCCCTGCCCTTTGGCATGTGAGACGCCCCGATTTCATTGTCATGACAGCCAAGGTGGACACTGCTGACCCCATTCCTGAGCAGCTTCTCCTGTTGGTCAGCTCCAAGTCCCAGTGAGTATCACCTTTCTTAGCCCACCTGGCAGCCCATCCAAGGAGTTGTCCAAAACTCCTTCAGGGCTTTTGGCACCTCATTGCTTTGCCTGGCCAGGAAATGCCAGGACAATTCTAGTCCTCCATAGGAACCTGCTCCTTTTCCTGGAGATGTGGGACCACCTCTGGCATTTGTGCCTGACCTCTGACCAGCTCACTCCCACCTTCTGTCCTCATCAATCCCAATTATGGGAGTTGAGAGAATACACTCACACACGGGTGTCTATTCCGTGCACGCATGTACAGAGGCAAGAGGAAACTCACCTGCTGTGGCTTAGTGGAAGGTGTGGGATGGGAACTGGGTGTCCCTCAAATGCTGGGAACACAAACCCAGGATGAGATGCCTCCACTGGCCCGTCTGGATCCCTTCCCTCAGCAGGGGTAAAGGAGATCCCATCCTGGGGAGATCACTGCCTGGGTGTCCTGTGCAATAACAAGATGAAAAAGGATATTGAGTTGCAACTTCACCTCTGAGAGGAGGAATGATGCCTCTGGAAATAAGTTAGTCTCCCCAGTGCAGGCAGTGAAACCTCAGTGCTCGCTTCAGGCCGTTTGACAGCAGGTTCCCCTGGAGCCGCAGGGACACCTGGCGGGAGCCTTGAAGGTGCGGGGAAAGTGCTGCCTGGGGCTGTTGCTGCGCTGCTGAGCTGGGTTGGGCTCCGGGGCTGGAGGCAGCTCCTGGCAAGAGCAGCGCCGCAGAGAGACAGCTCTGCCCAGGAGCAGCTGCTCTGCACAGCCCAGCAGGGCTGGGGCACAGCCGGCAGGCACCCAGGGCACGGGAGGGAGGCACAGAGAGGGGAAGGGCAGGCTGGGCTGGGAGTACAGAGAAGAGCTCCCTTGGAGCCAAGGCTTTGCAGCCCCTGCCAGGGTCAGTGTCTGGCTGCAGGGCAGTGCAGCTGCCTGGAATGCTATCCCAGAGCTGGCACAGCCCCCAGCCTTCGGCTTCGCTGCTGCACTGCCAGAGGCACAGGGCGTGTGGGCTCCCTGGCGTGGGCACGGCTGCAGGCTGTGGAGCTTCGTGTGCTGCCAGCGGTGCCCAGGCAGGAGAGGGGGCTTCTGCTTTCAGGAGGTCTTCTCCCAGCTCTACATCACCCCCAGGACATTGCTGAGGGCACTTTGCAAGGGAAAGGTCAAGGGAGGGATTACTATAAAGATAAGGAGCTTCCCTGAGTCTGTGATTTCAGTTTCATATTCTTGAGGAATTGGGGATGGAAAATACAAAAGGGGCTCTCCTTCTGGAACAAGTCACTGAGAACCCTGAGCTGTAACTTTGAGTGACCAGTAGGTCTGGTTGAAGCCTCTGAAAGTGCCTTCAGCCATTCCTCTGCTGATAGAAGCACAGGCGTCACCTCTGCTGGGCCCATCAGGTTGCTGTGTCCTGCCCTTTCCCACCTGCAAACAGGAAGACGTGTCCAGCCAGCGCCCTGCCAACACGCAGCTTTCTGGAGGGCCACGGTGAGTGCAGGGATCTTGTGCTGGGTTCTCTGAACGCTGACAGGGGAAAAAAAGCTTCCCTGGAGGAAAAACCCCAGGCAGCAGAGATCATGGAGTGAGGGGAAACTATAACCAGAAATGCTGTGTGTGGGAGACTTCAGAGAACTCTGTGTGACCCACTCCAATGCCAAGCCCTTCCTCTGAGCAAGCCCCCTTTGCCTCCTCCTCTTGCACCCAGCCAAGCCTCTGCCCTCAATACCGTGGGGCCAAGGCCAAGATCCCCCTCCTGGGCAGGCAGAGCTGCAGCAGAGCCGTGGGGCAGCTCTGCAGCCCTGGGCCCAGTTCCTTCTGCAGAGCACAGGGCTGGGAGCAGCCGCCCAGCACCGCTGGTGGCACAGCTGGGTGAGGCTATTGCTGCCCTCACTGCCCGGCTGCCCCTGCCCTGGCCTCTCTAAGCCACAACCTCTCTTTGTGTTTCCTTGCTCCTCCACTATTACTGTATCCCACAGCCGTAGGAAGGAGAGGAGAGAGATCCAGCAGGCAGGAATTGTGCAGCAAGATTGATTTAATTATTTTACAAACTCTTTTATAGACTTTTCTTCATAGTCTAATTGGACAAAGGATCAGCCACCCCTTGGGGGTGATTGGCTAAAATCCTAAAACATCCATTGTCAAAATATTTTTCTACTCTACCATAAACAAGACTTTTGCAAGGTCACAGGTGTTCATAGTTTATAGAACTCTGCTCCTACCTTCTGTGAGAGAGAAAAGTCTCTCACGGGCTTAGAAAATAGCAAGAAAAATTCTTGCTAGCAGCATTTTTGTATCCACACAACCTCTCTTTGTGTTTCCTTGCTCCTCCACCTGTCTGTGGTTTTGCTGTTGTTATTGAGTTCTTGCTCCCATTCTCCTTGGGGTTGGGATTTTCAGCTGCACAGTCAACTCTGATTCTTTCAGTCCTTTTCTACAGCCATGTCCATGGCAACAAGCTTCCCAACTTCCTTCTACACTGTGGGGCTGTAGGCAATCATTCTGTTTGTTGTTTGGGAATGAGCAATTCTCCCTTACTGAGATGCAATCCTGTACATCCTTCTTGGGTGTCCTTCCAAGCTCTGAACTGCCCTGCAAGGTGCAAACCTGTCTCAAGTATCTTTGTGTTCTCTGAAAGGCTCACGAAGAAGCAGAGATGCTGTGATGGAGGAGGTGGTGGTGGGTTGGTGAATTGAGCCGGGTGTGTCCTTGGCTGGAAGTGGGGTGCTGAGACCTGGAGGGAGGGTGAGACATTTCCTGGTCTGCAGTGGACCTCTCTGCTCCCAGCAGTGTCTGGTGGCTTTTCAGTGTAACATGGGAGCATAATCGCGCTCCATTTAAGAAAGGTGCAGCCGTGAGGCATCTGGGGATAGGACAGAGGGACAGAGCAGCTCTCACTGCGTGCTGAGCCTCAGGCAATAATGCTCTTGTCTTGCAGGACTCACTTTGTTCTTTGCACTAGAAATGCTGAGTGTTTCTGACATGCAAGGACACTCAGGTAGAGGGGGAAGAACTGCAGAAAAATCCAAATTTCCCATCCATCCCCTTTGCTTAGCATTGGGATTGCAGGTGCTGACCAGCCCTTCTGTGCTAGGAGCAGTTGCAAGTGCAAATGTGAAGCCAGAGCACTGTCTGCTATTCCCCAAATTCCCCTGAAGTCAATGCTGCAGAGCTGGGCTGATTCCTCAGCAGCTGTGGGCAGAGGATCTGCTCCTCACAGGACACTCATCCAGCACCAAGCAGAGCTCCAGGCACAGAGCTGAAGGCGACCGTCCTACGAAGGCAAAGTGGGTCTGAGTAGCAGGGGGATGGTCTCTGAGAAATGCCTCTCATTTTCCTCAGAGAAATCTCTGGAACTTGTCACTGTTTTTTCTCCTTCCTACCAAGAGGGACAAAAAGTTCAACAGCAGCTCCATCAGCCAGTTACTTGTCCTGGCATTGGCAGACACGTGGCAGCTGCAGCTCCTGCACTTCTGCCTCTTCCTGGGCATCTCCCTGGCTGCCCTCCTGGGCAACGGCCTCATCATCAGCGCCGGAGCCTGCGGCCAGCACCTGCACAGCCCCATGTTCTTCTTCCTGCTCAGCCTGGCCCTCACCGACCTGGGCTCCATCTGCACCACTGTCCCCAAGGCCATGCACAATTCCCTCTGGGGGGCACATCTCCTACTCAGCATGTGCTGCTCAGGTGTTTCTGTTTGTCTTCTTCATGGGAGTAGAGGTTTCCCTCCTCACCATCATGTGCTACGACCGCTACGTGTCCATCTGCAAAGCCCTGCACTACGGGACCCTCCTGGGCAGCAGAGCTTGTGCCCACATGGCAGCAGCTGCCTGGGCCAGTGCCTTTCTCTACGCTCTCATGCACACGGCCAATACATTTTCCCTGCCCCTGTGCCAGGGCAATGCCCTGGGCCAGCTCTTCTGTGAAATCCCACACATCCTCAAGCTCTCCTGCTCACACTCACATTACCTGTGGGAAGTTTGGCTTATTGTGGTTAGTGCCTGTTTAGACTTTGGCTGTTTTGTGTTCACTGTGGTGTGCATGTGCAGATCTTCAGGGCTGTGCTGAGGGTCCCCTCTGAGCAGGAGCCTCTTCCATGTGCATCCCTCGTGTGGCCGTGGTCTCTCTGTTTGTCAGCACTACTGTGTCTGCCCATCTGAAGCCCCCTTGCATCTCCTCGCCATCCCTGGATCTGCTGGTGGCAGTTCTGTACTCAGTGGTGCTTCCAGCACTGAACCCCCTCATCTACAGCCTGAGGAACCAGGAGCTCAAGGAGGCCCTGAGGAAACTGATTTTAGGAACCTCTTCTGGTAGCTTTTAATCTCTTTTCACAAATGACTCTCATAGTATTGGCCTGGAGACCGGAACCTCCTTGTTTGTTGTTTTTTTATTACTATTATCATTAACTGTATTGTTATTTGTGTTTATTATTTTCCTAAATGACTATTTAGATTTAGACTATTTAGATTTAGGATGAACCAGCTCTGCATCACCTGGAGCCTTCAGAGTGTGTCTAAAAGGGCCCAGAGCTGATGCTTTCATAGCATCTTGGGAATAAAGTGGGATCTCCCCAGTGCACTGACTGAAGGTTTGGCTCTTTTTCCAAGCTCATGTCAATTTAAGCCAAGAGAATTTCCCCACCTAAAGGGTCTGTAGCTCCATGGATTTTGGAGAGGGAAAGTGCTCACATCAGTAGCTGCTAAAGCCCAAGAATTTGATTTGGACAAACCCACTGTTGTATGGTGACAGTGGAGATGGTGACAGGTCACTGAGGAACATACCCAAGACTGTCCCACATGGCACAGGGCACAGAATGTTCTCCAGGACAAGAATCTGGAGCTGCCTGGACAGCCCACAGTATCTGCAGGCCTGTGTGAGCCTGGGCTGGGCAGTGACTGGAGCCCCACCAAGGCACAGATCAGCCAAGGTATTGACCCCCAGAGGGAAAGCACTAAATCCCTGCGTCTGCAAGGAAACACAGATGGACACAGCAAACCATACCCAGAGCAGCTCCCACAGAGAAAGGAACCTTGACAGCCACCGCACACCTGCAGATCACCCCCACAAACCCAGGAGCAACACCAATGGCCCCCTCCTGATCCCTCTGTGGCTGCTCTGGTGTGCAGGTCACAAGTGCTGCAGGTGTCTCCTGCAGCACAGACCCGCGGGCACACACACACAGGCTCTGTCCAGTCTGGGACAGGCATTTGGGGCTGCCCAGGTGCCCTGCCCAGACTTGGGGCTGTTGCCATGAGTGGCTGTGCTGGAAGGGGCTGCTTCAGGCTGGTTCCAGCTGGGTCTGGGCATGGGAGTCTTCATGGTAATGGCCTGCGCTGGCTGATGTGGGGCCTCAGGGTGCGCAGGGAGCACTGTGACACTGTGGGGCCCCATGGAACCAAGGGGACATTGTGACCTCTGGGCCCTGCCCTGCCCCTGGGGTGTTTCAGGAGCCCCGGGGCGCCCAGGGCAGCAGAGCAGAGCCCCTGGCTCAGGAGGCAGCAGCTCCCCAGGCGGGCGGGTGAGGGGCGCGCTAGCCAGGTAACAAGAAGCCCAGAGGTCTGGCTGCACCCTCTGTCTCCACAGCTCCAAGGAAGAGAGTGAGCTCCTCACCCAAAGGAGCTTGTCCTGGGCAAGCTGTCGGGGTGCACCAGCAGAGGCAGAGAAGGAAGAAGGGGACTCTTTGTATAGGTTCCACGAGCAGGTTTATTCACAGGTGAAGGGACTAGGGACGAAGAGCCGATTTTTGAAGAGGGTCCAGGGATTTTATCCTCGGGGGAGGTGTACTAGTTTGAAAACAAACTAGTGGGAGACACCAAGTCAGAATAACAATTTAATAAGGAAATTAAAGAAAATGAAAAAAACCAAACAAAAATAAAGGCAGAAAACACCGGGTTAAACTGACAGAGTCAGAATACAACCAGACACCCTGTTAATCAGGGTGGTGGTAGCAGTCTGGTAGAATGGTGGCTGCAGTCCTCCTGAAGTGGTGATCCTGTAGAAAAAAGGGGCTGCTCTTCCTCAGAAGGTCCAGTGGTGGCTGTGTAGCTCCTGTCCACTGGACATCCAGTGGAAGGGTTGTCTCTGGTGTTCAGAATCTCAGATTATATCCACGATGGGATGCTTGGTTCTTCCTTCTGGGTGGAGCATCTCACAATGGGGTAATGAGTCATGAGGCCAAGTGTTGATTAGGCTCATTAACAGAAGATAGTCCAGAGGGAGTTATCTCTGAGTCAGGCGGCAGGACAATGATGGGCCATTAACAGAAAGATAGTCTGGGGGCAGGAGGCAAGGAAACACTGCCCCACCTGATTTCAACAGCTCACCAGGATGGTAATAGAAAAGCCTGCAACCCAGGACAGCAGGAAAGGCGGGGATAAGGGATACCGCCAATAGGGTACGGCTAAGGAGGCAGGATTAACAATGAAGTAGCCAATGGGAATAACTCAGAGGAGGGGACTACAGGGGACAGCCAATGGGGTATCGAGTAACATAGAAACTTCTAGAGCTGATACATATTTAACTAAGGGAAATTAATATTTACAGTCTTATACATAAAACAGAGAGGGGAGAACAAGAACCAACCAATTTAGAACATGTAAATAACCGCAGCAAGGGGTGATGGGATCTCACCCTAACCAGATAGTCTTTGTACATTGGTGCCTGACCACCAAACAGGGGGTTCTAGTGTTTCATCTGGGGTTGGGGTGGCTGCAGCCACTTGCACTGCCACAGGCGGGTGGCAGGAGGTGCCCATGGAGAAGAGGAAGGCCAAGGCCCAGCGCCCCAAGGGCAGCACCAGCTGAGGCCCCGGGCAGGGAGGGAGAGGCCGGTGCTGGGACAACGCCAGGGCTGCCCAGCAGTGTGCCAAGGCAGCGCCTCCATCCCACACCTCCTGCTCTTGGTCAGCCTGCAGCAGCAGCAGCCTCGGGCCAACCAGGGCCAGGCCTTGTCCTTCCAGCAGCAGTGGGAGCCATCGTGGCCTGGCCCGGGGGCCCTGGCGGGGACAAGGGCCGCAGTGGGGCAGCTGCTGTCCTGGCTGGCCCTTGCAGCCGGGCAGCCCGGCCAGCGCCACAGCCCCAGCCAGCCCTGCCCGGCGCTCAGCAGCAGCAGGGGCACTGCCCAGCCCTGCGCCCGCCCCGCACCAGGAGGCCAAGGCGGCCTCTGTGTCCAGCAGCAGCCCGCACACAGAGCCTGCAGCCAGAGGCACATTCAGCTGCTCCTCAGCGTGCCCAGCGGGGCACACGGATGCAGCCCCGGCACAAGAGGAGGCACATTCAGCTGCTCCTCAGCGTGCCCAGCGGGGCACACGGACGCAGCCCCGGCACAAGAGGAGGCACATTCAGCTGCTCCTCAGGCAGCACAGCGTGGCTGCCCCTGGGCTCCTCCAGGCCTGCACAGCTCCCTCTTTCCTGGCACAAAAGCCCTTCAGGCTGATACCCAGGATCTCAGTTCCTTAGTCCTCCTTGTGGCAAATGACTCCAAGAGATGCCTGGGAAGTCTCAGGGAGATTCTGGAAGATGCAGGTTCACTGCAAAAGTAAAGCTTTATCAATGTTAGCTTCCCTGGAAAAATCTGGGGCTGCCACACAGGATTTTTTGTTCTGAACTTTGAGGTCAAGATTCTCAGAGGTGTCTGGGAACAATGTCAGGTAGATCCAGAAGATACAGGAACCATGAAAAGAGAAAAATCAGCTCTGGTTCTTGCCTTGGAGGAGTCTAAGGGTTCTACCCAGGATTTCAAGTGCCTAAACCAGAGATGAAAAGACTCTGGCAGATGCCAGGAGGAGTCTCCAGTGGATCCCGGTCTAGAGAAAACTTCCAAATGAGCAAAACCATCTTGGGAATCTTCCCTGGAGAAATCTGGAGCTGCTTCCTGGAGCTTCTTCAAGGAGATGTGAAGACTCTGGGACCTACCTGGGAGAAGTCTTGGGTGGATTTCTCCAAAGGAGAAAAAACGTATTGGAAACCTTCCCTAGAAGATTGTGGGCCCGTGGTTATAAACTCAGGTCTCAAAATTAAAGATCAAAAGACTCCAAGAGAATCCTGGGAGGAATGTCAGGTGAACCCAGAAGGATGTAGTTTCTTGCAAGGGGGAAGAAATCACCTGAGGCAACTCTGCTGGGGCTTCTGCCTGGGATCTCAGCTCCTTAGAATGGATAGGAAAAGACTCCAGGAGGTGCCTGCGGGGGGACTCACACGGATCCTGGAAGATTCAGGATGCACCAGAAAAGAAAAATCACCTTGGGTAATTCCCTTGGGTGAATCTGGAGCTGCTCCTGGGATCTCAGCTCCCCTGAGGAGAAGGGAATACGCTCCAGTGAATCGGGGGGATGGGAAGCAGGAGAATTAGTTTGTCAGGAGCAATGCATCCAGCTTGGCCAGCATACCAGGGCAGGAAGAAAAGATAAGAGACCTCTGATAAAACCAGGGGGAGTCTCAGACAGATATCCTGCGAACTAGCTCAAACCAGTCTCAAAGGCCAGGGGTACAAAAGAGCATGCGTGGGGGAGAAAGGTGAAAAGTTCAGGACGAGGAAGACCTTCGGCCTTCATCAAAAAGACCCTCGGAGACCCCTACCAAAAACCACCAAACAACACTGCGCAAGCGCAACACGGATGTAAATGACTTTTGGGTTCATTATAATACGAAGCGAGGCTGGGCGGGGCTAGGTGATGAATATGTATAGGCGTGTTGGGAAACTTAATGAATACGGAACTTGTAACCCGATAAATACCGAGCTGAATGCAGCTGTCGGCACGCATGATTTTGGAGGAGCGATCCCCCGTGCGTCCCAGCGCTGGAAATAAACATACCTACTTTACTACTTATTTAGTAGTGGAGTTCTGTCCGCTCTTCATTTGGCGAGCCAGCCAGGAGAACCTCTGTCCGGCTGCAGGATGGGCTGAGGAGCAGACATCCTAGGCACGCCCCAGGGCTTTCCTGGAGGACCTCCACCCCTTGGCTCGCTCACTGCGGCGGACAGACAACGACCTGGAACTGCGGATAAACGGTACATTTTGCATTTAGGGTGCCTATAAGTCGTACGTGTGGCCAGGGCTGCTGGTAAGCCACGAGGAGACGTCCCGCGTTCAGCGCAGTCCCTGGGAGGGTAAAGGTGGGGCTTGCAAGCAACCGGCTACCGAAGCCGGCAAGGGGGAATCGCTGACCGATAGGGTGGCCGCTAGCGATCCTGGGAGCGGATCGGGTGATTCCAAGGGGGGGTCCCACCAAAACTTGTTACCGTGTCGGAAAATATAAGCGGGACCCTGAAACTATTACAAGCGAGTGTTGCGAACATTTTTGCTACTAGTAGCTGGTTTGAATGTTGTTGTGTTGCTTATATGTCTGTGTGGATATTGGTTGTTGTCGGACTGCTTTTATGTGTGTAGATGTGTATTAGGTGTGGATATTGGTTGTTGACAGACTGCTTTTATGTGTGTAGATGTGTACTAGGTCACCTATTCGTTTGTAAAACGGGAGTGTGCGTGTTGCCGTGTGTCGTTTGAGAGTGTGATATTGAGACATTTGTTTGGGGGGGGATTGCTTGCTTGTTGAATTTGGAATCGTGGCTGGGAGAACCTCTGCAGAAAGATTAGTGGCAGAGAATTTAGAGTTTGAAAGAGTACGTGGAATAACTTGTTTTTGTGGATGTGTCAGAACCTTCTATTCAACGGGAGGATGGCAGGTTGCATGGGTACTAATACAGTGTAAAGTTTGTACGAGGAAGTGATACTGCTCTTCTGCCAGACGGCAGAGCCTGTGTTCTCAGTGCTATTAGAGGTAGTCTGAAGCTGATTTTGAGCCTGAGATTTTAAGGATTGTGTGTGGGAAGTTGCATTTGGTACCTGAGATTTGGGAGGTTCGGGAAGAAAATTGGGAAAGAACTGTGAGAGAGTGTGAGGAAAAAAAAAAAAATTTTTTTGGGTGGAGTCAAGATAAAACTAGGGGACAGAGGTAGAAACAGCAGCAGCAAAGCAGGCTTGGCAGAAGGCACAAGAGAACTTATAAAGAGTGACCTAGACACTATACAGGTGACCTGAAGGGGGTGGCACAGTATTTGAGTAAACTCAAACTCTGAATAGGATGGGAACCAGACAAAGTAAGGAAATCCCCAGAGCAAGCCCGCTCGGCTGTATTCTGGCACGTTGGAAGGAGATAGTAGGAGCTGGAGGCGCAGAAAATAAAAGAACCCTTATAAAATATTGTACCCAGTGGTGGCCACTGTATAAATTAGGAAATGAAGCCAAATGGCCATCTAATGGAACTTTAGATTATAATACCTTGCTTCAGTTAATGCTGTTTCTGAGGCGGGAAGGTAAATGGGAAGAAGTTTCCTACGCTGATGCATTTTTTTCTCTCCGAAAACACCCTGAATGGCAGAGAGATTGTGGAATCAAACCCCCCAGTGATCCTATGGTGTTAGCTCTGGAAAAAGAAAATAATAAGGGCCGAAGAAGAATTAAACGATGCTGCTCGTCATGCAGTATAGGTCAAAGATGCACAAGGTCAGACGAAGTCTATCAAGCAGCAGCTCAGGGACAAGATGATGATGAATTAACTGATTTGCTTAAGCCTCCCCTTAGGAGACAGGAAGAGGATGCGGGCTTGGAAGGAACACCAACGCCAACCTCCTCTGCCCCGGGCAGTCCTGTCTCATCCCGAACCAGGAAACAGGTACTGATGGCACCTCAGAGAGAGGCAGTGGCACCTGATGGGGATACAATGTTAATTAGAGTACCTTTGTTTACTGCTGACCTAGATGCAAGGTATAACGTTGCCAAAAATTACCGAAGTGATCCAGCAGGCACTGCTGAGCGCTTGCGATTTATAATCAAACAGCATAATCCAGATTGGGCTGATATACAATTACTAGTGGGTGGACTAACAGAGACAGAAAGACAGTTAGTTTTGAAAACAGCTCGAGACTTGGCAGAGGACTATTACAAAACACAACAATTAGATGTAAAAGATTACTTCCCACTCCAGGAACCACACTGGAATCCAAATAGAACAGCTGAATTAAAGAAATTAAAAGGCTATCAAGAATGGATAGCAAAAGGGGTGGAAAGGGCTATTCCCAAGACCCTAAACTGGTCAGCTTTGTACGCAATAAGACAGGGTCCTTCCGAGTCACCATCCGAATTCCTGGATCGTCTGAGGGATGCAATGCGCCGTAACACATCGCTGGATCCTGAGACCGAGGTAGGGCTACAACAGCTGGTATCTTTGTTTCTAGGACAATCCACAGGAGATATCAGACGTAAATTGCAGAAACTTCAGGGGCCAGAAGGGAGGAACCTGGAAACTCTATTGGATGCAGCTTGGAGGGTATTCAGTAATCGAGAAGAAGGTTACAAGCAAGGGATGAGGAAATTAGTAGCAGTAGTAAAAGAAGGGAAAAGAGAAAAATTTAGACAAGGACCCCCCAGACGAGGACCTCCCAGACAAGGCCCACCCCGGCTAGGTAGAGACCAATGCGCGATTTGTGGAAGGTTTGGTCATTGGAAAAACGAGGGCCCAGAAAGAAGACAAGAAGACCACCAGAACAAGGGAAACCAAGGAAAGGGGAGGGTGGTTGCACATGTGAAAGAAGATTGAAGAGGACCGGGGGATTCCACCCTAGCAGATCCACTGGTTATAATGAAGCTAGGGGACAAGGAAAAAGAAATAGAGTTTTTGGTGGATACAGGGGCAACATATTCAGTTTTAAATAAAGCTTTAATGCCTGTGGGGGATGACTGTATTGTGGTACATGGAGCAACTGGCCAATCTGAAAAAGCTCATTTTTGTAAGCCATTGAAATATAAAATTGGGAAACAATGGGGTATTCACAAGTTTTTATATTTACCCAATTCTCCAAAAGCACTCTTGGGAAGAGATTTATTAGAACAATTACAAGCAACCATTATTTTTAGCAATGGGGAAGTTATTCTGGAGGTAAATGACCAACAGTATGTAGAAATACTGAGCCTAATATTAACAACCAAAGACCCTGTAGAGGAAATTAGGGAAGAGATAATGGGCCAAGTGTTCCCAGGAGTCTGGGCCACACATGTACCTGGGAGAGCCAAAAATGCAACCCCAATACAGATCAAACTCAAAGAAGGGAGACAACCAGTTAGAATTAAACAGTACCCCCTCAAAAGGGAAGACAGGGAAGGAATTGGCCCCATAATTGAAAAGTTCTTACAGATGGGATTACTAAAAGAGTGCCAGTCTGATTTCAATACTCCTGTCCTGCCTGTCCGTAAACCTGATGGGTCTTACCGGGTGGTACAGGATTTACAGGCTGTTTACAAGATAACTGAGGACCTCTATCCCGTGGTGGCAAACCCTTACACCCTGTTAACATGTTTAACACCAGAGCTAACTTGGCTGACCGTTTTAGATCTAAAGGATGCCTTCTTTTGCCTCCCTCTCCATGAAGCCAGCCAGAAAATTTTTGCATTCGAATGGGAAAGCCCTAAGAGTGGGTGCAAAACCCAGCTTACGTGGACGGTGTTGCCTCAGGGATTTAAGAACAGCCCCACCCTGTTTGGAGAACAGCTCGCAAAAGACGTAGAGTCCTGGGAAGCCCCATCAGGAGAAGGGAAGCTACTGCAGTACGTGGATGATCTCCTAATAGCTACCCGAACAGAGGAAGCTTGCACAGCCTGGACGGTAAGCCTCTTAAACTTCCTGGGACTCCAAGGGTACAGGGTATCCAAGAAAAAGGCTCAAGTGGTGAAACAAAAAGTGATCTATCTGGGCTATGAAGTCAGTGCTGGGCAACGAACTTCGGGGCAAGATCGCAAAGAAGCGATATGCCAAACCCCGAAACCCCAGACAGTGAAGGAGTTACAGACTTTTCTGGGGATGACAGGGTGGTGCAGACTGTGGATTTACAATTATGGGCTGCTCGTGAAACCACTATATGAACTCATTACAAAGGAAAGCAGAGCTCTCCAGTGGACAAAAGAGGCCACGCGGGCCTTCAGCCAGCTGAAGAATGCCCTCATGTCAGCTCCAGCTCTAGGGCTTCCAGACGTGAGTAAGCCATTCTTTCTATTTTCCCATGAGAAGCAAGGGATCGCCCTGGGAATACTAGCACAGGACCTGGGCCCATACCGCCGGGCAGTTGCCTATTTCTCTAAGCAGCTAGATGCAGCAGCCAAAGGATGGCCTGGGTGCCTCAGAGCTGTTGCAGCAGTCGTGCTAAACATCCAGGAAGCACGCAAATTCACCTTGGGCCAGAGAATGACTGTGCTGGTGTCCCACACAGTGTCCGCGGTGCTGGAAGTGAAAGGTGGGCATTGGCTCTCCCCACAAAGGTTCCTGAAATATCAAGCCATCATGGCAGAACAAGGTGATGTGGAAATAGTGGTAACTAACATTGTCAACCCAGCTTCCCTTCTCAGTGGAAATCAAGGGGAACCGGTACGCCATGATTGCCTGGAGACTATCGAAGCTACCTACTCCAGCCACCCGGATCTAAAGGATACCCCTTTAAGCAACACAGAGACGTGGTTTACTGACGGAAGCAGCTACGTCATCAGTGGAAAGCGGCATGCTGGGTATGCAGTTACCACCTGCCGCGAGGTGATAGAATCTGGAGCCCTGCCAACAAACACCTCTGCGCAGAAGGCTGAAATAATCGCCCTAACCCGTGCCTTAGAGATGGCAAAAGGAAAGAAAAGAAACATCTCTACAGACTCAAGGTTATTCCCTCTCATTTGCTATGGGCTGTAGTTAGAGAGGAGCACCAGAAAACACACTGGGGAGCAAATGCCTATAGAACTACTTAATTGGGAAAATTATTGCTAGAAACTTCTACGAAACTGTTGTGCAAGTAACTCGACAGTGCAACCTTTGCCTCCAGACTAATCCCAAAAATACGCCCAAACCAAAAATGGGCCACACTGGGAGGGGCCATGGGCCTGGACAGCAGGGGCAAATTGATTTTACGGAACTTCCAAGAAAAGGGGGGTATCAATATTTACTGGTGTTGACAGATACCTTTTCAGGATGGCCAGAAGCTTTTCCTACTAGGACCGCTAAGGCTCGAGAAGTAACCAAAGCGCTACTACAAAAATAATACCGCGCTTCGGAGTTCCAGCCACAATATCCTCAGATAGGGGACCACATTTGATTTCAAGGGTGGTACAACAAACCAGCCAACATTTAGGCATAGATTGGGAACTCCACACTCCATACCACCCCCAGTCGAGTGGCCAAGTAGAGAAAATGAACCATTTGATTAAACAGCAAATTGTGAGATTAGGGCAAGAAGCTAACCTACCCTGGCCCCAGTCTCTTCCACTCACATTGTTATGAATTTGGACCAAGCCCAGAATTAAGGAAAAGCTAAGTCCCTTCGAAATACTTTATGGGACACCATATGGGGTACAGAAAGGCATATCTACCTGTGCTAGTTTGAAAACAAACCAGTGGGAGGCACCAAGTCAGAATAACAATTTAATGGAAATTAAAGAAAAGGGGAAAAGAAAAAAAAAGGTAAAAGAAAACACTGTCAAACTGACAGAGTCAAGGTACAACCTGACACCCTGTTAGGCAGGGTGGTGGTAGCAGTCTGGTAGAATGGTGGCTGCAGTCCTCTGAAGCAGTGATCCTGTAGTAAAACAGTCTGCTCTTCCTCAGGAAGTCCAATGGTGGCTGTGTAGCTCCTGCCCTCTGGAAATCCAGTGGGAAGCCAGTGTCTCTGGTGTTCAGCCTCAGCTTATATCCACGATGGGATGCTTGGTTCCTCCCTCTGGGTGGAGCATCTCACAATGGGGTAACGAGTCATGAGGCAAAGTGTTGATTAGGCTCATTAACAGAAGATAGTCCGGAGGGAGTTATCTCTGAGTCATGTGGCAGGACAATGATGGGCAATTAACAGAAAGATAGTCTGGGGGGAGGAGGCAAGGAAACACTGCCCCACCTGATTTCAACAGCTGATGGGGATGGTAATAGAATACACTGCAACCCAGGACACTACCCAAAGAGGGGAAGAGACGCTAGCCACCTATATGATTGCTTTAGATAAACAGCTTAGAGAAATTTGAAAACACGTGGCTGGAACCCAAAGTCGAAGCTTGGATGGTCCTGTACATGACATTCAGCCTGGAGATTATGTATATGTTAAGTCTCTTACAGAAAAGACTCTGGAACCACAGTGGGAAGGACCATTCCAGGTGCTCCTCACCACTTACACCGCGATTAAGATCAGAGAACAGAGTGCCTGGATTCACCATACCCGAGTAAAGAAGGCTCCAGAGGCCCCTTGGAAAGTGACTCCTGGGGATGGTGAACTGAAATTGAAGTTTACCCGAACAAAATGAAAATGTTAGGGTGGCACGCAAGTATAACCCAGAAAATTGTTTTTCTCACAGTCATAATTGTAACTTCCAGTTGGGAAGTTATTCATAGGAGAGAGGACATATGGTCCCAAGCCTTTATGCGGCTTACTGGACTCATGGGGAAATATTCTGATTTGAAAAATTTAAACCTGTTGACTGTGGTCATGCACGGAAACCAAGTGTATACAAAGCAAGAATGGGAAAAACAAAGAACTTGGCAGCTCCAGGGAACTGTAGGAGAAAAAAATCAAGATAAGATGCCGAATGATTAATGGAACTACTCATAGAGAACCAACCCAAATCAGTGTCTCAGCTACTCCTACAGACAAACATAATGAAATCTGTAGTCATTCAAGTGAAGCAGATTGTTGGTATAATTTTACATTAGTACAGACCATCAAAGTAGTTTGTCTTTGGGGCCAGGACAGTAATGGGCTCTCCTTCAAATTCCAGATAGATACCATGGCTAGCCCTACTACGACCTATGCCGGCAATCACATCCAAACCCAGGTCACATCACTTAAACCTGAACCAAAAGTTTATGAGATTGGCCCTTATATAGTAAGGAACACAGGCCAGCAATTACTGCTGTTTAATCCAGAGTGGTCTCTTCAGTGTGTAGAACTACTAATGCAAATTAACATTTCTGAGATCCAACCAGCCTGCTCCCCTTTAATTCAAACATCCTTTGAAGGGTGGACAGCCTGGCTGCAGAAGCAAACCCCCCTCAAGGGCAGAATGCGGAGAGACCTGACTGGCATGCTGGGAACAGGACTGGGAGTCATAAATGGGATTGGTTCAGAGATACTGATGAATAAATTGGCCACGGCAACCAGTGACCTGACCAAATTAAAACAGCCCCTTACAATCTTCCCTATTAGCATTGGGAAACAGCCAGTGGCAAGTCTCAAAAATACTCCCAGACCTCGCAAAAATCAGCCATCTGGACCATTAACTGATATTAAACACACTTGGCACAGCTCAGGACAATGTCTCATTAGCCCTTAGCTGCATACAGGGTCAATTATGGATGTAGTCCACAGCTTCCTTCATTATAAGAGAAGGTAATGAAGGTGTTTTCCCTATTGAAATCCGAGGAGCTGTTTGGAACAATGCTACTAAATTGGGAAAAAAGCTCCAATCCTGGTGGACCTTGGTAAATTTCACCTATGACCCAATGACTAACATAGCTACTGCCTTTGTGCTTACGATACGGAATGCCACAGTTGATGTAATTCATCCTATTGTCGCTTTGGGACTAAACTATGAAGGAACAGTTTTTTACCCCTCTGAACACAGAGTATGGGCTCGGATGGTAGGAGAAAAATGGCAAATAGTGAATTTAGAATCTTGCATCACACGGGAACAACAAGGATTTCTCTGTGAAAGTAATATGCTTGATGCTAAAGACATATGGCTTGATGCACAGAACAAGGCATTTGTCACTTTGAGATCCACCCAGACACTTCACCAAAACCTGTACTTGTATATATTGGCCAAGGCTGTGTAGGCTTAAGAACTGTCTGCCCTTCTATGAGGATAGATGACAGTAATATAAATGTAGCTGCCAGGAATCACTCTAATTTTCATATCTGCAATTTTACCAAGATTGTTGGGTGTGACTTTTCGTATTTAGCACCGGTCGTGTCTCATCAATTAATAAGGTCTAACTACACCGTATACCATAAATTGCTACCCACACCTAGTGGGATGGACCTAACATTAGTAAAGCAATTAGTGAAACATCAGGACCTAATTGAGATTTTAGAAGAAATCCCAAGAAACGGGAAAACGACCTTAATCACCATCCATCATGACACACAAGAAATCAGCAGAATCTTGCAAAGGGTAAAACAAGACGCAAGCCATAACTGGTGGGACTCGCTTTTCGGGTGGTCACCTACCGCAATAGGCATCCTAAATACGTTATGTCACCCCATCATTGTCTTATTAACCTTGGTTAGCACCTGCCTCGTGCTGTCTATCATGTTGCTTCTTTGGAACTATAGAGTACTCAAAAGGTTATCAGTTTTAACTACTTTGTCAAACACACATGGAAAAGCATTAAGGGATGCCTACTGAAAAAAATCATTAGGAAAAGAATCTATGTGTTAGTAAAAGAAGTTACTAACTCTTTAGAAAAGGGGGGACTGAATCAGGGGAATGGGGAAGCAGAGGTTAAGTGATTTATTAAGAATTGGTTTGTTAGAAGCAATGCATATAGCTTGCTCAGCACTTACGGTGCATATCAAAGCAGGAAGAGAGGATAAGAGACTACTGGTAAGGCGAAGGAATCCTGTTTCTAACCTAAAACTAGCTCAAACCAGTCTTGAAGTTTGGGCTTGGGCCAGGGGCATAAAGAGCATGCGCAGGGAGGAAAGGCGAAAAGTTCAGGATGAGGAAGACCCTTTACTTATCTGAGGAAGACTCTTCTTTCATCTCGGAGACCCCTGCCCACGACCACCAGACAACGCTGCACAAGCGCAACGTGGATGTAAATGACTTTTGGGTTCATTGTAATACGAAGCGAGGCTGGGCGGGACTAGGTGATGAATATGTATAGGTGTATTGGGAAACTTAATGAATACGGAACTTGTAACCCGATAAATACCAAGCTGAATGCAGCTGTCGGCGTGCATGGCTTTGGAGGAGCTATCGCCCATGTGTCCCAGCGCTGGAATAAACACACCTACTTTACTCCTTATTCTGGTAGTGGAGTCTTTTCCGCTCATCAGGTGGCTGGTTGGTTGGGTTGGGGTTGGGGTTTTTTGGGGTACCGGTGGGGGGGTTGTTTTTTGTAAGATGTGCTATGGGGTTTGAAGGTGCTGTGGGTGCCCGCAGCGCTGGCACAGCCCCGGCACGGGCAGGGCGGCCCCGGCCGGGCTGAGGGAACCGGGAGCGGCTGCCCGAGGCTGGAGCGGGGGCGCAGGAGCCGAAGGGCCGCTCTTCAGGCGGAGCGGCCGCGCTGCCCCGGAGCCAAGCTGGGCACAGCGATGGCCTCGGGGCGCTGTCAAGCGCAGCGATTCCCGATGCTGCTACAGCGCTTGGCGGGCGGCTTCCAGGAGTATTCCCGGGGAGTGCCGGGCTGTGGTAAGAGCGCGGCTGCCTCGGGGCTCGGGGGCTGCGAGGGCTCTGCCGGGCGGGCAGAGGCGCGGAGCGGGGCCGGGCGGGCCCTCGGGGCCTTGGCGGGGGTGACCTCGGCTGGACGGGCTGGGGCCGCGGCCGAGCGCCGCCGCCTTTGGCCGGGAGCCTCCCGGGCAGAGCTCTGTGCTCGCTGCCGAAGCCCGGGCGGCCCGGGGAGCGCTCGGCGGCCCCTGGGCTCCGGCGCGGGGGGGTCCGTGTGGCCGGGCCGGCGCCGTGTCCCCAGCGCGGCCCGAGGGGAACGGCCCGACCCGGCCGCGGCCTTTTAGGCCTGGGGCTGCTCGGCGGGATGGGCTGAGCTGGGCTCAGCGGGAAGTGGCTGAGGGAGAGTGGCTGAAGCATTCTCACAGCTCCAGTGGGAAACTCTTTACAGCACCATGTGCTGTATGGTGTGTTACAGACGGTGTCCAGTAGAAGGGGAATTCCTTCAAGACACTTGAATTAAGAGTTGATTTAAACTTTTTGTGGGCCTGTAGAAAGCTTTTGTTGCAGTGCAGCTCCCAGACAGCCGCTGGTGCCCGGCTGGGCTGTGTCTCTGAGGCACAAACACCCGCGGAAGGAGCTGGGCCCTCGGGGCTGCTGGTGCTGCTCGCGGAGCCTCCTTGCAAAGGGGATCCAGGGACATCCACAGGCAGAGGCACCTCAGCTCCACACTGTGGCTCTCTGGGGCTTGTTCTGGAAAAATGACCTTCTGGGAACTCAGAGTTCACTGTAGCTAGTGGAAGGGATTAACTATTGCAGCGTTGTAAGGCTTCTTGCCTCCAATTAAGAGGATTTGTTGAAGTTTTCTAAAGGCTGTGTTGTGACTCCATGATCTGTGGAGAGCGTCTTTGTGCATTAGTGCAGGTCTGCCCATCACAGATGATCATTGCCACTGGGTGTCACAAAACCTCTCCTGATAAAACCAACTCCGTGGCAAAAGAAGTTTCCAAAGAGCAAGAATTCTTCTTTTCTCTGTCCTGCATGTTTAAGGAGCTCAGATTTTTGCAAAAAGGTTTCTTTCTACTTACTCCTTGAACAATGAACAAAGGAGCACCAAGAGTTTTGCCAGTTCTTTCTTAGTTTTCCAAACTCTTTTCTAAGAGCCTGCCAAAATGGTATCTGGCAGCTGAGAATCTGTGGGATATCTCAGACTCTTGTCTGTGAGAAAAGATCATGGGAATTAAGTGCCTCAATCCCTTTGAGGCCCTGGACTTTTCATTCCGTCTTTGGCCTGGGGCTGGATTTTCCCTTTCTTTCAGTCGTTTTGTTTTAAAATTCCCCTTGAATCAGAAAATGCCGTGACCTGACGTGGTTTCTGTAAGGATGAGTGAGGTTCTTCCCTTGCAAAGCAAAGGCAGTGGCCAGAAGGCAGCTGAGCCTCAGCAGGGACCGCGCCCATGAGCTGGAGCCGCCGGTGGAGCATCAGCTGCTCGGGCGGTCTCTGGGGAGAAGCAGGGCTGTCCTCTGCTCCCGCTGACAGCTCCGGCGGCTCTGGGAACCTGCGTGCCCGGGCAGCCCCAGCGGTGCCAGATGTGCCCCCGGGACAGGCGCTGCCGAGGGAGGGCGAGACGTGGGGCTGAGCCCTGAGCCCGAGAGGGGCTCTGGAGGAGGCAGGGGCAGCTCCGCTCCTCCCTGCAGGGTTTGTGCCCTGCTCGGAACCAGTTCCCATCCAGTGGGGGAAAATACCGCCCCTGGGGCACGCAGGAGAGCAAAGGGCTTCCCACCCTTAATCCCGGCCCAGCAGCGTGGCTCCGTTTCGCTTTCTCCCGTTGCCCTGCTGTTGTGTTTCTGCTCTCGCAGCTTCCGCCGCCTCCAGGGCCCGGCTGCCGCTTTTCCCCTTGGGAGCGTCCCGGCGGCTGCAGGGAAGGCAAGGGAGGCTCCGTTCGCCCGGCTGAGGGTGCGGGATCCCTGTGTCCAGAGCTGCTCGGGCAGGATGTGACAGAGCTTGGACACAGGATACGCTCAGAGCAGAAGGTTGCTGTTGCTTACAATGTTAGAGTAAATACAGTGTAGTAAAATTGATCACAACTGAATGGAATTTAAATTGAAATTCCTACAACTCACATTTTATGCCATAAAGTACAATTTAATACAACTGACATTTAAACAAATACAGCTTAAAAGTTTGCAACATTAAATACAATTTAAATTGAAACTCATACAACTTAAAATTAATACAAGTAAATCCAATTTAATGCAATGTAAACCCTATTTCATATCTAACAGTTAATGCAAGTAAATACTATTTAACGTCATTTAAATTTAAACTTCGTTTTATGCAATAGATAAAGAAAGAATTTAGTACAATTTAAATTCATACAACTAAAGTTAATGCAAGTAAATGCTATTTGATACCATTTAAATTAGTATAACTTAAATTTATGCACCTAAATACAGTTAAATACAAGTTTGGATTCATACAATTTTAATACAAGTAAATACAAATGAATGCAATCTGAATTTAAATTCATACAACTTCAAGTTAATGCAAGTAAATACTATTTAATACCACTTAAATTTAAACTAATACAACTTAAATTTATACAGTTAAATACAGTTTAATACAATATGTTTAAATTCATACAACTTAAAATTAATAAAAGTAAATACAAATGAATGCAATCTGAATTTAATACAACTTCAAGTTAATGCAAGTAAATACTACTTAATACCACTTTAATTTAAATTAATACAAGTTCAATTCATATAGTTAAATACAATTGAATATAATTTAAATTAATAATTGAATGTATATAATATATAATATAGAATATGTAATATGTAATATATAATATCTATAAAATAAATAATAAATATAATTTAAATTAATACAACTTGAACGGTTTTTCAAGTTAATATAATTTAAAATAAGATTAACATCTATCAAATTGATATCAATAGCTACAAAATACCTACAAAATCAACTTTTTGCAAAAGCTATGCGTCTTTTTTTTGGCCCTGTGGCCAAGCTTCGTGGGTTGGGAATGAACATGTTTGTATTTTTCAGTCTCAAATATCCCTGTCCCCTTGGAGTCCAGTTCATGTTTTCCATTCCAGGTATTTGCATGTGTGGGGTCCTTAAGTAATGCTCTTCTCCTTCCCTCAAGTACTCTTCAATTAGTGCCACCTGCAATTAGAAAGAAGTGGTGTCACAAGCAACTCCATTCGCCTCTATAAAAACTTTAAAAGCTTCTGCAATTAGTTTATTTCAAAACTAATAGTCATTAGAAACAGAAACACATGAAGGCTCCTCTTGGGCAACTGGCTGCAGCAGTGGTACCTGACTTGGTCATTACTTTTGTTTTCCTATTTCTGTTTGGATTCAGTTACTTCATTGCTGTGGAATAGACTCCCTTCACACGGAGCTCCACTCAAGATGCAAACCCTGCATCATGGGAGAATCTAAAGAATCAATCTGCCCATTGCTGAAGTAATTAAAGAAAAACCAACAAACTCCTGCTCTGCCATGCTGACAGGCATCCAGTGCAGTGTGCCTTCTTCAGGCACAGCACAGAAGAACGGACTGGGAATTAATCCAAGCATGGCTTCCTCTTGTATTGATCTGTGTCCTGAGTTGTCCCCAAAGTGCTCCTCAGCCCTGGCCTTGGATTGGAGCTGTGCCACACGCTGTGGCCATGGTTTGGGTCGGTGAGGGGGATGTGTTTTTGAGAGAGGCAAGCAGGGAAGTTTATGCACAATTCCATCTGCTGCCCTGGGGTGCTGAGGGCACAAGGAGTCTGGCAGAGAAGCTCTGCCTCCTCCTCATGCCCACAGGGCTGGCAAAGGGGACCTGTTCAGGGGATGGGCTGCACATAGCACCGTGCATGATGCCATGGAAAAGAGTTTTCTGCAGTGCTGCTGAAGCCTTGATGGGCACTCGTGCCTGGGCTGTGGCTCCTTTGCTGCCAAGAGATCCATGGCCACAGGTGCACAGGAAGCTTTGGGCTCTCCAAAGAACCTCATGGATTGCCTTTGCTGTGATGTGCTTGGCATAAAAACATGCAGAGGATCAGAGAGAGGATTCCTGGTGCCAGCCTCATTTTGAACAAGTTGAAATAAAAGCCTAGGAAATCGTGCACTGGCCAAAAGCATATGGGAAGTCTGGGGAAGACTGATCCCCTAATAGAAAGGTCCAGTGCAGGGCTTGGCGCTATTAACCATAACCACTGAGCCCCCAGGACTCTTCAGCCAGAGACCAAATTAAAATGTCTGCACAACATTCCTCTGCCTGTTCTATTTTGGGGGTAGTGTTGGTGTCTGGGTGAGCACAAAGGGCAGAAAGTGAAAGGAAAACGTGTCCCAGGTGATGGGTGGGCTGTGGAGTGAGGGCAAAGGGGACACTGGAACAGCAGCAGGATTTACAGCAGCTCCTTTAGGAGCATCCAGCAGTGTCTGCCCTGCTGGGGATGCCACCCGGAAGCAGCAGAGGAATGATGTTCCTACCTGGACCTGTGGTTTGGCATGGTCTGCCTGTGCTTTTCATATTTATAGAACAGGTGTTGGCTCCAGCCCCCCAAATAAGAACTAATCTGGCACATCAGTTGCTGACATCAGTGCCTGACACTGCACTGACACCAGTGCCTGGTGCAGCTGAACAGCTGGGATGCTGTTTGAACAGCAGGGATGCACTCAGACCCTCGCTGACTCCCAAGCCTGAGCATGGACAGAGGTCAAGGCACGGGATCAGGTTTCACCTGGCACATCCTCTCTTTTCTGCCTTTTGAACAGACCAGAGTTAGGGACTGTTGTTGGATAGGGATTGTTCCTGCCCAAGGAACAATCTGCTCTCCTGCCCTTTGCTGCAGGCTGTTACCTTCTGTATTTTAGTCCACACACGCTCTCCACTTCTTCCTGCGAGGATGTCCACAGCATCTGCCATCAGTGACTGCAGCTGTGGCACTGAGATACAAACAATTGGTGTGGAATTCACAGAGAAATCATTTCTCTGAATACACGAATTATATCCCAATTAAAATCATTTGCACTCTGAGGATTTTGTGACTCATCTTTCACACAGTGAGCACAGCCAACTCATCTTTGCTTCAGCCCTTGCACTGTGTCCTTGTGGATCTAAAATACTCCCCACAGTCCCCTTCCAGGGTAGTGCTGGCATTGCCTCACCCTGCGGTCTTCCCAACTCCTGGAAGATGGTTCAGATACTCTTAATTCAGAGACAGAGAGACAAGGATTGGATCCAGGCTGTCCTGCCCTTAGCATCAGTGTTTAGGAACAAACTGGGAAAAGCTGATACTTGAGACCTGTGCTATTGCTGCACTCTAAAAAATTCTCTTCCAAAATGTTGAGTTAATTAAGATCTACTGGGACTATGTAGATATCAACATTCCCGGGTGTGCTGCAACACAGTTGGAGGCACAAGGCTTCCCCAAAGGCGTCCCTTTGGGGGAGGAAGAGAGACACCATCTGCCACTGATGCAGAGCAAGAAGGAGATGTTCCCCCCCCTCTTTTTTCCCCAACCCCCTTGGATACCATCACTTTTGGCCTCGTTGGCTCCAGCCATCATCCCACTGCTGACCCTTGCTGAAGCTGGGTTGGCTCAGCCGAGGGCCCAGTCCATGTTTCTCATGGGTTCTTCACTGTCTTGGGGCACCTCTGCAGCAAGTCTGACAAGTTACCATGAGCAGGCAGACAGGTTTGTTCTGAGACAGGGAGTATGTGGTGCATGGACCCAGCACAGAAAATCAATTTTCCCTCCTTTCCCCCTCTCCTTCTCAGCTCTAGCCGGGTTCAGGCTGTTTTGCTGCAGGTGCCTTCTGAGGTCAGAGATGTCAAGGCAGCATGATCTGAATCATTGCAATCATTTTTCCAGACTGATTTGGGGAGGTTTTGGGGGCAGAGAAGGGATTTTCCATAGATACTGACAGGTGAGTCCTGGTGGCTCTATCAATCACCCTTGCAGGTGATCAGCACCTCCTCTCTCAAAGCACTGAAGGAGGATTTGAGAACTCTTTCAGGTCCCCACATTGGACAAACGACTTCCAGAGCACAGGGTGGAAATACAGAACTCTGCCCTGGCCCTTCCTGCTCTGTCTCCCAGCTCGCAGAGGCCGAAACAAGTGTTGGAAATCCAAACCTACCAGCTTGTCATCCTCCTGAGAGACTCTCTGCAGGTAGGGAGCAGTCGCCAGCTCAGCCATTGCCTGGGTCATCACCTGGGCCTGTTCCTCCCGTCTCTGCAGGCGGCTGAGCAGGCTGGCGTGGTGGAACTGCTCGATGGCCCGTGCACATGGGCCACGCTCATCCTGTTTGCCCGGGAAAAGAGAGGAGGTGAGAGGAGAGGCACAGGGAGCACCCTGATCCTTGGACTCCTGTGCCTCAAGGCTTCTCATCAGTGTTTGTGCTGGTCCTGCTCTCAGCAGTGTGCCATCCAGCACCTTTCAGGCCACGCTGCTGGGACAGGCTTTAGAGAGGGAACAAAAAGACTTTCTTGCTATAACCTCTCTAGTAGGACTAGGAAAACAAAGATGTCATCATGATACATGGGAAAGGGAGACAGCAGATGACAAAGACGAATGCAGGTTTCTCCTTTGGAAAGGGCTTTTCCATCACCCCCTCCACTGAACATCACCTGACTTTCCTGGATGGCTTTTCCAGTC
Organism: Corvus hawaiiensis; assembly: GCF_020740725.1. Lineage (NCBI taxonomy): Eukaryota > Metazoa > Chordata > Aves > Passeriformes > Corvidae > Corvus > Corvus hawaiiensis. The sequence goes on from NW_025963380.1 coordinate 241,512, forward strand.
TCAGGAAGGAGGCTGAGGAAAGGGTGCAGGGTGTCAGCTCATGTGGGTACAGACAGGCCAATCTATGGTTTCAAAGACAGACCCTGGAGGAACTAAAACCTACAGAGGTGCTCTCTGACCTCCAGGCAGCCAGGAACATGTCAGGCTTGAAGCACGTTCAGGCTTTCCCTTCACATCTGAGCCAGAGAGCAGTGTGTGTATAAATGACGTCGTGAACTCCAGGCTGTGTGGCTGCAAAACCGAGGGGGCAGAATTGACTTCTCTTAACTGTTGCCATGGTTTAATGAGCTTGGCTTTAGCACTGAGATGGTTTGGTCAAAACCAACCTGAGCAGAACAAGAAGTTGGATTGCACGTTTGCACCCGCAAATGAGGAAGAGGGCGGCAGAAAGAAATGTTTGTTCTGTTAAATCCCAAATATATTATTTTCTCCTCTCCAAGAAAGTTGTAGTGCTTGAGTCTGTAGCTGAAGTTTGGCCATTTTTAATTTAGCAAACGTGTGATGGAAATAAGACAGCATCATGTTTGTAGCTTGAAGACAATTATGGAATACATTAAAGAAAACAAAAGTGGCCCAATCTCTGTCAGTGCCATAAAGAGAGATGAGTCCCCAGCAGCAGAGCAGCTCTGGCTTTGTGCCCATCTCTCTTCCCAGGTAGAACTGGCACTGCCATCTGCTCCTTGAGTCAGAGGTTCGGTCTCGCTGGGATCACTGAACGCTCTGTAAACTGAAGGGGAAGGGAATATGTTTCCCCTGATGATGGATGTGGACCTGGCAGCTGTTCCAACTCAGTGACTCTCTCTTCTTTCCTGGGGCTTTCCTCCTCTCCATGGCAGGTCCCACACCGACCTCTGGGACTGGTTATGAACCTGTAGGCCCATGTTTCAGCCCAGTTCCCTGTCCTTCCTGCTGTGGAGGTGGCACCAGGGTAGCCCTTGCCTAAACCACGGGGCTGCTGTGCCAGCCTCCCTGAAAAAAAAAGTCACTTGGCTGCTGCCTTCAGTGGTGCTGGGGTTTTACCCTGGCTTTTCTGGGAATGCACTTGTGTTTCAGCAAGAATATTTAAATGTAAAGGTGTAAAGCTCATAGAAAATACTGGTGTGTGGCAGCAGTGTAAATGCCTACAGTGGGGACTGGCTTGGGCAGTCCTAAGGCAGCACCCTGTTCTCATCTCTGACAGGACGAATTTCTTTTCCCTGTGCCCTGGAAACCAGACCTCACTGCTTATCTCCGCTTGAACTGTGTGTTCCTGTTCCTCCAAATTAATTTACAGAAGAGGGGAGTCATGAGGAGTGCAAAACCTGCCTGATTTCAAAGTTTTTTCTCTTCCTGTTACTCTTTTGAGGCTGCAGTAGTTGCAATAGAGAAATCTCACCTCCAAAAGCAAAGAGAGAAGTGGAGGGGTCAAAAAAAAATTAAAAAGCCCCAGTTTTTCTGGGGCTTTCAGAAAGACCAGGATTTTATTGTGTATCCAGTGTCCAACCCACACTCTGTTTGTAGTTGTAACTCCTCAAAGTGCATCGAAGGGAATGCCCCCAGCAGGAACAGATCCTCCCCTTTCCCAAAGCTGCCACTTGCATTACTCTGCACATTGGGAACTGGGGCTTTTGGTCATCCAAAGCCAAGAGCAAAGGGCTTCAGGAAAGCACTGGAAAGAAGCAGCTGTGTTTCCTCAGGGACATCTGCCCTCCATCCACTCCACTTCCCTCACCCCAGCGTGGATGCTTTTGGCCAAGCCCCGCACACCTTTCCCTCTGCTGAGTGCGTGAGTTCCGGTGCTTGCTGCTGCTCCAGCAACTGCCCTCTAGGAGGAGAGAAGTCAGAGCTTCCCCAGATCTCTAGCTCATGTTTCTTTTTTCAGGAGAATAATTTAAGAATTGCATGAAAACAGTCTCATCTATGTGCAAATTTGATTGTTGACCTTTGTGCTAATTGTCAGCCAGGGTGCTAAAAGCTGTGTCCATTATGGCAGAAAGGATGGAGCAGAGGTAACTACCATCACCTGCCTTATGGTTATAACAGATGGGAGGATTATTTCACATCCTTCATTCCACAGGGATCCAGATCTCAATCACGAGAAGTGTTTCAAGTAGCAATGATTAACTCTTGATGGAGCTCTGGGTGGGAGGTGCAGTCTACTATGGGTATGAAGTACCCGTAGAGTAACTGTGTTGGTGGTTATGTGAAGTAGGGATATAATATCATAGGCCATAAAGATTGGCAAAAATTGCATGTGGAGGGATTCTCAAGTGGTCACTGTTAAGTCATTAGGACTCCTTTTCAAAAGTGTCTAAAGCCACTGGAGCTCTGTTCCTAATGCAATTCACGGAGCATTTGTGGACACTGGAGGAGCATGTGCAGCAGGAATTACCCCCCAACAGCACACGTCCTTCCCACACACCACATACCAGAAAGGGAATGGGATACTCACCTTTATTTTAGTGCTTCCTATAAAAGCCATGGCTGCCATGATCCTTTTCCCAGTGTTCTGCCAAAATGTTTCTTCTTCTTCTTCTTCCTCCATGCTGGGACTGAAAGCTCTTTTCCAGCCTATGAAGCGAAATTACAGAACCACAGAGGCTGTTTATTCATGTCCCTTTTCTTTAGGGGATCTGGCAGGATGCTGGGTGAACTGGAGGAGGAGTGGAGGGGATGGGAAGAGCTGGGCCATCAACGCGGCTGGCATGGAGAAATGGGTCCTGAGACACCTCTCGCCCTCTCATTTAGTAAGGATTGTGGGGGTCACCCCTGAGCCAGGCCAGTTCTTAAGCAAGCTGGCATACCTCGAAAGACTGGCAGTTTTCGAGTTACAGACATTTCCACGGTTTTTCCAATCTCTTTGTTTCTGAAGCCCAGAGTCAGTAAGTACTGCTGGTCAGGGTGAGATTCAGCCCTCTCTGGCAACAGGTGAATTCCATGAGGATCTGCATAGGGAAAGGAAAATAATTTCCACTGTCATATTTCTTTTCAGCTGTAAGAGAAGTTACTTTTTTGGAGAAAAATAAGGGAAGTCAAAGAAGGAGTGAAATGGTCTCCAGAAACCTTGCAAAACACAGATGACAAAACCAACACATCCAGCTCTCACTGGGCTTTGAATCTTAGGGCTCTGCAGCCTTTTGCATCAACTGCTTTAATTTTTCTGATGCTTGAGATAAAGCATATTCTGCCCAATACTCCACAGTGTCTGGAGCCCAAGCAGCTCAAACTTTCCAACTGTCTCCAACTCTTTTGAATTCAGCCACACAAACAGAGTCCACAGTGCTTAAGGGCAGCTGAAAACTGCTGTTACCTGTAAATATGTGCTGCACGTAATCAGGGTGCTTCTCAGCAAAGCTTTTGTTGGCCTCCTTTATTTTGTCAGTCTTGTTCTCTTTCTCAAAAGGTGTGTACAGAACAGAAAAAGAGACTTCTCCACTAAGGGCTTCTTGAGTCATAGCCTAGAAAAGGGCAAAAAAATTAGACACTTAGTTAAAAAAACCCAAACAAAACAGCCAGGTCGTTTGGATGGAGACTCCATGAACCAGGAGTTGGTCTCAGTGGTCCTTGGGGGTCCCTCCCAGCTTGGCATATCCTGTGATTCCTTCCCAGGCTGTCAGTTGTTACCTGCCAGTACAGCTGGATGAGGTCACTGGTCTCCAGCCCAGCTCCTTCAGCCAAGACGTACAGATACTGCGCGACCATGGCGCTCCTGAGGACAAAAGCAGCAGAGGAGTGTGCAGGCAGAGAAGGGGATCTGTGGCCAGACTGAAAGGAGGTCCTATTCACAGAGTGTCACGTGAGGTTGATACCAAAGGTTACACAGAACTCCAAGTCCTTGTCCAACTTTTAGAAAAGTACCAGCAAACACATTTTTAGCTCGCTAAACTCTTGCCAGCAAATAGCCCTGGATGTCATTTAGGGCCGCAAGTGGGATTATTCACGTTAACATGAACTGGGAAGACTGGAGCTCTGCTGCCCCTGAGATCACACACACAAAGCCAGTGCAAAGTTCCTACGGATTTTGGAAAAGCCTGGCTCTCGGAGGATGCGTCACTGCCGAGAGCTGCACGGAAAGGGATGCAGAGGAGCCCTGTGGAAGCCCGAGCAGCAGAAGTACCTTGCAGCCTCCGAGTATCTGTGCAGGCACCGAAAGCAAGCGGCTTGGCGCAGGTGACTGCGGAAGTGAGAGGGGTTCTGAATGATGCTCCTTGGAGACAGAAGAGGAATGGACAAGCTTAGACTGAGGTTTCTTACGTCATTAAAGCTTCTAAGAATCAAACGGTGACTGAGGCAGACACTGTATGCACTTCTGCTCTACAACTCAATGCTACATCTCCAGTGTCAGGTGAACTCTCTCTCCCTCTCCCTCTCTCTCCAGCTGTGGTCGATGAAGAAAATAGTACTAAAAATATTACTTAAAGGTTAATTTCATTGTGGTTTTATCCTAAATGCAATTTCATTAGGGGTTTGTGTATTCTAGAAGAAATGTTTCAGGGGCAATATTCTCTCTTGCCTTCGGCGTGTAGGTAGCATAAGTAAAACTGCTACAGCACAAGTTCTTGTTAACCCCCAGCTCCCCAGGCAGGAGCAGCAGGTGTCTGGCCCATCTCCCTGGAAACATTATGCATCTGGAATGTTTCAGAAGGTGAACCTGAGTTATTTTGAAATACTCTTTGTACAAGGCATAGGTGCAATGTGGCTGAACCTTGGCCTGTGTATTAGACCCTTCACTTCAACAGATGCCATTAGTCCAATCGAAACACCAGTGCCCCATGTAAGGTGTGTTTTCCTGATCCTTCTTTTCTCACCATTAGACTGGCTCTTCCTGCACTGCAGTTATTCCTAGTCTTTGTTTCACGTTGGATTTCAGTCTTAGCAGTGAATCTAATCCATATTTTCTCTCACCTGTGTGAATGTTGCAGAGCAAGGTCAGGCTGCCCCAGTTTTAAGTAGCAGATGACGAGCTTTGACTCAATCCAACTGGCAAGCCTGGAAATATCATCTGCAGAGGACTTCAAGGGGTCCTCTGTAGCAAAGCCTTTACTGCAAAGCTGCACATGAAACAAAACCATGATTTCCAAATATTAGAATACACCATGTGCTGCTAGGTGGAAATACTTTTTGTGACTGATCAGTGGAGAAAACCGAAGTCTCACAGACTGTGGCTCTAACTGAAGTCAGCATTACAAAAATCAGTACAGAGGACAGAAAGGTCTTTCAGGGATGTTTTGTTTCTTGCTTCTGGGGAAAGCTGGATTAAGAGACTGCTGAGAAGCCCCAGCCCTACAATTCTGTGATGTCCCAATCACTCTGTCCGCAATCCCAGGGATTCATTTCTTCATCCCTTTTCCTGGTATGTCCATTCACCAGCCTTTCCTCTTAGGAGGAGACAAGCCCTCCTTTCCTCTTAAGTGACCCGTGGTGCTGTCCCTACCACAGCTCATTTCAGAATATAGGGGGCAAAAAAGCACTTTAAAATGACGATACTTTATCATTTTACTCACTAGCTGCTGTAATATTTATCACTTAAAAAAAATTACTTCAGTATTGTAGAAAAAAACAGGGATAGGATATTTGAGGATAGGATAGTTGCTTGTGAACTGGAAAGCCCCTAATATTTGACAAATGCTTTTGAATGAAGTTTGGCAGAACAGTGCTAAAAGAAGTGCAGGCGGTCCCTTTCTCAGGGTTTCAAGTGCCTGGCTGAAGAGATTGGAGTCAGAGTGGAGAGAAAACATTATCTAGGGCAGAGTGAAAACTCCCAAGTATTGAGAGGGCACTTGTTGCTGATTAAACAGTGCTGGGATTAAAAAGAGGAGCATTTTTTTCATGCTATGGGACTTCAATTTCCTCTACACGTTAATACAGTTCAGAACTTGGAGAAAAATACAAAATTACCTGAGATTCTCTGGTTCAGTCCAACACTTCCCCCCTTCTGCGGTTTATTTAGAACTCCTAATTCTCACATCTCAGGTGAAATTGCATCTCGGGGTTTCTCTTCAACCCTAAGCATTCCAGCTTGGTGCTCCTGGTTCCCTTTGCTAGTCCTGCCCCAGGGAGTGCCGGGACAGCTCCGCCGTGGCTTTACCGGGGGGTCACACCCCTTTAGCCCCGTACCTCCAGTGCCGTGGAGAACTTGGCCGCGGCTGCTGCGAAATCGCGCTGCGTGTACCGAGCGCTGCCGTCCCGCAGGGCGGCCTGGAGCGCAGCGCCAGCGCGGTGCCACACGCTGTCCCCTGCGGCTGGGGCAGGAGCCTGGCCCGCTGCTGCTGCCACTGCAGACATCAGCGGCTCGCCAGGCTCCGCCTCAGTGTCCGCCTCATCAGCGCCGATCAGCTCCGCTTCTATTTCCCTGAGTCTGGAGAGAGGAATGGGAAGCGGAGGGCCCGGGAATGTCCCTGTGCCGCTCTCTGCTGGCGTTTCTGCGTTTGTCCCGGACAGATTTCCATGGCTTTCTGCTTTATCTGCGCCACTCTGCGGTCGTTCTTTGTGCTCTTCTGCCTCCTGCAAGAGAAGGAGCAGGAGGTGAGAGGAGAATCGTGCGATTTAAAGTCATTTCAGAGAACCCCAGCATGGTTTGGGCTGGAAGGGACCTCAAGGATCATCTCATTCCACCCCCCTGCCATGGGCAGGGGCACCTTCCACTATCCCAGGTCACTCCAAGCCCCGTCCAGCCTGGCCTTGGACACTTACAGGGATGGGGCAGCCACTGCTTCTCTGGACAGCCTGTGCCAGGGCCTCAGCACCCTCACAGCCAAGAGTTTCTTCCTAAAATCCAATCTAAATCTCTTTCACCTTAAAGCCATTCCCCTTTGTGCTTGTCACAACTTGCCTTTGCAAAATGTCCCAGGAAAGCTTTGTTTTGTTTCCAGAAGCGATTTCGGAAAATACTTTACCATGGATTTTAGCACCAAATAGGGTGACATGAAGGGGCAATATGTTGCAATTAGTTGCCTTTCATTCTTTTAACTTTACTGGATGCATTGGGATAAATAGATTTGGAACATATTATTACATTAAATTGAATGAAGGAAAGAAAACAGAATGAAATAAAATGCCAAGTATCTGGGAAAAAAATGTCTTCTCATAGTCCTGAGTGGAGATCTAATGTTCCTTCTCTGCCTTATCCTGCTAAAAGGAGGGCAGGTATTCCGTCCTATGAATCGCTCCAAACCGAGCCTAGGGACGCTTGTGAGACGGCGTCCAAGAGCAGGCGTTTGCTTTATTCGGTGCCGGCTGTGCACACACCCACCCCAGGCACACGGCAGATTACCATGTACGGTTACATTTTATGTATATTCATTATTTGCTTTCGAAAAGATGTGGTTATGCAAACTACTTTTTGGAACTCATTATTGTCATTAGCACACGCAGAGCACAGGGCTCCCTGGTGGTTGTGCTGAGGAAGGCTTCAGGTCTTCCTCAGGGGGTGTCTTGATGAAGGCCGTGTGTCTTCTCCACTGTGCGCTTTTCACCTTTCTCCTCTAGGCATGCACAGTCTCAGCTGTTTCAGCAGTTTCTTCACTGGTTTTAGCAAGCTTTGTCCTTCATTCTTGCAAGTTTTGTCTTGCCAAGTTACATTCCGTGTCTTCAGCTTATGGCTAACATTTGCTAACTTTTAACACTGTATCTTATGCTTTCATAATGCTTTCACAAGGACAGTGATCTTAACCCTTTCACCTATTCCAAAGTACCACCTGAAGATGCCTCTTCTGATCCCAACAAGAATGGGTGTTCACTGATGGAGAACCAATTTCAAAATCTACTTAAACCTATGAAATCTATTTCTGCACTGAGCACATTGAATATGCTTAGGACATGGATTCCTGTGACCACAGCAGAATTAAACAGTGCCATCTGAGATCAGATTCCTGTTATAGTTGTACATGTTCACTGTCAAAGACGTTGTTAAACTGACCAAGCAGAGGAAAGAAGTCTCCTCTGAGGTACAGTGGGGATCCAGAAGTCAGGCACGGAGAAATGAACCCCACTCAGGGACAGGAGAGCCATGGCTGAGCAGCTTCCCCTTTGCAGGGTTCCTGCAGTTCCTTTCCCTTAAGTGCCAGTTCAAAACGGTCCTGAGTCAGCTCAGCAGAGTTGTACTCACCTCAGAGGCTGTTGAGGAAGATCCCTGTTGAGAAGACATGTGAGAAGGGAACTGCTGGTTCACTCCAAGCTCCTGGACCACCTGGAAGAATACAGGGATGAGCACACTCGCGTTTGCATGGCTGTCCCTGAGGCAGTTGGTCCTAAATGTTTTCCCAGCCTTCCTCAGCTCAGGAATTCCAGCTCAGCTCTTCCTCCCCTCCTTAGGAATCCTTTCAGCCCCAGAGTTTGAAAATGAAACAACCTGCAGGAACTGTCTTACCTGATTAGAACACCAGAAGGGAAGTTGTTCAGAGCCCCATCCAGCCTGACCTTGAATATTTCCAGGGCAACCTCTGTTTGCTGTGGGCAACCTGTGCCAGGGCCTCTCCACCCTCCTCACCATTCCTCCTCCAGGGAGGAATTTCTTCTCAATATCCAACTGAACCCTGCCCTTTGTCAGTTGGAAGCCATTCTCCCTTGTGCTGTCCCTGCAGGTCCTTGCAAAGTCCCTCCCGGGCTCTTCCTGAGTCCCTTCAGGTGCTGGAAGGAGCTCTAAGGTCTCTCCCAAGCCTTCTTCAGGCGGAGTGGTCCCAGCTGTCCCAGCCTTTCCCAGAGCAGAAGTGCTCCAGCCCCCTGAGCACCCTCTGATCCTTCCTGTGGGCTCCTCTGGGCCGCAAGGAATCATCTGGGAGGGGACTGGGAGAAACCCATTGCAGCCTCTGGCAGGTGCTGAGGCTGGCTGTAAACTGGGGTGCTGGCAATGCAGTGAAAAGCTGCTCCCTCGTTAGTGGCCGTGGTGATGGGAGGAGGAGATGTGGGTGTGCCCTGGCATGGCCAGGAGTCCCCGTCCCCTGCCAGGCCTGTCCCCAGGCCAGCACCAAAGCTGCCGCCAGCTCTGGAACAGCCCCCCGGGAATGCCCTGTTGTTCCCAAAGGGAACTGTTCCCCGTGGGACAGCCCAGGCCCACGCAGAGCCCCTCTGGGCCTGGCCCAGAGAGAGCTGCCCCTTCCCCACTCACCTGCTGGGGCTCCATCAGCCGTTCTGGCAGTTGCTGGGCTCCAGTTCCACATCCAGGGCGGTTGGAGAGTCCCCGCCCCAGCCCAACTGCTCCCTGCCCCAGCACCTGCCCCCCCAGCCCTTCCCCAGCCCCCCAGGCCCCACGGCCTGGCCACCCCAAACACGATGGGGCACATCGGGCACCGCTCCTGCTCCGCAGCTGCTGCTCGGCAAGGGGGGAACGGCTCCAGGCCCAGGTCCACTGAGGGCAGTCAGGAGCTCCCAAATCAATCCCTCCTTCCCCTCCTGGGCTTCACCTGCAGCTGGGCAGGGGCTGACACTGCGCTGGGCTTGTGCTTGTGCTTAAAATGATCCCAAAGACCATTTTCCTGTGGGGGAGCAGCTGTCACTGTGCAATTGGTGGCTGAAAGGGATGTGACCCAGGTGCAGACATGTCTCTGTCATTTCCGACAGCATGTCTCTGGTTTTCAGAGCTGCTGAACACAACTCTGCTGAAGTTAAACACAGGCTTTGCTGTCAATCACTTTGAAAACCAAACTCAGAATTTCTAACAGCTCTCATCTTGTCTCCGCCTGCTGTTGTCCATAATTAGATTGAAGATTTTTTTAGATTTTCATGTGAAAGGGCGTTTCAATGTGTTCTTCCTGCAAGTATTGCAGGCAAGTGACCAATTTTACTTGTGCCTTCCTTTCAAGCCTGGGAGTATCTGACTTTCATTAAAGTCATTTTTAAATGCACCTCAGAGCTTAAATAATTCAAAGCATCTTTCTTCCCAGCAAGAATATAATAGGTCTTTGGTTCAATCTGCCTTAAAACAAATTGAGGATGACCATGAAAAATATCTTAGAAAATATGAATTTGTTTGTTCCTAATCTGAATGTCCAACTGGACAAACCCTCCTGTGGTTTGGTGCAGAAATTCAAGTCAGATTTCTTTTGTACCTTTGAACTTGCAGGATAATTTGATTGCTTTTTTCAGCAGCCTAATGACAGTAAAAAAAAATGAGGTTTGTCTTTTTGGTATGGTGGGAGTCTTTTATTATTTATTGATTTTTATTTTTTTCGAAACTCTCCAATCTTGCACTTTATTAATAGTGGCCACAGTAAAATTAAAATAAGTCTTTCATTGCAATGGAGAAGTTACAAATTTTGCAGCTGCTTGCCCTGCCCTGTTCTATGTCATTGCTGTGTGTGAAGCCTCTGGGCTTCTGCTTCTGGGGTTCCCTCTCTCACTGGTTTTGGAAATTTGATGGCAGTGCTCACATTTTAGAAAGAAGACTTCATTCCAATTAAATTTACTGCCTGAGCCCTTCCAGTCCAGGTGCTTGAAGCTTGTTTTCTAATGGTGTTGGTTTTCTCAGCTTCTGTTAATATTTGTGATTTTATAACAAAATGTTCTTGGATGTCATTTTGCAAGATTCTGTAATCAGCTTGCTATTTTGCTCTTGGATTTCTTAGTGCTGGCTCAGAACTGAATGCAGCATTTTGGGAGGGAACCCGTCAGTCTGAGATAGGATTCTCTCAGCAGCAGCTGTTTTGCACATCTGAACTAAGGTAACAGGAAGCCACGAACTGAATATCCCGCCCATTGCAGAACCCCCAGTGCTCAGTGTGGAGCCAGCTGGTGACATCTCTGCCGTCCCCAGGCCCCGCTGTCTCTGTATCCCTGTGGCTAGTGGGCAGCGGGAGCTGGTGCGATGGGCACGTGGAGATCCTGCAGTGCTGGACATGGGGCAGAGTCCTGGACGAGCAGGGGGACGTGCAGGGCCAGCGTGGTGTGCCGGCAGCTGCGGGACGGCGAGGCAGAGACAGCCGACACTCCCCGAAACCTCAGCGGGACCGGGAGCCGTGGGGCTGTGAGGGGGCCCTGGGCAGGGCACCAGGCCGACCTGGCCCTGTGCAGCACCTCCCTGCCCGAGCGGGCACCGTCTGCAGAGGTCGTGGAGGATGTGGGACTCATTTACTGTGTTTTACTGTTTATCGTGTTTCACCTCCGGAGTTTGGTGGGGCTTTTGGGTTGTGGTTATTTGTTTACTTATTTTATTGCTGGTGGGTTTAGTGTGGAGTTTTGGGAGGGGTAGAGGGGAGGTGGTTCTTTTGTTATTATTTTTAATTAATATCTTTTCAGGTTTTTAATTAGCAGAAACCCTTCCCTGCATGTTTGCCGCCAGATCTAGGGTGAAAGGAGGTGGAAGTTGGTGCAAAGGAGCTGTGACCTCACTACAGAATTCAGAAGTCTCATGTGACAGAAAGTGAGGCAGGTCCCAGGTAGCCACTGGGAGAAAGGGCTGGGGGCTGGAGGTGATGAGCAGAGCTGTCCATCCTGTGTTGGGCCACGAGGAACTGTTTCTCCATTGGTCATGATCTCCTTAGGAAACCCTGGATCAAGGTCAGCTGCACAATGCTGCTATCATGTCTTCAAAGGGGTCATTGGAATCTTTCTCTCTAATCCTCCAATGTCTAATTAGCTGTATAATCCTTGAGGACTTGACAAAGGGGGTGGGAAGGCAACGACTCATTAGGCCTTTCTCCATTTTAATGAGCCCTGCAGTGTATTTGGTGTTCTGAGTCCAGGATCCTCAGGTCCTGAGAGGAGATAGCAGCAGTCCCTCAAGAAATCCAAGTCAGAAGAGAAACCCAAAGTGTCTTGGAGCATTCAGAGTTGCCACTGAAAGCCCTTTCTGATGGAGCCTCCCCAGGGCCTCCTTCGAGCCAGTCACTGGAGGCTGTGATTGCAGGCAGGCAGAGGCACTGGGCAGGTGGCTCTGGTGCTGAGCAAAGCCTTTGTCTGATGGAGCAGAAGGGCCAAGGCCTGAATCCCGGCCTCTGGGATGGGAGATCCTGTCCTTCCCAGAGCCCAGGGCTCTCCCTGGAGGCAGCCTGGGCTGTGAAGGGCAGTGCCCAGGAAGGACAGCAGTGTAACAGTGCCCAGCGTCCCCAGGGCTGCCTGGACACAGCCCCAGTGCCACGAGGACAACTTGTCTCCTCACAGACCTCACTGGTGCAGACAACTGCCATGGCCAAGGGCACCAAGAGCTCAGGCCCTTGCAGGCAGCTTCAAAGCTCTTGGGGAAGGACCCTCTGGGAAGGCCAGGACGGGGAGTCCTCTTTCCTCATCAGCCTTGTCGCAATGAGCGCCACTGACCACTGCCCAGGCCAGCTCCTGCGGTGTGCGACAGGAGTGGGAGCAGCTGGAGGCTCTCGGCTTTAAAGCTGCTCCTCAGGAGTTCAGCTCTGCCCAGGGGAGCTGAAGCTCCAGGCACAGTGGCTGTCAGCAGTCCCGACGAGGGAGAGGATAAAAAGTAGCAAGGAGGCTTGCCACACGGGATAACCCAAGTTTATTGGAGGCAACTCCCAGGAGACAAGCCTCCAGCAGCTCCAGGGAACCCCTTATAAAGGGAGGTGTTACAATGGGGATGGCTTAACTGGGGACCAATAGAAATCTCTGAGGGATGTGGACGAGGATAGACATTTCCTTGGGCCAATAGCCCCAAGGGGAGGAGGGGAAAGGGATCACATGCCCCAATGGGGCATCGAGGTTTAGGGGACTTCCAAAGGGGGAGGTATCTAGAGGGGTAGGGTCTCGGGGGATTGATGGGGACCATATAAGGGTAAATTGGGAGGTTTCACATGATGGACCCTGGACCTTCGGGAACAACAGGAGGGGTTTGGGTGATTGATAGGGAAAGAGCTAGAACAAGGGGAGGAGAACAACCATGTAGGGAGCACCAGGGGAGAGGCTTGGCTCTGGGGGAAACCAACTGGAAATAGGAGTGGGGAAGGTAGGGATGAACCATTGGGGTACAGAAAACTTATCTAAAAATACAATAAAGGTATCGCATCACCACAAGCCTCATCCTCTCTCAAGCACTCAGCCCAGTCCTGTTTGCTCTTTCACCACCGCCCCAGGTTTGGATTCCTTTGCACCAGCTGCTGCCTTTCTGAGCCATGGTAATTCTGCCCAGGCCAGCAGTGCCATGAAATGAGTCTGTTCCTTCCATGAGCTCTGCTGGCCTGCTGCTCCTCACACTGTCATCCAAGAGATCCCACCATGAGGAAGAGATTTTTTACCCCGAGGGTGGTGACAGCAAGGAACAGGCTGCCCAGGGAGCTGTTGGGTGCCTCATCCTTGGGAACATCCAGAGCCACGTTGGACAGGGCTTTGAGCAGCTTGCTCTGCTTGAAGATGTCCCTGCCCATGGCAGCTGGTTGGACTAGATGGCCTTTAAAGGTCCTTTCCAACCCGGCCCATTCTATGATTCCATCATTCCATGATCCCATGAGCGACTGCGCTTCAGGATGAGCCGTCCTCACCCATCCCTGAGCAGTTGGCACAAGGGACCTTGAGTGCAGAGGGACCTTGACATGCTCAGGGATTTGGCCAATGTAAACATCCTGATGATTTTCCCTAATCCCTCAACTCTTAGGTTGAGACTTCAGGAATGTAGTCAAAATGAAGAGGTTTCAACCTAAAGAGACAAATTCAACCACATGGATTTTGGAGACCCAATTCTGCATTCATGCCAACGTATTTAGCTCCTCAGCCTGTCTTCAAGTAGATTCTGCAGAGTCTAGAGCCATGTGCATGGACAGGCACAGTCCCTCCCAGAGGAAGGGTGTATGACCATCTCCTAGGCTGACATGCACATAGGAGGCCACCAGCCCCAGTGCCCACTTGTGCCAGGCCTCCAGGATGGGTGCGACTCATTCAGCAGGACCCTCTATTCCTGCAACAGCTCCTTGGGCTTCCTCTACCCTTCCCAGCGGCTCCCAAAATGCTGGGAGCTTTACTTTTGGCTTTATCCCTACATCCTGGGGCAAGGTTTGTTAAATTCCTGCTTTGCAACTTGCCCTGCTTCCATGTCCTGTTTGCTGCCTCTTTGTGCTGGAGTTCTGTCTGTTCAGCCAGCAGAGAAGGATGCTTATTTCACGGGAACGTGGAGAAATCCTTCTTGTCCTGGCAGGAAGCTTTCCTGCAAGGCCTGTAAGATCTCCTGAGCTCCTTCAGCCTTCAGAGCTGCCTTTACCATGGCACCTCTTGGATCACTCTCCCAGTACATCAAATTCTTCTCCTCTGGAGTGCCCTGGCCCACGCCGTGCTGCTGCCCTTGCTCCCTGCCCTTTGGCATGTGAGACGCCCCGATTTCATTGTCATGACAGCCAAGGTGGACACTGCTGACCCCATTCCTGAGCAGCTTCTCCTGTTGGTCAGCTCCAAGTCCCAGTGAGTATCACCTTTCTTAGCCCACCTGGCAGCCCATCCAAGGAGTTGTCCAAAACTCCTTCAGGGCTTTTGGCACCTCATTGCTTTGCCTGGCCAGGGAATGCCAGGACAATTCTAGTCCTCCATAGGAACCTGCTCCTTTTCCTGGAGATGTGGGACCACCTCTGGCATTTGTGCCTGACCTCTGACCAGCTCACTCCCGCCTTCTGTCCTCATCAATCCCAATTATGGGAGTTGAGAGAATACACTCACACACGGGTGTCTATTCCGTGCACGCATGTACAGAGGCAAGAGGAAACTCACCTGCTGTGGCTTAGTGGAAGGTGTGGGATGGGAACTGGGTATCCCTCAAGTGCTGGGAACACAAACCCAGGATGAGATGCCTCCACTGGCCCATCTGGATCCCTTCCCTCAGCAGGGGTAAAGGAGATCGCATCCTGGGGAGATCACTGCCTGGGTGTCCTGTGCAATAACAAGATGAAAAAGGATATTGAGTTGCAACTTCACCTCTGAGAGGAGGAATGATGCCTCTGGAAATAAGTTAGTCTCCCCAGTGCAGGCAGTGAAACCTCAGTGCTCGCTTCAGGCTGTGTCGTGGGTTAGCTAGCATGGTCTCAGAAATGATGTTCTCGGAAAGGAGTGCTTACAACTTCCCCCATGACCTGACAGAACCTATCAGCTGGCCAGTTTGAATATGGACAATTCTTTAAGCCACTTAAAGTTGTGACCGCCTCTGTGATGCACACTTAAGAATAGACAAACTCCCCCTCCAAGCTCTCTCTCGTTTCCGGTGCTGGGACAGGTGGCTGCGGGGCCCGAGCGGGGGCCAGTGGGCCCAGCCGGGCCCTGCTCGGGCCAGGCCAGGCCGGGTCACGGCCATCCTGGAGCCGATGGACCTGTTCCACCCACAGAACCCCCCCCACAGCCTTGCAGTTGGCAGCCGGAGCGGCTCGGCTCTCCCCCCTCTCCACTTCGATTAGCAACATTCAACATTCCAGCTGCAAAGCTGCAAGGCCGAGGTGAGATTAACCCTTTTAGTGCTGTGAAGAGCTGAAAACCTGAGGGAAGAGAGAGAGGAAATGCTTAAAGCTGAAATTCTGTTGTGAAGCTATGATATATCAGAGTATCCCATTGTAATTTCATGAAGATCTGGGGGGTGGGGTGTTCAGCTCGTAAGCAAAAGCACCTGCGCTGAGATAGGCAGATGCTGACGCAGCTGTAATTTCATGAGAAGTTTGGACAGGGAGAGATGAACCAGATGAGGACTTTTGCTCCAAATGGGAAAGAAGAAACCTCAGTTCCTAGAGATGCTCCCAGAGATAGTCCTAAAGATGAAGATGAGGAAGACCCTTTGCTCCCAGGGAAGGAGAAGGGCCTCTGTTTTTGTTTCTGAACGGCTCAACCTTAAAACTGTACCCCAAAACCTTCAAGAGCAGACCCTCGAAAGCAGTTGTGGGAAAAGCTGCAAGTCGGGGTAAGGGACTCACACGCAGGCAGAGAGACTCCTCTTCCTAAATGGACTGAACAATATTTGAAAGTGGGCGGCTGACTCATTGTGATAATGTGTTCATAGCATGAGCAGAGAGACTTCTCTTTCTAAATGGACTGAACAAGGTTATTATGGAAGTGGTAAACAGACTGAACATCTTAAGGGTTGTCTTTTTACATTGTCAGTGGGAGAAGGGAGGAAGGCGGGGGGAGGAGGAGAGTTCTCAAGGTGTGGTATGATTTTTTTTCTCTTCTTTTAGGTCTGTTAATAAACTTCTTTATATTCTTTCAAGTTTGGTGCCTGCTTTGCGTTTCTCCTAATTCTTATCTCACAGAAGGTAAACAGTAATGAGTATTTTGGACCAAACCACTACACTAAATTGGTGTTTCTGCCCAGTTACAAACCCAACCTGCTACAGGGGTGGAGGGAAGCACTTTGGTATCTGCTGAGGAGATGGCCCGGTTCACAAGCTCAGGCCTTGCTGCTAGAAGATCCTGCTTTGCTCTTGCTGGAGGCCATTCCCTACCAATGCATGGCCCTCCATTGTTCCTGGATCAAGGTGGACCCGTGGCAACAAGTCTGTCCTGTGTCCATGTGACAGCAGAAAAGGGCAGGACACGTCTGCTTCCAGCACTTGTCTTGGCTGCTCCCTCAGGGTGCTGGCACCATCATGAGAGACACAGAACAGCTTCTCCTCCCACAGCTATCCCTATCCTCTGCGCTTCCCCAGGTGTCTGCCTTGATATTCACCAGGGACCTCCCTGTTTGTGGCCGTCCATTGCCCTGCTCAGCAGGGACGCAGTTGTGTTTGGACGTGAGCTGCCACAGCCAGACACGCAGCAACTGGAGCGCTGAATATCAGAGGCCGAGCCAATTCTTTTTTTTTTTCCCAAAGTGCAAGAAAGACAGACAGAAAAGCACAAGGAAGCATGACAGTGTCTCTGTAGAGTTTCTTTGTCCTGTGAAACTCAGCAGCTGTGGGTGTTCTGGTGCTACTGATGCCTTAGGTTTTAACTTTTATATTTTTCAAATTCTGTACTGCCTGGTGTGTAACTCTGAAGTTTCTTGTAGCCTGTTAATTTCTGCTCTCTCATGCTAGCTAGACATAACAAAGCCTCTCTGGGACTGCTCTTCAAGGATACCCAGACCTAGGCCCAAAAAGTATAAACCAAAGAGCCTCTAAGGGCGGCAAGTGGAGGGGAAATGACATCATTTAACTGAAGTGTTAATTGGATAATTAACCCTGATATGCAAATGAAACAAACCATAAAAGTGTGAAGAACTTGTGACCTGTTGTCCATCTTGGGGTCCATCTTGGCAATAGCCTCTGGCTCCCCAGACCTTTGAAGGCCTTTCAAATAAATACCTACTTTTCTTCCCTTACTCCTGTCTAGTCTCTTGTCTTGGGGTGACCTTATGATGTGTATCCCATATCGCTGCCTATGCCCAGAAATTAATTTTGTGCCTTTCTATGCCCCTAAACTGAGCCTGAGAGGGGGAAGGAAAACTGAGAGAAACTTTTCCAAAGCAGTTTGTAGCTTGTTCAAGGTCACACACAGATAGCAATTTGTTTCCTAGCTGTGGCAGAGGGGGAGGAAGCACCCAGCTTGCTGCTCCCAGGACAGTTTTTTTGGCCAGTGGTTCAGCTGCTTTTTCTCTGGAGAGAGACTGAGAGTTGAATTGAAGAGGAGGATGAAAGCAGATGTTCCCGCACTGGAAGTGCTGTCAGTTTGTTTCTTCAGCACTGTCAAAGCTGGGCCCTCTCCCAGCGGGGTTGGAGCCTCAGCTGTGGCTGGAGGCAGCTGCAGGAATTCCCAGTGTCTGGGAGTGGCTCTCCAGTCCTTGGCTGAGACAGCTTCCCCCAGCTGATGGGTGGCTCTGGGTGATGGTGCTACAGGCAATCTTTGGCAGTGATGACTGGGGACATTGCTGAGCTGCTCCTGCTGTGATTCTTTGCTGCTTTGAACTGCAGGAAATGACACAGTTCCTTCAGTTGGTGTCTGTGTCTTTGGTGCTGGCCCTGGCCACTGGTACAACAAAATTGGTGTAGTCTGGCCGGATCACACCAAAATGTCACTTTTTAAATGTAAATGTAAGGAATCAGTCCTGTCTGAAATCCTGGATGGGAAGAGCTTCCCTGGAGTTCGCTGGCTCTGGAGTGGGCTGCGGTCGGAGCACCGTGAGAGCAGTGGGGCAGTCGGTTAAAAGGAGCTGAAGCGCTGGATGTCTTAAAATGCATCCAAAAACTGGATATGGAAAAAGGAAAAGAGCTTGTGGGTTTGGGAAGACGAGGATGGATTTTGTTAACAGCATATTGGAAACAGCACCAACAAGGAACAATCGTTGTTGGAACGCTCCCACATGGAGCAATAGAAGAAGTTTTTAATCTTGAGCTTGAATTTCTTTGTGCAAGTGAACTAGTAATAATATCATAGTTTATATATATATAAAATAATATTTATATTGTATAGATAATAAATAATAATGTGAAATGGTGCTGACAATACGAATTCTTTAGCTATGGCTGCTCAGGGATGTAACACTAAATACCCTCCAGAAAATGCTTGGCCAGGACCCAAAGGTCACTGGTAAATTTTGTGAGATTGCACACAATGAATAAAGGAGGAAGGGATGAAATTGGCTGTTTTTATAGGGTTTGCTGATACTGAGATCTGGAATGCTTTGTCTGTTCCTGTGAAGAAGACAGTGATGAAGACTGCTGGGTTTTTCATATCCCAGACTATCCACAAGCTGCAGGATTGGTTGAACAGATTAAGGGGTTGTTAAAAGAGCAGCTGAAAAAATGAGGAGATGGGAACCTGTCCTGATGGAGAACCCATCTCCCAGATGTGCTCCATACCCTTAACAATGGGCCCGCTGGGGAAATGGAAACCCCTGGGTGTGCCCGGCTGCACCCAGTCTGCAAATCCACCCATGGACAGGGGGACTTGGACTTCCTGGGAAATCGTTCTGGGTGCGATGGGCCCTGACAGGGCCACCCCAGAGGCTGCAGGGCTGGGCCTTTGTGCATTAGGATTAATTGGGATAAATCAGAAGCAAGTGAGAGTTATCAATGCAGGAATAGGAATTCAGATTCCTCTGGGACACTTTGGTTTGATAACTGCTCGGTGGAGCTTGGCCCTGCAAAGCGTTCATGTCATGGGAGGAGGAATTGATGCAGATTATCAAGGAGAAATCAAAGTAATTCTGTTAAACCATAGTGAACAAGACTGAATTATTCAACCCCATGACAGGCCAGCACAATTATTGATACTGCAGTTTTATAAACAATTGTGAAAAAAGGAGATCCACCTCAAATGACCACTGTTGGTGGAGATAAAGGGTTTGGATCCAGCAGTCCTAATAATGGAGCCAGAGTGTGGGTCCAGAGGCCCAATGGCCCTCCCAAGGCATCTGAAGGAACAGCTCCGGCGAAAGACAGCAGTGTTTGAATCCTGCAACCTGGGCAGGAACAATGGGAATGTGTCCCTGCAGCCAAGTGTTCTGTGTGAGAACAAGGAGATGTTACAGGACATTGTTTTACAGATCCTGCCAGACCAAATCTCCCTGTTTGCCCCAACGGCCCCTGTGGAAAATGCTCTGATCCACGGGGCTCTGTGTGAAGGCTGATGTGACACTGAGTGACTTCCACACAAATTCCAGCCAGGAGCCTGGGTGCCCCTCAGGGACTGGGACCCAGGACCCCACCAAGCCCTGTTACCCCCCGACACCGCAGTAAAGCTGAACAGCAAAGGACCTTGGGGACATTATTTTGGAATTTAAAAGCATCATCTCCGTGGACAATCAAATTATTGTTCCTAACCCAAATGAGACTGAGGAAAAATAGTGATGCCTCCCTTTAGGGTGCTTCAGCAACAACTGCAAGGAAGAGTTTCATGTTAAGAGAACATTTTCCACCCAAAGAGTGCCTTGGATTTCAGAAAGCCAAAGATTCTGGTTCACCCTGTGCCCCATGTGCGCTGCCTCGTCCTGTGGAGTTCACATTAACAAGCTTTAGCTTCAATTATTAGAAGAAGTAGCAAATGATACTGTTAAAATATCCAACAGCACATCCTGTGAGCTCCAACAAACACGAACGGGGGCTCTGCAGACCCGCATGGCCTTGGATTATCTGCCTGCTGGCCAAGGAGGAGCCTGGGCTATTCTAGGACAGGAATGCTGCACTGTTATCAGTGATGGGTTTGAAGTCCAACAGTCAGGAATCACCTCGATGGGAAGAGCAGTAGAAGAGTGGCAGAAAGAAGAAAATTCTTCTTGGTGGGATTGGCTTCATGGCTGCCGCAAAATGCATTTGTGGCAGTCACCGTAATCACTGCAGTGTGAGCACTTGGTGTGTTATGATTCCATGTCAGAGCTGTTGTGATACTTTGTGCTGGGAAATGGAGCACTGAGACTTGTCTAAAAAGAGACACAGTCTCAAGAAAAAAGGGGGATTTGATAAATAACAGAGAATAGCAACTAATGAGGCATGTTTTAAAAGGAATGTGAATTGTAGCTCTGAGTGATGACCTTGAGCAGCACTTAATTGAAGAACAAGAGGCGATGCCTTTATGCCTAATACCTAAATCTAAGACTCTGTTACTGAAAGAATTATTTAGAGTTGTAGTTCATCTCTAGATCAAAGGAGCGATTGAAGTTCCAAGGCCTGAACACCAGGCCCTGAATGAGGCCTGAACAACAGGCCGTGAGTGAAAGCTGACTTCTAGATGAACCTTCCAACCAAAGGTTATCTTTGTATCTCACTCATGAACTAATTAACAAAGTACTATTAACAATATGACCTCTGTGCCTGTTCCTTGGTGAAATGTGGATTGACCTCTCTGTATTTAGAAACTGGACAAGGCCCCATCTGGCTTTGTTTGGGGCTGTAGGATCAAAGTCAACTCCTTTGGTCGCTCCTTGAGCCCTGGCCAGGGTTGGTTAGGAGGAACCCAAGAGGAGGATGAAAGCAGATGTTCCCGCACTGGAAGTGCTATCAGTTTGTTTCTGCAGCACTGTCAAAGCTGGGCCCTCTCCCAGCGGGGTTGGAGCCTCAGCTGTGGCTGGAGGCAGCTGCAGGAATTCCCAGTGTCCGGGAGTGGCTCTCCAGTCCTTGGCTGGGACAGCTTCCCCCAGCTGATGGGTGGCTCTGGGTGATGGTAAAGTCTGAGGGGAACTGGGGCTGGATCTTGGTTAATCACTGCAGGCAATCTTTGGCACTGATGATTGGGTGCATTGCTGAGCTGCTCCTGCTGTGATTCTTTGCACTTTTGCATTGTAATAAACAACACAGTTCCTTCAGTTGGTGTCTGTGTCTTTGGTGCTGACCCTGCTCACCGGCAAAATTGACACTGTGGCCCCATAGAACCAAAGGTGCCTTGTGGCCCTGCGGGGCCTCGTGTGACCCAGGGGCCATTGTGACACTGTGGGGCTCATGGAACCAAGGGGTCAGTGTGACGCTGTGGGGACTCGTATAACCAGAGGTCCATTGTTTTCCTCTCCCTGGAACTGCCCAGTCCAGCTCTCCCTGCCCCTGCAGAGCAGCAGAGTCAGGTCTGGCCCTGCAGCAGGAACTGGAGGTACTGCAGGTCAGGGACAGCGACTCTGTGTGGAATGCTCAGGAGATCCTCAGCTCAGGCAGCTCCTGCAGCCCCAGGGCCAGCCCCACTGGCCAGCACAGCAGCAGAGAGTTGGCCCTGGGGCTCTTCAGGCAGCTCCTGCTGGCCCAGGCACAGAGCAGCCTCTTGCCAGGGCTCCTGTGCATACACACGAGCTCCTGCTCTGCTCCTGGCCCGTGCCAGCTACCACAGAGCCTTTCCCAGGGGAACACGTCTGTGCTGGCCTGAGCAGCCACTGCTGCAGCCCCTGCCCTGCTGCCCAGAGCCCCGAGCTGGGGGTGCTGCTCTGCAGAGCACGGGGGCTGTGCTGCCCGGGGCCATGGGCTGGCTCTGCTGGGCTCGGCTGCTGCAGCTGTGACACAGAGGCAGCTGCTGGTGCTCCCTGCACTGAGCCCTCCCACACAGGCTCTGCTGTGCCCATGGAGGCTGCTCAGAGATGCCTGCCTTGTTCCAGGGCTGGCACATGGGCTGGGGCTGCCCTGGATCCTCCTGGGGAAGCTCCCCGAGGGTCAGACGAGTCCCTGCCCAGACTCCTTTCCCTGTGCCTGCTGTGTCCCCTGGGCTGCAGAGCTCTCATGGCTCACAGCAGACATCAGCCCTTTATCTCTCCATGACCCCATCCTGGACAGGCCTGTGCCCAGTGAGCTCCACTCACTGCTGAGCCCTGGCACACACTGTCCTTGCAGCTCCCCTGTGTTCCCCTGGCAGTTCCCAAGGCCGTCCAGACAAACATTCCTCTGCCATCAGCCCTGGCACAAGCTGGAGAGCCCCAGGAGGGTTCAGCACTGACCATTCACCATCTGATGGGCACTGGCCATCAACACACAAAAGCTGACCCAGATCTGAGTCCCCTGAAGGCCACCCTGGGACCCTGATCTCACCCCACTGAGCCCTGGGAGAACAAGCAAAACATTGAGACCCTTAGGTTTTATTGCTGAGGCAAATACGAAATAAGACCTAATCCTTCCTGCCCTGCCTCCAGGAGGTGCCCTTTGCTGATGGAGCTGCTGTGGTGGAGCCCAGCTGTGTCCCAGCAGTGCCCGTGGCCTGTCCCTGCCTGTGGTCAAAGCACGGACACACAGCAGGACAGTGACCGAGCTGCCCGAGCACTCTGGTCCTGCGCCCACAGAAGGGCTGGGGAGGAGAGTGTGGAACAGCAGATGTGGAAAGAGTCATTGTCCCTGGTTGTGCTGCTGTGCTGGGACTCTTTTCCCCCTCTCCCCTATAACTTCATGCAGGTGTCAAGAGTTGGGATCCCAGATAACCAAGGCCCTGACAGGTAGTTTATTTTGTTTAAATATAGCAATAGCACAAATTTTACAGATTTTACAGAGTTCACAGAGTTTCTGAATCAAATTCAAGAGGCAGAGAGGGAATTAGATGAGGGATGAATAAAAACATTTCACTGAGCACAAAATTATGGCGAGAAGAAGCCATTGACCACCACCAAAGACCTGAGAAGGCAGACTGGGCCAGTCATGAGTTCCATTCTGAAAAATATGCAGCAGAAAACAGGCACTTCTTTGCTTCTGAAAAGTATCCAGTCATCAGTTTCCTCAGGGCCTCCTTGAGCTCCTGGTTCCTCAGGCTGTAGATGAGGGGGTTCAGGGCTGGAGGCACCACCGAGTACAGAACTGACAGGGCCAGATCCAGGGATGGGGACGAGATGGAAGGGGGCTTCAGGTATGCAAAAAAGGCAGTGCTGATGACCAGGGAGACCATGGCCAGGTGAGGGAGGCACGTGGAAAAGGCTTTGTGCCATCCCTGCTCAGAGGGGATCCTCAGCACGGCCCTGAAGATCTGCACATAGGAGAAAACAATGAACACAAAACAGCCAAAGAGCAAACAGACACTAATGGCAAGGAGGCCAAGTTCCCTGAGGTGGGATTTGGAGCAGGAGAGTTTGAGGATGTGTGGGATTTCACAGAAGAACTGGCCCAGGGCATTGCCCTGGCACAGGGGCAGGGAAAATGTATTGGCCGTGTGCAGGAGAGCGTAGAGAAAGGCACTGGCCCAGGCAGCTGCTGCCATGTGGGCACAAGCTCTGCTGCCCAGGAGGGTCCCGTAGTGCAGGGCTTTGCAGATGGACACGTAGCGGTCGTAGCACATGATGGTGAGGAGGGAAACCTCTACTCCCATGAAGAAGACAAACAGAAACACCTGAGCAGCACATGCTGAGTAGGAGATGTGCCCCCCAGAGGGAATTGTGCATGGCCTTGGGGACAGTGGTGCAGATGGAGCCCAGGTCAGTGAGGGCCAGGCTGAGCAGGAAGAAGAACATGGGGCTGTGCAGGTGCTGGCCGCAGGCTCCGGCGCTGATGATGAGGCCGTTGCCCAGGAGGGCAGCCAGGGAGATGCCCAGGAAGACGCAGAAGTGCAGGAGCTGCAGCTGCCGCGTGTCTGCCAATGGCAGCAGGAGGAAGTGGCTGATGGAGCTGCTGTTGGACATTTGCTGTCTCTGGCCATGGGCACCTGTTCATGGAGAAAGGACAGGCACAACTCAGGACAGGCTGCTTGGAGCCAAACCTGTGCCATTCCCTGCACACTGTCCTGCTGGGACTCTCCCACCCTTGTTCCTGCTCTGGGAAAACCTTCACCCAGGGCCCTGCCTGAGCTCCCCTTGTGCTGTCTGAGTGTGCCAGGAGCAGCCAGGCCTGTGCGTGGGGGCTCTCAAGGAGCCATCCCTGCCCTGCTGCCCTGGGTTTGTGGCCGTGTGGCAGAGGGACAAGGCTGGATAGTCAGGATTTGTCAGTGGAACCACTCCTCATGCAGACAGGCTTGGTACCATCTGCACTCCCAGGTCTACAGGACAGGAATGGCAGGGAGGAGATGGAGGGAATTCTTTTCCTACCCACACATCATTCCTGGTTCTCTGAGGTCAGAAATCCCCAGCATTTCTGCTGCACTCCGTGTTTGCCACTGAGAGAGGTGAGAGGCAAAGGATTCCCTGTGGCTGAGGGCAAGTTGAGGGGCTGCATGGGCTTGTTCCCAAGTGCCCTGGGCTTGCCCCTTTGGCTGCAATCAGAGCACAGTCACACTCCCGGGTCACCCTGGGATAAACCAGATCCTGCCCAGAGCAGAGGGATCCCTGAATCTCACACTCTAAAGGTCTCTGAGCAAGGTCTCAGCACCCCCTTCTGCCAGAGACTCGCGGTGCCCTTGGCAAACTCAGCAGCATTTCCTCAGCTGTGGCATCTCTGCACTTCCCCGGGGGACATTCAGGGCACTCCGAGAGGCTCTGGCACAGATTTGCACCCAGGAGGGCAGCTCAGAGCTTGGAAGGACACAGCGAGGAGAGTCCTGGGTATGCCCATGATGGTATCTCAGGGAGGGAGGCTCAGCTCCTTCCCCTTTCCCATGGACTGCTTTGCCCACAGCCCCACAGGGCACAGGGAAGCCCGGACACCCCATTGCCATGGACAGCCCTGCCTGGCAGGAATCCCAAGGGCAGTGCCTGACTCAGCTGCTGCAAACCCCAGAGCCTCCCTGAGAGCACCAGATAACAGTGACAATACATGGGGAGTGCAGAAACAAGAGAAGACGTGGTGCTGTGCCTGAGAGGGCCGGGCAGAGACTCAGAATGTTCTGTGACTCTGGGATTACAACTCCTGTTCTGCTTCTCTCATCCCCCAACCTTCCCACCCTGATCCAAGCAGGAAATCGAAACAGTCTCAGGAAAGCTCCTGATCTTTACAGCAATCCCAGGCTTACCTTCTTTGGGAAGTGTCCTCCGGCGCTGTGCCCAGGCTGGTTGGAGCTGGGAGCAGCCCTGCCCCAGGCAGCAGCTCTCAGCAGCAGCACCTGCCCTGCTCAGGGTCGCTCCTTCCCCCCACAGCTCCTCCCCCAGTGCTTGCAGCAGCTCCCCGGGCCGGCTGAGAGCTGCCCCTGGCAGGCAGCAGAGTCCCTGCCCCAGCTCAGCGCCCTGGGCTGCAGGACCCTGCTCTGCAGGACAGCCCTGGGCACCCCTGGCTGCAGCCCCGGCTGCTCAGCCCCGCAGCAGAGCCCGGCAACAGGAGCTGCCTTGTGCTGGGCCTCGGGTGCTGCAGCAGGGAAAGCCAGCCCGGCCCTAGGGCCACATCCCCCAGACTGCAGCAACTCTGAGAGTGCTCCGGAAAGGTCCTAAAAGCTGTGGGATGGGCCAGCTTCAGGAGATGCCTCCAGGAGCTGCAGCGTCTCTTCCCACAGCCAGACAATGACAGTTTCAAACGCTGTGAGGATTTCTGCTCTGGTGAGCCCTCAGTGAGCTCTGCTCTGTGCTCCCAGCCCCGGCTGAGTTTAAGCCCTGTGTGCCTCTGTGCTGTGCCCGGGCTGGCTGCAGGCAGTGGCCCAGCCCTGCTGGGCTGTGCCCAGGAGCTGCTCCTGGCCAGAGCTGTCTCTCTGCAGCGCTGCCGCTTGCCAGGAGCTGCCTCTGTGCCAGGAGCCCGGCCCAGCTCAGCAGCACACACACAGCACAAGGACTGGAATGACCCTCTCGGGCCTTGGTGCTGAGGCCCTGAACATCAGTCCCTGACAGGGACTGGCACAAACCTCTCAAGAATTCCGGTCAGAATTGAACTTCAAAGTTTCTGGAAGTTTTCATGGGTCCCAGTGAGGGACACGACTGAGAAAGTGTCCCCAGGCTCCAGTCAGAGCAGAGAACTGGAGGCAGGGATGACAGGGGGGACAAAGAGAAGCCAAGTCTTGGTGCCCTGGGGCACAGCAGCATCTGGGCCACCAAGGGCTGGGAGGAGACACCTTGTCCTGAGGCCCTGGGGCCTCCTGGCACAGCCCCAGCAAGGCTGGGCACTGTCAGCCCCTTGTCCTGCCCTCAGCATCCCCCCACATCCCAGTGGCCTCAGGGATCTGCTGGAAGGAGTGCCTGGGGAGCCTTGGTCAGGAATGGCCCTGGGGGGCTCCTGAATGCTCCCAGGGACTGCAGGGTTTTCAAAGGACTTTGGCTTTTGCCTGGGAGTCTCTGAGAGCTTTGTGCAATCCTGGCCCCCAATTATCTGCTCTAATGAGTCCCTGGAGATTCTTTGTCAGTAACAACACTCAGTGGGGCTCATTCATGCTTCAGGGTACTCGGGTAATTTAAGTACTTCTTTTTGACACTGAGTCTTTGAGAGGTTTGTACAATCATGGCCTCCAATTATCTCCAATTACTTTAACGAGTCCCTTGAGAGCTTTGCATTGACACTCAGAGGGGTTCATTAATGCTCTGAGATACTCAAGGGTTTTAAGGTACTTTGGATTTTCCTTCCCACACTGAGGCTCTGAGAGGTTTTTGGGCAATCCCAGCCTCCAATTCTCTCCTCCAAGGAGTCCATGAGGAGCCTGTCTTTGGGATGGACCTCAGAGGGACCCATCAATGCCTTGAGACACTTTGGGTGTTTCCTCTGCCTTTGACTCCTGGAAAGGTTTGTGCAATCTCCTCTCAGGCCCTGAGCTTCAAGGGCTCAGTCCCAAATGCACCACGGGGCTCATTAGGATCAAGCAAGTCCTGACAAACCCTGGCTCTGCCTTGCTTTCCCTCTGGCCTGGTGCAGTTCATTAGGAACATTTACTTCTTCAGTTATGGAGAAATATTTCAAAGAGCTTCTAAGAAATACTCATTCCTATTTTAAGGGGTGTATTTTATTACTTTTCTCTTTAGAGAAGAGGTGATTGCAGCATTCTGTGACTGATATTGATCCAGGGTCTCTCCAAAGGAGGTCTGGCCTGGTCACAGAAGCTGTGCTTTGAGGTCTGACCCAGTGTGAACAACCCTGCTCCACATTCCCAAGCCCATCCTGTCTCTCCTCACTCACCTGGGACCTGCTTTGCTTGGAGAACTGGCTGCACTCAGGCAGAGGGAGGGTTCTTGGGGTTTTTTTTGAAGCAATCTAAAACCCCTGATGTGAAAAATGAGGTTCATTCTTTGTAAAATTTTTAAAAAGTTTAATAAAAGGGACAATTAGGAGGCAACAGCAAAAAGGGTATTATGGCTGGGTGCTTTGGCAGAGAGCCAAAGGCACAGCTTTACATCCAAAAGATTGCCTTTAAAAGCAATAATCTCTTATTGCATATTCATCACAATCATGCATGATACATAAATTCTTTGGAGTTTCTATGTATCATCCCATCAGCCTTATCTTCCTCTTTTGCTCCATTCTGTCTCTGCTCCCTCCAAAAATTCTTCTCTTTGGTTTTTGGTTTTCTTCTTCTCTGATAAGATACTCCAGGAATGTAAAGACTTTCTCTGCCTATCTTTTCTAAACTGACTACATAAAGAGTAGACATTCTATATCATTGAGGTAAAGTTTTTCTAACATTATGTAACATGCGAAAAGCCAACATCACAATACATTCATAACTCCTGAGTTTCCTCATTGAAAACAGACACCCTCCTCCAGTGTGTGCCAAGCCCAAGTGAAAGGGTTAAAATCATTGTACTTAGGCGTATTTGGGCAAGAATAAAATACATTGTAACTGGTGTAGAAGCCATCTGAACAACTTGGCAAGAGATAGGGAACAAAGCTTGCAGAAATGAGGAACAAAGCTGCTGAAACCAGTGAAGAAACTGCTGAAAGAGCTGACAAGAGACTGCACATGCCGAGAGGAGAAAGGTGAAAAGTGCAGAGCGAAGAAGACGTTCAGACTTCATCAAATGACCACCGAGCCTTCCTGAGCGCGACCACCAGGGAGCCCTGGGCCTGCGCTCCGCGTGTGCTACTGATAATAACGAGTGCTGAGAAATGGTTTGCATAACCACACCTTTTCTAGGAAAAACAATGAATATGCATGAAATGGAACCACATATTGTAATCTGTTGTGTGCCTGGGGTGGGTGTTTGGAGGAGCGATCCCCGCACACCCAGTGTGCTGAATAAAGCAAACACCCGCTTCTTGGACTTCGTCTGGGAAGTGTCTCTTGGCCCGGTTTGGGGCGAATCATAGAGCTGCCAGAGGGGCCTTTTTGGCTCAGCTGAGAGCAGTCCTGCTGCAAGGCTGTCCTCGAGCTGCTTGGGCTGCACATGTGCCCAGGGAATGCTCATTGCTTGCAGTCTCAGGCGCTGTGGGTGTGCAGGTGTAACTACTGCAGGAGGGAACAGCTCTGCTGGGGGCAGTTCTCTTTTTCTTGGTGGTTTTTATGTTGAATGAACGTTCCCTGCCAGCTCTGGGCAGAGCTCTGTACCTGTATGTGCCACTTGTCTGTGGCATTGTGGCTCAGGAGGTGGCCAAGGGGAGCTTGGCCGAGGTGTGGGCAGAGGAATGGCCATCAGGCCAGGCTGGGGGTCAGCGGCCGGTCAGTTGCGTTGCGTGGCCGCGGCTCTGGAGGCTTGTGTGGGAGCGTGTGCAGGGCTGGAAGGCTGGGGCTGCCACCGCTGTGTCCCAGAGCCGGGAAGGCCGGGGCTGGCCCAGCCCTGGCCGGGCCCCGCCAGCTCTGCCAGCTGCCGGCGGGGACACAAAGGGCAGCTCCGAGCTGCGGCCGCTGCGCTGCGGCCGCACAAAGAGAGACTCTTGCCAAGGGCCTGCGGGGCCGGGCCCCAGGGAACGGCTTCCCGCTGCCCGAGGGCAGGCTGAGATGGGATGTGGGGCAGCAATGGTTCCCTGGCAGGGCGCTCAGGGCCTGGCACAGGCTGGCCCCAGAAGCTGCGGCTGCCCCCGCATCCCTGCAAGTGTCCCAGGCCGGCTCGGCCACTGGGGCTTCCTGCCCAGAAGGGCTGGGCTGGGCTGGGCTGGGGCTGCTGAGGGCGGGATGGGCTCTGCCTGAGACAGCTGAAGGCTGGGCATGATGAGGCCGGGGGGACCCCATTGCTGAGTGGGTTCCAAGGTATCCCACATTCCTGAAGGGATTTCAGGCTATGTCCCGTTCCTGAGGCAGTTTTGGGGTCCCCTCAATGCTTCGGGAGGGGTTCTGAGAGGGGGGCTCTGGTACTTGGAAGGGGGACCTATTGTCAGGGAGCCCATTTTGGGAAGGATGCTGCTGTTTCTGGCAATGTTGAGAGGTTCTGAATGGCCTGTGGGGCCCTGGCTCTCATTTTGGGACTTGAGGTGAGCCCATGGGCACAGCAAGGCCTGAGGAGAGGTTCCAAGCTCCCATTTGGGATAGAGGGATTGAGCGGTTGCCTCCAATGAACTCAATTCCAGCCCCAATGTGTCGATGGCAGCCCCAAATGGCTCAATCTGTCAGCCCCAAGGCCCGGCTGTGGGGAGTCAGGAACCACAGAAGGGGAATTGGTGTCCAGGAGGGGTGGGATGGGATGGGATGGGATGGGATGGGATGGGATGGGATGGGATGGGATGGGATGGGATGGTGTCTCAGTTTGAAAGACAGGTGTCTGCTAAGGAAGGCAGGAGCCTCCCTTGCAATGGCAGATGCTACCCCCTTTCCCTCCGAGTTATTATAATTTTGACATCAAGGGGGCTTTTAGGCAAAGATGTGGGAAATAGGAATAACAGTTCTTTACTATTATATATCTATATGTGTATAACAAGTCAAACAAACAGCAATAACTCTGGCAGTAACAGCAAACAATCACAAACCCAGTCCCAGCCTTCTCTGCTGTCCGACCCTTTCCCCTTGGGTTCAGTTCTGGTTGCAGCCAGCAGGGGCACTGGCGGCTCCCAGTGAGCAGGGCGAATGCAATGGTTCCCCAGAGGCTGCCGGGGGTGCTCTGGAGCGAGCTCGGGGAGCACGCGGCACTGGTGGCCTGGGATCCCGGGAAGGGATGGAACAAAGGCTTCACAAACCCCTGGGCAGCTGGTCCTGGTGTCCGGCCGGACCCTCGGGAGCAGCAGGCTGGAACGGCAGGGACGAGCACAAATTCCGGGTGGCAGACGCCATGCATCCAAGCGGGGAACCCCCCGGAGGTCTGGGCAGGCAGGGTGAGCAGGGCTACAATGTAGCGAAGGCTCAAAGCAACAGCAGGGGCAGGGTGGCCGCGTCCTGGTTCCCAGCGGGGCAGGGAAGGCGGGCTGGGGATCTTGGGGTTTGTCCAGCAGAAGGAAAAGCAGCCGATGAAAACCAGCCTCCCTCTCCAGCATTCGGGGACCGTCTGTCCTCCACCCAGGTGAAACAAAAGAGTAGCCAGATGCATCCCAATGGGTAGCTCTTTTGTTTTTCTTAAGTACCCATTAATTTGTCCCCCTAGCAACATGTTGGGGGGAAATAACTTTAACAGAAAAAAAACCCCAGGAGAGCTCCTAAAACCCCAACAGGTGGGATGGGATGGGATGGGATGGGATGGGATGGGATGGGATGGGATGGGATGGGATGGGATGAGATGGGATGGGATGGGATGGGATGGGATGGGATGGGATGGGATGGGATGGGATGGGATCGTGGGGGTGGGATGAAGTTTGGGAGGGATGGGGAGGTTTGGGCACTTGGAGTAGGACACTCCAGGGATGAAAAGTAGGAGCCACTTTTGGGGAGGCTCCTGCTGCTTTTTGACAATTTTGGGGCCTCTAAGTGGCTTCTGGGAGGTTGCAGTGAATTTGGGGAAGGTGCCGTAAACCCCCCGCAATTTGGGCACCTGAGGTGAAGTCCCCACATTTTGGGAGGGTGAGGGGTCCCCAAACTGGGAGGGGATCCTGCTGCACCCCTTCAATGGTGTGAGGAGGGAGGGAGGGAGGGAGGAAGGAAGGAATTCGGAAGGAATTCGGAAGGAAGGAAGGAAGGAATTCGGAAGGAAGGAATTCGGAAGGAATTCGGAAGGAAGGAATTCGGAAGGAAGGAAGGAAGGAATTCGGAAGGAAGGAATTCGGAAGGAAGGAATTCGGAAGGAAGGAAGGAAGGAAGGAAGGAAGGAAGGAAGGAAGGAAGGAAGGAAGGAAGGAAGGAAGGAAGGAAGGAAGGAAGGAAGGATGGATGGATTCTGGGAAGGCTTCCAGGAATAATTCCAGTGAGGAATGAAGGATTCCAGGAAGAATTCCAGGGAGGAAGGAAGGATTCCATGAAAGATTCCAGGAAGGATTCCCGGAAGAAATGAAGGAAGGATTCCCAGAGGATTCCAGGAAGGAGTCCAGGAAATATTCTGGGAAGGAAGGATTCTGGGAAGGATTCCAGGAATAATTCCAATAAGGAATGAAGGATTCCAGGACGATCTCCAGGCAGGAAGGAAAGATTCCCAGAATGATTGCAGGAAGGATTCCAGGAAGGAGGGATTCCAGGAAGGATTCCAGGCAGGAACTAAGGAAGGATTCCAGGAAGGAGGAAAGGATTCAAGGAAGGAATGAGTCCCAGAAGTATTCCTTGATACATTCCAGGATGGAAGGTAGGATTCAAGGAAGGATTCCAGGCAGGATTCCAGGAAGGAAAGATTCCAGGATCTAAGGAAGGATTCCAAGAAGGATTCCAGGCAGGGTCTAAGGAAGGATTCTAGGAAAGATTCCAGGAAGGAAGGATTCCTGGAGTAAAGGAAGGATTCCAGGCAGGATTCCAGGAAGGAAAGATTCCAGGAAGAAAAGAAGGATTCCAGGAAGGCTTCCAGGAATAATTCCAGGAAGGAAGAATTCCTGGAAGGATTCCAGAATGGAAGGATTCTGGAAGGATTCCAGGAAGGACTCCAGGCAGCAACTAAGGAAGGAGTCCAGGAAGGATTCCAGGAAGGATCCCTGGAAGGATTCCAAGAAAGATACAAGGAGAGATTCCAGGAAGTATTCCACGAAAGATTCCAAGCAGGAAGGAAGGACAGATTCCTTGAAGGATTCTAGGAAGGAAGGAAGGATTCCAGAAAGGATTCCAGGAAGGATTCAGGGAAGGAAGGATTCCAGGAAGGATTGCAAGAAGGATTCCAGGAAGGAAGGTAGGATTCCAGGAAGTATTCCAGCAAGGATTCCAGGCAGGAACTAAGGAAGGAGTCCAGGAAGGAAGGAAGGAAGGATTCCAGGAAGGATTTTGGGAAGGAAGGATTCCAAGAAGAATTCCAGGAATCAAGGAAGCATTCCAGGAAGGATTCCAGGAAGGATTCCAGGAAGGATTCCAGGCAGGAACTAAGGAAGGAGACCAGGAAGGATTCCAGGAAGGATTACAGGAAGGAAGTATTCCAAGAAGAATTCCAGGAATCAAGGAAGCATTCCAGGAGGCATTCCAGGAAGGATTCCAGACAGGAACTAAAGAAGGAGACCAGTAAAGATTCCAGGAAGGAAGGAAGGATTCTAGGAAGGATTCCAGGAATAAATTCAGTAAGGAATGAAGGATTCCAGGAAGGAAGGAATCCTAAATAATGTGTAACCAACGAGAAAATAGGGAATAAAGATGAAGGAAATAAAGGAGGAAAGAAGAAATGAAGACAAAAAATAACAAGAAATTTAAAAACACAAAGATTTGATGCAGAAATGTAAAATTGAAAAAAGAAAGAAAGAAAGAAAGCCACAAGAAACAGAAAAACAAAAAAGAAAGAAAGCAAACGGATTAAAAAATTAAAGAGCAAAAGAAATAGAAAAAGAAATAACAAATGAAAGCAAGAAACTAAGAAGCAAGGAAAGAAAGAAAGAAAAAGAAAGAGAAAGAAAGAAAGAAAGAAAGAAAGAAAGAAAGAAAGAAAGAAAGAAAGAAAGAAAGAAAGAAAGAAAGAAAGAAAGAAAGAAAGAAAGAAAGAAAGAAAGTAGCAAGTAAAGTGAACTAGTTTGAAAACAAAGCAGTGGGAGGCACCAAGTCAGAATAACAATTTAATGGGGAAATTTTAAAAAAGGCAGAAAACACTGGTTCAAAGGGACAGAGTCAGGATACAACCTGACACCCTGTTAGTCAGGGTAGCAGCAGCAGTCCAATAAGATGGGGGCTGCAGTCCTCCTGAAGTGGTGGATGTGGTTCTGTCAAAGCGGTGATCCTGTAGACAGGGGCTGCTCTTCTTCGGAAGGTCCAGTGGTGGCTGTGTAGCTCCTGTCCTCTGGGAATCCAGTGGAAGGGTTGTCTCTGGTGTTCAGAATCTCAGCTTATATCCACGATGGGATGCTTGGTTCCTCCTTCTGGGTGGAGCATCTCACAATGGATGATGAGTCATGAGGCCAGGCGCTGATGGGCTCATTAACGGAAGAAAGTCCGGAGGGAGGAGGCAAGGAAACACTGCCCCACCTGGTTCCAACAGCTCATGAGGATGGTAATAGAATACACTGCAAGCCAGGGCATTATCCACCCCTTATTCTATTACCATCTGCCTCATCCCAAATCAATGCCTTCCTTAAACTCTACAAACACACACACACACACACATATATCTATATACAGTGAAACCCTACACACAGTTCTCACTTTAGGTCTCCTTGTGGTACACAACGGGTTTCCCCATCTTTCTGCATTACCCACCAAGTGTAACCAGGTCCTTGAGCAAAGACAATCCCATGGATGGGTTTGCCTTTGCCTGAGATGGGATTAATCCAAACAGTCTTTCCTAAAATCCTCTCACATGTACCACAGGGACTCTATCTCCATCCATTGTGTGGAAGGGTCCAGACTGGGCGGGACCAGCTCGATTGATGGACCCTCGGGTATTGACCATCCAGGTGGCCTTTGCTAAGTTCACTTCCCAATTTTTTAAGGTTGCCCCCCAAGTGCCTTCAAGGTGGTTTTAAGTAGTCCATTGCTGCGTTCCATTTTCCCAGCAGCTGGTGCATTATAAGGGATATGATATATCCATTTGATACCGTGTTCTCTGGCCCAGATGGTTTCCCTCTGTGCTGCCCACTGGCCTTTCTCCAGCAATCCAGCCATCCCCACAGAGCATAAGCTGCTCTCCATGAGTTGGTGTAGAGATAGAGCCTCGGCCACTTCTCTTGTTCAGCAATATCCAAAGACAGCTGGGCGGCTTTAAGCTCTGCAAACTGACTCGATCCACCTTGTCCCTCTGTAACTTATGCAACTCGTCGTGTGGGGCTCCACACTGCAGCTTTCCATTTCTGGCTGCCGCCTACAATTTGGCAGGAACCATCAGTGAAGAGGGCGTATTGTCTTTCAGTCTCCGGTAGCTCATTATATGGTGGGGCTTCCTCGGCACGTGTCACTTCCTCTTCCTCTTCTTCAGAAGATAATCTAAAAGTCTCACCTTCTGGCCAGTTTTTTACAATTTCCAGAATCCCAGGGTGACTCAGGTTTCCAATATGGGTGGAAATCGTATTGGGGTGGCCCTCCAATATGATGAGGGCAATCCATTTGCTCCATGTGGTGTCGGTGGTGTGATGAGTGGAAGGAACCTTTCCCTTGAACATCCACCCCAGCACCAGTAGTCGGGGTGCCAGGAGGAGTTGTGCCTCTGTGCCGATTACTTCTGAGGCAGCTTGGACTCCTTCATAAGCTGCCAAGATTTCCTTCTCTGTGGGAGTGTAGTTGGCTTCAGACCCTCTGGAGCATTGTCTCCAGAATCCCAGTGGTCGGCCCCGAGTCTCACCAGGCACCTTCTGCCAGAGGCTCCAGGACAGACCATTGTTCCCGGCTGCAGAGTAGAGCACGTTCTTCATCTCTGGTCCCATCCTGACTGGGCCAAGGGCTACGGCACGAGCAATTTCCTGTTTGATCTGGGCAAAGGCTTGCTGCTGTTCAGGACCCCAGTGGAAATCATTCTTCTTGCGGGTAACCAGGTAAAGAGGGCTCACGATCTGGCTGTACTCGGGAATGTGCATTCTCCAAAAGCCTATGGCACCTAGGAAAGCTTGTGTTTCCTTCTTGTTGGTTGGTGGAGACACCACGGTGATCTTATTGATGACCTCAGTGGGAATCTGACGTCGTCCATCTTGCCACTTTACTCCCAGGAACTGGATCTCTTGAGCAGGTCCCTTGACTTTGCTCCTTTTGATGGAAAACCCGGCTTCCAGGAGAATCTGGATGATTTTTTCTCCTTTCTCAAATACTTCCATTGCCGTGTTCCCCCACACAATGATGTCGTCAATGTACTGCAGATGTTCTGGAGCCTCACCCTTTTCCAATGCAGCCTGGATCAGTCCATGGCAGATGGTGGGACTGTGCTTCCACCCCTGGGGCAGTTGGTTCCAGGTGTACTCCACACCCCTCCAGGTGAAGGCAAACTGAGGCCTGCACTCTGCTGCCAGAGGGATGGAGAAAAATGCATTGGCAATATCGATGGTGGCATACCAGTTCACTGCCTTGGACTCCAGCTCGTACTGAAGCTCCAGCATGTCTGGTACGGCAGCGCTCAGTAGTTGCGTGACCTCATGCAGGCCATGGTAATCCACCATCAGTCTCCATTCTCCACTGGACTTACGCACTGGCCATATAGGGCTGTTGAAAGGTGTCCTGGGTTGCCATCCTCGTGAGCTGTTGAAATCAGGTGGGGCAGTGTTTCCTTGCCTCCTGCCCCCAGACTATCTTTCTGTTAATGGCCCATCATTGTCCTGCCGCATGACTCAGAGATAACTCCCTCTGGACTATCTTCTGTTAATGAGCCTAATCAACACTTGGCCTCATGACTCATTACCCCATTGTGAGATGCTCCACCCAGAAGGAGGAACCAAGCATCCCATCGTGGATATAAGCTGAGATTCTGAACACCAGAGACAACCCTTCCAACTGGATTCCCAGAGGACAGGAGCTACATGGCCACCATTGGACCTTCCGAAGAAGAGCAGCCCCTGTCTACAGGATCACCGCTTTGACAGAACCACATCCACCACTTCAGGAGGACTGCAGCCCCCATCTTATCGGACTGCTGCTGCTACCCTGACTAACAGGGTGTCAGGTTGTATCCTGACTCTGACCCTTTGAACCAGTGTTTTCTGCCTTTTTAAAAATTTCCCCATTAAATTGTTATTCTGACTTTGTGCCTCCCACTGCTTTGTTTTCAAACTAGTACATATTTTGGCGCCCAAGGTGAGGCTTGCTCTGATAGAAAGTCAGAATTACAATTTTGTATTGTAGAAGCCACCTACTCACTGTGATGCTCAACGTGCTTATGTGGGTCTTGTGCCTAGCTCTCTATATTTTTTCTCACATGGGAAACTACCTGCTGGTTGTAATGCTCTGGTGTAGACCAGGGTATGGTAGAAAATTTGCTTTATTAGTCTATTATGCCTACTGCATGATAACCTCCGAGGCAATGAACGTAATTCGGAATGTATACTCAACTTTGTCTACTCTAGGCTGCTACATCTGGGGCCTCAAGAATCGCACCCAGGCAATTTAATCCAGGATTAAAGAATGTTTTCCAGCCTTTCAGGCCTGACACAGCAGTTTTTGAAAATATTGAATTCCCTCTGGATGTCAAAGAAGGCATAAACTTGCTGTTAGATCTGCTTTGTCTTCTCTCTACAGCCTGCACCGTGTACACCATGCTTAGAATCAGAGCTATGGCACAGCATCCTCTGGATGAGAGGGAGAAAAAGAGCAGAGCAACAAACACCGTGTCTATCCAAACTGTCACAGAGGAGAAAGAACCAAAAGCAAAGCAACAGTGTCCATGTCTATGCAGACTGACACAGAGGAGAAAGAAACCGTCTCCTTCCTTCCTTTCCTTCCTTCCTTCCTTCCTTCCTTCCTTCCTTCCTTCCGAATTCCTTCCGAATTCCTTCCGAATTCCTTCCTTCCGAATTCCTTCCGAATTCCTTCCTTCCTTCCGAATTCCTTCCTTCCGAATTCCTTCCTTCCGAATTCCTTCCTTCCTTCCTTCCGAATTCCTTCCTTCCGAATTCCTTCCGAATTCCTTCCGAATTCCTTCCTTCCGAATTCCTTCCTTCTCCCAGTTGGGGTCCTCTCATCCTCCCTAAATGTGAGGACTTCACCTCAGCCCCCCAAGTTGCGGGGGGTTTATGGCACCTTCCCCAAATTCACTGCAACCTCCCAGAAGCCACTCAGAGGTCCCAGAATTGTCAAAAAGCAGCAGGAACCTCCCCAAAAGCAGATCCTCGTCTTCCTCCCTGGAGTGCCCCACTCCAAGGGGCCAAACCACCCCATCCCTCCCAAACTTCATCCCACCACCACAATGCCACCCCCATCCCATCCCATCCCATCCCATCCCATCCCATCCCATCCCATCCCATCCCATCCCATCCCACCCCTCCTGGACACCAATTCCCCTTCTGTGGTTCCTGACTCCCCACAGCTGGGCCTTGGGGCTGACAGATCGAGCCATTTGGGGCTGCCATCGACACATTGGGGCTGGAATTGAGTTCATTGGAGGCACCCGCTCAATCCCTCCATCCCAAATGGGAGCTTGGAACCTCTCCTCAGGCCTTGCTGTGCCCATGGGCTCACCTCAAGTCCCAAAATGAGAGCCAGGGCCCCACAGGCCATTCAGAACCTCTCAACATTGCCAGAAACAGCAGCATCCTTCCCAAAATGGGCTCCCTGACAATAGGTCCCCCTTCCAAGTACCAGAGCCCCCCTCTCAGAACCCCTCCCGAAGTATTGGGGGGACCCCAAAACTGCCTCAGGAACGGGACATACCCTGAGATCCCTTTGATGCCATGAAGATTTTTTGCCTTTTCTTTTATACCCCTGTTATACCTTTTTTACAACTTCTGTATTCTTAGTGCTTTTTCTCTACACTCCTGAACTTGTTTGTCAAGCTAAGAGACTAAACATTTTAGAAGCTCCGTAGCTAAAGATCAGTGTGACCCAGACCCCAAGGTCCTCTCCAGAACACATTCTGTAAACTAAGATAGAACCATCCACGGGAAGGCTCCTTCGGGAGGGGGGCTCACTTGAGCCTCTCATTGGGGAACCTTTGATAGATATGCTAATTAGTAAAACCTATAATATTATACCCGATCTTTTGGGGTGGATATAATTTGGTGGGGTGCATTTCGATGCACATGACCTGGACGTGTGCACCTAAGGATCCTTAAAATAAATACCAAGGTAAAATCCCTTTTCCCCTTCTAACTGTGTATGACTCTTGATTTTAAGACCAAAAAAAGGATCACCTTCAGGAATGTGGGATATCCCAGAACCCACTCAGGAACGGGGTCCCCCCGGCCTCATCATGCCCAGCCTTCAGCTGTCTCAGGCAGAGCCCATCCCGCCCTCAGCAGCCCCAGCCCAGCTCAGCCCAGCCCTCCTGGGCAGGAAGCCCCAGTGGCCGAGCCGGCCTGGGACACTTGCAGGGATGCGGGGGGCAGCCGCAGCTTCTGGGGCCAGCCTGTGCCAGGCCCTGGGCACCCTGCCAGGGAACCATTGCTGCCCCACATCCCATCTCAGCCTGCCCTCGGGCAGCGGGAAGCCGTTCCCTGGGGCCCGACCCCGCAGGCCCTTGGCAAGAGTCTCTCTCAGCCAGAAATTGCTGCTCCTCCTGCTGCGGGGCCCAAGCTGCAAGCCAGGGCCAGGACCTTGCCCTGGAGCTCTGCGGGCGCTGCGTTTGTGCGGCTGCAGTGCAGTGGCCGCAGCTCGGAGCTGCCCTTTGTGTCCCCGCCGGCAGCTGGCAGAGCTGGCGGGGCCGGGCCAGGGCCGGGCCAGCCCCGGCCTTCCCGGCTCTGGGACACAGCGGTGGCAGCCCCAGCCTTCCAGCCCTGCACACGCTCCCACACAAGCCTCCAGAGCCGCGGCCACGCAACGCAACTGACCGGCCGCTGACCCCCCAGCCTGGCCTGATGGCCATTCCTCTGCCCACACCTCGGCCAAGCTCCCCTTGGCCACCTCCTGAGCCACAATGCCACAGACAAGTGGGCACATACAGGTACAGAGCTCTGCCCAGAGCTGGCAGGGAACGTTCATTCAACAGAAAAACCACCAAGAAAAAGAGAACTGCCCCCAGCAGAGCTGTTCCCTCCTGCAATAGTTACACCTGCACACCCACAGTGCCTGAGACTGCAAGCAATGAGCATTCCCTGGGCACATGTGCAGCCCAAGCAGCTCGAGGACAGCCTTGCAGCAGGACTGCTCTCAGCTGAGCCAGAAAGGCCCCTCTGGCAGCTGCAGGGCCATTGCAAAGGGCAAGGGCAAGGGCCAGAGCCTTGGCCCACGGGGGAGGAAAGGGCTCTGAATTCCCCTGCCCCGGCACCTAAACCCTGTTCCCAGGCTGCTTCCCACACAGGATTCCTCTGGAGGTCTGCGGAAAGCTGAGAGGCAGCTCTGGCTTCTCCACTTTTCATGTGCTAAAGCTGCCTGGCAGAAGAAATGGAGGGACAGCTCTGGTGGCACAATCCCTCCCGGCCCAGGGCACAGCACTGGGAAGGTCTTTCCGTGCCGAGGCTTTGCTGCGGCCAAGGAAAGCTCCTGGCTCAGGGTCACCTTTCCTGCTGGGCCAGACCCCCCGAGTGGCCCAGCAGCAGCAGAGAATTCCAGCACAGCCCCGGCACGGGCAGGGCGGCCCTGGGCAGGCTGCGGGAGCCGGCAGCGCCTGAGCTCAGAGCAGCTGAGCCCGGGGGCTCTTGGCCAAGGCCGAGGCCCAGCGAGCATTTCTCAGGTCGCAGGGCAGCCTGGAAAGGTGCTGGGGGGGATAATTCACCCCCCAGTGCGGTCCCAGTGGCTCCCAGTATTTCCATGTCCGTGCTCCCAGCGCTGCTCCCAGCCCTGATCTGTGGGGATGGGAATGTCCCGCTCCCTTCCCGGGGCAGGCTCACACCTGAGCCAGGTGTGCAGGGCAGGACCTTGCCCTGAGCCCAAGCCCTGTCCCCCCTGCAGGATCTGCTTCCCATCGGCCTCTTCCTCCTGCGGCCCCAAGCCCAGCTCGGTGCTGAACGAAGGGCGCTGGGCCGGGGTCATCCCCCGGTGGAGGCTGCGTACCCCCTCTGCCCCCTCCCCAAATTCCCTCCCGGGGCAGCAGGGGCTGGCTCAGGAACCCTGTGGGCAGGGAACACGGGGTGACACCGGGATGGGGGGGTCACACACGCTCTCGGGGACACACACGGCCCCTGGGGACCCCCCCTGACCTTCTCCTGCAGTGCCAGGTGGATGAACCCCAACATGGAGCCCCTGACCCCCGGCAGCATCTTGGGGGACAGGGGCTGGTGGCTTTGGGGGGTCTGGGGGGTCACCAGCGCCCCAAAACCCCCTTCCCAGCCCCACAGCCACTCCCAGACCCCTAAAACCACCCTACAGCTCCTGACCAGGAAGCCCCCCCAACCACTCCCTGCATCATAAATGACCCCAAGAACTACCCAAATTCTCTCCAAGACACAGCCCAGCCAAGATCACCAAACTCTGTGAGAGACCACCCCTCCAAGCACCACAAATGCCCTCAAGAGACACAAAAGCCCCTCCCAGTCCCCCAGGGAGCCCCCAGACCCCCTCCCAGCCCCCATGGCACCAACCAGGACAGGCTGGGGGACAGGAACATCCTCAGGTGGGAGCAGCTCGGGCACTTCAGCGATTTGGGGACTTTGGGGGGCACACCCTGAAGGAGGAGTCCCAGGGCAGGGACTGGGACAGACAACCGGAATTCCTGGAGAACAGATGGGCTCAGGTGGACACATTCTGCCAGCACAAGTATGAGATTGTGGCCCTGTCTGCTCAACCCATGGCATCACAACACCCAAATCCTCCCAAATATTCCCCTGAACCAACCCCAAACTCACCCCCAAATCCCGCTAAAATGGTGCAGCTTTAGATATCTTTGTTTAATTTTTTATTTCTACCCAAATTTTGGTTATTTTGACAGGATGAAGGAGGAAACTATTTAGGTCGAAAAAGACCTCCAAGATCATCCAGGATTGCTGGGTGGCACAAAAAGAAACAATTGGACAGAGCGGATGAGAATTTTTGGGCTGTAAAGTCAATAAATCAGCTCTTCCCAATGAATTTCCAATGTTGATCTGAGTCCCAATGGATGTTCCTGCCCCTGCATTCACCCAGGTGCCCACGGGGATCCAGGAGAACGTGGAGAGCCCCAGCCTGGGGTCTTCCAAACACGGATCACAGGGAATGTGGGTCACCAGGTGTCATAGGTTAGCAAGCATAGTCCCGGAAGGGATGTCCTTGCTAAGGGGTGCTTACCCCAGTTTCCTCTGGGAACTGATAGAACCTATCAGCTGGCCAGTTTCAATATGGACAATTCTCAAAGCCACTTAAAGTTGTGACCACCTCTGTGATCCACACTTAAGAATAGACAAACTCCCCCCCAAGCTCTCTCTCGTTTCCGGTGCTGGGACAGGTGGCTGCGGGCCCCGTGTGGGGGCCAGCGGGCCAGGGCCAGGCCCTGCTCGGGCCAGGCCGGGCCGGGTCACGGCCATCCTGGAGCCGATGGACCTGTTCCAGCTGTGGAACACCCCCCCACTGCCTTGCCGTGGGCAGCCGGAGCGGCTCGGCTCTCCCCCCTCTCCACTGCGATAAGAAAGATTCAACAGTCCAGCTGCAAAGCTGCAAGGCCGAGGTGAGATTAACCCTTTTAGTGCTGTGAAGAGCTGAAAACCTGAGGGAAGAGAGAGAGGAGATGCTTAAAGCTGAAATTCTGTTGTGAAGCTATGATATATCAGAGTATCCTGTTGTAATTTCATGAAGATCTGGGGGGTGGAGTGTTCACCTGCGCTGAGATAGGCAGATGCTGACGCAGCTGTAATTCCATGAGAAGTTTGGACAGGGAGAGATGAACCAGATGAGGACTTTTGCTCCAAACGGGAAAGGAGAAACCTCAGTTCCTAGAGATGCTCCCAGAGATAGTCCTAAAGATGAAGATGATGAAGACCCTTTGCTCCCAGGGAAGGAGAAGGGCCTCTGTTTTTGTTTCTGAACGGCTCAACCTTAAAACTGTACCCCAAAAAACTTCAAGAGTGGACCCTCAAGAGCAGTTGTGGGAAAAGCTGCAAGTCGGGGTAAGGGACTCACACGCAGGCAGAGAGACTCCTCTTCCTAAATGGACTGAACAATATTTGGAAGTGGGCGGCTGTCTCGTTGTGATAATGTTTTCATAGCACGAGCAAGAAGAGACTTCTCTTTCTAAATGGACTGAACAAGGTTATTATGGAAGTGGTAACAGACTGAACATCTCAAGAGTTGTCTTTTCACATTGTCAGTGGGAGAAGGGAGGAAGGTGGGGGGAGGAGGAGAGTTCTGAAGGTGGTATGATTTTTTTTTTTTTGCCTCTTTTAGGTCTGTTAATAAACTTCCTTATATTCTTTCAAGTTTGGTGCCTGCTTTGCGTTTCTCCTAATTCTTATCTCACAGAAGATAAACAGTAATGAGTATTTTGGACCAAACCACTGCACCAGGGCTCTTCCCAATGTGGGTCCTCTGATGGGGGATGAAGTTGGAGCAGCGGACAAAGCTCTTCCCGCAATCAGGGCACTCTCAGGGCTTCCCTTACCGGTGCCTCCATTGGTGTTGGGTCAAGTGAGAGCTCCTGGAGAAGCTCTTCCCACACTCGGGACACTCGTAGGGCCTCTCCCCAGTGTGGATGCGCCGGTGGGTAAGGAGGTGGGACTTTTGCTTGAATCCTTTCCTGCAGTCGGGGCAGCGGAAGGGCCTCTCCTCCGTGTGAATCCGCTGGTGCAGGAGGAGACTGGAACTGGTCTGAAACCTCTTCCCACACTCGGAACACTCGTAGAGCCTCTCTCCTGTGTGGATGCGCTGGTGAACGATCAGGTAGGAGCTGTCTGTGAAGCTCTTCCCACATTCCCCACACTGGTAGGGCCTCTCCCCAGTGTGGATAATCTGGTGGCGGATCAGGCTGGAGCTCCGCCTGAAGCTCTTCCCACATTCCCCACACTCATAGGGTCTCTCCCCAGTGTGGATCATCTGGTGGTCAATCAGGTGGGAGCTCCGGCTGAAGCTCTTCCCACATTCCCCACACTTGTGGGGCTTCTCCCCATCGTGAAGCTGCTCATGAACCACCAGCTCTGACCTCTGGCTGGATCTCCAGCCGCCTTCCCGGCACAGGGTGGGTCTTTCCTCCTCAGAGCACCCTGGGCTGTGTTTGCAGCCCCTCCTCCTGCAGGATCTCTGGGGCTTTTCCTCCCCGTTGGATTCCTGCGCCGTGGAGCTGCTCAAAACGGCCTCTTCCACCAGGTTCTGCCGCGGGGATTTGTCCTCCCTGGGCTCCGTGCTCAGCTCCTTGTCTGGGGAGGAAGGACAAGGAGAGGATGGGATTTGCCTCCGTGCCACAGGGAAGGGGAAGGAGATCCCCCCAGTCCGTCCCCGGCAGGACGGCGTCGGCAGCGGGGTTGTCCTGCAGCCGGGGGCGATGCTGGGCTGAGAGATGGAGCAGGAGAGAGGGGGAAAGGGCCACTGACTTCCTCCCCACCTGCCTGGGGCTCCCGGGGCATCTTCTGTTGGGGTCCCTCCCCCGCCGTGTAGCCCTGGGAGAGGGGCCCTGAGGGCACAGACACGGGGTTTCCTGTCTCTGCTCAGCCTCGTTCCCATTGGTTGGTTTGTGTTCCCTGCGCGGGCAGAAGGACCCTTGGTCCCGTGACTGGAACAGTTCCTGGGCAGAGCTCCGGCCATGCGGCTGGAGAAATAAACATCTCTGAAACAGCTATCAAGAATCTGTCTGACCGTATATATTTCCTTTCCACGGGACTCCTGGTTTGATATATGCGTGTTGCAGTATCCCCACTGCAACAAATGGTGGAGATTTGTGAGCAGAACGATCCCCGATCCCTAAGCGACTGATTTGTGTGAGTAAACCCTGGAAACTTTGGATTCCTCTTCTTGGTTTTTGCTTTGCTATTCCATATCTAAACTATGGAGGAACCGTGGGAAGACTCTTGGCTCTCAGAGCCGCATATGGACATTTATCTTAAACTTAAAATGATTCTTGAACAACGATTTGTAAATTTTAGCTTGATTCAAGCTCAAAAAGAACTGAAACACTTCCTGGCATGGTTGTTTAAGAACTTTTTCTATGTTTCTTGGGATTTAATTCTTACCAAGGGCTTGTGGAAAACCGTTTGGACACAGTTAATATTGGAGTCAAAATATATGCCGATGGAAGAATATTTTCGTGAATATTATTTAGTTACTGAGACTGTTGAGCAATGTCAGCTGTGTCCTGGTGAAGGGAAGCGTGGCGCAGGGACCGTGCGGCCCAGGCCACGTGCACCGAGCGCTCTGAGAGCAGCAGTGAGGCAGTTCCCGCGTGCAGGCGGAGCCACGCGAGCCGCAGTGTCGGTGGCGGAGCGAGGAGCGGCGGGACCCGGCGGTGCCTGCCCGGTCCTGTGCAGCGCGTGGTGGAGCGAGCCCCGTGAACGCCCGACCGAGAGGGGCGGCACGCGGGCGGCAGCTGGCGGCGGTGGAGCGGAGCCGTGCCCAGCCGAAACGCGCGCTGGAGCGGAGCGCGGGGGAGTCGTCGCTCGGGGGCCCGGCCGAGACGTGGGTGCAGCGCCCGACAGCGGCAGCGAAGCTGCGACCAGAGGAGGCGACGCACGGAGAACTGAGCGGCGCGG
The DNA here is from genome assembly GCF_020740725.1 of Corvus hawaiiensis. Taxonomy (NCBI): domain Eukaryota; kingdom Metazoa; phylum Chordata; class Aves; order Passeriformes; family Corvidae; genus Corvus; species Corvus hawaiiensis. The sequence continues at coordinate 286,151 of NW_025963380.1, forward strand.
CCTGGCCCGGCCCGCGCAGCCCCAAACGCGACCCCGGGAAGAGCGCGCAGGCACGAGCAGCCCCGACAATTCCAACACGGGAGCGACCGAAGGAGAGAGCAAAGACGCAGCGAGACAGAAAACAGCAGCCACTCGGAAAAAGGAAAAGATCATAGCAACTAAGACCTTAGGGATAGTAAAATGGTATAATGTTAAGCAAAATTATGGTTTTATAACAAGGTATGACAACCAGCAAGACATATTTGTGCATAGAACTGCTATTAAAAAGAATAACCCTGAAAAATGGATCCCAAGCTTGGGAGATGGAGAAGTGGTGGAATTTAATATTGTACTAGGGAGAAAAGGGTTACAAGCATCGCAGGTCACTGGGCCTGATGGTGTTCCTGTAAAAGGCAGTATATATGCAAAAAATCGTAGTCATGTTAGACAGTATCTCCATTGTAAGCCCCCCCTACAGTTTCCCTTTCCTAATCCCACCTTTCCCTTTTACCCTATGTCCTATTACCCCCAGTGTATTCCCAATCCGTTTTTTCATCCATGGTTTCCCTCACAAAACCATGCTTTTGCCAATTGTTTCCCCAAAAATCCCTTTCCAATGCCGAGTGGGGGATGAAAAGGGGGAGGGAAGAAGTTAAACCCTCTCCTGCCTCAGTTTCCCCACAAAGCATGCTCAGAGAATTCTGTCTCCCTTCTGTCAGCCCTAAGATGTTCCACAGAATCTGTTTGGACATTTAAAGATTCAGGAGGGTGGCTTGTTTTGTTTTGAAACTGTTCTTGTTATGTTTATCCAGTTGTTTTCATTCTCCTTTTATTAAAATAAAACGGGTGAGGTGTTGGGGTCCCTCCCCCGCCGTGTAGCCCTGGGAGAGGGGCCCTGAGGGCACAGGCACGGGGTTTCCTGTCCCTGCTCAGCCTCGTTCCCATTGGTTGGTTTGTGTTCCCTGCGCGGGCAGAAGGACCCTTGGTCCCGTGACTGGAACAGTTCCTGGGCAGAGCTCCGGCCATGCGGCTGGAGAAATAAACATCTCTGAAACAGCTATCAAGAATCTGTCTGACCGTATATATTTCCTTTCCACGGGACTCCTGGTTTGATATATGCGTGTTGCAGTATCCCCACTGCAACAATCTTCCTCTTCCTCGCAGCCTCGTCCTCCATCTGGCCAAGGTTTGGGAATGGGAATTCCTGGTTTGGAGGGAAAACAAGGTGTGAGCACGTTTAGTTTATAGGTCCCTCTGCCCACGTCCATCTCTGGAAGTCCCTGGGCATCTGGGGTCCATAAAAACCTCCCAAACACCAAGATTCTGCCCTGAAAAAGCCTCCAGGAGTTCCCTGTCTCTGGTCTCTGCCATTTTGTGTTCGGGGGTTTCCCCCTGTCCCAGCTGCTGGGGGCCACACTTGTATTGGGGGTCCCCCTTCTACTTGGTTCCCACCCTCCCCAGGCTGCTGGGAGTCCCAGGAATCTGAAAAGTTCCCCCTCTTCCCTCTCCCCACTTAGGGATGCTGGGGGTTATGGGTCCATGCATCCTTTTCCCCTTATTCTCTGATTTGGGGTGCAGGGAGTCCAAGGAGTCCCCCCCTCTCCCTCTCCAGGCTGTTGAGGGTCCCGTGAATCGCGGCGCTCCCCCCTCTCTGGGCTCCCCACTTTGGGGTCCTGGGGGTCACAGGGGTCTCCTCCTCCAGACTGCCTCTGCCGGCAGCCGCCACTGGGACCCCCCAATGTCCCCCCAGGGGCATTTTCTGCTCAGCTTTGGAGTTCTTCATTCTCCAAACATCCCCCCCCAAAAACCCAACCCAGGGACCCCCCCAGGATATTTGGGCCGAGCTCCCCCTCCCCGGGCACTTGCGGGATGGGGGGCGATGATCCCACGGGTGGAGGGGGCTGTGAATTCAGGGAGTGCTCGACCTCGTGGATCCTTCTCCTTTTCTTGATCCTCCTTTGTCTCTCCTCTTCCTCTTCCTCTTCCTCCCACTCCTCCTCTTCCATCCTTCCTCCTCCTCCTCCCTAATCCCACCTCCTTCTCCTGCTTCCATCCCTTCTGGCTCTCCTCCTTCATCCCTCCTCTCCCTCCTCCTCCTCCCCCCAGCACCAGCCACACCCTGGGTCCCCCGTTCCCGAGCCCCTCGCAGCCCGCGGGAGCAGCGGGGATGGAGTCGGGACAGGTCGGGATGGGCAGCGCGGGGCTCTCGGCTGCTCCCACCCGCTGGGGGTGGGGGAACCCGGCCCGGGGAAAAGGAGAGGGAAACTGGGAAAACTGGGGGCTGCACATCCAAACTGGGCCTTGCTGGGGACCCTGGGTGGGGACTTGCAGCCCTTGGGGCTCCTCTGGGGAGCCTGGAGAGCCGGGAGGGGGGAACACAGAGAGGGCTGGGGGATCCCAGGAGTGGCACCACTGCCAGTGACTGGTTTGTACTGGGGTAACTGGAACCTTACTGGGGCAACTGGGAGTGACTGGGAATGACTACAAGCATGCTGAGGGACACTGGGATATACTGGGAGTGTCTGTTCACACTGGGAACAATCAGGACCATACTGGGGCAAGTGGGAGTGACTGGAGGCAACTGGGCACAACTGGGACCATGCTGGGAGGGACTGGGATCATATGGGGAGTGACTGGGACTATACTAGGGGAAACTGGGTGCAACTGGGATCACACGGGGAGGAAAGAGAGCAACTGGAACCATGCTGGGGGACACTGTGATCCTACTGGATCACACTTGGAACAACTGGGACTGCACTGAAGGTGACTGGGAGTGGCGGTGAGCAACTGGGATCAGACTGGAAGCAACTCAGGGTTACTGGGACTGACTGGGAACATGCTGGCAGCAACTGGGATGCACTGGGAGAGACTGAAAGCACAGTGGAGGTAAATGGGAGCAACTGGAACCACACTGGATGATGATGGGAGCAGCTGTGCCCATGCTGGGGTCATACTGGGATCCCACTGGAAATAGCTGGGATCATATTGGGAGTGACTGGAATAGTAGTGGGCGTATCTGAGAGTGACTGGGATCCTAGTGGAACCAGACTGGGAGGGACTGGAAAGGTGCTGGCTGTGACTGGAATCATACTGGAAGTGACTGGGAGCAACTGGGCCCACACTGGGAGTGACAGGGAGTCACTCTGGGCATGACTGGAAAATTACTGGGAATATCTGGGAGTGACTGGGGTCATACTGGGGGTGACTGTAACCATGCTGGAGGTGACTGGGTGCAACTGGGATCATACTGGGAGTGACTGGGATTATCCTGGAAGTGACTGGAACCATACTGGCAGTGACTACGGGTCCTACTGGGATCATCCTGGGAGCCACTGGGATTACACTGTGCATGAATGCAACCTGACTGGGGGTTACTGGGAGCTGCTGGGCCCATGTTGGGAGGAAAATGTGGACACACTGGGAGCAACTGGGATCAACTGGAAGGTACTGGAACCCTGCTGAGGGGACTGAGACCACAACTGGGGCAACTGGCATCATAATGGGAGCAACCGGCATCATACTGGGAGCAACTGGGACTATGCTTTGAGCAACTGACAGAAAATGGGATCATGCTGAAGGTAACTGGGAGTAACTGGGAAAGACTAGGATCATTCTGAGGTTAACTGGAACCTTATTGGGGCAACTGGGAGTGTCTGTAGCCATATAGAGAGCGATTGGAACCACACTGGGAACAGCTGGGATCATGCTGGGGACAACTGGGACCACGCTTGGGCCAAGTGAATCTACCCCGGGGGCAACTGGGCATGACTGGGACCATGCTGAGAGGGACTGGAACTATTCTAGGGGCAACTGGGTGACACTGGGATCACACTGAGGGTGACTGGAATCATACTGGGATTGACTGGGAGCAGCTGTGCGCAACTGGAATCATGCTGAAAGCAACTGGGAAGAAGTAGGAGTGACTGGGAGCATGCTGGGGGTGACTGGGATATACTGGGAGAGACTGGGAGCCACAGGGATCATACTGGAGGCTACGGGGGTCATGCTGGCATTGACAGGGAGCAACTGGAGGCCACTGGCATCATACAGGGAGTGACTGGGGCCTTGCTGGGATTATAGTGGGTGTCAGTGGACTCTGACTGGGGGCTACTGGGAGCTACCAGGCCCATGCTGAGAGCCTCCTGGGGATGCACTGGGAGGAACTGGGAGGAACTGGGAATGATAGGATGCATGCTGGTGACAACTGGGATGTACTGGCAGTGACTGGGATAAAACTGAGGGCAACTGAACCATGCTGGTTCTGGTAACTGGGAGTGCCTGGGAATGAGCACGAGAATGTTCAGGGCAACTGGGATATACTGGGAGTGTCTGAGACCATGCAGGTGGTGACTGGGACCACACTGGGTGTGACTGGGAATGTGCTGGGGGGAACTGGGACCACACTGGGGGCTACTGGGGGCAAACGTGAGTGACTGGGGCCCTGCCGGGAGAGGCTGGCATCATACTGGGAGTGACTGGGACTATGCTGGGGCAACTGGGAGAACTGGGAACACACTGGAAAAAAGTGGGAAGAACTGGGAGAAACTGGGACCATGTTGGGAACAAACTGCATCATAATGGGGAATGACTGGCGGTGACTGGGGTCATACTGGAAGTAACAGGGATTCTGCAGGGAGTGAGGAAAAGTGACCAGGATCATACTGGGACTGACTGGGATCATGCTGGGAGCAGCCATTTCTGGCCCCGGGCCCCCGAGCCCCTTTCCCGGCCCCGGGACCCCCGAGCCCCTTTCCCGGCCGTGCCGCCCCTGCAGCCCCCAGACCCCCCCCGCCGGGGTCCCGCCAATCCCAGGGCTCCCCCCTCTCGGGCTCCCCGCTTTGGCCTTCTGGGGCTCTCCTCTCTCCGGGGTCCCGCTTAGGGAAGCCGCGGCTCTCCCGGGGCTCCCCAAAACCGGTGTCCCCCCGCCCCCGCCGGCCCCGCGCCGTCCCCACGGGGCCCCGGCACAGCTCGGAGGGCCCGGCCCGGGAAGCCCAACCCCCACTGCGGGGGGACCCGCATCCCCCCGCCCCCGCCGGGGCTCTGCCGCCACCGCCACCCCCAAAAACACCTCCCGGGACCCCCCGATATCCGCCCGAGGGGCATCTGCGGCTCGCCTTTGGAGTCCCGCAAGCTCCAAACATCGCGCCACCCAAAAAACCCCAAACCCAGGGACCCCCCGGGACATTTGGGGTGAGCTCCCCCTCCCCGGGCACCTGCGGGATGGGGGGCGATGGTCCCGGGGGGCTGCGAGTTCAGGGAGCGCTGGAGCCGTGCGGATCCCCCTCTCCTCCTCTCTTCCAGCTTCCCGCTGCCGCTCCGCCTCTTCCTCACTTCTCCTCCTCCTCCTCCCCCCCCCCCTCAATCCCCCCTCCTCCCTGCTCCCCCTCCCCCGTTCCCGAGCCCCTCGCAGCCCGCGGGAGCAGCGGGGATGGAGTCGGGACAGGTCGGGATGGGCAGCGCGGGGCTCTCGGCTGCTCCCACCCGCTGGGGGTGGGGGAACCCGGCCCGGGGAAAGGAGAGGGAAACTGGGAAAACTGGGGGCTGCACATCCAAACTGGGCCTTGCTGGGGACCCTGGGTGGGGACTTGCAGCCCTTGGGGCTCCTCTGGGGAGCCTGGAGAGCCGGGAGGGGGGAACACAGAGAGGGCTGGGGGATCCCAGGAGTGGCACCACTGCCAGTGACTGGTTTGTACTGGGATCACACTGGGATCATACTGGGAGTGAGTAGGAGCCTGCAGGGGGCAATTGAGACCATGTTGGAGGCAAATAGGATACACTGGGAGTGACCGGGATCATGCTGAGGGTGACCAGGAGCAGCTGTGAGCAACTGCGATCATGCTAGGAGCAACTGGGAGAAACTGGGAGTGACTGGGTGCATGCTGGGGGTGACTGGAAGCAACTGGGCTTATACTGCGATGAACTGGGATAACTGGGATCATGCTGGAGGTGGCTGGAATCATACTGGCAGTGAGTGTGACTACGCTGAGGCTCACTGGGAGTGGTTGAGAGCAAATGGGATCATGCTGGAAGGAACTGGGAGTGACTGGGAACATGCTGGAGGGAACTGGGGTACACTGGGAGAGACTGGGAGGGACTGGAACAAAAGTGAGGGTGAAAGCAACTGGAACCATGTGGGGTGCAACTGGTTCATACTGGCAGTGACTGGGAGCACACTGGGGTCACATTTGGATCATACTGGGAGTGACTGGACTAATACTGGGAGTATCTGAGAGTGACTGGGAACACACCGTGCATATCATCCCCCATACTGGGGGGTGACTGGGAGCAACTGGGAGCACGCTGGGAGCAAATGGCATCATACTGGGACTGACTGGCTTGATCTAGGAAGCAACTGGAACCATGCTGGAGGTAACTGGAACCATACTGGGAGTGATTGGAAGGAATTGGGATGATAATGGGACCATACTGGGAGTGCTGGCATGTGACCAGGATTGTACTGGAGGTAACTGGGATCATATTTGTGTTGAAAGGGAGCAACTGGGCTCACACCTTGGGCTACTGGGAGCAACTGAGAGAAACTGGGATGATGCTGCAAGCAACTGGGAGAACTGGGAATGACTGGATGCATGCTGGAGGCAACTGGGATATTCTGGGGATGACTGGGGTCATACGGGGATAGCTAACACCTCAATGGGGCCGCCAGGAGTGTCTGGGAATGACTACGGACATGCTGAAGGTAACTGGGACATACTGGGAGTGTCTGTAACCATACTGGGGGGGACTGGAACCACACTGTGAACAACCAGGACCATGCTGGGTGAGACTGGGATCACACTGAGGGTGACTGGAATCATAGTGGGATTGACTGGGAGTGGCTGTGAGCAACTGGAATTGTGCTGAAAGCAACTGGGAGGAGGTGGGAGTTACTGGCAGCATGCTGGGGGTGACAGGGTGCATGCTGACGGGAACTGGGATGTACTGGGAGTGTCTGTAACCATACTGGGGTGGCTGAGAACACACTGGGATTGACTGGGATTGACTGGAATTTACAGAGCCTTCCCTGGGGACAGCTGGAAGTGATCCCCCCGTTCCCCCGCCCTCCCTCGGGCACTGCCGCATCTCCCAGCCTGCGCCGCCGGCATCTGCCCGGAGCAGCGCGATGGCTCCAGCACTGGGGCTGGGGGCTCCTGGGGCGGCGAGGGGGGCCTGGGACCCCAGCACCCCCGGGACCCCCTGAACCCCTCATCCTGCACAGGGACCCCCCCTGAATCCCCTACTGCCGGACATCAGGACCCCCCTGCTCCCCTTTTCCCGGCCATCCCATGTCTCCCAGCCTCCAGACCTCCCGTGTGCTTGACCCTGGGATGCCTTGGAACGCCTCGGACCCCCATTCTTGCCTTTCCCAGCCCCCAGCCCCACCTTTCTGCAAAACCGGAGACCCCCTGAACTCTCCCTTCTCGGGTGCCCCCACCCTGTTACCCCCCCTTTCCTGGGCACAGGGAGCCCCTGGAACTCCCTTCTGCCTCTCCAAGTCCCTGCCCCCCATTTCCTTGGCCCTGAGACCCCCCTGGACCCCCATTCCTGAGAACCGAGATGCCCTTTTACCCCTTTGCCCGGCACTGAGACCCCCCTGCACCCCCTTATCCAGCACCAACGCAGCCTTTTCCTGGGCACCCCCCTCTCCCAGCCCCCAGACCCACCCTTTTCCTTGACCAGGGACATTGGGATGGCCAGACCTGGGTTACTGGGATGGCCAGACCCAGGACATTGGGATGGCCAGACCCGGGATACTGGGAGGGCCAGACCCAGGATATTGGGATGGCCAGACCTGGCTCAAGGAGAGGAACCGGCACGTGGCCGACAGTGACCTGGAGATGGGGCCGGTACAACCAGAGCGGGGAGAGGAAGGGGAGCCGGGGGCTGGGCTGGGATCTGTGGGAATGGGATCTGTGGGAGTGGGATGGGATCTGCGTGCCTGGCATAGGAATCCAGGGAGCTGCAAGGGGCTCCGTGGGGCTGGGACACGACTCCATGGGTCCGTTCTCTCCTCGTTCCCAGGTCTCCCCACGGTGCAGGTGGTTTCCAGCTGCGACCTCCTGTCCAACGGAGCGTCCATGGATCCCAGCGGCACGGCTACGACAGGTGGGATTTCATCTCCTTCCAGCTGGGATCCGGGAGCTTTGTAGTGTCCGATGGTGCCACCTGGATTCCCCAGAGGTGCTGGGAATCCAAAGGGATCCTGGCAGAGCAGATGAAGCATTACCTGGGACACACCTGTGTGGAAGAGCTCCCAGAATACATCGGATGTGGTTGGGAGGCTCTGGAGCACAAAGGTGGGTGGGGGAGGGGAATTCCTATGGGAATGTGGGATTCAGGAATGGGGCACTTGGGAATGCAGGAATTCCCATGGAATTTCCATGGGCGGATCTCACTCTCATCCCAGTCAGGTGAGAATTCCGTGGATGGATCTCCCCCCCCCAGCCCATTGCCATGGGAATTCCATGGGGAAATGATTGGAATTTATGGCCAATCAAATGACAGCGGTGAAATGAGAAGCAATCCCTGCTTCGATTTGCTGGGACATAAATCCCAATCCTTTCCCCAGGCCGGGTCTGTGGTGCCCGTGGCAGCGCCAGGGGAGTACCCTCTCCCTGCCCTGAGCCGAGCTCGGGCCTTTCCTTCGGTGTTCTCTGCCCTGCCCGGGGCAGGAGGGCACTGACGGAGCGGCTTTGGTGGCACCGGGCACCGCCCGGGCTCCGGCCACTGCAGGTGGCTCCGCGGGAATGTCCAACACCAAAGCTTCGAGCCAACAACAGCTCCTGGAGGGGATTCTGCCCCCTCTGCCTGTCCTGGGAGCCCAAGGGCAACGCCCCGGGCACAACAGCCCAGAGTGCTGGAGCACAGTGCCCCTGGACCAGGCCGTGTTCCCGGGCTGTCTCCTGTCCCTCAGCTGCCCCGTGTCCCTTGTCTATCCCGTGTCCCTCAGCTGTCCTGTGACGGAGCCAGGGGCGGCAGCAGGACCTGGGGCAGCCCTGGAGGAGAACAACCCTGAGCCCCAGCTGGGCCAGTTCCCCCAGTTCCACCCAGGGAGGCCCAGGTCACTCCCAGCATGGGCCCTGGGGCTCCCAGTCACCCCCAGTATCATCCCAGTCACTTTCAGTTACACTCAGTATGATCCCAGTATGACTCCAGTATGATCCCATTCACTCCCAGTATGATCCCACTATGATCCCACCATGGTCCCAGGTGTTCCCATTCACCCATCTGTGCCCCCCAGATTTCTTCTGCAGCCCCCCTGTGAGAGTGGGGGGTGGGGGCCGAGTGCTGGTGCCCCCCTGCCTGCAGCAGATCCAGCGGTGAGGGGAGTTCGGGGGTCCTTCAGCATTTGGGGTCCCCCGGGATTTGGGGTGAACCCCCCGGGCCCCCCAAGATCTCCCTGAACACGCTGACGCTGCCCGTGCGCAGCGAGAAGGTTCATACCCGGCACGGGGTCCCCAGCTCTGTCACCGGCATCGCCCAGGTACCCCAAAACCTCCCGGGAATCCCCAACACCTCCCGGGGAACCCCAACCTCTCCTGAGACCCCGAAAATATCCCCGGGACCCTCCAAAAACTCCCCAGGACCACAAAGTCCCATACAGACCCCCCAAAACCCTCTCAGGACACCAAAATTCCCACGGGACCTCCCAACACCCCCCGGACCCCCTTGAGAAGGTTTATACCTGGCACGGGGTCCCCATCTCCATCACCGGCAGGGACCCCTAAACAGCCTTGGGACTCCCAAATATTCCCCCCGGGATCGCCCAAACCCCCACTTTGGGACCTCTGAAAACCCCCCTCGGGAACCCCCAAAAAACCACCGGGACCCCAAAAATCCCCGGGACTCACAAAACCCCCCCAGGAGCTCCTCGCGAATGTTCAGACCCAGCACGGGGTCCCCATCGCCATCATCGGCACCACCCAGGTACCCCCAAACCCTCCAGGGACCCCCAAACCCTCCCGGGGCTCCGCTGTGGCAATCAACGGGAGTGGTGTTGCCCTTTTAACGGGAGTTACAGTGGGCACCGACTTTACCGGGGCATCTTAAAGCGCCGATGGCAGAGCGAACCCCAAAAATTCACCCGGGGGGCACTCTCCCGTTTGCTGCACTCGGGGGAGCCCCGAACGGCGACGGGTCCTGGGCTGAGCCCCGCACTCAGCCGGGGCTGGGGAGGGAACGGGGAGGGCTGGCACGGGGTTTGGGGTGCTGGGCTTAACTGGGGGACCCCACTGGAAGCCCTTTGCCGCTGTCCCACCTGCCCGGATCCCCCCTCTCGCACCCCTTTGCCGTTGTTGCCCCAAAGCTCCGCTGCCCCAGCTCGCTCTGGGGTGACCCAGCCCTTTCCCATCGTGGCCCGGCCCGGCCCCGCTGCCCCGAGAGCTCCCGGGCCGCGGCCGCAGGCACGGAGCAAGGGCAGGAGGAGGAGGAGGCGGGACAGAGGAGGAGGAAGAGGAGGCACGGCGGGAAGAAGGAGGAGCCGGAGCAGGCGGAGGAGGCTCCACGTGCGAGCAGCGCTCTCTGGATCCGCAGCCGCTCGGGCCGGGAGCATCGCCCGCCCCGCATCCCGCAGGTGCCCGGGGAGGGGGAGCTCGGCCCAAACATGCCGGGCGGTGTTTTTGGAGGGGGGAGGGATATTTGGAGCTCGCAGGGAATCGATTTGGGGCTCGCTGTTTCATGCTGTCTGTCGGGGCGGGCGGCGCGATGTTTGGAGCTTGCGGGACTCCAAAGGCGAGCCGCAGATGCCCCTGGGGCGGATATCGGGGGGTCCCGGGAGGTGTTTTTGGGGGTGGCGGTGGCGGCAGAGCCCCGGCGGGGGCGGGGGGATGCGGGTCCCCCCGCGGTGGGGGTTGGGCTTCCCGGGCCGGGCCCTCCGAGCTGTGCCGGGGCCCCGTGGGGACGGCGCGGGGCCGGCGGGGGCGGGGGGACACCGGTTTTGGGGAGCCCCGGGAGAGCCGCGGCTTCCCTAAGCGGGACCCCGGAGAGAGGAGAGCCCCAGAAGGCCAAAGCGGGGAGCCCGAGAGGGGGGAGCCCTGGGATTGGCGGGACCCCGGCGGGGGGGTCTGGGGGCTGCAGGGGCGGCACGGCCGGGAAAGGGGCTCGGGGGTCCCGGGGCTGGGAAAGGGGCTCGGGGGTCCCGGGGCCGGGAAAGGGCTGCTCCCAGTATGAGCCCAGTTCCCTCCCTGACTGGTTCCAGTTTCCTCATCAGTCCCAGTATGATTCTGGTCATGTCCCCTCACTCCCTGTTGCTCCCAGTATGACCCCAGTCACCGCCAGTCATTCCCCATTATGATGCAATTTGCCCCCAGCATGGTCCCAGTTTCTCCCAGTTGTCCCACTTTTGTCCAGTGTGTTCCCAGTTCTCCCAGTTCCCCCAGCATAGTCCCAGTCACTCCCAGTATGATGCCAGTCTCTCCCAGCAGGGCCCCAGTCACTCATGTTTGCCCCCAGTAGCCCCCAGTGTGGTCTCAGTTCCCCACAGCACAATCCCAGTCACACCCAGTAAATCCCAGTTTCCCTGAACATTCTCATGGTCATGCCCTGTCACTCCCAGTATCATGCCAGTGGCCCCCAGTGTGATCCCAGTTGCTCTCTGTCAATGCCAACATGAGCCCAGGAGCCTCCAGTATGATCCCCGTGACTCCCTGTCTCTCCCAGTATATCCCAGTCACCCCCAGCATGCTCCCAGTCCTTCCCACTTCTTCCCAGTTGCTTTCAGCATGATTCCAGTTGCTCACAGCCACTTCCAGAGAATCCCAGTATGATTCCGGTCACCCTCAGTATGATCCCAGTCTCACTCAGCATGGAGCCACTGTGATTCCAGTATGATCCCAGTTGCCCCCAGCATAGTTCCAGTTGTTCCCGGTTCCTCCCAGTATGATCCCAGTTGCCCCTAGAATAGTCCCAGTCACGCCCAGTTGCCCCCAGCATGATCCAGTCGCTCCCAGGTACCTCCAGTGTAGTCCTATTTCTCCCCAGCACGATCCCAGCTGTTCCCATTGTGGTTCCAATCACCCCCAGTATGGTTACAGACACTCCCAGTATATCCCAGTTGCCCTCAGCATGCTTGTAGTCATTCCCAGGGACTCCCAGTTGCCCCAGTAAGGTTCCAGTTACCTCAGAATGATCCCAGTCTTTCCCAGTTACTCCCAGGGCCCTCCCCATTTTCTGTCAGTTTCCCAAGGTGTGGTCCCAGTTGCTCCCAGTATGATCCCAGTTGTGGTCTCAGTCCCCTCAGCAGGGTTCCAGTACCTTCCAGTTGATCCCAGTTGCTCCCAGTGTGTCCACATTTTCCTCCCAACATGGGCCCAGCAGCTCCCAGTAACCCCCAGTCAGGTTGCATTCACGCACAGTGTAATCCCAGTGGCTCCCAGGATGATCCCAGTAGGACCCATAGTCACTGCCAGTATGGTCCAGTCACTTCCAGTATGGTCCCAGTTGCCCCAAATGTGATCCCAGCTGCTCCCTCTCAATGCCAGTATGATCCCAGTCACTTCCTGCCACTCCCAGTATGATCCCAGTTGCACCCAGTCACCCCCAGCATGGTTACAGTCACCCCCAGTATGATCCCAGGCACTCCCAGGTCCTCCCAGTATTATTCCAGTCATGCCCAGAGTGACTCCCTGTCACTCCCAGTGTGGGCCCAGTCACTCTCAATATGAATCCAGTCACTCCAGATATGATCCCATTTGCTCCCAGTGTGGTCTCTGTTGCTCCCAGTCACCTCCAGCATGGTTCCAATCCCAGCCAGCACCTTTCCAGTCCCTCCCAGTATGACCGCAGTCATTCTCAGATACTCCGAGTACTATTCCAGTCATTCCCAGTATGATTCCAGTCAGTTCCAGTAGGATCCCAGTATGACCCCAGCATGGGCACAGCTGCTCCCATTATCTTCCAGTGTGGTTCCAGTTGAACCCAGTTGCCCCCAGTTCAGACCCAGTCACTCCCATTTGCTCCCAGTGTTGTCCCTGGGTTGGGTTTTTTGGGGGGTGAGGGGTGTTTGGAGAATGAAGAACTCCCAAAGCTGAGCAGAAAATTCCCCTTGAGGGGACATTTGGAGGTCCCCAGCAGATGTTTTTTGTTGGGTCTGCTGGCGTCAGGCACGGCCACCTCAAGCCTGGAGCCAGGGGGCTGCGGGACCCCTTGGGAGAGCCGGAGGGGGAACCTCGGGACCCCCAGAGTGGGGGGAGCAGAGAGGGGCAGTACCGGGAGCAGGGGAGCCCCGGCAGTCTGGAGGAGCGAACCCCTGTGACCCCCAGGACCCCAAAGTGGGGAGCCCAGAGAGGGGGAAGCACCACAATTCACAGGACTCTCAACAGCCTGGAGAGGGGGAGGGGGGACTCCTTGGACCTCCTCCACCCCAAAGGAGAGAATAAGGGGAAAAGGACCCTTTGGACCCCCAAAACCCCCAGCATCCCTAAGTGAGGAGACGGAAAAGGGGGAACTTTTCAGATTCCTGGGACTCCCAGCAGTCTGGGGAGGGCAGGGACCAAGTAGAGGGGGGACCCCCAATACAAGCATGACCCCCAGCAGCTGGGACAGGGGGGAACCCCGAACACCAGAGGGGAGAGACCAGAGACTCCTGAGAGGCTTTTTCAGGGCAGAATCTTGGTGTTTGGGAGGTTTTTATGGACACACAATGCCCAGGGAGTTCTAGAGATGGACTTGGGCAGGGGGAACTTTGAAGCCAAAGTGCTCGTCCCTTGTTTTCCCCCCAAACCAGGAATTCCCATTCCCAAACCTTGGCCAGAGGGAGGAGGAGGCTGCGAGGAAGAGGAAGATGCCCCGGGAGCTCCAGGCAGGTGAGGAGGAAGTCAGTGGCCCTTTCCCCTCTCTCCTGCTCCATCTCCCAGCCCAGCATCGCCCCCGGCTGCAGGACAACCCCGCTGCCGACGCCGTCCTGCCGGGGACGGACTGGGGGGATCTCCTTCCCCTTCCCTGTGGCACGGAGGCAAATCCCATCCTCTCCTTGTCCTTCCTCCCCAGACAAGGAGCTGAGCACGGAGCCCAGGGAGGACAAATCCCCACGGCAGAACCTGGTGGAAGAGGCCGTTTTGAGCAGCTCCACGGCGCAGGAATCCAACGGGGAGGAAAAGCCCCAGAGATCCCGCAGGAGGAGGGGCTGCAAACGCAGCCCAGGGTGCTCTGAGGAGGAAAGACCCACCCTGTGCCGGGAAGGCGGCTGGAGATCCAGCCAGAGGTCAGAGCTGGTGGTTCATGAGCAGCTTCACAATGGGGAGAAGCCCCACAAGTGTGGGGAATGTGGGAAGAGCTTCAGGTGGAGATGCCGCCTGATCCGCCACCAGATGGTCCACACTGGGGAGAGGCCCTATGAGTGTGGGGAATGTGGGAAGAACTTCAGCCAGAGATCCCACCTGACCTCCTACCAGATGATTCATAGTGGGGAAAGGCCCTACAAGTGTCCCGAATGTGGGAAGAGCTTCAGCCAGCACGCCCACCTGATCCGCCACCATTGCATTCACACAAGGGAACGGCCCTATGAGTGCTTGGAATGTGGGAAGAGCTTCAGAGAGAGCTCCCACCTCATCCGCCATGAGCGCATCCACACTGGGGAGAGGCCCTACGAGTGTCCTGAGTGTCAGAAGAGGTTTCAGACCAGCTCAGATCTCCTCCGGCACGAGCGGATTCACTCAGAGGAGAGGCTCTTCCCCTGCCCCGACTGTGGGAAGGGTTTCAAGCAAAACTCCAGCCTCACCACCCACCAGCGCATCCACACCGGGGAGAGGCCCTACGAGTGTCCTGAGTGCAGGAAGAGCTTCTCCAGCAGCTCTAACTTGACCCAACACCAACGGAGGCACCGGTAAGGGAAGCCCTGAGAGTGCCCTGACTGTGACAAGAGCTTCATCCTCTGCTCCAACTTCATCCCCCATCTGAGGAGCCACGTTGGGAAGGGCCCTGGTTGTCAGGATTATGGGATTGGGATGACTCAGAAATGTCACAAGGATGAATCAGTGTCATGTTTATTGAAGGGTGAGACAGGAGAGATGTTGTGGACAACATCTCTAATATCAAAAGCAGCAGTTACAGTAGCAATAGCAAAAGCAGCAGCAGTGGCAGCTGCAGCAGGCACAGGTGCCAGGGGTAGCAGCAGCTGCAGCAGATCCAAAAGCTGAGGTAGCTAAAAGCAGTTTTTTTCTACAAGGCTTTTTATACTTTTTGAAGCCAATAAGCAAATGCCACAAAGCTTGCTAACACATTTGTACCAATCATCACTGTACGTGATTCTGCCGCAGTGCATACTTTCTTATTCAATCATCATATTGCTATTATGGCCTATTGCACAGGCTTATATTACTGTATCTTAACTTTCTAAGAAACTTTATTATAAAATTTATTGTTAAACTCAAAACTCTTTACTCTTTTACTTATCACTATTATTTCTTGCATAAAACATGTTCTTACTTGTTAAAAATACATTCCTACTTCTATAAAGCATGTTTATTTTAAAACTACAAAACTAATTTCTTGCTTTAAACTGCAAAAGGTCATTGTTCTAACTCAGGCAGCCTTCGCCAAGGTCTCAGATCGAAACGTGTATCCATTTCTATCTGTTCAAGCACAATGCTGTTTCTGTACCCTGTCAGCACCTGTGAGTTCTCTGTAACTTCATTTCCCACATCTCTCCCTCTGTTGAACTACAAAAATCTCTTTGATAGCTTTGTCGACCATTCATCGCATGCACTGAAGTAGGCAAGGCGCCATTATCAACACAACTATGACAACAAGTAATATATATAGACTTATTTTCAAAGGCTGTTTTAACCAGGATGCTAAACCCCATCCATCAAACAAGTCATCTAACCAAGTTCCATCATTAACTCTGATTTTGGACACGCCTTCTCTTAACTGTTGTATGCTCTTATGAATGGACTCCGAGTGATCAGATAAATTCATGCAGCACATTCCATCAAAATCTTTACAGCCATGTCCATGAGCCAATAAAAGATAGTCAATTGCAGCTCTGTTTTGTAAGGTGGCATGTCTGGTATCTTTAACGTCTGTTAGCAAATCACTCAATGCAATTGGCGTGTTTACTCAGCCAACACCCCAATTGATCGAATTGTTTTAATGGTTGTCTAGAGGCTACTTGAGGCAAAAACAATAATGCAGTAAATCTTTTCCCAGAACCCCAAGGATTAAAATCGTTAGTGCACTCTGGTCCATATTGATGGACAAATGATCTTTTCTCTCTGCATCTCATCTGGCTAGTTATTTTTATACTAGGTGTGAATAAAGTAAGCTTTCCCAAACTACATGGTCCGCCCCTGATGTGCGATGGGATAGCAGACCAAGCTCTGTCTCCACAAATAAAGAACATTCCCTGTGGTAATAAAAGGGGAACTGTGCTAGATACAGATGGAGTTAAAGAAGTATAGTTACACCAAAATGTCTGATTTTTAAAGACAGAGTGATGTGGAGAAACATCTTTGACTGCTGACTGATCTTTTCTTACATAGTTGAACTTGACACAGAAATCCAGCTTTACCGAAGCAAGAAGCTCTAATTCTTGTGGTTCAAAGGGTGCTTTGGGAAGGTGAGGAGTCCACCAATCCCACTTGTCTACTGGTGTCCAGAAATCTCACTGGTTTGACCCAGCTAGAGTGCCTCACTGCCTTAAGTTTTTTCGGTATTGGCCGAGCATCTACTGGCATATCGACTAAGCAAGTTGGAAATGGTTTCTTGGGGGTTGTGGTCAAAAGACACATGGTATCTAGACCTGATGCATTAGCTACAGTCACCCAAACATTTGTTTTGGGCTGGTCAACAAGTATACCTGCGTCGTTAAAAGCAAGCAAAGCAAAAAAGCATAAACATAACATCCAACTCAATTTCATCTTTCCCACTGTAACTCTTTTTGATACATAAACTACAGTCTGCAAAACTCGCAGCCTAGTTATGGAGCAGCCACTTTCTGGGCCTGCCTCTAGGTCACTTTTCAGTGGTGGGTTCTACTTGTTTCATAGCTGCTTTAGAGGGGTTCTTGTTTTTGCTTCCTTGGGTCTCCGTCTTGGTCTTTTCTGAGGTTCAGCGATTACAGGTTGTTCTTAGGTGTCAGCACGGACAGGAGACTCAGAGGTAGCAATGGAAGGCTGATGGGTAGTGGAAGGTTGAGCGGGCCCTTCACTTTGTGTGCTCATCAGGCTCTTGTTGTCTCACGTGATACGGTTTCACATTCTTTGCTGGAACCCACTTAGGACCTGCACCTGTAGAGGCACAAGCATACCCTTTGCACCATGTTATTAGAGGATACGGACCTTTGATTTGTCCTGTTTCTGGATTTCTAATTAAAACTGGAGGATTCTCTTTTAATTTGAGTACTATTACTGCTGGTGAGGGGTCAGTAGCTCTGACCAAGGAAGAGGTGACCGGTCCAGAGAGATGGTCCCAAAAGGAATCGCCTTCCCGAGGCCCAGTGTTTTCCCTCAGCTGCTAGCTAGGAGGGCCCGTGCAGAAGCTGTCAGCTCTTTAGTGATTGTCAGCTCGTGATTTCAGCTCAGCTCTGCAGGGCAGCCTCCAGGCCAGACCAGGGAGAGAGACGAGAGGCTCGTGTAGCTGTTCCGCACGAGGAGCTTTATTGTTGGCTTGTACTCCTGGTCCGTACTCCGGCAAAGGGGAGGCCAGGGACGAGCACTCTCTCCCCCGCAGGGGCAGAGGGCTGGCTTTTATAGGGGTACAAGGAGTGGGTGTCAGAGGGTAAAGGCCAATGGGTTACAAAGGATCTGCATAGGGTCTCCCAGAGGATTCTGGGTCTGTCTTTTCTCACCGTAACTGAAAGTTAGCTGCCTTCCCAGGGGGGGTCCTGCTGGGAGGTGTTACGATCCGCTAATGCAAGCGGGGATCGTGATGGTTCGTTTATCGATCTCAGAGTGTAAAAGGACACAAGAGATTTCAGTTTTAATCAAAACAGTGCACCTTTATTAAGTGCCCACAACACAGTAATGCAATAGAAGAGAGTAAGAGAGAGAGAGAGAGAGAGAGAGAGAAACAAAGTAGAGAGGGGGAAAAAGAGGGGCAATAGCTACCAACGGATGAGATGAAGTCCTCGTGGTCTTCCGCCAATAGATTCGTCTTCTTTCCGTGGGGAGATCTCAGACTCGGTTATTTCAGAAGGTCCCTTTATAGTCCTTTTCAGAAGCGAGGGGCAACTGGCCAAGAGGTTGGGAAATCTACAGCCATTGTTATGGGGTCCGTTGCTTTGGGAAGCAGGTACAGGACAGACGTACAAGACAGGTGTACTGGAGAGGTGTACAGGACAGGTCATTCCTTTCCGCTTCGGCGCAGTCCTTCCCGCCTGGGCAGCAAGAACGGCGCAGTCCATTGTGACCTGCACTAATTTTCCTCAGGAATGCGTACCAGTTCCCAGTGGGCACACCCGTAGGCAACACTTGGCAGACAATCCCACCTCAGCCAGGCCAGGACTGCTGTGTTCAGTCTCTGTCTTCGGCGATGATCGTGAGGCAGATGAGGGATTTTCGGACCGTCTCTTACACCACCCCGTGACTCACGATTGTCGTCAAGCGAGCTCCATCAGCATGATTTCGTAGTGTCGTTGTGAAGTCTTCAGGACTCGTCAATGTTGGTAGCATATCCCGGAAAAGGGTAGAGAACATAAGAAAGGAAGGAAAGAAAAGGAAAAGAAAAAAAAAGAAAAAAGAAAAGAAAAGAAAAGAAAAGAAAAGAAAAGAAAAGAAAAGAAAAGAAAAGAAAAGAAAAGAAAAGAAAAGAAAAGAAAAGAAAAGAAAAGAAAAGAAAAGAAAAGAAAAGAAAAAAGAAAAGAAAAGAAAAGAAAAGAAAAGAAAAGAAAAGAAAAGAAAAGAAAAGAAAAGAAAAGAAAAGAAAAGAAAAAGAAAAGAAAAAAGAAAAGAAAAGAAAAGGAAAAGAAAAGGAAAAGAAAAGAAAAGAAAAGAAAAGAAAAAAGGAAAAGAAAAGAAAAGAAAAGAAAAGAGAAAAGAAAAAGAAGGAAACAAAAGAAAGAAGTAAATAATTTTTTTTTTAAATCAGAATACACATGTAATTTTTTAATCAAAATACCTCTAATTTCTTATCACATCTTATTTTAATACTCGTGTAGTTCGTCTCGTGTCAACAACCTTGGGGATGTCCACAGTGGATGGGACGTGGACATCTATTATAGATGTCAATTGTGTTAACCGTTTCATCATTCTCCAATTCATGATGTATAAGACTGCTGATAAAGCAAAACCAATCAAGATCAAAATCAAGAGAACAATGATGGGATGACACAATTTGTTCAGGACACCTGTAGCAGTGGGTGACCACCCAAAAAGAGTATCCCACCACCTGTGTTCAGCATCTTTCTTTACCCTTTCTAGAACACGATGTATTTCTTTCACATTGTGTTGAACAGTTACCAAGGTTTTCTGTCCATTTTTCTTGATCTTTTGCAAAATTTCAATTAAATCTTGGTGAAGCAACAATTGCTTTACCAAAGTAAGGTTCATTCCAATGGGGGTAGGCAACAATTGGTGAATCAGTGTGTAATTGGACTGTAAAAGGTGATAAGAAGTAACTGGGGCTAAATATGAAAAATCGCATCCTATGATTTTAGTAAAGTTACAAACACAAAAATTTGAATGATTTTTAGTATCTACTACTACATTTTCTACAAATATTTTATCACAAGCAGTTCTTAAGCATGCACATCCATTACCTATATAGACAAGCACTGTTTCAGGAATTTCGTTAGGATGAATTTCAAAATGACAGATATTTTGTTCTGTATCTAAACAAATGTCTTGAGCTCTAATTGCATTACTTTCACAGATAAATCCTTCTTGTTCTCGGACAATACAAGTTTCTAAATTAACAGTTTGCCACTTCTCACCAATTTGACGGCCCATTCTCTATGCTCAAAAGGATAGAGAACAGCTCCATCATGGTTCAGCCCTAATGCAATGACAGGGAATATCAAATGCACTGAAGCATTACGTATGGTTAGAACAAAGGCTGTGGCTGTGTTTGTGAGGGGATCGTAGGTAAAATTTACTAAGTTCCACCAGGATTGGAATTCTCTTTCAAAATCAGCGGCACTGTCCCAGATTATTTTCCGAATTTCAGTAGGAAAAGTGCCTTCTTCACCTTCTCTTATAATTGAGGCAGCAACTGACTGCATCCATAATTGAGCCTGGATGCAGCTGAGAGCCAAAGAAACGTTGTTTTGTGTAGCATCGAGTGCGTCAATTATCAATTTGTGGTCATTCACATTTACCTTTTCCCAATTTGGTAATATGGTTGATAACAACCACTGATGGCTTCCCAAGGCTAATAGGGATGACTGTAGTGGTTGTTGTATTTTAGTCAAATCTGTAGTTGTGGCAGCCAATTTATTCATTAGTACTTCTGAATCAATATTATTTAAGATTCCCAATCCTGTTCCCATAACACCGGTTATGTCTCTTTGCGTTCGTTTCTTAGAAGGGCTCCGCTTTTGCAACCAGGTTGTCCACCCCTCGAAGGAAGTTTGCAAAAAAGGTGAACAAGCTGGCTGAACTTCTGAGACATTATTTTGCATCAGCAACTTGACTTGCTTAAGGGACCATGCCGGATTGAACAATATTTGTTGTTGGCCTGTTTTCCTGATTATATACGGTCTGATTTCAAAAATTCTTGGGCTTAGCATAACCGGTGGTTGGGTGGTAGGTATTGCAACATCAATATCAAGTTCTCCCCAGTGTTTTGTATTGTTTTTACCACACATGACTTTACGGGAAAATTGTACAGCAGTTAAGTTTAGCCAGCAATCTTGGTTTTGAATTTCACAAAACAAAACACGGCTGTGGGGTCCAATGCTATAACTGTGTATAGGTTTAGTAAAAGATCCATCAATTAATCTACATCGTATTGAAACATCATCACCTTGGGTTACCATAAATGGAGGAAAAACGTTATTCTTGTCATCTAGCGTAAGGGAGGTACTTATACCATGGTACGTAATTACTGCACTCAGTATGGTCTTTGCTACGGCATTTATTTTGAATTTGTAAGTTAAACCTTTCAAACTTGCCTGATCTGTCTGGTTATTTCACCAATTGCATGTTACCCGCAGTCAGTTGGTTCATTTTTGCAAAGCTTCGTGATTTGTACATTGTTGGTACTGGGGTCTAAGGTGTAATTAGCGACATTCTTCTGACGGCAACACAGGATGAAGAGGGTTTGTTGGTCACATGCCCACTCCGTTGTAGGGCAGAGTTTGGCCGTAATGTTGGGGTGCAAATCACTTTTCCCATCTGGTTTTAGAAGATTCCCGGCAATTGTAATGGTGGAAGCTTTCTCGGAGAAAGATCCTTCTACTTTTCTGCATCTTACCTCAATTTTTTCACCAATTGTTCCATTTAGGGTTGTAATCCAATCCTTCAAGTCCCATCCCCATTCATTTGAACGGTATACCTCAGAGTCGTGCAGTACTACAGTGGCTAGGTTTGGACGACGATTTCTGGGATAGGATCCTAGAGTGCTAGTGTATCTAATGGTAGCTTCGGACCACGGCCACTCAGCTGGTTTTTGGCCCTGGTATTGTGGTAGGATGCAGAAAAGTATCACCAGTTTTATCATGGTTTATGTGGTCTTTATGTCCCTCGGAGTTCTTCTGTGAAAAGTAAACACAAACAGAGTCTGCCACCAAAGGCAGAAAATTAGAATGATGGAATTATCCAGTGTGTGTGTATCCGATGCTCTCTCCCTAGGGCATCAGAGGCTACCCATGCATATTTATTCAGAGGACTTTTTAGCACTAGTGGTACTTCTCCTACAGTAGGAAGGTCTACCAAAACAGGTTGTCCAGGGTAGTGTGCAGGATTCTTAGGATCATTTGGTCCCTGTAGTGAAGGAATCGTGCTTGGAGCTGTTGGGCAAAAGGCAGTGATTTTAGGACACCCATTTACCCCCCATCTATCATTCACACCTTTCACAGCTTCCCATAGCCGAACATCCCAATTTCCCTCCTGGGGTTTTAGAAGTCGTTTCAGGAGACCATTGGTCCTTTCTACAATCCCGTTAGCTTGGGGGTAGTAAGGGGTGTGAAAAGTCCATTTAATCCCTTCACTTTTTGCCCAGTCCTGTACAACTTTGGCAGTAAAGTGAGACCCATTATCAGATTGAATTTCTTGTGGTTTTGGGAAAGTTCCAAACCATCCCTGCAATGCTTTGACAGTGTTCTCTCCTGTAGCTCTTTCAAAGGCATTGGCCTGGACTAACCCAGATATAATCTCCACTCCTACCAGCACAAAGTGTTTACCTCCTGACTTTTTAAAGGGGCCGATATAATCTACCTGCCATGCATCCCATAAGCCTTTACCCTTTCTTAAATGCAGAGGGTCGTCTTCCAAAGGGTGTCTTTCCAGCCGTCTGCGGCATTGTTCACAGGCTGATATGCATGTTTTACACATTTCTCTGGTAACAGGCCAACCGCGAGCAAGGGCTTCTTTGTACAAATCTTTTGCATCTGTGTGTTGTCTTTTTACATGCAACCATTCTAATAAGTGCTCCCAGTCCTCTGTAATCTGGTCCTTTTTCAAAGGACTTATTCTTGCTATTTCATCAGCTTTATTGTTCCATTCTCCTGCTGGATTCCCATCTGTCTGGTGAGAGGCTACCCACCCCACGGCAAAATTCCCTTGACTTGCAATATTTAGAATTTCTTGCCACTTTTCCTTTTGCCATACTGGGATTCTGTTAACTTCCCAGTCATTTTGTTGCCAAAAAGGAAGCCACTCAGTACATCTCTTAAACACAGCATAGGAATCGGTGTAAATACAGACAGGAGAAGTATTCTGTGCCTCTCGTTGGAAAACACTCCAAACAGCCATCAGCTCACCAACTTGGGCGCTGCCTTCCCCCTCTGTGATAATCCGTTCACCTGAGGAAGTGTGGAGGGCTACAGCCTTGTACTTCCACACCTTCCCTTCTCGCTTGGCAGAAGCATCTGTAAACCAAGAATTTGCTGACTGTTCGGGGGAAAAAGGAGGGGCCACTTTAATGACTGAGGCAGGTTTGTCCTGGTTGCTATCCAAGTTTTCAGTCTCTTGGATTGCCAGATTTTTTACAGTTCCTTCAGTTACTGAGAAGACGCTACAATAATGTTCAATCTGAGCGTACCACTTTCTTACTGAGGCCCTCTGGGCCACCCCGTCAGGTGGGGGAGTCCCAGTAGAGACTGCCTTAATAACTTTAAAAGGGCCTCTCAAAACAATTGGTTGTTGTCGTGCAATCTTCTCCACTTCTATGAGAGCTAAGCTAACCACAAACAATCCTTTCTGCCAGGTAGTGTATCTTTTTTCAGCGTCTTTAAAGCCACGGGAGTAAAAACCAACAGGCCTTGTCGGACCCTCAGGACCCCGCTGCCATATGTGTACTGACAACCCTGAGGAGGCAAACCCCCATTCCACCTGGAAAGGATCTGTAGGGTGAATAGGGCCCAGGGCTTGGTGAGCTGTTGCTTCAAAAATCAACAGCTGCAATGCTTCTTCTTGAGAAGCAGTCCATTCCCATTTTATCCCTTTTCTCAACAAGTTGTAAAGAGGTCTGGCAATTATGGAAAAATCTGGGATGTGTTTTCTCCAGAATACTAATAATCCTAAAGCATGTTGGAGATCTTTTTTGGATTCAGGCATTTTAATCTGATCTAAAGAGGTTAGGGTATCTGGTGGGATACATGTCATACCTCCTTTCCACCAAATTCCCAAAAATTTCACTTCATGTGAAGGATTTTGGATTTTTTCTGGGGGAATTTGCAAATCAAGGCTTTCTAGGTGGGAGATTATTTTCTGTTGGGTATCTCTCACTTCTTCTATTTCATCTCCTCCCACAAGGATATCATCAATGTATTGATAAACAGTCACACTGTCAGCTTTGGGTATTCTTTCTAACTCTTGGGCTAAAGCATGATGAGCCAGGGTAGGAGAGTGTTTGTACCCTTGGGGAAGCCTAGTGAAAGTGTATTGCTGTCCTTCCCATGTGAAAGCAAAACGGTCCATATCTTCTGGCTGTAAAGGTATCATAAAAAAC
The DNA here is from genome assembly GCF_020740725.1 of Corvus hawaiiensis. NCBI lineage: Eukaryota > Metazoa > Chordata > Aves > Passeriformes > Corvidae > Corvus > Corvus hawaiiensis. The sequence goes on from NW_025963380.1 coordinate 310,172, forward strand.
ATGTCTTTGACATCTATAGTAGCCATGATTGAATGAGCTTTTTCTTGAATTAATGTTATTAATTCTGCCAGATTTGGGACTGCTGCTGTAAGAGGGTCTGTGTTAGCATTAAGTCTACGAAAATCTATTGTCAGCCTCCACTTTCCATTAGGCTTTCGCACTGGCCACACCGGAGAATTGAAAGGAGAATGAGTATTAACTATTACTCCTTGTTCTCGCAGCTCCTGTATCACTGGCTTGATGCCCTCTTTGGCACCCAGGGGGAGGGGGTATTGTTTCACATTAGTTACTTTGCTGAACGGTAGGGAGGGTGCAGCTTGGAGCAGTCTGATGTTAAAGCGTGGTGTGCCAAAAGACCACAGAAGACCCTCCGAGTCCTCCCATTGTCTCCCAACGAGGGCATTCATCCCTAATAAGTTGGTTGGGATATTTCCAATCACCATAATAACAGAGAGTTGATTTTCCTCTCCTGGCAAAGTGAGCTTGACTAGGGCCACATTCATAGATTCTGTTGTTCCTAAGGCATTTAAAACACAGTATCAGTTCTTTGTTGGAACAATTCCACACCTCTGGGCATCTTTCTTTGTCAGCGCAGAAATTTGTGCCCCAGTGTCAATCAGAAAAGTTACAGGTGCCCGTTTAGGGCCTGTAATAGCTGTGATCATTATATCTCCTGTTTTATTTTTAGTGAGCATTCTCAGGTATATCCATGCTCCGTCTCTTCGCCCACTGACAAGAGACGGAGGGTCTAGTTTCCCTGGTTTTGAGGGAGAGGTTGTTTTGGCTCACTGCACAGACTCTGAGGGAGAGGTTGCTCTGACTCACTGCCCAGATTCTGAGGGAGGAGGGGTGCACTGGGTTGAATTGACGGATTCGGTAGGATGGGTTTTCGGCACTGCCAGTTAGACACTACCTTACTCAATTTATCTAGGGGTAAGCCATCCATCACATCTTTGGGAACCCCTTTTTTGATACCTAATAACCACCAATGCTGACGATTAGAGATCCGTTTTACATTCTCTGGTTTTTCACTATGAGGAGCCCTAATGTACCTGACACCTTTTGTTTTGTCTGATTTTTCCTCTGGGATTTTTATAGGTCCATATTTCCTACTGTAATTAATCAGATCTTCTGCAACCTCACTCCATGTCCAAACTTTGCGATCACCGGCAGGTGAATTCGATTGTGAACCTGGCGGCTGAGAGGGGGTTGAGTATGGAGTAAACCCAGGATCGGTAGATCCAGTTTGGTCGCTCGGGTTTCCAAGGAATCTATTCAGCCTGTCTACGGGGCCTACAGCTGCTATGGTTTTTTGAAGGACAATTGCTGTAGGTTTGAGTGATTCTGGAAGACCTTGGATTAAAGGGGTCATCAATTCAGGTTTCACAGGTAATTGCATGGGGGATTCATATCCAGGAGTTAATTTCCTTTCATGGATCATTTGCAGACAGGCGGCTTTGTGGACGCTTTCTAGAAGTTGATCGGGGGTACCAACTATAGCTAAAGGGTCTCCCCTTTCTAAAGGATTGAGTCCCCCGGCCCAGAAAGCTGCATGCTGAGTCAGGGACCATGTGCCACGTTTGTCTCCTGTTGTCAAGAAAACTCCATGTCCCCAGTATCCACTGGCCTCCTGTTCAGTTAATTGAATTTGGTCTCCTCCAGTGAGGGACACTCGGAAAACATATTCCGTCTCAGATTCATGGGGGAGCCGCCCATACTCCTTTTTTAACCTGGCCAATTCAACAGCAGTGTATGGTATTTGTTTAGTGGTGATATGCGGTTCAAGATCTTCATCATTGATATAATTATATTCTGTTTTAATCAGGGGTCTTATACGAGGGCAGCAGTTTTCCCCACAATTTTTTACTAGTATTAGTTCTTTCTGGGGGTATATTTGGTTAATGTGAGGAGTTTCCTTTTCCTCTGTCTCTTTTGGTGAGTCAGTATTCTGTGAATTCTTAAAATATTCCTCTTTTAAAGCAGTCTCTAGCAAATGATTTTTATTCTTCTCTTCATCTAATTGTTTCTGTAAAATCTCCACTAGGTTTTGAAGTGAATCTATGATTGTTTTCTCCTCAGTACATCGCTTTAAGCGATGATCTATAGCTGCCGCAAGGCATGCCCCTAAAACAGAGCAGATTATGGTTTTATTTCGGCCAAATTTAAATCTAGTCTCATGTTGTAAAGAACATACTCTATCAGTTACATTATCCAAATTAAACCAGTTATTTTGAGCCCATTCTTCCCCTCCCGGAGAGGGCCGGGCATTGTGTTTTGCTAGCAGAGCATAAAACGCGGCTTTAACTTTTGCACTAGGGTTTTCAGTCATTTTATAAAGGGATCAAAACCACCACAGGGAGGTAAAAGTTAATTACACACTGCAACACACACAGCTTCGCTGTGTCTCCCTTCGTTTCCCTGAGTGGGTGAAGAGACCAAATCTGCTTGGGAGGTACTCCTTCAGTTACTTATGGTTGTCTCTTCACTACACCAAGCAGTCCAAATTCACACACACACCAAAAAACACAGTTCCCCCTTTTACACTAAGAGATCTTTTGCGAAAAATCTGAAGACAGAGCCCTCAACTGAGTATGGGGTGCTTTTCACCTAGGCATGTGCAGTCTGCGGGAAATTCGAGTCACCCCCCTTGCTTTCTAGACACTGCTCACCCTTTTCAGGGTGTCGGGCTAGGTGCAGCTGGAGTGAAACCTCCTTCCCCTATTACAGACTACACACAACCTTGCAACACCTTCTGTCTGTCAGATCCTGTCCGTGACGCCAGTTTAATGTCACGATCCGCTAATGCAAACGGGGGTCGTGATGGTTCATTTATCGATCTCAGAGTGTAAAAGGACACAAGAGATTTCAGTTTTAATCAAAACAGTGCACCTTTATTAAGTGCCCACAACACAGTAATGCAATAGAAGAGAGTAAGAGAGAGAGAGAGAGAGAGAGAGAAACAAAGTAGAGAGGGGGAAAACAGAGGGGCAATAGCTACCAACGGATGAGACGAAGTCCTCGTGGTCTTCCGCCAATAGATTCGCCTTCTTTCCGTGGGGAGATCTCAGACTCGGTTATTTCAGAAGGTCCCTTTATAGTCCTTTTCAGAAGCGAGGGGCAACTGGCCAAGAGGTTGGGAAATCTACAGCCATTGTTATGGGGTCCGTTGCTTTGGGAAGCAGGTACAGGACAGACGTACAAGACAGGTGTACTGGAGAGGTGTACAGGACAGGTCATTCCTTTCCGCTTCGGCGCAGTCCTTCCCGCCTGGGCAGCAAGAACGGCGCAGTCCATTGTGACCTGCACTAATTTTCCTCAGGAATGCGTACCAGTTCCCAGTGGGCACACCCGTAGGCAACACTTGGCAGACAATCCCACCTCAGCCAGGCCAGGACTGCTGTGTTCAGTCTCTGTCTTCGGCGATGATCGTGAGGCAGATGAGGGATTTTCGGACCGTCTCTTACAGGAGGTTAAGCAATCTCCTTATCTCAGCAGACATCCCTCCAGGGCAGGGGCTGGGCATACCCTACCAAGTACTATTGGAAAAATGCCTAAAAGTTGGTGGGTTTGGCTCTGCAAAGCAACTGTTTAAAAAATTATATACATATAAAGCTTTACCTAAACGCATCTGTGGTGTTGCTTGCCCTGGTCCCCCTCTCTGTTGGTCTAGAATGCATTTCGAAGTGTGATGTGTTCTTTCAATGATGGCTTGACTCATGGGAGAGTAGGGAATACCAGAAGTGTGGTGAACACCCCAATCCATTAGAAATGTGGCCAATTTTTGAGCTGTATCCACAGGACCATTGTCTGTTTTTATTTCTTGGGGAACGCCTAATGAGGCAAATGCTTGCAAAAAATGTTGGCAAGCATGGGTAGCTGTTTCTCCTGCATGTACAGAAGCAAAAACTGTGCCAGAAAAGGTATCCACTGACACATGGATATTTTTAAATTTTCCAAAAGATGGGTATTTAGTGATACCTGTTTGCCATAATTGTAAACTCTGCAACCCTCGTGGGTTAACTGCTCCTGTGGAAACGGGATTGCACCAGTTGACAATCAGGGCAGGCATTTACAATTGCTCTTGCCTGATCTTTGGAAATGCGAAACATTTGCACAAGGGCTTGTGCTACAAACCATTGACAAATTGTGGATGAAGTTTTCATTCCTTGAGAGAGGACTACCCAGTGGTACCTCTGCAGTGGTTCTTGTCTGTTGACACTAGGGACTGAAAATGCAAACCGTGGAGCGTCTTCTGGGAGAAGCGGAATGCTGAAGAAACAATCTCTTAGATCAATGATGACAACAGGCCAGTCTCTTGGAATCATCGAGAGGGAAGGAAGTCCAGGTTGGAGAGGTCCCATATCTTCAATCACTTCATTAATTCTTCTGAGATCATGAAGCAATCTCCAGGAGTCAGAAGTTTTCTTGTGAATGGCAAATACAGGTGAATTCCAGGGATTGTTTGTTGGCTTAATGTGGCCTTTTTGCAGTTGTTCAGCTACCAGTTTTTTGAGGGCACTCAATTTCTTTTCTTCTAGGGACCACTGTGCCACCCAAACAGGGTCATTGGTCTTCCATGACAGCTTTGGAGCAGTGAGTGCTGTAGTGGCCCCTATTAAAAATCCACTTCTAACCTTGCTCCCCGCTGAGATAGCAAGTCTCTTCCCCAAACTGTGATGGGCTTTCTCACAACAAAGGGATGAATGCCTGCTGTTTTCCCTTCATGGTCTTTGACTGCAATCGTGAATTCACTCTGCAAGCACACTGCAACTCCACCAATACCTGTAAGAGAATCTGAAGGTATGATTAGCTTCCAATCACTTGGCCAAAATGAGTGAGAGATGATTGTGACATCTGCACCTGTGTCTAGCAGACCTGTGATCTTAATTGTCTTGTTGGTATGTGTCAGGCTGAAGGTTCACTGTGGCCAGTTACAGCCTATGAGCTCGGTCCAATGAACTTCAGGTGATGGAGTAGAATTTGTTATTGAATGCAGACCTTGCTGACATTCCATTTTTATGGCCTGGTGTGTAGTTGTGGTGGGTACTGCAACAGCTGTGGCAATCTTCGTCCCTGCAGGAATCACCAATGGGGGTTGTGTAGCTCGAACTAAAACTGTCAATTCTTCATGACAATTAGTTGCAACAATAATTGGATAAATGATGAGGCCTATCATAGAACAAGCATCTTTCCCCATGATTAAAAATTCTTGCCTCTCTTCAGATGTTCCAGTGACTCCTGTATGTATTGTATAATGAAATTCATGTGTAAAAAATGTTAATTTGGAAGCTGCCAAGTCGCAGAAGGACCCGGGGGGTAATAATCTGAGGAGGTATTGGATGATCCTGCTGACAGTGTGTGGTGAGGTCCTCCAAATGCATCGGGCCCTTTCTGGTATGCTGCCACTACTTGTTTCGTCACATGGTGGCACGCACTGCCTTTCCAGTTTCCTGACTGGGGCAGGAGATTTCCATCAACATCAAATTTAGAGTGACACTGGTTTGCAAAATGCCTTCGTTTTTTACATCTGGGGCAGCAATTAGGTTGCTTAGTATCTTCCGTGGATTCTGGGCAGTTTTTTATTACATGTCCAGGTTTTCCGCATTGGTCACAGGATCTATTGACAACCTCGGCCTGCATCACTGCCTTGGTGTTGTTTAGATTAAGAGCAGTGAGAGTTTTAGCTAGCATGTCGGTTTGAGCTGCAAAAGCCTTCTCAAGTCTCTCCCCAAAGGTATCTGCTTGTATTGTGACAATGTGTTTGTGGAGTGGCCAAGTTTGCTGCAAGCCTCTAGCATCTGAAGTCCGGTAGGCTCTGGATCAGGTAAAGCTCCGATAACTCTCTTGCAATCATCATCGGCATTAACAAAAGTAAGGCTATGGAGCAAAAGCGGATGGGCAGTATCGTCTTCGCATTGTCTCTTGATCACTTGAGTTAAGCGATCAATAAAGGTGATCTAGGGCTCTGAAACCCCCTGGCGTATTTGTGTATAAAGACCTTCAGGGGACCCTACCAGTTGGATTTGCAAGAGAGCTTTATGAGCTGCCTCTTTAATATCACCAGGCATGTCTCTGGGTAAATCAGCCGCTTGGTCTTCTGCTCAGTCATGAGGCGGGTCGCCAGCTAATTGAGCAATTGTAAGCACTGGATTAGGACAGCCAGCATAGCTCTCTAAAAGTTTATTAAGGTGCCTTTGCCATTTGGATTCACACATGAGATATTGTGTGTCTGTTAAGATCATCTGTGAGACATATTGGCAATCAAACGGTATTAGATCAAAAGTAGCATATATGCCTTTCAGTAATTGTTTAAAATACGGCAAACTCAGTCCACTTTCCTTTATAGCTCTCCGTAAATCTTTAATTTTAGCATGTCCCATATTCTCCCATTTTGGATTTTGATTCTGTCTGTTGTATCTAACAGGCATAGCTAGAAGCAGACCATGCAACATATCAAAATCCCCCTCCTTAATCACTTTGTGTCTCTCTGCTACCCAATCTGTTACGGGATAGACTATCGCTTTACTGGGTTCCTGTTCCGGATTTACCAGACCCGAGTCTAATGGATCAATATCTTCTTCAGAACTGGAATCAGTTTCTAGGTCTTGCTCTGTTGCAACCTGTGCGTCAGTTCTGGAGGTTCCGGTTCCCTGTTGCTGTTCCCCTTCCTCTGTGTTAGTGGGAGCAGGTAGAGGTTGAGTAGGGAAAGGCGGGGGGCGCGAGGGGCGCGGTGGTGGTACTGGCGGAGGGGTAGAGGCAACTGCCAGAGGCTGCAGTGAACCTGAAGGAGGTGGCGAGGGCGCGGTGGGATGAGACTGTGATCTAAAGATCTCAATAAGCACTCGAGACGCCGGAAGCAACTTAGCAGCCGGAAAATCACAGCGAGTAATTGCGTCATAGAGCTTAACTCCAACCGATTGCCGCAGAGACAAGGTAAAAGTGGATGCGGGGTCCACATTGGCAAAATTTTTCTGTACCCAGCAGAGAAGATCTTTAAGCTCCGAATTGGGCATGGTACGACAGCTTGAACATATCAGTGATTTTAAACGGTCATAGACATCTCTTATGTTCCCAGGACATTTCCTGTCCCATGTTCCCCAGAGCTCACCTGTACTCCTCCAACAGGTGCTCCTTTACGGACTCTCTCTGGGCTCGTCCAGCAGGTTCGGGTGTTCTGCTTCCTTTCAGCAGCGAGTAGAAGTCCAATCCACCTTTCAGGTGCCTCTAGTCCGCGGAATCCGGTTTCATCTAACTGCCTTTAAAATCGTTCTCTGGGGCGTCCCGACAATCGACAGTCTTCTTCTGTCTTCTGTCCTTCCTCACATGACAGGGCACCACTTGACAGGATTTTGGGGATTGTCCTGGGATTACTGAGAGAGATGTCACAGAGATGATTTATTGCTGAATCAGTGTCATGTTTATTGAAGGATGAGACAGGAGAGATGTTGTGGACAACATCTCTAATATCAAAAGCAGCAGTTACAGTAGCAATAGCAAAAGCAGCAGCAGTGGCAGCTGCAGCAGGCACAGGTGCCAGGGGTAGCAGCAGCTGCAGCAGACAAAAATGCTGAGGTAGTTAGAAGCAGTTTTTCTCTACAAGGCCTTTTATACTTTTTAAGCCAATAAGCAAATGCCACAAGGCTTCTTAACACATTTGTACCAGTCATCACTCTATGATTTTGCCACAATGCGTATTTCTTAACCAATGAACATATTGCTATTAAGGCTTGTTGTACAGGCTTGTATTACTACATCTTAACTTTCTAGGAAACTCTATTATAAAATTTGTTAAACTCAAAACTCTTTACTCTTTTACTTATCACTATTATTTCTTGCATAAAACATGTTCTTACTTGTTAAAATTACATTTCTACTTTTATAAGATAAATTTCTTTCAAAACTACAAAACTACATTCTTGCTGCAAAAGCTCATTGTTCTAGCTCAGGCAGCCTTCTCCAAGGTCTCAGATCGAGACTTGTATCCATTTCTATCTGTTCAAGCACAATGCTGTTTCTGTACCCTGTCAGCACCTGTGAGTTCTCTGTAACTTCATTTCCCACAACCTGTGACCTTCCATCTTGACTTCCTGGAATATACAAACAAATATTGTGTAAACTTCCCCATAAAACCAGAAAAACTGAGCCACTTATTTCCAGAAGAAATTCTGTGTCAGATGCAAAGAAACAAGTTTCAGGGTCCCAGTAAGGCAAAAGCATTTTGTACCTACTGTCAGCATATTGACTGCAAATGCCTTCCAGTTGACACATTCTGTCAAGAAAGGTTTTGAACAGACAGACTAAGCCATGTAACAAGACAGAAGATGTTTGAAGATTTCAGATATTTATATTAGTTATATTTACTTTCCATTATTTTGAAACCTTTGGTTAATTATAGCCACCCTGTTTCCTCATATAGGTACCAAGTTTAAAGATGAAAACTTCAAATTACTACAACCCTGGGCTTCCTTTTCTTCCTTTCTCTTTCTAGTATCAATCCTGATGTAAAATTTTACCTCTTCTTACTATTAAAAAAAACCAATTAAAAATCCAAGCATACTAATGGCCGATGAAACCTTAAAAATATAATGTGATTGACACAAAACTTTCTGATTCCAGTGGTAAAAGTCAACAGTTCTGTCTCATTTATGACATATAAACCCCAGCTATTCCTTAGTATAACAGTTAAATATTGGTGCAAAGACCTAGATCATCACACTTCTTTTTTGGACAACCATTTAGAAATGTCATCCCTTCTATCACTGCTTGGTTGTTAATTGATATTAAGAAATGCAAGGCTAGAAAAGAAAGCAAGGCTAGGATAGCTTCTGGAATATTGCCCTTTTTTCAAACTGGGTTACATCATTTACATGCTTAATCTTTTCCAGGCTGGAAGAAAGAGTTTATAGCTCACTCTCAAGCCATTAACGTGCTACAGAACGGAAACACTACCGCTCACCAAAACCAAAATCCTCAACCTGGGGGACGTTGTGAGCAACACACCAAGGAGGGGGCTGGGAGGAACAAGCCCCCTCATTCCCCAGCCTGTGGGCTGATCACAACGCAGCACTGCAGCAGCCAGCACCACAGTCCGTGCTGCTTCCCACTGTGCCGTGGGGCAGCCAGAAAACACACATTGGCAGGGGGCTGCTGCACAGGCCTGGCTCCTCCCTCACCGACACATCCTCCGGCCCCCACGGATGTCTGGAATGATTTAGTATAGGTAAACCCTTCAGAGAGAGATACTGGTGCAGGAGAAGATTGCTGAAGCTGTGCACAGAGCAGCGAGTGGCTCCTGCATAACACACAGGCTTAACATAACAGTCAAAGTCTTCCAAGCCTAAGTACATTTATACCAACCCGCTCGTGAAAAGAGTTTAAGTGTATGTATGCAGCAGCAAAACAGAAGAAACTACTGGACTTTCCCCTCTGCCTTCCTGTCTTATCTAGATTACAGACGTGATGAGCTATTCACTGTCTTCTTTCAAAGAGTTTATATGTCTCCACAAGAAGAGCAAAGCTCATACCCTTCCACAGAACTCCTGCCCTATCTTTTGTGAATGATCCCGTTATGACAAACCTACCTTCTATGAGTCCTTGTATTCACCGTCAGATAGTTTTAGCAGCTGACTCCTTGACTTGTTGAGTGATCCCTGCTTATTTGAGATGCAAAAGCTGCTCCTCTACCACCAATTAAAATGGCTGCCAGGATTACTTCTGATGCTATCAGTTCTTTATCAGAACCTACAAACGGCCCTATTTAATTTCTTACAGCATGACGGAATGACGGCTTCGCTAATGGTGTGTTGAGCTCTTAGACCTCCAGCACCCAAGGCCATTCACCTCCCCGTGCACAGGGAATTCAGGCACGGCACTTCCCAAAAGCTCATGACCTAGGCTCAGAAGGCGAACACCAGCTCCAAAACCCAGACAACGTGTTAATAAAACATGACCTATACTCCAGCAGTTTTCCAAGGGCTCTTAAATCCACCCTCCTCCCCACAGCATTCTGAGAAAGACTAGTGCACAGGACAAATAAACATCAGCCAGCCCAGGAATCAGTGCTGGATGCCTGGCATATTTTCTGGGTTGCTTGCAAAGCAGCAGGCATCTCCCTTTGTTGCTGATGCAGATTGTTTCCGATCTCTCAGCATGTCTCTCTCAGCCACTTGCTCCTGAAACTTAAAAGGAAAACAGTGCACACTTAATTTGAAAAATGCCTTGCAGATTCCACAGCAGAAGGGGTTGAGTAGGTTGGAGGGGGTAAAAGAAACTGTTTCACAGGGCTATTGAGGCCATGTGTGACAGGCTAAACAAAACCTCCAGGCAATTCTGCCACAAGTTATTTTCACTTCTTACAATTTGCAAACCAAGTGGGTGGCCATATGTCTATCCCTTCTCCTTCTTTTTCAGCAAATGAAATGAGGAGGATTTTGGTTTTTTATATAGTTTAGTTTGTAACAGTTCTGCCTTTATTGTTTTCAGAATGACTATGTGCAACTGAACAAGTTTCCTCATTAAACACACAAGCAGATGATGATCATGCTGATGAGGCTCCTCATGCTATGGGATTCCTCTTACATGTCAGGCTACATTTATCTTTCATTCCTCTAAGAAAATGGTCATGTAGTGTGTAACACACATCATGGAACCAGAGTGTAAACGCAGAGCCAAAACACTAGCCTGTGTCCAAGATATTCAAGGAAAAATAAACAGAATCTGAGAAAAGTTTACAATAAAATAATAAGCCAGACTCCTTCCTCTTTCCTTTTCACACTTGAGCAAAGGTCAAGATTAAGATAAATATAAGTAGGGTTTTTTTCTCCCCATACTTGATGCCTTGTAAAGGACAAGGCTAGGGCTGCCTTCCCAGTCTGTGTGGACTAAAGAGAAAGGTTACCCAACAAAAATCTTGGTCTTGATGGCATATGCATGGATGGGACTGTACTTCAAATAGGAGATTTGCAGGAAAGAGTCTCAAGGAAATCTAAAAAAGCTTCCTGTCTCCAGTCTGTCTCTGAGCCCAATCTGTCAAAGTGGGTTTTTCCTTCTGCCTGCTGATTGACATTACTATCTTTTTTCTTTTCCAAGCACACCAAAGGTGGAGAAGCGTGGATTTAACTCAACAATCAAGCTCTCCCTGAGAAACAGGAGTGGACCTTTATGACCAACTCCTTTGATTTCAGCTACTCAGCATTTCTGATTCAGCAGTGGACACCACCTTCTCCTCATTCCAAAGCAGCCAGCCTACATAGAAAAGCAGTTGTTTGGGAATAAAGCAATACATTCACGTACATTTTTAATACCTGCTCTAATGCATTTCCAACAGTGGAAGGTGAAAAGACATTTCATTCAAGCTGTTCAGCATATCTACAAGATATTAAACTGGAGTTCTGGTAAAACAATCATTTATCCTATTCCCCACTTAACTAAAAGCAAGTCAATCTGTACTTTGGGATAAGGATTGAGAATACCATTCTTGAGAAAGGGGTCAATTCATACAACATAGAGTTCAGTCCCAGCATATTAGAAAAGTTTTGGATTTAGTGTTGCTCTCAGGGACTCTGCCTCCTGGAAATTGCTATTCCAGCATGGCAATTGTCTTTGATGAATGAGCAATTCATACATATACATATGCACGGAAACAAAGAAGGAAGTTGGGCTATTAGCTTCTTTTCTCTACCCTGATTCTACATTTTCCATCCGTTAATGCAAACTCCAGCTTCTTTTTGTGCTTCTCGATCCCCATCTCTTTTTAAGTTCTTTGCCAAGGCAATGCCACTCTTTATTTTTCCTCCAGAATGTAACTCCCACTCCAAGCACCCATCCTACACAGGATTCCTTTGTGTGTCCTAGCCTTGTTCCTCACCTTAACACAATGTCTTCAATTCCCTATGTGCCCTTCATTTAATCAGCATTTCCTAAATGCTGACCCATCCCATCATCATCTCTACCCAGAACAGAATTTCCCAGGCCATTCCAAGTCCTTTATAGTTCTTAAAATACTGTGGCCAAGCCCTGACCGTGATTTCCCCCACCCCCGCCTCCATGCAGACCTTGTTGTCTCCCAGCACCAGGATAGTTCCCACTGCCCCAGGTCTGCGTTTAGCAAAGCCAACAGTACTTCTACCACTGCTTTCAGCAAGACCCCCATTGAGTCTTTACATTTCAACATAACCAAATGATGTCTACTTAGCATGAAATGTAGTTCCTGTCCAAGAGTTGCATGTCCCAAGAAATTTCTTAGCATAATAAATTTTAAATCCTTTGGGTTTAAGTGTTTGGAAATCATCCGCTAGCGGATATAGCAAGTTCACTACATTCTTATTTTCATTATCTCTGTAGAGCTAAGGAATTCCAATTATGAAAGGCTCTATTCTGTAAGCTCATTAAAAGTTAATATCCACCACAACACTGTCTCTCTATTTCATTGGTTCTTTGCAATTGCTTAGCAAAGAAAATAAGCACCAGGCTTTTTAAGAGAGAGACACGCTTTCTTACATAAAAAGACACAATCTTGTTCCCACCAAAGCACTCACTCAGGTGAAAGTCACAAATTTCCTGCCTCTTCCTTCCTTTCCAAACCAGTGCAGCATGAGAGAAAGCAGCTGTTTCCCGAGGCCGATGGGTCACAGACAGGTAAGATGACATTGAGGCTTGTTCCTCAGAGGCAGTCAGCAAGCAGCAGATGATGATCTCAAGGATCTAGGTGACACCATCACCCTCTCAAGAGAGGAATCCTTTAAGCAAGCACATTGCTCATCGCTTCCATCCTGCTTTGGTTTAATGAACCAGCTCTTCCTGGCAATGAGCAGCAAGGGGATCTAATTTGACTGTTGCTATCCTTTTACATTTCATTCAATCATTACATCAGAATAGGCATTTTACTTTTGTTTCATGTTACTCCAGAGGACCTTGGCACAAAGCAAAATGAAGTCAAATGAGAAATAGCTAGCTTAAATTTATATACAGCAACAAATCATGCTGTGTTTCAACAAGTGTAAGAGAGACGTGGGACTTTCCTTCCCTCTGAGCAGCTGCAAGCATAAAAAAAGCAATGATGCAATGTTCTTTAATAAAACTTTCTTAGAAATCTCTTCTTATGGACAGATTCAACTTCTGCAGGAGATATCCAAAACATACTCATTGTGCTGCACTTCCCTTTTTCCATTCATGCGTTATATATACTGAAAATATGTTATTGAGTAGATATGAACACACCATGCTCCCAAATTTTCCCTAAGTAAAACATATATCTGTGTATGTTATAAATGATCAAACACAAGGGAGAAAATCATGGCACAGATACTGCAGCAAAGGAAATTCATCACATTACAGCTCTCCCCTGATACTGAGATTGGCCAGGACTTTCATCAGTGATGGGAAGGAATTTCTCATCTTCCCATTTACAGCACCTGAAGCAAGAAGGACCCAACACCGTAAGCGGTGTCCAAGATAGCACAGAAATTTAAACAGAGCCATTTACAAAGGGCAGCAATTCATCTGGCCAGTTCACACCTCAGATAACTATCTGCAGAACCCAGAGCAACATAATACTCCAAGGGGCAGTGAGATAGCCAGAAGGTTCTCAGCTAAAGAAAATCAGGAAAGAACGGAATGTTCCTTAGCCTGGCTAACCCTATAACATCTCCCAGCCATTCGCATGAGATGGAACAGAAAGAGAGAGGCTGAATTACTTGCAGTGTACAGATACTGCCTGAGGGAAATGTGACAGGTGACCTACAACATAAAAAATGCACTTAACTGTAAAAACTAGGAAGTGAAGGTAAAAATGAGAAAAATTAAAAGCTGTCCTTGGATATGCAGTAAAAAGCACACTGACATCATAAACGGGAGAAGGAGCACAAAAGCACCCAGCTGTGCAAAAGCTGTACTATTAAGGTACAAAGAAATCAATGGTTTTTTAAAGAAAAAATCCCTCACAACATGAATGAGCTCCGTAACACACAATATTATTTGTTAGAAAAATCATCTGCTCCAGTGCCTGAAACAAAAGGTTTGCAGTTTATTCCATCATTCCTTCAAATCCAGGGATTAGTGAGAATTTCTTAACAAATTCCTGCCTTGCCTTATGGTCCTTCAGCTTCAGCAGGGCCAAAGCTTGCTGCTCACAGTCAGCACACGAATCCCTGTGGTGTTACCATCCTCTCTGAGTGAGAAAAGCACTCGAGATGGTGAACAAAGAGATGGGGCAGTTTCCTGAAGCCTGAGAAGGATGTTCTCAACTCAGTGGCACAAAGTCTGCTTTTGTTCAGACAGGAATGAAGAGGAAAAATGGCAGAAATTCATAATAGGGACGATGAGGAGAAACATTGGGCTGTGCACACATTCAGTCCAAGCAACATCAACTCCAGGTGTGGTTTAAAATTCACGTTTGTGCTTTATTAAAGCCATGCACTGTATTTATGGCTCTCAGTGAATTCTGTATCCAAAAGGGACACATTAGATGATTCAAAATTGGTTGGATTTCTTTCCTTCTCCTGTAGCAGTGCCAGTAGGAGAGGTGACAAAGGCAGTTCCCTGGCCTTCAGACATTGCACAGAAGTGGGATCCATTGATACAAACTCATGCAGCCAAACTGCAGGTATTTAATTCAGGGCCTGAGACATGAAGCTAGGCTTCTTTTAATAAATCACGGACAGGGATGAGCTCCTGACATTAATATTGCACTCCTCCCTCTTTCTGCTGAGACAGTCTGGACAACACGAATATCCCTAATACAGATCCAGGGCTCTGGTATAACAGGCACCCCAAAAAGCCATAGTTCCGGCTACCTTTCCTCTCTTTGCATCATACCAGGAGGAATCAAAAGGAATGAAACCTATTTCATTTATTATTACAGGTGAGAACCCCTCTAAGTACACAGGAAGAGAAGTTGTATTTTGTAACCTTGTTCTCCATCTAGAAGTAAAACAGGGCTGGTGTGAGGCAACGAGGGGAACAGAGAAAATGCTGAAAAGAAACTGAGGAATGTGAAGCCAAATTTTCAAGCATTCCACACAATCATACCACTCAGGGACATTCTACAGCTCAGCAAATCACATGCTGGAATGCAGTGGAGTATGGAGTAGGGCAATAGGGAGCTGCTCAACAAAATAGGTGCTACAGCCTCTTGTGCTCAGGCTCTTAGCCCAAAGTATGTTCCAGCTCCAACTGAAGGGCATTCTGAACCAGAAGAGCACTGACCTTTTGATTTTGGCAGTTCACAGTTCTCAGACAGCAGAACGTCTGTGGCTCCTCTCATCATTATTTTTGCTGTTTTCACTACTGGCCATCAAGTTTCCTGCAGTAGCCATCCATGAACCCCGGACCACTACTACATTAATAACACAGAACATGGCTCTCAGAGTGCATTGATGAGGTACCAAGAGAAAACCCAAATGATGATCCTTCTCACAGAAAAAGTAACAGACAAAAAAAAAGTGTGAAAATACTTTTTAAAAGATGGCTGAAATTAGGTAAATTCTTAAAATTAAGTAAATGTCTGAAATGAAATTAAAGGAAATTTAACTGTTGCAAAGTATTCTGAGTCCAAAATTTAAAAACTTACAGTCATGGAAATATGGGGTGAGGGATATGTTTATTTGGAAAAATCAGTTCAGCAGAGATCTCTTTGCTACAAATATATTGAATTTAATTCTTCTGCCTTGGTACAAGCTCCTGAGAAAATAAAAAATAAAATAAAAAATAAAATAAAAAATCCTACAGGAAAAACTTGTGTTGGACACAATCTATTCCCTCAGACCTGTTACAAAAGTCTAATTTATTCTCTTGATTTATTGTCTTAAGGAGAATGAATTAATTATTCTTCCACTCAGAGGTCTATGGCATTAATCCTTGAGTTGAATCAGAGAAAATTCAATCTCTCATGAGTTCCCACTCCATTTACTTTTCTTGTAGTATTCTGTTTCAGGGACAAGTAATGAGAAAAGTGACATACAAGCTCCTCCACTGTTTTTAATTTGGCATAAAACCATGTATTTCACCAAGAGAAAATTCCACTTCCACCTGTATGAATTTAATACTCTTTCTTCACTGCACTGAAATCAAAGCCAGTGATTCTAACCACTGTTAATTGTGCTGGAACAGAGTCCGAGAGACTTGTGAAGTATTTGCATAAAATAAACAGTGATTGTCTCCACATCAGACACTACAATCCCTTCAGAAAAAGTCCTAAAGAAGCCCAAATCCTTAGGTTTATTTATTTAAACAAGAGCCTGAATCACCTTTTAACTTGTATTAAAATTGTCTGTAGTGTTTTAGAATACAATACGTAAGAAAGACTTGGTTTTGATGTAAAGTGCAAAAGAAAGACAATCGAGACAGAGGCACTTGGGGCTGAAGCTGCTTCTCACGTGCTTTAGAACCAGACAGGAACTCCCACCTTTCTGTCTTAGCAGATGACTCTTTTCCTGATTGTGATCAGAAGGAATTACCCCCAGAGGCACAGCAGTGAAAATGAGTGCCTGCACACTGCAGCTGTCAAGGGTCCCTCTCGAGGCCAGAGACCGTCCACGTTTCACCCGCACGAGCAGAGGTCCTTCGGCAATCCTTATCCATCTGAGCTATGAAAGTGTCTGTACTCACTCCATGAGCAAAATCCTCACACACATCCCACTCTGTGCTTCCTAAACACAGGAAGATGGAAGATGAAAAAGCCAATTTTACTGGTTTAAAGGAAAACTTTGTCTCTGTTGCCTCGTATCGATACAAAGGAGATTTTTTTCCTCCTTCAATGAGCATTTAGTATCACATAACATTAAAAGCTTTTGCACAGGATGAGCTAGATTTGAAAATGCATGGTTATGAGAGCTTACCAATATATTTTGGGAGAAAAAATAATTTTCAGTGGTGAGCATTGCTATGAATGAAGCAGCAATTTACAGAAAGAACACTTAAAACTAAGCATCTCTGTGCAAAACCGTGTGCCTCATGCACCCTTTCTGAAAAGCAGTAGTGATCTACACATGGGGAAGAATTTGCACTGTTTGTAAAAAGATTGTTTGAAAGTATCCCGTTCCCATCTGTCAGGGACTGCAGAACTGATGCACAGAAAGTGCTCCTACACGGATCTTTTGCAAAAGTAGCACTCTGGAGAACATCTGGGGAAGACATACAGTGATGATAGGAAAGTATATTTCATTTACTTTATTTTTTCCAGATGACCCAGTAGCAGAGCCTCAGCATGTCCAGTCTGAGAATTTTGGAACAGTTTGGATGGTAACAGATGGGTGAATATTGCTGCCAGTAACTGTCAATGGGATGCAGTGCCTTTGGTGCTATGTCTGAAAGAGGGAGGGCTTCACACTGCAATAAAAGAAGAATGGGAAACAATTAAAGGTACAGAAGAAGCTGAGTGGGCTGTGTGTTTTGTGGCAGCCCATTTCTGAACTGTTTGAACAGGCAGATCTAAGGCTGTTTTACTGCCATTCTTGAGAGCTTATTATGGTGTTCAAAGAGCTGCTATCTCTTAGCACATCTCTATTAACCTTAGTTCCACAACAATGAGTTTAATGTTAGGGTTATGTCACTGAAACAGGCTTGGGAGTTCCTCTGGCTTTCCCATACAATTATCTTGGTTTGCTGTTTTGTCTCCAAGCTTCACGTTGCACATTCCTCAATCCTAATCTGTGTCCACCTTATCCACATGGAACCATTTACTCATGGCAGAGTCAGGAGTGTCAACCCAGCCCTACACTGTGTTACACAATTGTGCAACCATCAAGGCTGTGAAGTAATTTACCCAGTTATTCCTAATTTACACAAATAAAAGTGAAAATAGGATTGTACCAAAGAGGACTGGAAACTCTTATATTGAACAGTAACCTGAAAAGTTAAATAAAACCATCAAATTAAAAAGTTGCCTCACTTAAATTTTTATGGACACAAACACATCTAGACAAATGGGAAAAACATCTACCTTTACTACATCTAGATTAATCCCAGAATGCTTACAAACAAACTGCTGAGCAGTAGTCCAGTAGCCCAAAATCTGTTCTATTCTTGCTCCTCCTTGCAGAGAAATCAAAATCATCTCAATTTAAGAATAAACATTTTTGCTAAAAATGTTAACATTATGCTGTTCCAGTTGGCAAGTTCCAAAAAGGAGGATTAAGTACATAAATGAAAATTTAGCCCTGCACTTTCAAACTTGAATGCTTGAGGGAAGGCATATAATAAGTTATCTAATAGTTAGAATTGTTATATCTGAGTTACTTTAACTGAAGAATTTGGGTCCCAGTTTTTCACACTAAGATACTGAAAATTTTGTACATTATACTTGTGTCACTGACAACAAATATAGAAGTAATTTGGAAATACAGTGGAGCTAGGGCAAGGAATATCTGCAGAAGCTCAGAACTTCCTGAAGTCAAGATCATTCATTCTCCCAGAATTGCCCTCAATGTCAATGATCTACTAATCTATGAAGAAGGATTCCCACAAACATGCTCCCTGCATGTCAGCAACCCGTGGGTACAGATGGGTCCTGCAGAAAGAAAGACTGGAGAACCTCTTCATTCCTTTCCCACCTGAACATGTTTTCTTAGGAGGGTTAACAAAAACCATGCATTAAACAGTACCTGAAAATAAGGCTCCTGGAGATGGGAAGCACCTCATTCATACAAAGATAATACATTGCTCTAAACTAAAGCTATAAAAGCCCAAATGCTTCTTTTGCCCTTAACATCAGCTTTGCTTCAGTTTGGTCCAGGCTTTAGTTCAGTCAGACCAAGGACATGGTGAACAAATGTGTGATGAAGGCCCGAGCTTTATAAACTCTTTACCTCCAGCTCCACATTAGCACCCTCAGCTGCACACACTGTCAGCCTCCTCCCTGGGATGGGAATGCACCCTCTGAGTTTCACTGAAAAGTGAGACAGAGCATCTTAAATGACAGGTGATTAACCGTATAAATTAACACATTTTATTCTGCACTGAACAAATGAGGAACGTTTACAGACAAAATTCCAACATCTCAAATGAGAAGGCTGCAAGCCCCAGATGAGGAGCAAGAACAAACAGCTGGATAGCATTTTAAAGTTAGATTATCTTCATTCCCCATCTTTATGGTATTCACAGAAAAGTTTACATTTGCTAACTAAACATTAGCTAATTAAACATTAAGCTTCAATATATGTTACCTCAATGGGTTTAGGATTTGGGGTGGGGTTTTTTCCCTTACATAATCTATATTAAGTATAATGGCTGAATGTGATAGTGATCTTGTCTTGTGTGGAAGAAAGAGCAATAAAAAAAGGTTTGGGGTTTTTTTTAAATATTTGAGCAGATTTTTTCACAAGGATAGCCTCCTGAAAGTCTTTCTTGTATGATACTTTCCAATATCTAACACAAATTTTGAAATCCAGAAATAAAAAGAGTAGTTCATCCAAAACTTAATGACAAGGTACCTTCTGCAGGAAGAACAAACTAATTCTCTACAGAGAAATTACTCACTTCAAAGGCAAAAAATGATCTCAAATGTTTTGTGCAACTCGGAGGAAAGAGGCTTTCAGGAGTCCCCTGCAGCACACCATGGAAAAATAATGGTGGGAGCCACTGGCTCTAAGACATCCGAGAGCAGAAATCAGTCATCTGCAGAGCACATGCTTAGGTGTTCTCTGGGTTTGTTACTCTGGCTTTGGCTGGAAGGTTGAGAAAGACTCTGGAAACTGCAGACACCAATCTATTTTTTATTAAAAGTTTTGGCAGCAGGACGGGTGCGTGCTTTACAATAAGCAAAGGGTGGGGGAACAGAGCGCTGAAAAACCTCCAGTCACAGCACAGGGCTCCAGCACATCTGCTGGAGCAGCGAGGGCTGCGGTTTCTGAGAGGCTTGTGGTGAACCTCAGGGCACGGAATGAATGATCCCTCCAGCCCGGCCTTCATTAAACCGCCCATCCTCTGAAGCGTGGGACGAAGCCGACGCGTGGCCAGCCATCCACCGGCAAGGGGACGGTCCGTCCCCAGGATGCTTTCTTTCTGGCCAGGAGGGAACAGAGCTGTTCATCCCACAGAATTCTGAGCTGTTTCCACTGTGTGCTGCCCAGAGGTGTGAACAACTGCCGTGCCTTAATTCAAACAGCCCAAACACACACATCCTACGGGATGTCGTGCAACGCCTTGCGAGGGCGAGCTCTGCTCAGAGCCTGCAACTGCAGCCGCAAACATAAATCAGATACAAGGACTAAAGGTGTGCTCTTGGAAACGGCCGAAATGTCAAAGGGTAAGGGCAGCTTACAGTTAAATTTGCAAAACAAAACAGCCTTAACACACCATCTGGGCACCTCTGCACAAATTTCTGCAAGAGAGTCTTAGGACAGAAGTGATTGGAAGACTGAAATACTTAGATATAAAAGCTTTTATGCCTCCTGTGTGGTTTATCTCTCTTGCGAGGGTCACTCATGGCATGAGTGATCATTAAGTGATTGCTACTATGTGACACTTTAAATGGTAGAAAAACAAAGAAAGAGAGAAAATAAACATATTTGGAATTTTGACATATATTTGACAAATAAAAATGGCATGTGATGTTGGGCTACCATTTAAATTAAGGTTTTCCCAGATAGGATTATTTTAAAGTGTTCATATGGTGAGGTCTGATTTGCTGGAGCACTTAGTTATTATCTGCAACAGGGATGAAGAGGACCTGGGCTGAGGTGCTATAAAACACTAAGTTCTGGGAGAAATCAGTGTACAGGCAACTCCTTAGACTCCTTCAGCCAGACACTCTGAGCACCAGAACCATCACATCTCCTTCCTCCAGAAGAGATCACATCATCATATTTCCTCACAAGGAGAATAGAACAGGAATAGAAACACCATGCCAATGAGGGAGCTGGAAAACCTCACAAGGAAACTGCTGAAGCTGTTCTCAGAGCAACACCTGAATGGTATGGAATAAATAAGGCACGTGAGCTACAAGAAATAAAGCACAAGCTTAGTTAGCAGCACACTCAGTGAGCACAGACTCTCCTCGCAGTCTACTTGGAAACTGAGACAACACTTGAAAATCAGATCAGATAACCCTATCACCAAGAGGCTGGCTGGAGAATCCAGGTAATCACCCGATCCAGAACCATCTCCATTATGAAGTCTCAGTGCTCTTTCTTTTCTCATACAGCATAATTTTACTCTTGATTCTGAAGAAGTCATGCTGTGTTGCTGCTGACTTAAGGAAAATAATTATGATTGTCTGAATGTTGGGGAACCTTCTTTGAGGGTCGCTGAAATTGGCAGCGGAGGAGAAATTTTAAAAGAAAAAGGAGAAAAGATAAAATTGGTAGAAGTCCAACAAGGATCAACAATTTCAGCAAAGAGTGGAATATTTTGCAAAATGCATTAAGCGTTTGGTCAATACCTTTGTATGAGAGGTTGTTTCCCTCATGCTGTTGGCAGGGGAGAACTGAACACATTTGCAGAACTTGAAGATTTATGGTTTGCACAATGAGGGGGGGGAGATGGAATACAAAAGGTATAATTGCTTAAAATAATTATGTGCCTAGTTCACTTTTTTTTTTTTTAAATAGAGCAATAGCAGTTTCAGGCATTTCAGAAGCCAACTACAAAGTATCTTAATTGCTGGCAAGACCAATAAGCTGTTACTCGCTGAGTTTGGAGTGGCGGGTGGTGGTGGCTTTTTAAAGCAGTAGTCACATTTTTTCCTTTTGTTCTTCCCCCAATCATTAACATAACACCCAAAGGCTAAGAGGAAAGCCCTTCAATGTTGTATGCAATGAATGTGTGGCACTAGAAGGAGCTACTAGAAGCTGACAAAATTTCAATCTGAAATCAATTTATTAGAAAAGGAAGTTCCAAGCAACTTTAAATTCCATATATGCAGCAGTCAGGTTATCTCTCACAACGAGGAGGTGCACTCCTAGAATGCAGCTTGGCTGAGCTCTCATTTGAGCTTTCCTCCAGCCTTCTCCTTTATGCCCCCTACCCAGGTTTTTACAAACATGAGCTTGAATTACTGTAATATAAATAATGGGCTCAGTTTCTTGACTTTTTTCAGTGTTAAACCTAATGCATTGTAGATGGCTGAAAAGGTGTTTCAAAGGGACTGAACTTAACACCATTCTGAAGCTCAGGCCTGCTCATCTTTTTTTAATTTTGCACAGAAAAAACCCCAAGCCACAAACATACATACATATATAGGGGGGTATGTATATATGTATGTATGTATATATTTATATATTTATATGTAACAGCTCACATTTAAAATAATGCCCTGCATCCCCAATATCACCATTGTCTGTTTGTCATGGCTTCAAATGCCCCTTGGTATCACTCCTCCTCTCAGTCAATAAAGGCAACCTATTGCAGTCCTGCATTGCCTCCCAGCTCTGTCTCAAATCGCAGGTTGCCAGAAAGAAGCTGTTTCTTCCTCCAGCTTCACAGATGCTAATCCTCGCTAATCACATCTCCTCTTCCCATTTATTACACAAGTCACTGGGCTGAAGGACAGGCTGGTCAGGAAAAAACGGGGCGGTGTTATATTTAAATAGAGCAGTAATGAACTCAGGAAGTGCACCCAAACAAACCTGAACATCATTATTATTGTAACCCTGACCCTTCCTCTCCCTGCTCTTTCGCCCCACACATGCGCACACGCTTCTCCTCTCATGCACTGACTTCTGTCTCCAGTAAGATCTTTGCTCCTGAAAACGGGGCCGTTGCTTTCGCACAGTCTGTAAAATCCTCAGCTCAAGTGCCCTCCAAGTAAAGAACAGTCTGACATCCAGGCAGATACCTGGATAAAATTAGTCTCATTCCCAGTAGGAAGGGATGCTCCTTAAGCAGTGCTTCAGTGAACATGGCCAAAAGGCTTCTCTTACTTATTTTGAGGTGATCTTTCAAACAGAGACAGAGGTACAGGAAACAGACTGATGAAGTATGAATAAAACTGTAATATTGCTTTTGCTCATTACATATCCACTTTATAATGTATATATCATGCATTATAAATTAAAATTCATAATCTGCAATGTGCTAAAGCTCTCAGCTTTTGTAAGCACTATATATCACATGAACAAAAACTCTTTCTTATTTGACTTCTCTAAGACATGCCAAAATCATCCACTCATTAAAAAAAAATAAATAAACAAGATGAATAAACAAATATGTTATTATTGGCATTCATTTCTCAAAAAATATAAGCAAGTTGGTTCCTCCAATCCAACTGGTTCAAGGTAGTTTTAAACTCAGTGAATTAACAAGTCCAATAAATTTAAAAAATCAAACCCAAAAGTCACAAATTTAAATTTGTTTTGTATGCTATGAAATACATCATCCTTATACTCATGTTGTTACTCAGAACACAACTCAGGACCATGCAGGGATGACTTTGCTACCAATAAATAAGCCAATGAACTAAGACACTAAGCTGTAGCTCCCCTAGAAAAACCAGACATATTTTTACACAGTTTGTCAGTGGGGATTATTTAGTTTGAGCAGAGCTCTGTGCTGATGTACCTGGATCTGGTCCTCTGAGAACTGAACTCTCTGAAACCACTGCCCTGCACCCAGTAAACCAGCTTTCCTTCCATTTCCTTTAGCATTAATTTTTCCACTTTTTAACTTTTCTTCCCCCTAGGCTACATCAAAATGAGGACTTCAGCTTCCAAGAGTTTCTTTGTTTCCAAACATTTTCAAAACTGAAGTATTTGTACACATTTTGCTTTCTAGCAGATTACCTCAGCAGCTGAAGCTTTTCTGTGTTCAGGTGCTATCACTGAGTTTCCCTCAGCGGGTTCAAACTGAGTGGGCTGAGAGGGTGAAAGACTGAGACACAAAACAGCGGCCACAAAAGGATGATCTGGAATTGTCAGATTTGTATTTTTGCATTGCATTCAGCAACTGTAAGAGAGGCCCCACTCACCAGAAACAGTGCTAGGAGGGACAGAGAAAGCGTGGAGAGGAATAGATCACACACGACTCTCCACTGCACACAGAAATAAATGCTTTGGGCATAAATTATAAAACATCTTTCTGCTGGGGTGAGAGTTTCTTCAGGGAGGTCTCACACCACTTCATTATTGTTTGGCATTACTTTTCCTGCTTGCTAAACAGATGCATCAGGGGAAAAGATTACCTGTGACAGGCTGGAACTCCTTCAGAGGCAGGGGAGCATCTTCAGAAGAAAGAGACAGCAGCCTACAGCAGATGGGTGGTGACTGGGGCACTTCTGCAAGGAGCAGGGAAAAACATCCAGGCCCTGGGGAAGAGAGAAATTCAGGCTTTTTCTTTAACATCTTAGAGGGAATTGATTAGGGTTTATTATCATTCAGATAGCCATGAAAAACTGGTGGATGTTGAGAGTCTTTCTGAAGAATGGCTAAAAAGCAAAGGTCATGATGACATAGCGGGCTTAGTGAAGATGCAGACTTGGCAAGGATACTAAATCCTTGTGCAAGGAGTTGTATAAACAACAGGATGTGAGTCCAGATAAGTAAGCTGAAAGAAACCATATGGAAGAGATAAGACCACAGTGATCTCATGGAATAGCTCCCACCAATAAGGAGCTCAGCTTTTGCAATATGTATGAGCTAATTAGTAGTACTATAAGTATGTGTAGATTATTACAATAAACGAGACTTGCTGACCACAATGCCGTGAGGCTTGTCTCCCGCGACTCCACCCGACATCTGGCGCCCGAAACAGGAGAACTTGCCCTTATGCGACGGGGAGTTGCGTTGGGTTCGGGTCCTGCAGCTAGAGGGACGGCGAAAGAGGTCGCGTACGGCAAAAACGCAGCGCCCAGCCGCGTCGTGCCTCTCACCTCCGCGCCCGAGCGACCGCACAGGCGGGCTCGCCGATACGTGCTGCCGAAGCCTGGAGAGCTAGCAACGGTACCGTAAGTATAGAAAGGCAAGCAGCACAGGAGCTTTTTAAAGCTTTTTTACTTAAGCGTAACTTTAAAGGAATTGATGTTGACAAAGACCTCCCCGTTCTTTTAACGCATGCACGCTCTTATAGTTTTTTCACTGACCCCCACTCCATTCATGAATTAAGTCAGTGGCGCGCGTATGGGGATAAACTTTGGGATCTTGTCTTAGATGATGATAAGCCAGCTAAAAAGATTTCTAAACTATGGAGAGTTGTTCACAATGAACTTTTAATGGTACAGGCAGAGAAAAAAGCGGCAGAAAAAATTAAGATTGCTCAGGATCGGAACCGTCATTACGGCGATCACAGCGCCTCTGTTTTCTCTGGCCCACCTAATCCCCCCACCTTTGCTACGGTTCAAGTACCCCCTGAGGCTCTTGCCTCTGAGTCGCCTCCCGCGCTTCCCCTCCCCCCACCTCCTACTCCTCCTACGCCTTCCTTGCCGCAGCCTGCTCCCCCGCAGCCCTGCCCGCCGCCTGAGCCGGCCCGGGAGCTGCCGCAGCCTGCTCCACCGCAGCCCTGCCCGCCGCTTGAGCCGGCTCAGGAGCGGCCGCAGCCTGCTCCGCCACCGCCCTTGCCTCACCCGTCTCCGCCGGACTGTTCTCTTTCGCGAAACCCCTTTGTTAGCCCTGAGCCTGTCCCTGGGGCAGAGTCTGACCTCGCAGAGGCCATGGCTAGGGGCCATAGAGAACTCTGGGCTGCGGTTGCTCGTGATGGCTTACAAAAGGGTGATTCTGACATGCTAGCGGCTGCCCAAGACAGCGTGGCGTTCCCTGTTTTATTTGTCCCGAATCCACAAGGGGGCGGCAATGTTGCGCAGGTGACTAACCTTGATTGGAAGCTGCTAGCGCAGCTCCGAGCAACGGTGGGGAATTACGGTGTCACCAGTGAACCAGTTAAACAGATGCTTGATTATATTTTTAACGCTTTTACCCTTCTTCCTGCTGACATTAAAGGCATTACTAAGCTTATGTATACCCCGCATCAGCGACTGCTTTTTGAAGCTCGCTGGAGGGAGGAAGCCGCTATTACTGCTGCTGTCCCCAGGCCAGCGGCAGATCCCTTGACAGGTGTTACAGTAGCTGAGCTCATGGGTGAAGGGGATCACATGAGAGTAGAAGCTCAAGCGGCACTAGGACCTGCCAAGCTACGGGAAGCTATGGCAGTTGCTAAGAAAGCAATGGATAAGGTCCGAGCCCCAGGTGGAATCCCGATGTATATGAGCATTAAACAAGGCAGAGAGGAGTCTCTAGGCTCTTTTGTTGACAAAGTTATGGAAGCCATTTCAAAAGCTGGGGTTCAAGAGCATATGCATGACCCGTTGCTTAAACAATGCCTTTTACAAAATGGCAATCAGGCCACCCATGCCCTTATTACTTCCACCCCAGGGGATTGGACTGTCCAGCAACTTTTAGAAAAAGCTGCGACCATGCCCACTGGCTCGCAACTATTCTTAGTACAAGCCTTAGAAAAATTAGGTGAAGGGCTTAAAGAACAGGCTATCAGCTCTCAAAATCAGGTTATGGCAACCCTTGCTCCTCTCCAAGCGGCAGCAGCACGTCCCCGCCCAGCTCCAGGTGACTGCATGAAGTGTTAACGCTGTGAGACACCCGGTCACATTCGTCGAATTCGTCGGAATTTATGAGGGCGCTACAACCTGGTCTCCCCAATCCGGCTATGTTGCCCCAAAACTGGCCTCTTTTAATTATAGATCTCAAGGACTGCTTTTTTGCTATTCCATTGCATCCAGATGACACCAAGCGCTTCGCCTTTACCTTACCTGCCCTGAATAAAGGAGAACCAGCCAGGCGATTTGAATGGACTGTATTGCCACAAGGGATGAAAAACTCACCTACTTTGTGCCAACTGTCCCCTATGGGTTCCGGCTAAATGGACTAAGCCTGTTGTCGCTGATGAGCAACCCACAACAGAGGAAGGCGAGAAGAGTACAGAGGAAGATCTCACAAATCCTGCAGGAAGTTGAGCAACGGTTTCGCGTTACCTTCCTTGTGGAATCTGAACAGGAGATAGAGGATCATCTCCTCCCACATCTGCAGAGACATTTTTTACGCTTTTGCCAATCTGCTTGCTTTGCATGTAATTGTAGTGATCATAAGGCGTGGGTAAGATTGTTTTGCGGAGGTTGTAATTTACAGTGGTGGGTCCACCAGCGACATCTATCAGAAGGGTTTTGGTGTCAGTCTTGCAGTTTTCACTGGCACCGTGAGACGGCTCAAGGAGCATTGGTACAACTCACAGGCAAAAATATCATTGACAGTTTGCAATTAGTCGAAAATCTTGAAGATCTGAGGCTAAGAGAATTAGCGTGGTCAGTACAGCATTTAGCAAAAAAGATCTTAGCAGATAGTTACTCTGTAGTTTTGCAATCCTCCTGCCAACTAAACATCGGGGTCCCCATTCAGTGGCAAGTTGAACCAAGAAAGTGGGATCATGTTTGCCGGCGGTTTAAGCATCGTGCTGCTAATCGCAGGCTCAGTAATGGGTCACAACCTTCCCTACCCTCCTAAGGTGTTTGACCCTAGAGATAATATCTGGGTTTCCTTGGCACGCGAATTAAACACCACAACATTCTGTGCCTCCTTAGCCACACCCAGTACTCCATTTTTAACATGCTTAATTGGAGTACCTTTAACAGATAATACATGGCACAACTTTGTAATCGAGACCCAGAAGCAGCTCAAACCTATTTGGCAGTTGAATTCCACAAAAAATATTACTCATGGCCTACTAGACTATGATATCTGGGATGATAAACTCCCAGTGGGCCCTGAGCCACAAGAAATAGAACTAGTTGATTCCCTTAATGCTACAGCCTGTATCTATATTAATAGTTCACGCAATTTATGCCAAGAAGGCAGCCTTCGTGGCTGTCAAATGAATACATCCAGCCCCACCTTGATTAATCCTGTTGGCAATGCTTCACAGTGGGACTTAGAATGGTGCAACGTTACCGTGAGAAATCGATCTCTTGCAGCCCCTGGAACGTTTTTCCCTCGAAAGTTACCCAGAGGGTTTTTCCTAATTTGTGGAAATCGTGCCTGGTCAGGTATCCCATCCAAGCCTATAGGTGGGCCCTGTACCTTTGGCCAACTGAGTCTTGCACTTCCACAGCACCATCCTAATGCTACACACCGAATACGGTGGAAGAGATCTTTAGCAGAAACTATAACATCTGATTGTGAGGATGACCTCACGTTATGGAGCAAATTAGAAGTGCTTTTTACCTCCCTTTTTGTTCCTGGTGCAGCTGCAGCACGAGCTCATCGTCACTTAGAAAAACTGACATGTTGGGTAGTTAAACAAGGAAACGGTACCAGCCGAGTGTTGGCTGAACTTGCAGAAGACCTGAGTTCAGTCCAACACGCCCTGCTTCAAAATAGAGCAGCTATAGATTTTTTACTCTTAGCCCACGGCCATGGCTGTGAAGACTTTGAAGGAATGTGCTGCATGGATCTTGAGGATCATTCTAAGTCCATCCACACCGAAATTAAGAATTTGATCGAACACTCCCAAAAAAATAAAAAAGGACTCCGGATTTTTCGGATTGGAAGGACTTACAGAGTGGATGGGCTTAGAAGGATGGATGAAAAGTGTGATCAAATCTTTAATGCTATTGCTAATAATTGTTTTGCTTGGTTTACTTATGCTTAGCTGTATAATGTCATGTGTAAAAAATTTAATTTTGAAGTCAGTCAATATGACTATGATCATGCAAAAAGAAAACGGGGGAAGTGTTGAGAGTCTTTCTGAAGAATGGCTAAAAAGCAAAGGTCATGATGACATAGCGGGCTTAGTGAAGATGCAGACTTGGCAAGGATACTAAATCCTTGTGCAAGGAGTTGTATAAACAACAGGATGTGAGTCCAGATAAGTAAGCTGAAAGAAACCATATGGAAGAGATAAGACCACAGTGATCTCATGGAATAGCTCCCACCAATAAGGAGCTCAGCTTTTGCAATATGTATGAGCTAATTAGTAGTACTATAAGTATGTGTAGATTATTACAATAAACGAGACTTGCTGACCACAATGCCGTGAGGCTTGTCTCCCGCGACTCCACCCGACAGGTGGACAGAGAGCAAGGAGTGAACAGTGCTCCTGCAAGGACAAACGGGCAGAGAGGATATCTGTTCTCAGCCCTTTTTGTCTTTATTTTGCCCTATCATGTAGACCCAAAGTTTTCAATTCCTGAAGCTTGCTGTTCTAGCCATCTAGAACTGAGAGATTCCAAGTCCAGCTGGTAGATATATCTCTGGGAAAAGGCACAAGAACCTTCACATACCCCACTTCTACATAGCAACCTGCAGGAGCCAGGACAGTGGTTGGATATTCCGTATTTGTAAAGCAAAGAGCGTTGAGTGGTTGCCACTGTCAGTAAATTCAGTAACCAGAAATGATCCCAATTAGTCACCATTTTTTGGTCTCTAAACGACAAAAAAATCAATCAATCCCTAATGACTGACTCATATTATGACCCTTAACAGGCATCCAGACAAATAATTGTAGGTATTGCTTTGAAGAAAAAAAATATATGCCTTACAAAAAGGACAGCAATACAGGGGAGGACTGTTTGTTGATTTAAAAATCAAACTAGAGATTACCTTCACCCTGAATTCTCAATTCTGACTTTCAGATATGTCTTTTACCATAAGGATCCATAAACTTTCCCAAATAATTTGACAATATTTCAAACAACTAACAGTATTTTATGAGACCTCATAAATAGAAGTGGACTAAGCTGTCCGACCAATGCACATATTGTCCATTTCATAAGAAAACGATATTTAGCACTTACATATGCATTGAAATGTTCAAAACGTGTGTATTTTCAGGTGATAAATAGCTTCTTTTCAGCACTGACATGAACTGCTCTCATTTGGGGAAGGCCAGGACGTACATCAGGAGGAGAGCTGTGCTGCAACAGCACAATGAATGTTAAGTGCAAATACAGGTGGCTACAGCCAATGTACATTCGTGGCCTGTAGCTCACTCGTGCAGCAACACTGCACCTGCACCACAAAAGCCGGGCGGTGTCAGCACTGACAGCCCATCAGAACACAGAGTCAAATACAGGCACCCTTCCAACACGAGATTTCAGGAATCCAGGATCCTGGCCCAGACCCTTAGAGTAGACAGGAGCTGGAGAAGCTCCAGTCTGAGGGGAGCTCTTTCAACTTCTTTTCTATTTAAAGCACAGTGTGCTAAGAAGCTTTACTAAACCCTAGAAATGAAGAGTGTCCAAATATCCTGCATTTCCAATTACTTATATTCCGTCAGTCCAAACACATGCCACAGCCTTAAACTCCACCCAAGAGTCTGGCTCATCATACCTCATTCCCTGGAATACCAGCTTTAGAAGACGATAATTCTAGGTAAAATGTTAGAAGTCAAAGCCCTTAAAACAAAAACAAAAACAAATGAACCAAAAAAAAGTGAGGGGGAAAGCAACAATAATTTTCTCAAGTAAACACTTTTGCATGTGTCTTTAGTACATAAATCTGGCAATGCATCCTTCCAACTAACAGCCTCTTCTGCTATGAAATAAAATACTGAGAGGTAATAGATATATCAACCATAGATGTGAATTTGTTCACTGAGATGTAATGATCCTGGATTGGATTGTAAAAGTCTTGTCCAGCTTTCTACAGATGCAGATTACTCAGATGAAGAAAAACAGGAAAGTGGAAGAAAGCGTTCACTTAGAGCAGCAGTTTCCAAACGTGGTGGAGGTACCACAGGTTTGTCTTTTCTGCCTTAGTGACTCTTGGGTGTTTTGCATTTAAAGACGGCAAGTAGGACAGAGCAAAGCAGTCTGCAGTCACCTGATAAAGGCCCTGAGCATGCTGCTAGAGCAGCTCTGCACTGCCATGTCCAAGGTGATAACTAATCAGTGCCAGAGCACAGCTCTGCCTCCAGGTCAGATGAGGACTAGTATCCCATTCAAGTGTTCCCAGCCCAGCCATACACCCAGCTCTTTCTCATTACAAAATCCTCTCTTCCTCCTCCAGACATTGTGGGGTTTTTTGCCCCTGTAGCTGTAGTAGCAGAACAAGTATCAGTGAGATTGCTGGAACTGTATCAAAGTACAAGGAAAATAAAACAGTTCCAGGAGTATTTTTACATGGGCGCAGTTCTTTCATCCAGATCACAAAAGAGTTCCACAGTTTTGCCTCCACAGCTGAGGTAACTGAGTGCTGCAAAGCAAAGGTAGAGTAAAAATGCACTGAGCTAATCATATCACTGAATTTTGCACACAAATCCATGGCCAATTGCAAAGATCAGTGAAACAGGAACACCAGTAGGCAGCTAGTAAACTATGGAATGCACCACGCAGGGTGGGGAGCAGACAGTGACTTTGGAACTACAGTGCCTTTCATAAGATATTGTTTTCCTAATGATTTTTGACATCTCCCTGTTTAGTGCTACCAGACATTTCAACAATGAGCAAAGAATTAAATTTTATCACCCCCAACATATCCATGGGTGGGCTAATTTTCAACTGATAGCAATAAATAATTTTCATTGTACAGAGCCTTTGTGGGTTCCTTTTCACTGCTGGAGTAGTCATTTGACAAATTAGGAAGTGGAATTGCACACTGATAGCATAAAGAGTCTTGTGGCAGCAGCAGCAGGGAGTGAGAAGAAATTTAGAAGATGGGTGTCAAAACAAATTACTTAAATTAAGCAGTTCTTGCCTAGCTTGCCCATGCGTATTTATATTACAGCTGAACTCCAGGTAGGATTCATAAAACTGCCCCTAAAACAGGCTGGACAGGGAGCCAGGGGACTTATAGGCTGTGTTTGTTGTGAGGCCACAGTTGACTTCAACTGCCCTTGGGAGTTCATTACTCGTCTTTGTTCTCTCACAGTTAATATTCTTCCCAAGAAAGGACAGGAACAAGGAATGATGCCTCACATAGTGCAACAAGTCAGATGCTACATCAAGAATCTGCTTGCAATTCCAGAATCTATTTTCACCAGATTTCAACGTAAAAAAAAAAAAAATCATTCTCCTGTGATTAGGTTCCAGTCCAAGTTACAACAGGCTGCAAGGAACCAACACCAGCCAAGTGCTTTGTGCTGTAGGAGCCTCCTTCCTAAAGGGAGAAGCTGAAATAAGCATGCAAGAGCTTCCCAATGACTTGCTGCGTTACAAATGCTGCAGAGCTGTCTCCTTCTCCACGGTGCTAATTGCTCCACATTTAGAAAGAAAACAAACAAACAAACAACCTTTATTGTTTTCAGCTCCCAGAAGGGCACAAGAATATGCAAAGTGCCTATCTACCCCACACACTTGACATACTTTCTCTGCAAGAAAGATGAAGAGTTAATTGTTTGTGGAAGTTACTGAAACCTACCTACACATTCAGTATCCAAAAACGTGGGCAGATCTCACACGCACTTTGAGGAGAATAAACTGCAGTCAGAGGTTTTGTAAAGCAAACTTGAACTGACTTCTTGGCTAGCTTGCAATTCACGGCCACATCTAGCTGTTGGTAATACATGTCAGGAGAGTATCACTACTTCTAGCTAAAGATGACCAAAACATTAAATCAAAACTCACACTTCTCCTAGAGATCTACCTATATTCCACCGACTTCCTCCATTTCAGCTCTGCAACAAAATAAAAATAGAAGACACCAGCCAACAATGGGGGAAATATTTCAATAAGGAAAAGAGATTAATAGAGAAGAGTCATCCCTTGTGAAATAAAAGAGATTTCATGTTTACATCGATGTTTACATTGAATGCCTCTGCCTTTTACGTGCTGTCAGGCACAGTAAAACTGAGCGGATGTGTATGCAAGAATATCAAGTAGTTCTGCCTCAGGCCAGGCCAGCTTGAAACTCTTCTGGTTTTGGTTTTTTTTTTTTTTCCCCTTGGTGTTTTAGTTTTAATACTATTTATGCACATTCTTAGGGTAGGGCAGGGGGAGAAGGGGAGGATAAGAGAGAAATATTTGTCCTTTTGTCTGTCTGGAGGAGAAGATGGATTTTGGTTTTTGTTTTAATCCGACGCCTCATGCCCTGTGAAATGTCCCCTGTCTCAGAAATACAGCTCCTGCTGAAGTACTAAACCAAGGTGCCTCAAAGGTCACAATCTCCTCACCATGATTCCTTTCTGAATTAAGATATTTGCTGAGGGATACCCACAAAAGCAATAGAAACAACATACTGGAGACCATAAGTTAGGATCTGAAGTCAAGAAGATGGAACAAAGGGGGGCGGGGGGAATAGAGAAAAAAAATGTAAAAGAAGAAAAAATTGAAAACAAAAAAGAATAAAAGCAAAAATAAAAGTAGAATAGATTATACAATAACATAGCATAAAATAACTATCAAAAAAAGAAAATAACGGCAGAGCTGATTCTGTTGGGACTTTGCATTTCTTCTCCAAGCTCCGAGCTGGGTCTGAGCCAGGAGCCGGCGGGCTGGGAGAGACATCGCTGCTGAGGGGCTGAATATTTCCGAAACTGAAGTATCAAGGGACACCTTGAGGTTCCAGCAGTCCCCGCGCACACGTTCGATTCCCTCCTTTCAAGCGGAAAGCTCAGCTCCACTTGTGACTCTGCTTTGTAGCGATGAACGGAAACATTCCCCGCAATTCCCGTAGAAAGAGCTCGGGAAGGTTCGTGCTGGGAGAGCTCTCTCGGGGCAGCCCCGGCTCCTGCCCTGCTTGAGTCCCTCTCGAGCCCGCTGTGCTTTCCAGCTGCTTCCCTCCGGCTGCCCCAAATGCCCGTGAATTGCAGGGAACTGGAACAGATCCGAGTCCTCGTGGCTCGGGCTAAGGGCAGGGAGAGGTCACGCAGGGATCGCCATCGCGGCCACAAGAGCCCCGACTTGGGGAATGAACTGGATTTGGGACGGAGCGGATCAGAACAGGAGAGTGAGGAGTAAAATAAACCCTGGAAAAGAACCTTCCCCCGACCTCTTTCTCCTTCACGGAGTTCACTTTATCCCCGGCTCCTCCCTGCTGTGCCCAGCGGGGCAGGGAGAAGGGATGGGAGTCGCGGTCAGTTCGTGCCGCTGCTTCCCCCTCGGGGACAGGCGCGGGGTCCCTCCCATGGGGTCACTCCTGCCCTGGCCAGCGGGGGGTCCCTCCCATGGAGTCAGTCCCTGCCCTGGCCAGCGGGGGGTCCCTCCCATGGGGTCAGTCCCTACCCTGGCCAGCGGGAGGTCCCTCCCATGGAGTCAGTCCCTGCCCTGGCCAGCGGGGGGTCCCTCCCATGGAGTCAGTCCCTACCCTGGCCAGCGGGAGGTCCCTCCCATGGAGTCAGTCCCTGCCCTGGCCAGCGGGGGGTCCCTCCCATGGGGTCAGTCCCTGCCCTGGCCAGCGGGGGTCCCTCCCATGGGCTCAGTCCCTGCCCTGGCCAGCGGGGGGTCCCTCCCCAGCCGTGCGGTCACTCCCCAGCCCGGCCCTGAGGCGCGGGGCAGTCGCGGGGCAGCCGCGCTCCGGCCCCGTCAGCGGCACCACCGCTTCGTGCCGGGCAGGAGCGGCAGAAGGAGCCGGGCGGCGGCGGGGGCTGAATCCCGGCAGGAGGAGGAAGAAGAGGAAGAAGAGGAAGAAGAGGAAGAAGAGGAAGAAGAGGAAGAAGAGGAAGGGGCCGGGGCCGCCTGCGGTGTCCGATCCCCAGCGGGGAGGCCTCGGGGAGCGGCGGCGGGCGGGGCCCTTTGGAGCCGCCCCGAGGGCTCGGTGCCGCCCTGGGCCCCTGAAGGAGCCGCTCCGCGGGACGGGCGAGCTGGGAACGAGAGAAAACCCCGAGAAAAGAAGAAAATCCGATCAAAGAGCCGCACCGAGGGGCGTCTCCGCCGGCCCGTGGCACTGAAGGAGCTGCACTGAGACACCGGCGAGGAGCCCGGCGGTGGAAGAGCCGCAGCGGAGGGCGTGGGATGGGAGGTGCGAATGGAATAAAAGAAGGAGAAGAGAATAATAAATTCTAGAAGAACTGCACGGGGAGTGGCGGCTGCGCAGCGACTGAAAGAGCTGCACCGAGGGAGCGTCGGGGCAGCAGCGCGGGGTCTCGGCCGCTCCGTGTCACCGGAAGAGCCGCAGCGAGGGACGGGCGGGGCGCAGCTCGGATCGAGCCCCTCCAGCTGCACGAAGAGCGGCGACCCCGCGGGACCGCGCCGGGGCCGGGCGGCGGCGGCAGCCGGAGCCGGGGAAGCGGCTTCGAGCGGCGGAGACGAGCGGGGTGTTCCCGTCAGCTCCGCTCAGCCCTCGGGCACCGGGGGGGTCCCGGGGCTTGTTCCCGTCAGCTCCGCTCAGCCCTCGGGCACCGGGGGGTTCCGGGGGTTGTTCCCGACCAGCTCCGCTCAGCCCTCGGGCACCGGGGGGTTCCGGGGCTTGTTCCCGTCAGCTCCGCTCAGCCCTCGGGCACCGGGGGGTTCCGGGGCTTGTTCCGTCAGCTCCGCTCAGCCCTCGGGCACCGCGCTGAGGCCCCGCGCACTTTTCCAGCCCGGCCGCCCCCACGGGCCGGGCCCCGCGGCTCCCGCTGCCGCCGCCTCGGCCCCGCAGAGCCGAGAAATCCCGGAAAATCACTACCACGCACTAAAGAACCTTTCCGTGCGCAGCCAGGGGCGCAGAGCGGGGATCCTTATGAAGTCCCCTCTCCTCAGTCCCTCCTGGGCACGGCCGGGCATTAGCGCAGCTCCCGGGGCTGTGTCCCGGCACCGGCTGCTGCCACAGGGCACGGGGCTGCCGCGCTTGGGCATTAAACGGGACAGATTTGGGGAGCAGGGACAGCCACAGAAACCCTCGGGGAACCCTCGGGGAGCCCTCGGGAGCCTGGAGCTGCCCGAGGGGCACAAAGGATGCCCTGGACACAGCGATGGCCCCAGCAGCGGCTCTGCCCCCCAGCACGGGGCTGTGTCCCAGACCCCACGGTCCAGCCCGAGGTTTGGGGACGGCAGCGGAGCTGCTGGACGGAGGACGGATGGAGGAGCAGGAGCGGGAGGAAGAGGAGGGATAAAGGGGGAGGGGCGGGAGGAAGAGGCGGGACAGAAGAGGCAGGAAGAGGAGCCTCCACGTGCATCCATCGCTCTCTGTGTCCGCAGCTCTCGGGCCCGGGAGAATCGCTTCTCCCCATCCCGCAGGTGACCGGGGAGGGGCAGCTCGTCCCAAATATCTTGGGCGGTCCCTGGGGTTGTTTTGGGAGCGGGGATTTTTGGAGCTTGGAGGACTCCAGCACCGAGCCCCAAATATCTTTGTTGGTTCCTGGGGGAAGGGGGCGTTTGGTGGGGCGGGGGGGGAGGCGGATGTTTGGATCTTGCAGGACTCCAAATGGGAGTCGCAAATGCCCCTTGGGGGATATTGGGGAGTCCCGGCACGCAGGGTTTTGGGGTCCCGGTGGCGGCTGCCGGGAGAAATGGGGCGGGATGGGGCCCGGGAAGGGTGGGATGTGGATTGGGGTGTGGGATGAAGTCTGGCGGAGGGGGATGGGCGGGATGGGGCCTGGGATGAGGCAGCCGAAGGTTGGGGATGATGAGGCCGGGGGGACCCCACTCCTCAGGGGCCTGCGGGGTATCCGGCAGCTCTGAGGGAGTTTGGGGGCACCCCTAATCCTGAGGGGGTGGTGCTGGCAGCGGGGGACACGTGGCTCCGGCAGCTCTGGCCCCAGCTGAGCCCCCCCCGCCCCCAGCGCCCCCCGGAGCGGAATTTGGGGAGGGGGAGGTGGGGGCGGCCAGGCCGGGCCCCCCCGCGCTGTCTCGGGGGGGGCCGAGTGCGGGCGGGAGCCCCGCGGGGCCCGGCCCTGCCCGGGCACGGCTGATGCCGCCCGCCCGCGCTCCGCACTGCTCCGGACTGGTGCTCCCAGTGCCGTGCGGGGCGGGGCCGCTCTGGGGATCCCCCAGGGCGCAGCGCGGCTGCTTTGGGGCTGTGGGCACCGCCCGGCGCTGGGCATGGGGCGTGTGGGGGCAGCTGGGGCCGCACTGGTGGCACTGGTGGTGCTGGGAGCCCCCCCGGCCGCGGGGTGAGCGGTGAGAAGGGGGGCGGGTCTGGGACCCCAAATTGAGCGAAATGGGGAATGGAACTCCCAAATTGAGCAGAAGGGACCTGGAACCCCGAAAACCAAGTCCGGGGGAGGGGAGGTGGGGATTGGGGATGGGGAAGGTGCAGAAGGGGGGGCGAGAGGGACCCCCAAACTAAGCGGGATGGGGATGGGACACCCAAATTGAGCTGGAATGGGGCTGTGGATTGGGGGGAACGCTGAGAAAGGAGAGGAGAGGGGAGGGAAAGGTGGGGTTGGGACAGAAGAAGAGCGGTTCCATGGGGGTCCAGCCCTGTACCCCAGCACCTGAGCCCTGGAGCGATTCCCTGGGGCTCTGGGGAAGGGAGGGATCCGCACTGGGGGGGTCCCCAACCCCCCTGTCCATCCCGGAGCTGATCGGGGGCTCCCCCCACACAGCAGCCGGTTCTGCGGCAGCCGTGGGGCAGAGGGGGTGGGAAAGGGGGGACAGGGTGGGAGTGGAGGAGGAGTGGGAGGGAGAGAGGAGGAGGAGGAGCTGGAGAACCATGAGTTTCCACCGCCCGCCCACTGTGTCCGCAGCACCCCCAGCCCCGGTAGCATCTTCCCCCCCATCCTGCAGGTGAGCGGGGAGGGGGAGCTCACCCCAAATCTATCGGGGGGTCACCAGGAGGGGTTTTTTTTGGAGAGGTGTTTGGAGCTTGCAGATTCTGAAATTGAGCCCCAGATGTCCTTGCATGTCCGTGGGAGGGATTTTTGGGCCAGAGGGGATATGTGGATCTTGCAGGACTCCAAAGCTGAGCCATAATTGCCCCTTGGGGGTCTTGGGGGGTCCATGTGAGGATCACTCGGTACTGGCGGGGTGGGACATTGGCTTTGGGGATCCCCAGGAGAGCTGGGGGCTGGAACACGGGACCCCTGGAGTGGGGAGAGCAGAGAGGGATGATACCAGAGCTGGGGGACCCCCAAGAGCCTGGAGGGGTGGGGGGGCCTGGAGAAGAGGTGGGGCTGGGACCCCTCGTCCCTGAAAGGGGGGGTGAGGAGAGGGGGGAGCCCCAAGTGCCTGGAGTGGAGGGAGGCTGAAGAGGGGACCCTGGGACCTCTGGGAGCCAAAGCAGAATCAGGAAAAAAGGGGCCTGTGGGACCCCTGAAACCCCCCAGCATCCCTAAGCAGGACCCCGGAGAGGGGAGATCCCCAGGACCCACGGGACCCCCAGCAGCCCTGACAAGGGGGACCCCCAGGACCCCAAAGTGAGGAGACTGGAAAGGGGGAACTCCTGGAGCCTTTTTTTGGAGTCACTCTGGGTTTTTTGTTGGTTTTATGGACACCGGTGACTTCTAGAGATGGACTTGGGCAGGAGGAAGCCCCAACCCAACACACTCATCCCTTGTTTCTCCCCAAACCAGGATTTCCCATTCCCAACCCTTGGCCAGATGGAGGACGAGGCTGCGAGGAAGAGGAAGATGCCCCGGGAGCTCCAGGCAGGTGAGGAGGAAGTCAGTGCCCCTTTTCCCTCTCTCCTGCTCCATCTCCCAGCCCAGCATCACCCCCGGCTGCAGGACAACCCCGCTGCCGACGCCGTCCTGCCGGGGACGGACTGGGGGGATCTCCTTCCCCTTCCCTGTGGCACGGAGGCAAATCCCATCCTCTCCTTGTCCTTCCTCCCCAGACAAGGAGCTGAGCACGGAGCCCAGGGAGGACAAATCCCCGCAGCAGAACCTGGTGGAAGAGGCCGTTTTGAGCGGCTCCACGGCGCAGGAATCCAACGGGGAGGAAAAGCCCCAGAGATCCTGCAGGAGGAGGGGCTGCAAACACAGCCCAGGGTGCTCTGAGGAGGAAAGACCCACCCTGTGCTGGGAAGGCGGCCGGAGATGCAGCCAGAGGTCAGAGCTGGTGGTTCATGAGCAGCTTAGCAATGGAGAGAAGCCTTATGAGTGTGGGGAATGTGGGAAGAGCTTCAGCTGGAGCTCCCACCTGATCCGCCACCAGAGGATCCACACTGGGGAGAGGCCCTATGAGTGTGGGGAATGTGGGAAGAGGTTTCAGAGCAGCTCCCATCTCCTCCAGCACCAGCAGATTCACACAGATGAGAGGCCCTTCCACTGCCCCGACTGCAGGACGGGCTTCAACTGCAACTCCACCCTCGTCAAACACCGGCGCATCCACACCGGGGAGAGGCCCTACGAGTGTCCCCGGTGTGGGAAGAGCTTCAGGCGGAGCTCCGCCTTGATCATCCACTGGCGCATCCACACAGGAGAGAGGCCCTACGAGTGTCCCGAGTGTGGGAAGAGCTTCAGAGACAGCTCTGACCTGATCATCCACCAGCGCATCCACACCGGGGAGAGGCCCTACGAGTGTCCCCAGTGTGAGAAGAGGTTTCACACCAGCTCCAAGGTCCTCCTGCACCAGCGGATTCACACGGATGAGAGGCCCTTCCGCTGCCCCGACTGCAGGAAGGGCTTCAGGTACAACTCCCACCTTGTCAGGCACCGGCGCATCCACACCGGGGAGAGGCCCTACGAGTGTCCCCAGTGTGGGAAGAGCTTCTCACAGAGCTCTCACTTGACCCAACACCAACGGAGGCACCGCTAAGGGAAGCCCTGCGAGTGCCCCGACTGCGGCAAGAGCTTTGTCCTCTGCTCCAATTCCATATTCCATCTTCCATCAGAGGACCCACGTTTGGCAGAGCCGTGGTGACCCACATTCCCTGTGATCCAGTTTGGGAAGACCCCTGGCTGGTGCTCTCCACGTTCTCCTGGATCCCTGTAGGCACCTGGGTGAATGCAGGGGCAGGAACATCCATCGGGACTCTGATTGAAGTCGGAAATTCATTGGGAAGAGCTGATTTATTGATTTTACAGCACAAAAATTCTCACCTGCTCTGTCCAATTGTTTCTTTTTGTGCCACCCAGCAATCCTGGATGATCTTGGAGGTCTTTTTCAACCTAAATAGTTTCCTCCTTCATCCCATCAAAACAACCATAATTGGGGTAGAAATAAAGAAATGAAACAAAGGTATCTAAAGCGGCACCATTCTAGAGGGATTTGGGGGTGAGTTTGGGGTTGGTTCAGGGGAATATTTGGGAGGATTTGGGTGTTGTGATGCCATGGGTTGAGCAGACAGGGCCACAATCTCATAGTTGTGCTGGCAGAAGGTGTCCACCTGAGCCCATCTGTTCTCCAGGAATTCCGGTTGTCTGTCCCTGTCCCTGCCCTGGGTCTCCCCCTTTGGGCTGTGCCCCCCAAAGTGCCCAAATCGCTGCTGAAGTGCCCGAGCTGCTCCTGGCTGTGGATGTTCCTGTCCCCCAGCCTGTCCTGGTTGGTGCCATAGGGGGTGGGAGGGGGTCTGGGGGGCTCCCTGGGGGACTGGGAGGGGCATTTGTGTCTCTTGAGGGCATTTGTGGTGCTTGGAGGGGCCTTTTAGGGTGGTCTCTGAGAGAGTTTAAGTGATCTTGGCATGGCTATGTGTCTTGGAGACAATTTGGGTGGATCTTGGGGCCATTTATGATGCAGGGAGTGGTTGGGGGGTTCCTAGCCAGGAGCTGTGGGGCAGTTTGAGGGGTCTGGGAGTGGCTGTGGGGCTGGGAGGGGGTTTTAGTGCAGTTACGGCCTCTTCCCCAGACCCCAAAGCTGCCACCAGACCCCACCCCCCAAGATGCTGCCGGGGGTCAGGGGCTCCATGTTGGGGTTCATCCACCTGGCACTGCAGGAGAAGGTGAGGGGGGGTCCCCAGGGGCCGTGTGTGTCCCCCCAGAGCGTGTGTGACCCCCCCCATCCTGGTGTCACCCTGGTGTCACCCCCTTGTTCCTGCCCACAGGGCTCCTGAGCCAGCCCTGCTGCCCCAGGAGGGAATTTGGGGAGGGGGCAGAGGGGGTGCGCAGCCCCCGCCGGGGGATGACCCCGGCCCAGCGCCCTTCGTTCAGCACCGAGCTGGGCTTGGGGCCGCAGGAGGAAGAGGCCGATGGGAAGCAGATCCTGCAGGGGGGACAGGGCTTGGGCTCAGGGCAAGGTCCTGCCCTGCACACCTGGCTCAGGTGTGAGCCTGCCCCAGGAAGGGAGCGGGACATTCCCATCCCCACGGATCAGGGCTGGGAGCAGCGCTGGGACCATGGACATGGAAATACTGGGAGCCACTGGGACCGCACTGGGGGGTGAATTATCCCCCCCAGCACCTTTCCAGGCTGCCCTGCGACCTGAGAAATGCTCGCTGGGCCTCGGCCTTGGCCAAGAGCCCCCGGGCTCAGCTGCTCTGAGCTCAGGCGCTGCCGGCTCCCGCAGCCTGCCCAGGGCCGCCCTGCCCGTGCCGGGGCTGTGCTGGAATTCTCTGCTGCTGCTGGGCCACTCGGGGGGTCTGGCCCAGCAGGAAAGGTGACCCTGAGCCAGGAGCTTTCCTTGGCCGCAGCAAAGCTTCGGCACGGAAAGACCTTCCCAGTGCTGTGCCCTGGGCCGGGAGGGATTGTGCCACCAGAGCTGTCCCTCCATTTCTTCTGCCAGGCAGCTTTAGCACATGAAAAGTGGAGAAGCCAGAGCTGCCTCTCAGCTTTCCGCAGACCTCCAGAGGAATCCTGTGTGGGAAGCAGCCTGGGAACAGGGTTTAGGTGCCGGGGCAGGGGAATTCAGAGCCCTTTCCTCCCCCGTGGGCCAAGGCTCTGGCCCTTGCCCTTTGCAATGGCCCTGCAGCTGCCAGAGGGGCCTTTTTGGCTCAGCTGAGAGCAGTCCTGCTGCAAGGCTGTCCTCGAGCTGCTTGGGCTGCACATGTGCCCAGGGAATGCTCATTGCTTGCAGTCTCAGGCACTGTGGGTGTGCAGGTGTAACTATTGCAGGAGGGAACAGCTCTGCTGGGGGCAGTTCTCTTTTTCTTGGTGGTTTTTCTGTTGAATGAACGTTCCCTGCCAGCTCTGGGCAGAGCTCTGTACCTGTATGTGCCACTTGTCTGTGGCATTGTGGCTCAGGAGGTGGCCAAGGGGAGCTTGGCCGAGGTGTGGGCAGAGGAATGGCCATCAGGCCAGGCTGGGGGGTCAGCGGCCGGTCAGTTGCGTTGCGTGGCCGCGGCTCTGGAGGCTTGTGTGGGAGCGTGTGCAGGGCTGGAAGGCTGGGGCTGCCGCCGCTGTGTCCCAGAGCCGGGAAGGCCGGGGCTGGCCCGGCCCTGGCCCGGCCCCGCCAGCTCTGCCAGCTGCCGGCGGGGACACAAAGGGCAGCTCCGAGCTGCGGCCACTGCACTGCAGCCGCACAAACGCAGCGCCCGCAGAGCTCCAGGGCAAGGTGCTGGCCCTGGCTCGGGGCTGGGCCGGGGCCAGCGGCAGAAAATCAACTTGCAGCTTGGGCCCCGCAGCAGGAGGAGCAGCAATTTCTGGCTGAGAGAGACTCTTGCCAAGGGCCTGCGGGGCCGGGCCCCAGGGAACGGCTTCCCGCTGCCCGAGGGCAGGCTGAGATGGGATGTGGGGCAGCAATGGTTCCCTGGCAGGGCGCTCAGGGCCTGGCACAGGCTGGCCCCAGAAGCTGCGGCTGCCCCCGCATCCCTGCAAGTGTCCCAGGCCGGCTCGGCCACTGGGGCTTCCTGCCCACGAGGGCTGGGCTGGGCTGGGCTGGGGCTGCTGAGGGCGGGATGGGCTCTGCCTGAGACAGCTGGAGGCTGCGCATGATGAGGCCGGGGGGACCCCGTTCCTGAGTGGGTTCTGGGATATCCCCCATTCCTGAAGGGATGTCAGGGTATGTCCCGCTCCTGAGGCAGTTTTGGGGTCCCCCCAATGCTTCGGGAGGGGTTCTGAGAGGGGGGCTCTGGTACTTGGAAGGGGGACCTATTGTCAGGGAGCCCATTTTGGGAAGGATGCTGCTGTTTCTGGCAATGTTGAGAGGTTCTGAATGGCCTGTGGGGCCCTGGCTCTCATTTTGGGACTTGAGGTGAGCCCATGGGCACAGCAAGGCCTGAGGAGAGGTTCCAAGCTCCCATTTGGGATGGAGGGATTGAGCGGTTGCCTCCAATGAACTCAATTCCAGCCCCAATGTGTCGATGGCAGCCCCAAATGGCTCGATCTGTCAGCCCCAAGGCCCAGCTGTGGGGAGTCAGGAAGCACAGAAGGGGAATTGGTGTCCAGGAGGGGTGGGATGGGATGGGATGGGATGGGATGGGATGGGATGGGATGGGATGGGATGGGATGGGATGGGATGGTGTACCGGTTTGGCTAAATTTAGAAATATATCCTCTGAGAGAAGGCACAACCACCCCTCCCCCCACCAGGTTCAGGAAAAAAATAAATTTCCCTCGAAGGAAAGTGAAGAAGATAAAACTATTTATTTAACAAACACCCGGGAAAGGAAAATAAGGTTAAATGGTAAAATCTTTCACTGTGGAGGAAAAACCTGGGCAAGCGTTAGAGTCCTCCCTTTGGTCTCCTCGGAGCTGGGGCTTGGCCCAGGGCCAGGCCCTCTGTGCCCAGTGGAAAGTCCTCCCGATGTGCTCTGAGGTTGAAAGCAGTCCAGTAGAAAAGGGAGAAAATCCGGTATTCCAGAGAAGGAAAAGCAAAGTCCCACTCTCAGTCTCTCTCCGGAGAACAAGAAACTGAAAAAAACTGGCCAAAAGCTCACTGGAAAACAGCAAGCCGGGTGCTTCCTCGCTCCCCTGCCGCAGCTGGGGGAAAAAAACCCTACTATCTTTATGTGACCTTGAACGAGCTACAAACTGCTTTGAGAAAGTTTTGCTTAGTTTTTTTCCTTCCCCCTCTCAGGCTCAGTTTAGAGGCATAGAAAGGCACAAAAATTAATTTCTGGGCATAGGCAGCGATATGGGATACACATCATAACGTCACCCCAAGACAGATGGGATGGGATGGGATGGGATGGGATGGGATGGGGTTGGATGGGGTGGGATGAGATGGGGTGGGGTGGGATGGGATGGGACAGGATGGGATGGGGTTGGATGGGGTGGGATGAGATGGGGTGGGATGGGATGGGATGCGATGGGATGGGATGGGATGGGCTGGGATGGGATGGGATGGGATGGGATGGGATGGGATGGGATGGGGTGGGGGTGGCATCGTGGGGGTGGGATGAAGTTTGGGAGGGATGGGGTGGTTTGGGCACTTGGAGTGGGGCACTCCAGGGAGGGAAAGCAGGAGCTGCTTTTGGGGAGGCTCCTGGTGCTTTTTGACAATTTTGGGGCTTCTAAGTGGCTTCTGGGAGGTTGCAGTGAATTTGGGGAAGGTGCCGTAAACCCCCCACAATTTGGGGGTCTGAGGTGAAGTCCCCACATTTTGGGAGGGTGAGTGGACCCCAATTGGGAGGGGATCCTACTGCTTTGCACGTGTTCAATGGGGTGAGAAGTGGCTTGTGAGGGAAGGAAGGAAGGAAGGAAGGAAGGAAGGAAGGAAGGAAGGAAGGAAGGAAGGAAGGAAGGAATTCGGAAGGAATTCGGAAGGAATTCGGAAGGAAGGAAGGAATTCAGAAGGAATTCGGAAGGAAGGCAGGAAGGAATTCGGAAGGAATTCAGAAGGAAGGAAGGAAGGAAGGAAGGAAGGAAGGAAGGAAGGAAGGAAGGAAAACAATGTACGTACTGAATGAAACAAAAAAAAGGTAAATAACTGAA
The DNA here is from genome assembly GCF_020740725.1 of Corvus hawaiiensis. NCBI lineage: Eukaryota > Metazoa > Chordata > Aves > Passeriformes > Corvidae > Corvus > Corvus hawaiiensis. The sequence continues at coordinate 354,643 of NW_025963380.1, forward strand.
TTCTCTTTAAAAAAATATCAATTACCTCTGAATCCAAAGTTGCAGAAGACTTTTCACTCCACATTTGGGTTTTGTTTTTATCTCTCATACTTTTTCTGGTTCTTTTCTTTTTTCTCTTGTTTTTAATAGATAACCTCTGCTAGGAAAGGAATGCAGAGCAAAATGAGACCCATTTCTGGCAGGCAATGAAAGTGTCGGCTCCTGGTCTGGTTCCTTTTGTGTGGATCCCTCATCTCTGCGGCACGGGGGGAATAGCAGTGCTGGGAGGCAGCAGCGGGCTCAGGAGCATCCCGCTCTGGCAGCTCTGAGCAGGTGGCACATGTCCTGCTCTCCTGCTGCCCTCCAAAGCACAGAATGCGTGGGCAAGTTTAGGCACAGCTCTGGGCACAGCCAGCATGGCCTGGGCACGGGAACGGGGGGCAAAGCGGGCGGGATCCTTCTGCAGCTGCCTGGTGGCTTCTGGTTTCTGTGCCCAGAGTGCCAGGATGTTCTTAAGAGGTGCTTGTCCATGCAGCCCTTGGCCAGGCCGTCCTTGGAAGAGCTCTTCAGTGAGCCTTGGCTGCAGGGTGTTCATGTGCCCTAGAGGATGGCAGAGCCCCACGGGCACAGTGTGATCCAGGGGCCTGGCAGGTAACAGCCCCACACATCTCCTGGCAATCAGTGGCAAAGCAAAGCAGACTCTTTTGTCCTGCCTGTAGCTGTGAGCAGGGAGCATCAGAAGGGAACACGCAGCTCTTGGGCTGCAGCTGAGCTGGAGGCCTGCTCTGGCAAGCCCTGGTGGCCACCATCCCCCTGGTTTTGCTTGTCCGGTTCATTGATGGCTGGGGCCCTGGGCAGAACCCTGAGAGCCTGGTGTGGCCCCAGGGAAGGAGAAGGAGCCCCTGGAGAAGCTGTAGCAGGTGGGGCTGCTGCTGCTGGAGCCACCAAGGACGAGCTCAAGGATGACAACCTCTTCCTGGAGCTGGCCAGCGGCAGCTGAAGATGATGGCCTTTGATTGTGGCACCTTCTCCAAAGACACATTCCACAGCCAGTGTGCAGGTGAGTCCACAGCCAGGGGGATGCTGCCAGAGCTGGGCATGGCACGGCCTGGCCGGGCACCAAAGGTTCCCCCTTTACTGGGGCGGCTGCAGTCAATTCTTCAGTGGCTGCCAAGCTGCTTTTGGGCTCTGGGCAGCTGCTGAGGAGGTGGCTGTGCCATGGCTGGCTGCAGGCTGGGCACATGTCCTGCCCTGCTGCTCTGCTCCCAAAGGCAGCAATGCTGGGCAGCTTTGGGCCCAGCTCTGAGCACGGCCAGCACGGCCTGGGCACTGCAGGCGGCTGGGACAAGGCCATGAAATCCCACATCTGGCCTTGTTTGGGGCTGTATGGTCAAAGTCAGCTGCCTTGGCTCCTCCTTGAGCCCTGGCCAGGCTTAGGAGGAAGCCAAGAGGAGGATGAAAGCAGATGTTCCCGCACTGGAAGTGCTGTCAGTTTGTTTCTGCAGCACTGTCAAAGCTGGGCCCTCTCCCAGCGGGGTTGGAGCCTCAGCTGTGGCTGGAGGCAGCTGCAGGAATTCCCAGTGTCCGGGAGTGGCTCTCCAGTCCTTGGCTGGGACAGCTTCCCCCAGCTGATGGGTGGCTCTGGGTGATGGTAAAGTCTGAGGGGAACTGGGGCTGGATCTTGGTTAATCACTGCAGGCAATCTTTGGCACTGATGATTGGGGGCATTGCTGAGCTGCTCCTGCTGTGATTCTTTGCTAATGATTATGTGCTTTGCTGAGCTTATGCTTTTGTGACTTTTTGCAGATTTGCATTCTATAAATTACACAATTCCTTCAGTTGGTGTCTGTGTGTTTGGTGCTGACCCTGCCCACCAGCAAAACAGGGCCCCGTCCTGCCTGAGTGTTACCTGGGAAGATAAAAACCCTCACTCCAAATGTCCCCCCTTCCTCCTTGTTCCCCCCACTTTATACACTGGGCATGATGTCCTGTGGTCTGGGATATGCCTGGGGTCAGTTGGGGTCACCTGTCCTGGCTGTGACCCCTGCCAAGCTCCCCCGCACCCCCAGCCCCTTGCCAGCGTGGCCGGACGAGGGGCAGGAAAGGCCTTGGCTCTGTGCAAGCTCAGCAAGAACAAAACCATCTCAGTGTGAGCAACGCTGTGCTCAGCACAGAGCCAAACACAGCCCCAGAGAAAGGGCTGGCAAGGAAATTCCCTCTGGCCCAGCCCACAGCAGCACCCCATGGCCATCCACCATCACCACAGCTCCACGAGTTCCTTTCCATGGCCCCGGCCCTGGCCACGGGACCTTGGGCTGGTGGCCACAGCTGCCGACTGTGGCCCAGGGCTCTGTGCCCGTGTCCATGGCAGCAGTGCCCGGCCACGGGCCCTGAGTGCAGGTGAGCGTGCCAATGCCCATGGCAGCGGGGCCAAGCGTTGGTGTCCGTGGCACCAAAGTGAGGAACGGGTCCCTGTGGCCGCTGCCGTGGCACCTGAGGGCATCAGCGAGTGTCACTGCAATTGTAGCTGGCACCAGCCCCGGCACCGCTCTGTCCTGAGGGCTGCCATGGCAGCCAAGGGCAGCCACAGCTCTGCGGGCAAGTGGCCACGGAGCCTGACTGCAGCAATGGGTCCTGGGGGGGTTTCCAAGAGAACTGGAACTGCTGAGGGTTGCCATGGCATCCAACCCCCTGGGATGTCACACAGCCACCCTGGGATGTCACACAGCCACCCTGTGATGTCACAACCCATTCTGTGATGTCATAACCACTCAGTGATGTCATAATCCACTCTATGATGTCAGACCTCTGCCCTGTGATATCACAGCCTTATCTGCAATGTCACAGCTCACTCTGTGATATCACACAGCCATGCTGTGATGTCATAGCCACTCTGTGATGTCACAGTAGACCCATCTGTGATGTCACAGTCCTCTCTGTGATATCACACAGCTGTTCTGGGATGTCACAGCTGAGTCTATGATGTCACACAAGCACCCTGTGATATCACAGCCCTATCTGTGATGTCACAACTCTGTACTGTGGTGTCATACCAGCACCCTGTGATGTCACAATTGCTCTGTGATGTCACAAATCTGCCAAATGATGTCTGACCTCTGCTCTGTGATGTCATAGCCCAAGCTGTGATGTCACAGCCTGTTCTGGGATGACCCAGCCCTCTCTGTGACCTCACACCAATACCCTGTGATATCACAGCCCACTTTGTGATGTCACACAGCCCCTTTCTGACATCACAGCTGCTCTGGGGTTCTGTGACACAGGCACAGAGGTGTTACCAAAACTTCAGTGAAACAAAACCTCCTCAGCACCAGTGCAGCACGAAGCAGCAGCATTCTTTATTGGGCCAGATGCACGAGGGGAGAGCCCCTCCCAAAGTCGTGTGTGCCGAGTTCAGGAATGTTCCTGTTTGCAGACTGTGTTTCACAGACACATTCCCAGATTGTCCCACAAGAAACACACACACGATCATCATTGCCCCAAAATCATTGCAGATTTCCCCCACCCCTTGGCACATCCCTTCTTCTGCCCTGGGGGTCTCTTTGGGGGTCCCTGGTGGTCACTGACCCCAAAGCCAGCCCTGACTGCCCGGTGAACTGGTGAAAGTTGGCACACCTGGGCTGGTTGCTGCCTACAGAATCAGCCTTGTGCGGTTCCATGGCCAGTGGCTTTTGGAGAAGAAGCATTGTATGAACCCACCAGGTGAAAACGGTTTTTCATCTGGCAAATTTCCTCCCCTTGGAGGGTTGGGAAGCTTCTCTTCCCTTCAAGCCTTCGTAAGACTCACTCTGCTCCTTTACTCACATCCCACGAGTTCCTCAGCTGCTTTCACAACCATGTTCTTTACACAGCTCAAAGCAAGTGTCATAAGCACAAGTATTGCTGTGATCTCAGTTAGACTTTGCAAAAGTGAGGCCAATCATCAGTCAGGGAAAATCCAAGTCCTCTAAATATTTTATTTAACCAGTTACTTTAAAATCCTCCCCTTAATTCCCTGCTGGATGAAGCAACCGATTTTATCCTCTCTACCCAATCATCCAATCCGGCATCACATTTGGAATGTGCACACAAGTGTTGCTGTTTCAGTTCAAGAATCCACACACTCCCTGTCCATGTAGCAGCAATGGGGCTAAAGCCAATCTGCTCTGGAAGGTCATTTTAGCTGTGGCTGGCAATTGTTCCTTTATTTCAGCAAACCCCAAAGGAGCTGCATTCACTGAAGTTCCCATCTGCAGAGCCCAGTGGTGTGGGGCTGGTCTGTTCCTAAAGGCAGATCTTTGTGGAGCAGAGATGGATTCTAAAATCCATCCCTCTGGAGTTCCCGCACTGGGATGTTTCCCAGTTCCATCCCCTTTAACCTTTCCCCACAGTCGGGTTCCCAGTGGTGACTCCTTGCACGAGGGACGGAACGTTCATACCCCCAGTGTCCATGGTGCTCCTGATTCTCCCAGGGGCAAACATGTGCTCCAAATTCCATCACTTCTCACCCATCCTGGGGCTCCTAAGGATCTGACCGTGTCCTGCTGACACTCTGTGCCTCTCCAAGGCTCGTTGTTTGTTGGCTGAGCCCAGGTGTCCCTGAGAAAGGCAGAATCATTTCTACAAACACAGCCCAGCCTCAGAGCCTGGGCCACAGCCAGGAGCTGCTGGACCTCAGGATTCCAAACAGCTCAAGTGTCTGTCCCAGTGCAATCTCACTTTTCCTTTGTCCTGGGATCCTTTGGCCTTGACCTTGTTAAATCAGGATATTTTATACTCACCTGTAAGGGGTCCTGTGGGAGGCCTGGGCTCCCTTCCCAGCCCAGAAACCCCTCAGCTGGCTGGAAACATTCCCATTGTCCTGTCTGAGGTCGATTCCATACTTCTGGAATTTGACAGCCCCAGGGGGTATCAGTGCAATCTGTCAGCTGATAAATATTTCCTGAGATAATTTCCAGATCCGTTTTGGAGATGTTTCAATTCTCAGCAGTATTGTTCTGATGTGTCCATGGTAAGGAATATTCTCCTTCCATCCCTGTCCAGGTGCCCTGGGTGCTATTTCCTTCCCACACGTGTTCCCAGATTTTTGTCAAATTGCTGACTGAAGCTCCCCACGGAACTGGATTTTCTGCAGAGGTTGGTGTTGGCAAACGAGCTGTTACAGGGGTTACATTCTGTCATCTGCCAACACCTTGCACTGACTTTGAAAACCGCATTTCCCTTCCCAGAAGTCAGGAACATCGTTTCTATTATTATTATAGATACACAATTATTAATCATCTTCCTCTAGATCCAATAAATAGTATCCCCTTAGAAAATCATATTTAATACCTAAAACAATAGGATTTATGTCAAAACCCCAAACTCCAAGGTGTCAGTCAGTCTTGTTTCTGCTGTGTTTAATGTGTGCTCGCTGGTTTTACCTGCATGTGATGAACCCCGAGTTTGATTCCTTCTGCCTTGAGTGCAGGGTAGGTTACCAGGAGGACTTGAGATGGTCCCTTCCACTTCGGCTGGATTGTTCCAAAATTCCAGGTTCTGATGGACACCGGATCTCCTGGTTGGAAAGGATGTACAGGCGAGTCCAGCCTCAATGATCTGTTGAGAACCATGCACCTTTTAAGGCTTACAAGAGTTAGTCCCAGTGCTATGAAATATTCATTTCAGCAAAACTTCTGAGACTTCCCTTGTCTTGTTGGTGCCACATGGGAAAGCTTCTGGCCATCCAGAAAAAGGATCCACCAATGCCAAAATGTGCCAGTCTCCCTTCTGCCTGGGAAGTTCTGCAGAATCAGTTGGCCAAAATCACCTGGTGATTCCCATTTAACGAGCCCTGGAGGCAGCCTTCTTCCTTCAAAACCAATCCCATCTTTCTCAACAACTGATCTATTATTTTTTGCCATTTTTGTGCTTACTAGATGCCTTTGTAAACTGGCCACCATATTCTCCACTTCCTCATGTGTTTGCTGATGTTTTAGTTCCGTTATACATTAATTGTGGAGCTACAATTACCTGCCCACACGGGGTTACCAATCACCTGCTGGGATTTTCCGTAGCTGCTGCTGCTGCTGGGGCTGACTGCCTGTCCTGATCACTGGAATCTGGTTTCTGTTGCAGAGCATTCCAGTTTTTGCCAGGTATTAGTGCAAGGAGAGCTTTTTCAGCACCCTCTTGAGCTGTTTGGTCAGCCAATGGATTCCCTGGATTACCTGGGGAGTCTCCAAACCCATGGGCTTTACAAGGGCATCAGGGCCACTTCTTTTGGCTCTGGCACACTCTGCAGTAGGGGACTGATTTCTTTTTGTATTCACTGGAGACCTCTGTGCCCTTTCCTTCCATGTGGCTCCCTGGGCGTGTATTATTCCAAACCCAGAGTTCAAATCAGTCCATATGTTCACCCTTTTTCCTTCAGTGATTTCTAGGAAAGGTCATTCATTCTGCTTTTTGTGCTCCTGTGTTCAAAGCTAAAGCCTGGCCTTCTATGACCTGGCTGAGGTTGCCACTGCACACCCAGCTGCCCATTTCCCATCCGTACCACGCTGCTCCCACCAGGGTGCAGGGCCAGTGCTGGCTCCTGCATGGGATTGTTCTCGAGATCCCAGAGTCTGCCAGAACACACTTGTTCCATGGATCCCAGGCAGTCATGGCACAAAGACTCCAACCCTTCTCTTACAAGAGACTCGAACACTTCCCTGTTCCAACCTTGGGTACCTTGAACCAAACCCTGCAAAGCTTTTGCTGCACCTTACAGGCAGGTCAACAGTTTACACCAGGAAAGGAAAAGGAAAAGGAAAAGGAAAAGGAAAAGGGAAAAGGAAAGGGAAAGGAAAAGGGAAAGGAAAAGGGAAAAGGAAAAGGGAAAGGAAAAGGAAAAGGAAAAGGAAAAGGAAAAGGAAAAGGAAAAGGAAAAGGAAAAGGAAAAGGAAAAGGAAAAGGAAAAGGAAAAGGAAAAGGTGCCTTTATCTGACCAGGGCTCTTTCTCTGATTTCCTTTGGACAAGGGATCAAAGGTTCTCCCCAGAATCCTTCCGTGCTGCCTGCAGGTGCTGCCATCCCTCAGATGTGTTGGAATTCCAGAGGATGAGGCCACGGGGTGTCCCAATGGTGCCTTGGTTCCATGGGCCCCGCAGTGTAACCATGGTGTCCTTGGCTCTGCAGTGGCACCATGGACCCTTCATTCCATGAGGCCCCACAGTGTGGCAATGGTCCCTTGAGTCCAGGAGGCCCCACAAGGTCCCAATGGTCCCTTGGTTCCATGGCCCCGCACTCTCACAATGCTCTCCTTGGCTGCACGAGGTCCCGTAGTGGCACAAGTGTCATACATGAAATCCCTATTTGTGCTTGGTCTTTGCATATTAAGTGCTTTAATTAATTGAGTTAAATATTTTTAAATTTAATCTTAAAATTAACCCATCAGCCCAGGTACAAAAATCCAGTTCCATTATCAGTGTTTTCAATTGTTCAAAATAGTTTATTAAGAGAGTTGCACCCTTCCCAATTAAAAATTCCCCAGTTAAAAATCACAAACTTGCCCTTTTCAAACTTCAAACCACTGGTACACCATAAGAGCTACCTTTCCTGTGTTTACTGTATACTTTTACAAGTGTTTTAAGATGTGTTGGATGTATTTTAATACTTTTTTAGGTGTTTTCACTTGCATTTTGATTCCAAGGCCAAAAAAACCCCACCCAGTCTAATAGCCAGCAGCTATTTTTAGCCCCAACAGCCATTACTCTGCAGGCAAGCTCCATGGCAACCTGAATACCTGAATTTTAATGAAGGCATTGTATCTCCCTTACCTCAACTACTACCACCCCCCCCCCCCCCCCCCACCCCGACAACGATGAGTCATTGGTGGACAGAGATGATCCATCAAAGGGAAAGCACCAATCGCTTTGGACCGAAGGGGCGGGCTATGGGCGGACTGGGGGCGGAGCAAAAACTATAAAAAGGACGAAGCCAAGAGGCAGGGTCTCTTTTCCCCTCTTGCTCTCTCCAGACTAGCTGTGGGAGACATCGGTGCTGGGTGTTAAAAGCCTACTCCTATTAAGGAGCCATTAGTAATTTTTTTGACTTTGGACCAGCTAAAAATCAGCCCAGCACTGCAAGTTCTTTTTCTCTACCTGAGGTCTAGTGCTGTCTCAGCCAGAAGATCTCAAATCCCTGCGCTCCTGGGGCGTACCATCTACTGAGCCATAGGATCCCAAATTTTTATATTTTTCTAATTTCTGTAATTTTTCAATTTTTCTGTTTTCAATAAATTAATCTTTTTAAGAGTTGTCTCATTTCTCACAACAAGGTTTTCGTTTTCTCCTTGATTTCTTTTAGCTTGCTTGCTTTCTGCATTCTTTCATCTTTTTGCTTTCTTTTTCATATTTTTTGTTGCTTTCTTCTTTCTTTCTTCTTTTATTTTTTCTTGTGTCTTTTTTTCCTTTTCTCTTTGCTTTTTGGTTCTTTCCTCTTTTTTTTTAAAGTTTTTTTGTTTCACATTATTTAGTCTTTCTTCTTTCCTTTTTCTTCACTTTTAAAATTTTCTTGTTGATTTCTTTTTGTTTTCTTTCCTTCTTTTTTCTTTCCTTCATTTTTTTACCTTTTTCTTTTTCTTTTCTTTGTTGCTTTCTGTTTTTCATCTTTTTTTGCATTCTTTGGTTCTCTTGTATTTTTTTATTGTGTCTTTTTTTCTGTCATTTTCTTTCTTCCTGGTTTTTGTTCTTTCTTCTTTTTTTGACTTTTCTTAACATTTATTTTCTTGTTGGTTTCATGTTTTCAGTCTTTCTCTTTTTCTTCCTTTCCTTCTTTCATTTTTATTACCTTTTGTAGTGGTTTTGGTTCAAAATATTCATTACTTACTTATTTTCCTTCAGTGGGTTTTGGTTCAAAATATTCATTACTTACTTATTTTCCTTCAGTGAGATAAGAATTAGGAGAAAGCAAAGCAGGCACAAACTTTAAACAGTTGCAGTACAATGAAAGAGTTTTATTACTAATAAAATTAAAAGTAAAGAGAAAATAACAAGAAATTAAAGCAAATCCTGCCCCCCCCCCCCCCTTCCAGCACTTCTCTCCTTTTACCCAGCTCGCACAAAGGATAACAGAACATGGGATGTTAGTCAGTGTTGCAGTTCTTGAAAAGTCTCTCTCTTATGCTTAAGGAAAAAAGGGTTTTCTTCAGTTGCATGTGATTCCCAAACTGCCACCAACAGCAGACCCACCCGGAAACAATCAACCTGCTGTGGTATTAAGCATCTCTTCCATGAAAAAATCTCACAGTTCCTTCACACTGCAAAACATGGGCCATCACATGGGGCTATTAATCTTCCTAAGGATGAGTTATTTTGGCCTGCACACAAAGGCTTTCTTCACCACAAATCTCTAAAAGCTTCTCACTGCTTCTATATAACCTGGCATAGGCACTCTTCTCAATCTTCACAGGCCACACGCGGATTCTCCATCCCCCCATGTACTTCAAATGGATTAAAGAGACAAACAGTTTGTGGTATTACAGTTCCTTACCACGGCATGCAAGAAGGTTTTTAAGCTACGCGTGAGAAACACGGCACCGCCCTCTTTTCTCCCGTCGCCATTTTCAGCTCCGTCTCACAGGACTCACTTTCTCTTTCTCTCTGACTCTGAAGCCGCCATGTTGAAGAGTGTTCTTGTTCAGGTTTTATAGTAGAGAAAGCCTCGCTCCCTCTGTGCTGCTGGCTGCATGGTGTCTTTTTCAGTTCAGCACGAAGTGTGCTGGCTGCAGACAGGAGGCTCCGCCGGCTCCCGTTGACTCCGCCGGCTCCGCATGGAGAGGAGAAGGACCCGCCTGTCCCCAGAAGCCGCGCTGGATGGGTTTAGCTGTGTGGCAGTCCATGGCTGGTTTTAGTTGCCTGCGGCTCTGGGACAGTCCCCCCCAACGACCCAGGGTCCGTGCCGCAGTGTTAGGAAAGGGGGAAAGGGGCAGTGGCCCCGGCCCAGCCCGGCCCGACGGGGCAGGGCGGGAGGCTCGGAGCACCCCCAACCTTCCAGCAAACGAGCTCCGACAAAAAGGGGAAGTCCCGCCTTTCCGTGCAGTTTAAATATGTAAATTGTGAGAAGCGTCATTGGTCTAAAAGACTGTCCATCAACTTAGGTTCAACCCAATACACCATGGCCAAAATTGCAATTTGGCCTCCAAAATTCCATCTATCCCAGGATTGCTCCCAGACAAAAGCTGCCAAGACAAACAGGTCTGGCTGGCCTTGGCCTCTGGTGGCTGCCTTTCATCTTTCAATACTGGGCTTCTGTGGTTTCCTTCCTGGGGAAAAGAACCGTTCCTCTTGTCCGGGCACTCTTGGCCTCGAGCACCTGACCACTGTATAGGGACAAAGGAGCTCTGTGCTCTGTGGAGTGGAGACTGAGGAGAGCAGAGGAGAGCCCTGGGAGGGACTGAAGGGAGGTTTCAGAGATGGTGGATCCTTCTGGCACTGTAGAGAACAGCCAGAGAAAGAGAAAATGAATGTGAAGGGCAGCTGGGGAGGCCCAGAGTGGACACCAGGAGGAAGGAATTTCCCTCCCAGGCAGGACTGGGGTGCAACACGTCCCCCAGAAGGAGTCTGGAGCAGCCCAAGGCTTTGTGTGCCAAGGCAGAGCCAGGCAGGATGCAGAGCTGCCAGCAAAGGAAGGGGCCAGCCAGGTGGGGCAGCCGGGGGGATGAGGACAGCCTGCAGGGACAGAGGCGCAGGGCAGGGACACCGTGGGACAGCCTGGGCTGCAGAGGGCAGAGGGATGGGCAGCAGCTGCAAGGCCCTGACAGAGCCAACTTGTGCAGCCCTTTGGCCACGGCTGCTGGCCCTGGCCCTGAGGCCAGGAGGGGACAAGTGACCCCTGCAGCCCTGGGGCCTCAGGGCCTCCTTGTCCCTGCTCAGCAGCCTGGCAGGGGCCGCCCCATGGTGCTGCCCTGGGCACTGCCCATCCCCACATCCCAGTGCCCCGGGAAGAGCCCTGAGCACTGAGGGAGGGACAGGATCTGCCTTGCCAGGGGCTGGGGCTCAGGCCTTGGCCCTTTGCACTCATGGAACACAGCCAGGTTCGCTCAGCACCAGAGACACCTTTCCCTTGCTTGTCCCCACCTGCCATCGCTGCCTCCAGAGTTCTGCTCTCACTGGAACCTGGGCACACTTTCACATGAGTCGTGTCCTGATGGGACCCATTAAAAGTCAAGGAAACTTTGGACTTTGAATCTTTGAGTTCTTGAGAAGTTTTTTGAAGACACTCTGAGGGACTGAGTCTGATGTGAACAACACCAAAGCCCCGAGAGGGTCATTAAAGTCCTTGTGCTGCTGCTGTGCTGCTGAGCTGGGCCGGGCTTCTGGCACAGAGAGAACTCTCAAGCTTCTGGCAACCAAGGAGAGCTTCAAAGAGGCAGCTCTGCTGAGGAGCAGCTCCTCTGCCAGCCCAGCAGGGCTGAGGGCACTGCCTGCAGGTACCTGGGAGTGATGCCATGAAGATTTTTGCCTTTTCTTTTATACCCCTGTTATACCTTTTTACAACTTCTGTACTCCTAGTGCTTTTTGCCTACATTCTTAGACTTGTTTGTCAAGCTAAGAAACTAAACATTTTAGAAGCTTTGGAGCTAGGGATCAGTGTGCCCCAGACCCCAAGGTCCTCTCCAGAACACATTCTGTAAACCAAGATGGAACCATCCAAGGGAAGGTTCCTTGGGGAGGGGGGCTCACTTGAGTCTCTCATTGGGAAATCTTTGATAGATATGCTAATTAGTAAAACCTATAATGTTATACCCAATGTTGGGGGGGAGGAGAGAGAGACAGAGATAGATTCGGCGGAGTGCATCTCGATGCATATGACCTAGACATGTACACCTAAGGATCCTTAAAATAAATACCAAGGTAAAATCCCTTTTCCCCTTCTAACCATGTATGACTCTTGATTTTAAGACCAGGAAAAGGCATCAGTTGCTGGCGACCACGAAGGGACCCTAAAGACCTTGAAACTCGCAGTCTTGGGTTGGAACACATCTTGCTTTGCCCCTCTCTTTGCCGGCAAATTACAGAGGGGCTGGAGCAACAATCTAAGACTGTGACCAGGATTTTAGGACCAAGCACGGAAAGGCAGAAGCACTGAAAGAGGTGAGTGAAAAGGGGATCAGTACTACTGAGACTGTGCTAGCACTAGGGAAGGAGATCTCCGAGGGGGTTGGAAAGGTTGGGGGCATAAAAGCCCACAAAAGGGGAAAGCTTAAACTTTTCCCCAGCAAACTGTGGAAAGGAGGGGACGCCCTCCATGGAGTCCAAAAGAGCCCAGAGGCTGCACCCTATGCAGCCGCAGGAGTGGCTCAGAGGTTGGTTGGTTGGTTGGTTGGTTGGGATGTTGGGACTTGTGGGTTTGAATCCTGTTGAGACCAGATTTTCGCGCACGTGCATTTACTGCTTGCTAAAACTAGTTGCTTTTTAGTGTTTTAAAGTGCTGTTTTGAAGTGTTTGTGTAGTAACCTAGATAAACTGCCTGGGAAATTGGAATTCCAAGGCCAGATTGCAGGCTGAATTCCAGAGTTAAGAGCTTTCTTCTAGCAGAGTTTTCCTTTCTGTGAGCAAACATGGGCGGTGTGAATGAAAAAATCCCTCCTAACAGCCCATTAGAGCTGATAATAAAACATTGGAGATGGCTGACAGCGCGAAAAACTACTTTGGACACCCGAGAATTGATCAGACTGTCCACACGGGTTTGGCCGACTTTAAAATTAAGTCAAGGAAATTGGCCTCACTATGGGAGTTTAGAAAACAACATCATTAATGACCTGATGGTAGAATTGAGATCATTATGTAGGTTTGATGAACTAAGGTATGCAGAACTTTTTACTATGTATCTGAACAGGGAAGAAGCATATGTGGTAGACAAAAGTAATATGGAAATGACTTTAAGGAAGAGAAAGGGAAAGAAAAAGCCGCAGCAAGCTGACTCGTATACTAATACGGACAGAGAAATTAATATGATAGATACAGATATGGTAGCACCAGCTTTGCGCAATGAGGGGGGTCTCCCCCCCGTTCAACCGCCAGGGCAGCCCGCACAAGGGGGGAATGGGGGAGCAGTGGCTCCCCCACCACCGCCGCCACCGACTCCACCGTCGGGGCAGCCTGCACAGGAGAGAGATGGGGGAGTGGTGGCTCTGCCGCCGCCGCCTCCGCTGTCCCTGCCGCTGTCCGAGCGGGGGCAGGGGAGGGAGCAGGCGGCCAGCCCCAAGCCGGAGGAGCGGCGCTGGGACCCCCACCCCCAGTCTTGTCAGGGGCGGAGGGCGGGCGCGGAGGTAGGGGAGATGCGGATTGGCCACCGCCCCCTGACTTTTCCAGAGGCAGGGAAGGGGTGGATTGGCCACCGCCCCCTGACTTTTCCAGAGGCAGGGAAGGGGTGGATTGGCCACTGCCCCCTGACTCCCCCAGAGGCGGAGAAGGGGTGGATTTGCTACCGCCCCCTGACCGGTCCAGAGGCAGAGACGGGGAAGGGGGAGGGGAAGGGGCAGGCTGGCCGCCTTTCCCCGAGTACCCTGAACACAGAAGTGAAGGTAGAAATGGACACGGGCAATTGCAGCGGCATTCCCCAATACAGAGAACCGCAAGTTTCCGAGCCAGAGACAGGAGGAGCCGCTCGCTCTCCCCACCCTGCGGCACAGGCAGTGTTAAAGCTGAGGGCAGATGGGATGGCCCCGACCCAGGCGGCTCTTACAGAGCTAGGGACGGGAGAACCTGCTTGCAGCCCCTGCCTCCCTACCCCTCCACTGCCGCAAAGAGCGAGACAGTTCCTGATCAACATTTGTCTGGAACAAGTTTTAAAACCAATGAACAAATTTCAATTAAAAGCGAATAGGATGATTTTGATACAGATGGTTCTCACGGGAAGGGAGGTAGAAGGAGGGGCAGGATAGCCCGAGAAGCTATGAGAGCAGTCAGTCCTGTCGCTAAACACACAAGGTCCAAAACAGATAAAGGGGGGGAGGAAGAACTTGTATTAGAAGCACCTCTGAGACAGGCTGTGGGAAATCAAGGAGTCATTTATATAAAAGTACCATTTTCTCTCGGAGAATTACAGCAGTGGAAAAACTCAATTGGGAAGTACAGGGACAACCCAGAGAGAGTAGCTATGCGTGTAGAAATAGCCATAAAATCCCAAAACCCAGATTGGGGTGATCTAAATGTTATGCTAGATGAATTATTGGATAAAACAGAGAGAGAAATGGTCAAAAAGCTGCTATATCTGCTATAGAAACTCAAATTGCAACTGGGAGTCTTCAAAGGTCAGTTAATGATATCTACCCCCTAGCGAACCCTAACTGGGATCCTAATGTCCCAGAACAGATGGAAAAGCTGAAGCGGTACCAGAAATGGGTGGTTGTTGAGTTAAAATGTGCCGTTCCTAAAGCAGTGAATTAGGCTAGGTTATATGAAATCAAACAAAATCCAAATGAAACCCCCACAGAGTTTCTAAATAGGCTTAAAGAGGCTGCACAAAAATACACTACCTTAGACCCTGACTCACCTGAGCAGCAGATCCACCTGGCTTACTTGTTTATAGGTCAATCTGCTAATGACATAAAGAAAAAGCTGCAAGAGATAGATGGGCCACCGGACATAAGTAAATTGTTGACTGTAGCCTGGAAGGTATACCAGAACAGGGACTTAGTAGACAAACATCATAAACCCCACTACAAGAGGTATGATAAGGAAAAGTCATCTGATACATCAAAAAGGGGTCCCCCTTTTCCCCTATCTGAGGACCAATGCGCAATTTGCAAAAAAACGGGGGCACTGGAAAAATGAGTGTCCATCACGAGCAGAAAAGAAGCCCCCAGTTTCAGAACTAACTGTAAATACGGACTGACGGGGACCGAAGGTAACTACTCCAGCAGAGCCTTTGGTTGTAGCTAAGCTGGGAAATGATGATGTTGAATTTCTGGTTGATACAGGGGCAACATATTCTGTGTTAAATACTTTAAAAGGTAAACTGAGTCAAGACACTGTGGATGTGATTGGAGCTACAGGGGTAAGTGAAACAAGGCCTTTTTTCCAACCTTTAACATTTAAATTGGGAAAACACTGGGTCACTCACCAGTTCCAGTATATGCCAAATTCCCCAATGCCATTGTTAGGCAGAGATTTATTGGAAAAATTGAAAGCAGAAATTAAGTTTTCAAAGGAAGGAGGAGTGAAAGTTATAATCCCAGAATCTAAAATTATCGAAGCAGCTGCTATACTTGTGCAGGAATGCCATGGAAAAATTCCCAAAGAAGTTGAAGAGGCTGTCATTCAAATAGTGTGGGCCAATGATTCTCCTGGGAAATCCAAAAAAGCTGAACCTGTGAGTATCACACTCAAAGCAGGGGCTACACCAGTAAGACAAAGACAATATCCTCTGAAATTAAAAGCTCGTAAGGGATTGGTACCTGTGATTGAAAAGTTTCTCAAATTTGGGTTGTTAATAGAATGTGAATCCAGGTACAACACACCAATCTTGCCAGTAAAGAAAGCTGATGGTAAAAGCTACAGGTTGGTACAGGATTTGAGGGAATCAACAAGATAACAGAGGACATACACCCAGTGGTAGCGAATCCTTACACACTTTTGACAACACTAACAAATGAATTAGGGTGGTTCACTGTTTTAGATCTCAAGGATGCCTTTTTCTGCATTCCTGTGCATAAGAATAGCCAAGAACTCTTTGCTTTTGAGTGGGAGAATCCTGAAACAGGGAGGAAGACCCAGCTCACCTGGACAGTTTTACCACAAGGATTCAAAAACAGCCCAACCATATTTGGAAACCAGCTGGCAAAGGAGCTTGAGGACTGGAGGAAACAAGAACCAGGAGGAGCAGTGCTCCAGTATGTTGATGACATCTTGATAGCAGACAAGACACGAGATGACTGCATCGAGCTCACTGTCAGTCTGTTGAACTTTTTGGGCCAAAGTGGGTATCGGGTCTCGAAAGAGAAGGCACAGGTTGCCAGGGAAACAGTGGTATACCTGAGCCTGGAAATTTTCTGTAGACATCGACAACTCAGCAGAGAACAGAAAGAAACCATCTGTCGACTTCCAGAGCCCCATACCGTAAGGGAGTTGCAGGCCTTCCTGGGAATGGTAGGTTGGTGTCGCCTGTGGATATCCAACTACGGTATACTGGTGAGACCTTTATATGAGGTCCTTAAAGCAGCTGAAAAAGGGACAATTATGTAGACAAAGAATGCCAGAGCTGCATTTAAACAGCTGAAACATTCCTTGATGTCAGCCCCAGCTCTGGGGCTGCCGGACTTGACTAAACCTTTTGAACTCTTTACACATGAGCGACTGAATGTTGCTCTGGGGGTACTGGCACAGCACCTTGGAGACCAGCGAAGAGCTGTGGCCTATTTCTCAAAACAACTAGACAATGTAGCCCAGGGTTGGCCAGGATGCTTGAAAGCTGTGGCAGCAACAGTCCTTCTGATACAGGAGGCCCGTAAATTCACCCTTGGGCAGCACATTGTTGTGTATGTACCTCATGCAGTGATAAACGTGCTGGAGCAAAAGGGGGGACACTGGCTCTCCCCTAGCAGGATGTTCAAAAACCAATCTGTGTTGTTGGAACAGGATGATGTTACTCTAAAGACAACTTCTGTGGTAAACCCTACGATGTTTTTATCATCCACATTACTTGACAGTGTGCCTGAGCATGATTGTTTGCAGATAATAGAGGAAACTTATTCCAGCAGACCAGACCTGAAAGATGTTCCTTTGAAAGATCCAGACTGGGAATTGTACACTGATGGGAGCAGCTTCATGAGAAACGGTAGGAGGATGACTGGTTACGCCGTAACCACCTCAGATAAAATCATTGAGGCAAAAGCCTTGCCTCCAGATGTATCATCACAGAAAGCTGAACTCATTGCACTAACGAGAGCTCTAGAACTGAGTGAAGAGAAGAAAGTGAACATATAGACTGATTCCAAATATGCCTTCAGTGTTGTTCATGCCCATGGAGCTATTTGGAAGGAACATAGCCTGCTGACTGCTCAAGGTAATGAAGTTAAGCATGCTAAACAAATTCTTGCACTTTTACAGAGCATTTGGAAGCCTACGGAAGTGGCTATCATGCATTGCAAGGGTCATCAAAAAGGGAAAACAGCCCCCGAACTGGGAAATTGTTTTGCTGACGAAACAGCCAGGGGGATTGCAGAAAAAGGCATTTTTGCAGTGGTACCACAGAAAGAGATAGATTTGTCATCATTTACCCCAAAATATGATCAGAGGGATCACAAATCAATTAAGTTCCTTAAGGCTGAAATCAAAGAAGGTGGGTGGGCTGTTACCCCAGTAGGACAAGTCGTAGTTCCACCCCTGATCCTTCTGGAAATAGCCCAACGAGAGCATGAAAGTACCCACTGGGGAACAGAAAATCTTTTAAAACATTTGAAGAAAGTAGTAATAGGGCGAAGAATGACTGATACTGTACAATCTGTAACAAGCAAGTGTGAAACCTGCTGTAAAAACAACCCTGACACAAGCAAGAGAGTTGTGTTAAGAGTGACAAAGACAGGAGATCTCCCAGGAGATTATTGGCAAATAGATTTTGCTGAGATGCCATGGAAAGAGGGATGCAGGTATATACTGGTACTGGTTGACACCTTCAGTGGATGGCCTGAGGCTTTCCCCTGTCGCACCAACACGGCAAAAGAAGTAGTGAAAGCTTTGCTCAATCATATAATACCAAGATTTGGGGTTCCTTTGGGAATGTCATCAGATAGGGGACCACATTTTGTTGCAACAGTGGTTGGGGAAGTTAGCAGGATTTTAGGACTTACCTGGGACCTGCACACACCATACAGGCCCCAGGCAAGTGGCAAAGTTGAACGCATGAATGGGACCCTCAAAACCCAGATTTGCAAGATTTGTCAAGAGACATCCATGACGTGGGTTCAAGCCCTGCCTATAGCCTTGCTGAGAGTCCGCATACAGCCAAGGCGAAGGGACAACATCAGTCCCTATGAAATATTATATGGCAGGCCATACCAGGTTCCACATATCCCAGGGGAAATTCATATGAGAGGTAAAAATGATTTGCAAAAATATTTAATGGCTCTGAGTTCCACTTTGCAGAAGCTCCAGGGATTCGTCATGTTATCCAAACCAATAGGATTGGACACACCTGCTCATCCGTTCCAGCCTGGAGACTGGGTCTACATCAAGTGCTGGGACAGCGACCCCTTGCAAGCCAAGTGGAAGGGACCATTCCAAGTTTTGCTGACCACTTTTACTGCGGTCAAGGTTGCTGGCAAAGGACCGTGGATTCACTACTCCAGGGTGAAGAAAGCTTCTGCTCCCAAAATCACCAAGAAGACAGAGACTGATACAAATCAGAAAGATGCAGTTTAAACTGTTTTTTACATGTTTGCTGTTTGCCCAACTGGTAACCATGATTCAGGGTTCACCCCATGATTTACATAAGACTGTGGTCCAAAACGTGTCCAAAATTCTTAATAAAAGCGATTGCTAAATCTGTACTCAGTTACTGCCCCTAGATGGGAAGTGTCACTGGCCATTGATTAGCATTTTAATAGAAGAATTAAGAAAGACTTGGATGAAATTTGGAAGAGAACTCAAATTCTACATGAAGTAGCTTCTAGAAATAACACCTTAAAATTTGATCATATTTTTGATACCCTCACCTCATGGTTACCAAACTGGGCCTGGGTAAAAGAAATATTCATAATAGTTGTAATAGTAGTTATTATCTGTGTAATTTCCTGTGGAGCAGCCAGTTGTGTAAACCGGTTCTGCGGGTAAAAAATAGAGTAGAGTAAAAACTAGAAGGATAGAGGTTTGTTAGTCTCTAAAAGGGGGGAAATGATGCCATGAAGATTTTTGCCTTTTCTTTTATACCCCTGTTACACTTTTTTACAACGTCTGTATTCCTAGTGCTTTTTGCTTACATTCTTGGACTTGTTTGTCAATCTAAGAGACTAAAAATTTTAGAAGCTTTGGAGCTAGGGATCAGTGTGCCCCAGACCCCAAGGTCCTCTCCAGAACACATTCTGTAAACCAAGATAGAACCATCCAGGGGAAGGTTCCTTGGGGAAGGGGGCTCACTTGAGTCTCTCATTGGGGAATCTACGATAGATATGCTAATTAGTAAAACCTATAATGTTATACCCAATGTTGGGGGGAGGGAAACACAGACAGAGCCAGAGATAGATTCGGCGGAGTGCATCTCGATGCATATGACCTAGACGTGTATACCTAAGGATCCTTAAAATAAATACCAAGCTAAAATCCATTTTCCACTTCTAACCATGTCTGACTCTTGATTTTAAGACCAGGAAAACGCATCAGTTGCTGTCTCAGTCTGAACTGCAGCTGGAGATGCTTCACTTCTGCCAAGGACTCTGCCACCTGGAGAGAAGGATGCGCTAGATGGAGTTGAGAAAGAAAGTGCGTATCACTAGCTTGTTTCCTCTAGTTCCTAGACAGCAAAGGGGCTATGAAAGCCAGCAGTGGCTTTTTGTTCTAGGACTTTTTCTTGACAAGCAGCTGCTGGATGTTTGGAAGGGGGTTTGGCATATGCAAAAATGAGAGGGTAAGATGGTACACTGAGCTTGAGAGAAGAAGCATATCTTCAGGGATTTGGATGCATTTCAGAGGGTGTGAGTTCCATGCTGAGCAGCTGATGGCACAGAAAAGGTTCTAAAGAAAGAGGCCGTGCTGGAATTGCCTTTTCTTTTGCAGCCTAGAAACTGCACAGCCAACAGCAAAAACGATTCCTCCTCCCTCCCTGCACCATGCAGGATCACATTCCTTTATGTCTCCAAGAGGCAGGATGCACAGCCGAGCTCTTCCACCGACTGCTCGCACACCACTGGGGCCGCGCCAGCGGAGCGCTTGGCTTTTTCCTGGGCACTGTCAGCGCTCATCGAAACAAGCACACGATAGCGCTGCCCACTTGCAGAAGAAGGAATCACTGCGAGCCCAGCTCGAAAGCAGCCCAAGGGCAGAGGCAACTTGGAAACTTCCCTGCTCTCAAATCAACGGTGTCGGGACAAAAAGATTTCCCTCATCTTCCCCTTGCAAGTGCAGACTCCTCTTTGCACCCACACTCCAAGAGCAAGATGAACTCCTTTGCCCTAACTTGCACTTTCCTTCTCAGCTCTAGGCACCATCCTAAGCCTTCCCTCTCGCAGAGTCAGGATCCAAAGACAACGGCACCAGGGACTGCTCACACACGAAAGGCACCAGGACAAAAGGCTCCCGAGCTTGGCCTTTGCATTCCCGCTGACAGCTCAACAGCTCTAAGCCAGAGAAGTGCCTGGTGGGAACAGCCTTTAGAATCACTCTGAGCACCTCATGACAAGGAGCTGCAGCGTGTGGCGATGAATCTCCAGCAGCCTCCTGCCCCAGGGTGTCCCCCGGGAGCAGCCATGCTCCAGGCCGTCACTGCCACCTGCACACCCAAAGGAGCCGGTGTTCCACACCACGGCTGTGCCTGGGACAGAGACACGAGTGGCCACAGAAGTGGCCATGGCACTGTCCGCACGCTGTCCCTGCTGCTTCTCCCCCAGCCGCTGGCGGGGCACCAACTCCCAGCCACCCACTCCTAAAGCCACTGGGACACTGCGGGGGCTCGTGGAAGCCAGCAGCCACTGTGACACAGCGGGGCTGCACAGAACCCACGCTGCTTTGTGACCCGTGGCTCCCAGGAGAGCCTTTGTGATGCTGGGGACCTACACGGAACCCTGGCTCCACTGTGACACCAGCACAGAAGCTCGGGGAGCCCTGCAGACCGTGGGGATGCTAGGGAAGCTGACGGAAGCCTGGGCACCACAGTGACGCTATGGAACCTGGTGGAACCGAGGGGCCACGGTGACACTCTGGGGCCTTTTGGAAGCAATGAGACCCTGGTGGGAAGCCACGGGATGATTAATCCTGACAGGAACCTGCTCCAGGTGGGCTCCTCTCTCCCAGCTTCCACAAGCGCTGCTAGGATCCCACTGCGGCACTGGCTTGTCCCGGGCTCACGGCTTCCTTTGGGAATGGCTCTGCTCCCGGATGGCATGCTGCAGAGAATGCAGGTAGATTTTGTGCTCCCTCCTGGCATGCAGGTGGACAAGAAAGCCTGATCCAGCCCCCCCTCAGCCCATGTCCGGCTGTGTCACTGGGGCGGGGGAACTTTGGGAGCAGCCCCAGCCCTGCTGCACAAATCCACAGGGAGCTGGGATTTTTCCAAGTCTCGTGTCTCCGTTGTGCCGTACTCCCAAAGAAGCAGCACCCCCTCCCGATGAACACGGCGAGTTACGCGGATGCTTGTCAGCTCCACTGCCTGCCTAGAAATCTGGGAACTGCTTCTACATGCTGCTCCCTTCAGCTCTTGGGCACCGACTGACACAGAGCTGGGAAACAAATCCCCTGGCTGCTGGCTGACAAGGTGACTTCCGCCAGAGTCAGAGCTCCGTGGGAAATCTCTATCCACGCCTGTCCTTTGAATAGATCCGCACACGGGGTGCGCAGGGACGTGTCCTGTATGGAAAGGAAGGAGTGTGCCAGCACCGTGACTGACACTTTCCCTCTCCGTGTGCGTTGCAGAGCCACGGGTACACAGACGTGATGGAAACCCTCGCACAGCCAGAGCCTTCTGTCCCTGCAGAACGGAGCGCGGCGGGTGGGGGCGGTTGGTGGGCAGCGAGTCCCGGACAGCGGGCGAGATCCGGCTCCACAGCTGCCAGGCCCCGCTAAGGCTTAATGCCGCCTCCTCGGCAACAGGAAAGGCCTTCAGCCTCGTCCCTGCCCAGAGGAGCAGCGCTGGCCTGGCTGCACAGCTCCTTTTCCCCACAGGTCACAGGAGATGAGATCACAATGCTTGCAAACACCGACTGCGAGCCACAGCTCTGGGTGCTCACCATGAACACCAGCTCTGCGAGCGCTGCCTGCCCCAGGCTCCAGGGGATGCGGTGGGAGCCCGGCTGGGCTCTGCCCTGGGACCATCCTCCAGGGACAGCTGCACACAGGGAGCATTTGGTTGCCACAAAGAGCCAGGCCATGGCTGCAGGGAGCTGCTCCAGGTGCGGCCTGCACTGCTGTGTGCTGCGCTCTGGGGCTGCTGCTCCCCGCAGAGGGGACTGCCCTGGGGTGCCAGAGGAGACAAAGAAGCTCCATCTTAAGCCTAACTGGGCTGGGTGGCTGGGCTGGGAAGAGTGGCGAGAGTCAAGGGCATTCACAGAGCTCATCCTGCTCTGTGAAGAACGAGGAAAAGGGAGTGGGAAGCCAGCAGTGAGCAGAGCTGAGGCCTGGAGAGCAGCTCTGAATGACACCCAAATCTCACCAGACCTCTGAGACATTGCTGTTCTTCAGCCAGTGACTACATGAGTCCCTAAACCTGGGGCTCGCTCTTCCTCGTGGCCAGGGGCATCAAGGAAGGCTACAGTGCAATGGGGACTGCAGTGAGCTGGGAACTCACTGGGGGAAAGAGGGAGCACTTGTGGAGCAAAAGGCAGGTGGGGGAGAGAACTGTTCAGAGAAGGGCTGAGCTTCAGCTTGAGCAAGCTGAAAAACGTCATTGGGGGTCATCCCAGACTGATTTCATTTCAGAAGTTACTGAACAAGTTTGTTATTGGGGGGTGTCATATTTTCCCCTGGAGGTGCACGCTCTGCAAACGTGAGCTGCACTGCCGAGCTGCTCGGGCACGTCTCTGCTGCAGGTCACGGCGTTTCTTCTTTGGCTTCTCGTGGCCCCGGGGCTGAGCCGCAGCAGAGCCCTGGCGGAGCCCAGAGCAGCCTCAGCATCCACAGAGCCCGGCTGCAAGGAGGCAAAGCAGAAAGCGCCCGTCAGCTGAAGGCTCCCGTTCCCCTTGTCCCAGCCGCCCGCGGTGCCCAGGCCGTGCTGGCCGTGCTCAGAGCGCTGCCCAAAGCTGCCCAGCATTGCTGCCTCTGGCAGGAGAGCAGGAGGGCAGGACACGTGCCCAGCCTGCAGCCGGCCGTGGCACAGCCACCTCCTCAGCAGCTGCCCAGAGCGGGATGCTGCTGCGCTCGCTGCCGTCTCCCAAAAGCCCTTATCCCAGCCGTGCCAAGAGGACGGGCACCCACCTCACGCCTCCCGCCGCCAGAAGAAAAGCTGCTCCCAAACGCTGTCCTCAGCCTTCTCCAAGGGCACGTCCCACCCACGCCGCAGCTGCTCCCGAGCACTTCGCCATCCGGACCCGACAGCACCTAGAACGCTTCCTTTGGAAAAACAAACCATAAATCAATGAAAAGAGATTACAGACAAAAAGGGGAAACAAGGAAAAAGGTAAAAAATCTTCTCTCTGCTGGGGCCTTGAGGAAGGCCCAAGCCCGCCATGCGAGGGAAAAACCCACCCACGGGCCAGGGCAGCCCACGCTTTCTGCCTTCCCCCTGCACTGCCCCCAAAAGTCATGCTGAGCCCAAAGCCAACAAGGGCAGTGGAGTAGCCCAAGCCCTTCCTTGCCTGCAGAGCAAAGCAGCCCATGCACAGCTTCTGCTGTCCAACCTCTGCTCCCACCATGGGGCTTGCTTTGTGTCGGGCCGGCTGCCCCAGCCCCAACGTGGGGCACGGTGGGTGCTGGGGGCTGTTGGCAGGGCCAGGAGCAGACTCCCAGTTCAAAACCAGCCCAGCCTATCCCCCCAGCCCTGCCAAAAAGCAGCTTGGCAGCCGACTGAAGAATTGGTTGCATCCGCCCCAGCAAAGGGGGGAACCTTTGCTTCCCGGCCAGGCTGTGCAATGCACAAATCTGGGAGCAGCCCCCTGCGTGTGGACTCATCTGCAAATTCGCCGTGGAGCCTGGCTTTGGAGAAGGTGCCACAATTGAAGTCCATCATCTTCAGCTTGCCAGGTGGAGGAAGAGCTTGTCATCCTTGATGTCACCCTCCATGTCTCCAGCAGCAGCAGCCGCACCTGGCACAGCTTCTCCAGGGGCTTCTTCTTCCCTGGGGCTGGAGCAGGCTGTCAGTGCTCTGCCCAGGGCCCCGGCTGTCGCTGAAGCAGGACAAGCAAAAGCAGCTGGCATGGGGGCCACCAGTGCTGGGAAGAGCAGCTCAGCTCCAGCAGCAGGGCTGCGCGTGCCCAGCTGAGGAGCCCTGCGCAGCGATTCAGGCAGGACAAAAACTCTGCCTTTCTTTGCTGCCTCTTGCCAAGGCACGTGTGCAGCTGGAACTTACCGGCTCCCTGGCTCAAAGCGTGCGTGTGGCTCTCTCCATTCTCCTACGGCACGCGAATATCCTGCATCCAAGGATCACAGGACAGGTCTTCTAATGAGGGCCTTTCCGAGGAGAGCACGGATAAACACCGTCGGATGAGATCCTGGCACTCTGCGCAGAGAAAGCAGAAAGCACCAGTCAGTTGCAGAAGGCTCCTGTCCGCTTTGCCCCACTCTTGCCATGGCCAGGCCGTGCTGCCTGTGCTCAGGGCTGTGCCTAAACTTTGCCATCAATTCTTTCTTTTGGAGGGGAGCAGGACATTGCCACCTCCTCAGCAGCTGCCAGGGTGGCATGCTCCTGAGCCCGCTGCTGTCTCCCAGCACTGCTATTCCCCCCGTGCTGCAGAGACGAGGATCCACCTGGAGAGAGCCGTCGTGGGAGCGAGAGCCGGCCCCAGGTGCTGTTCCAGCCCCTCCTGAAAGGGTGCTCCCCGCAGACCATCTGGTGCAGCACGACGCCCAGGGACCAGACGGTCGCTGCCTCGCCGTGGTACCAGCCGAGGTGCGTCCATTCCGGGGGGCTATAGGACGGTGTTCCTATGGAATAGAGATGGAGTTCTTCAGGGGGACGCTGCCTGCTCCCAGAGCCTCACCCCAGCATCCCTGGGCCTGCGGGGGCCGCACCCGCTGCCCTCTCGCCAGCACCGGGGACTTGTGTCCAAACTGGGGGTTGGAAAAGAAGCCGCTGGTGTCGCAAGAGGGCAGCGGAAGCCCTGGCAAGGCCCGAGCATTCCATGCAAAGGAAAAACGCACTTGGTGCTGGGGAAAAACCACGCTTTCATCCTCCCTGCCTGCACTGCCCCAGAAACCATTCTTAAGCCAAGGCAAGCGCGGGCAGCAGAGCGGTCCGAGCCCTGTCTCGCCTGCACACCAAACGGGCTGGAGCACAGGTTCTGGCCCCCCCTCTCTGCTACCCCCACCCACGGGTGTTTCTGTGGCGCTGGCTGCCCCAGCCCCAGCGCCAGTCCTGGGCAGAGTGGCTGGCAAAGGCTGCCAGCAGGGCTGGAAGATGGGCCCTCAGCCAGCGCCGCTCAAAAGCAGCTCAGCTGAAGACTCCGGCTGCCATGACTGGCAGCAAAAGGGACGATCCCCCGGGCCACAGCCGGCTTGGGCTGTGAGCTCTTGGGCTCTGAGATGCCGCTACCAGGAGCCTCCCCCTGCGTGGGCTCACCTGCAAAGCTGGTGTAGGCTGCGGCTTGCAGGTAGGTGCCACAGCCAAAGTCGATGAGTTTGGCCTGCCCGGTGGCCAGGTCAACCAGGATGTTCTCTGGTTTGATGTCCCGGTGCAGGACCCCGCAGCTGGCGCAGTGCCGCACGGCCTCCAGCACCTGGCGGAACAGGTGCCGCGCCACCTCCTCGCACAGGAAGCCCCGTGCCCAAATGAAGTGCAGGAGGTCCTGAGACCGCTCCGGGCGCTCCAGCACCATCACCACGTTGCTGGGGAGCTCCAGCCACTCGTGGAGCTGGACGATGCCGGGGAAGCCAGCGGACACCTTGTCCAGCAGCACGATCTCCAGTGGTGCTCGGGTGCCGTCGGGCTGTGGGAGGAGCACGATGCCGTCAGCGGGGCCGATGCCGTGCCGGGGCTCGGCAAGCCCTCAGCCAGCCGGGGACGCTCTGCGCGCTCCGCTGGCCCCACGGCCGCTCTCCCTCGAGGCGTTCTGGCGGCTTCCACCCTGCCGGGCCTCGGCTCATCCCCGCCCGTCGCGCCCCGGCTTCTCCCGCTGCCCCTCGCTCACTCACCAGCTGGCCCCAATGGTGGATGCGGTTCCGTGGCACCCGTTTGATGGCCACCTGCAAGGCAAGGGGAGCAGCGGGCTGAGCTCGCCGCCCGCCGTGCCGAGCCCCGTGCTCCTTCTCCTCCTCCTTTGCCCCCCGCCTCCTGCGCCCGCCGCCGGCCCCGCCACTCACCGGGGCGCCGTCCGAGAGCCGCGTCGCCGCGAAGACGCTGCCGAAGCCGCCGCGCCCCAGCAGCGAACCCAGCCGGTACCGCTCCTTCAGGCCCTGCTGCGCCTTCCCTGCCGGCGAGACGCGGCCGTCAGCGCTCGGCCCGGGGCCAGGAACGGCCGCCGAGCGCCGCTCAACCGCCCCGGGCCGGCCATGTCCACATGTTGGCTCTTTTGAAGCGGACACCGGCGGCTCGGGGCCGGCGGCCGCGCTCAAGAGCGGCGGACTTCGGAGCGGGGAAGACGCTGCGGAGGCGGCGGGAGCGGCCGCGCCGCCTGTGTCCCCGGCGGGCCCCGGCAGGAGCCGAGGCCGGGGTCGGGGTGGGGGTAGGGGTCGGGGTCGGGGTCGGGCCAGCCGGAGCCAGGGGCTGGCGATGGTGCCCAGGAGCCAGGCACTGATGCCCGCCCAGCAGCGCCACAGCCAGGACGGCGAGAGCCGGGCGGAGGCGGGACCGCGGCGGGACGCCCGGGGGCGGGGAGGGGGCAGCCCCGCCCGGGGCCGGGGGCGGGCCGGGGGCATGGCCCGGCCGGGCGTGGGGAGAGGGAGGCCGCGGGAGGGGGGGTTGGGGAACGAAAGGGAGAGCGGGAGAGGGTGCGAGACACTGGGAGAGGGAGAGGAGGAGCAGGAGAAGGGACGCAGAGGGTTCGTGGACTCGCTGCTCTTGTGCTGCTCTTGTGCTGCTGCCGCTGCTGCCGCTGCTGCCGCTGCTGCCGCTGCCGCTGAAGCGCTGGGAGCGTTTGTCCGCGTGTCCGTGTGTCCGGTGCCCGTTTGTCCGTTCCCCCCCGCGCGCCCCACGGCCGAGCCCCGCGCGCCCCGGGGCAGCACGGGCCGCTCCGCTCCGGGGCCGAGGCGGAGTCCCGGAGCATCTCTTCCTCCCGCAGCCACAGCAAACCCGCTCGGCCATTGGGAGCATTTTTGCACACGTTTCCCTTTGAAGGGCTCCTCTCTACCCCCATTTCCAAGGAGTCTCCCTGGGGTTTTGGCACCTGCAGCGACAGGGCAGCGATTGGGCTCCAAACTTCAAGAAACACATGGAGGGGCTGGAGCATGTCCAGAGATGGGAACGGAGCTGGGGAAGGGTCTGGAGGACTTCTGAGGGGCAGCTGAGGGATCTGAGGGGGCTGAGCCTGGAGGAAAGGAGGCTCAGGGGGGACCTGGCTCTCTCCAAGTCCCTTACAGGAGAGGGCAGCCAGGAGGGCTGGGGCTCTGCTCCCAAGGGAAAGGACGAGAGGAAATGGCCTCGGGGGAACCTTTGGGGTGGATGGTGGGGAAATTCTCATCCTCCATGTCTCGACAGAGGGGGAGGGGGGGAGGGGTGGGGCACGACCTGGGGACACGGGGGTGGTGACGGTGGGCTGGGGACACGGGAAAGGGCACGGGAAAGGGCACGGGAAGCCAAAGCCCCGCTGAGCGCTGGCGCTGGGCTGGCGCGGGGTGAGCCGGCAGCAGGGCCCCACAGCCCTGAGGGACTCGCCCTGACGCCCGGGGAGTATTGATCCTGGTCTCTAAAAAATGACACTCAATAAAATACCATTAAAAGATGCCTCCTTCTCCTTCTCCTCCTCCCCCATCCCTTCTCCTGCTCCCCCCGGGCCCAGTGCCCACCCTTGGCCCCCCGTTTTCCCAGCGCGGTCGCATCCGGCGGGAGGAGCCGGGATGGAGTCGGGGCAGGTCGGGCTGGGGCAGGGCTGGGCTGTGGGCCCGGCCTGGGAGCCCCCCACGCGCCCCCTCCTCAAATTCCCCTGGCGGGGGGCGCTGGGGGCGAGGGGGGGCGCAGGTGGGGTCCGGGTGGGGAGCGCCGGGCGCTGCGGGTCTGCCTGGCAACTGGTGAGTCACCAGCGCCGCGCGCTCTGATTGCCTGAAGGTTGTTCAGCGCCTTCTCTGATTATCTGATACTCGCGGGCAATTTTGGTTGGTCGGTGGGGGCTGTGGGGCGGCTTAGGGGGGGGGCCTCTGCGCCTTTGGGGTTCGCTGGGTGCCGATTTGGGGTTGAGGCGCCTCCCAAGGACCCCCCCGGGGGGGCGACACAAGGGTGACACACGGGGGTCCCCATTCCCGATCCATCCTGGGGCCGGTTCCACCCCCTCCACTCTCGGTCCCCGCGCGGGATCCCCCAAAGTCCCTTCCCACTGTTCCCCAATCAACGGGACCGGGGCGAACTGGGAAGCCTTCCTGGGAACACTGGGAGCAGCCGGGCAGGGGCAGAGTGACAGCGGGGCTGGGGGGGACACACGACCCCCCAAAATCAGTTCAGTGCCGCAGCGTGTTGTGCACAATGTATATGCTGACAAGAGAAGGGGGTGCTTTTGGAACGTGTTCCTTCCTGACACGTCTGTCTGTGGGAGCTTTAGGTGCTTGGACTCAGGGATAGCGAAGGTGTGTGAAAGTGACTGGGCTGCGAGAATCATGTTGCACAGGGAAGAGGGAAGGTCAGCAAATGTCTCCTGTCCTGGCACATGTCTCAGTCTGAACTGCAGCTGGAGATGCTTCACTTCCGCCAAGGACTCTGCCACCTGGAGAGAAGGATGCGCTCGATGGAGTTGAGAAAGAAAGTGCGTATCACTAGCTTGTTTCCTCTAGTTCCTAGACAGCAAAGGGGCTATGAAAGCCAGCAGTGGCTTTTTGTTCTAGGACTTTTTCTTGACAAGCAGCTGCTGGATGTTTGGAAGGGGGTTTGGCATATGCAAAAATGAGAGGGTAAGATGGTACACTGAGCTTGAGAGAAGAAGCATATCTTCAGGGATTTGGATGCATTTCAGAGGGTGTGAGTTCCATGCTGAGCAGCTGATGGCACAGAAAAGGTTCTAAAGAAAGAGGCCGTGCTGGAATTGCCTTTTCTTTTGCAGCCTAGAAACTGCACAGCCAACAGCAAAAACGATTCCTCCTCCCTCCCTGCACCATGCAGGATCACATTCCTTTATGTCTCCAAGAGGCAGGATGCACAGCCGAGCTCTTCCACCGACTGCTCGCACACCACTGGGGCCGCGCCAGCGGAGCGCTTGGCTTTTTCCTGGGCACTGTCAGCGCTCATCGAAACAAGCACACGATAGCGCTGCCCACTTGCAGAAGAAGGAATCACTGCGAGCCCAGCTCGAAAGCAGCCCAAGGGCAGAGGCAACTTGGAAACTTCCCTGCTCTCAAATCAACGGTGTCAGGACAAAAAGATTTCCCTCATCTTCCCCTTGCAAGTGCAGACTCCTCTTTGCACCCACACTCCAAGAGCAAGATGAACTCCTTTGCCCTAACTTGCACTTTCCTTCTCAGCTCTAGGCACCATCCTAAGCCTTCCCTCTCGCAGAGTCAGGATCCAAAGACAACGGCACCAGGGACTGCTCACACACGAAAGGCACCAGGACAAAAGGCTCCCGAGCTTGGCCTTTGCATTCCCGCTGACAGCTCAACAGCTCTAAGCCAGAGAAGTGCCTGGTGGGAACAGCCTTTAGAATCACTCTCAGCACCTCATGACAAGGAGCTGCAGCGTGTGGCGATGAATCTCCAGCAGCCTCCTGCCCCAGAGTGTCCCCCGGGAGCAGCCATGCTCCAGGCCGTCACTGCCACCTGCACACCCAAAGGAGCCGGTGTTCCACACCACGGCTGTGCCTGGGACAGAGACACGAGTGGCCACAGAAGTGGCCATGGCACTGTCCGCACGCTGTCCCTGCTGCTTCTCCCCCAGCCGCTGGCGGGGCACCAAGTCCCAGCCACCCACTCCTAAAGCCACTGGGACACTGCGGGGGCTCGTGGAAGCCGGCGGCCATTGTGACACAGCGGGGCTGCACAGAACCCACGCTGCTTTGTGACCCGTGGCTCCCAGGAGAGCCTTTGTGATGCTGGGGACCTACACGGAACCCTGGCTCCACTGTGACACCAGCACAGAAGCTCGGGGAGCCCTGCAGACCGTGGGGATGCTAGGGAAGCTGACGGAAGCCTGGGCACCACAGTGACGCTATGGAACCTGGTGGAACCGAGGGGCCACGGTGACACTCTGGGGCCTTTTGGAAGCAATGAGACCCTGGTGGGAAGCCACGGGATGATTAATCCTGACAGGAACCTGCTCCAGGTGGGCTCCTCTCTCCCAGCTTCCACAAGCGCTGCTAGGATCCCACTGCGGCACTGGCTTGTCCCGGGCTCACGGCTTCCTTTGGGAATGGCTCTGCTCCCGGATGGCATGCTGCAGAGAATGCAGGTAGATTTTGTGCTCCCTCCTGGCATGCAGGTGGACAAGAAAGCCTGATCCAGCCCCCCCTCAGCCCATGTCCGGCTGTGTCACTGGGGCGGGGGAACTTTGGGAGCAGCCCCAGCCCTGCTGCACAAATCCACAGGGAGCTGGGATTTTTCCAAGTCTCGTGTCTCCGTTGTGCCGTACTCCCAAAGAAGCAGCACCCCCTCCCGATGAACACGGCGAGTTACGCGGATGCTTGTCAGCTCCACTGCCTGCCTAGAAATCTGGGAACTGCTTCTACATGCTGCTCCCTTCAGCTCTTGGGCACCGACTGACACAGAGCTGGGAAACAAATCCCCTGGCTGCTGGCTGACAAGGTGACTTCCGCCAGAGTCAGAGCTCCGTGGGAAATCTCTATCCACGCCTGTCCTTTGAATAGATCCGCACACGGGGTGCGCAGGGACGTGTCCTGTATGGAAAGGAAGGAGTGTGCCAGCACCGTGACTGACACTTTCCCTCTCCGTGTGCGTTGCAGAGCCACGGGTACACAGACGTGATGGAAACCCTCGCACAGCCAGAGCCTTCTGTCCCTGCAGAACGGAGCGCGGCGGGTGGGGGCGGTTGGTGGGCAGCGAGTCCCGGACAGCGGGCGAGATCCGGCTCCACAGCTGCCAGGCCCCGCTAAGGCTTAATGCCGCCTCCTCGGCAACAGGAAAGGCCTTCAGCCTCGTCCCTGCCCAGAGGAGCAGCGCTGGCCTGGCTGCACAGCTCCTTTTCCCCACAGGTCACAGGAGATGAGATCACAATGCTTGCAAACACCGACTGCGAGCCACAGCTCTGGGTGCTCACCATGAACCTCAGCTCTGCGAGCGCTGTCTGCCCCAGGCTCCAGGGGATGCAGTGGGAGCCCGGCTGGGCTCTGCCCTGGGACCATCCTCCAGGGACAGCTGCACACAGGGAGCATTTGGTTGCCACAAAGAGCCAGGCCATGGCTGCAGGGAGCTGCTCCAGGTGCGGCCTGCACTGCTGTGTGCTGCGCTCTGGGGCTGCTGCTCCCCGCAGAGGGGACTGCCCTGGGGTGCCAGAGGAGACAAAGAAGCTCCATCTTAAGCCTAACTGGGCTGGGTGGCTGGGCTGGGAAGAGTGGCGAGAGTCAAGGGCATTCACAGAGCTCATCCTGCTCTGTGAAGAACGAGGAAAAGGGAGTGGGAAGCCAGCAGTGAGCAGAGCTGAGGCCTGGAGAGCAGCTCTGAATGACACCCAAATCTCACCAGACCTCTGAGACATTGCTGTTCTTCAGCCAGTGACTACATGAGTCCCTAAACCTGGGGCTCACTCTTCCTCGTGGCCAGGGGCATCAAGGAAGGCTACAGTGCAATGGGGACTGCAGTGAGCTGGGAACTCACTGGGGGAAAGAGGGAGCACTTGTGGAGCAAAAGGCAGGTGGGGGAGAGAACTGTTCAGAGAAGGGCTGAGCTTCAGCTTGAGCAAGCTGAAAAACGTCATTGGGGGTCATCCCAGACTGATTTCATTTCAGAAGTTACTGAA
Source organism: Corvus hawaiiensis (assembly GCF_020740725.1). Taxonomy (NCBI): domain Eukaryota; kingdom Metazoa; phylum Chordata; class Aves; order Passeriformes; family Corvidae; genus Corvus; species Corvus hawaiiensis. The sequence goes on from NW_025963380.1 coordinate 386,487, forward strand.
CAAGTTTGTTATTGGGGGGTGTCATATTTTCCCCTGGAGGTGCACGCTCTGCAAACGTGAGCTGCACTGCCGAGCTGCTCGGGCACGTCTCTGCTGCAGGTCACGGCGTTTCTTCTTTGGCTTCTCGTGGCCCCGGGGCTGAGCCGCAGCAGAGCCCTGGCGGAGCCCAGAGCAGCCTCAGCATCCACAGAGCCCGGCTGCAAGGAGGCAAAGCAGAAAGCGCCCGTCAGCTGAAGGCTCCCGTTCCCCTTGTCCCAGCCGCCCGCGGTGCCCAGGCCGTGCTGGCCGTGCTCAGAGCGCTGCCCAAAGCTGCCCAGCATTGCTGCCTCTGGCAGGAGAGCAGGAGGGCAGGACACGTGCCCAGCCTGCAGCCGGCCGTGGCACAGCCACCTCCTCAGCAGCTGCCCAGAGCGGGATGCTGCTGCGCTCGCTGCCGTCTCCCAAAAGCCCTTATCCCAGCCGTGCCAAGAGGACGGGCACCCACCTCACGCCTCCCGCCGCCAGAAGAAAAGCTGCTCCCAAACGCTGTCCTCAGCCTTCTCCAAGGGCACGTCCCACCCACGCCGCAGCTGCTCCCGAGCACTTCGCCATCCGGACCCGACAGCACCTAGAACGCTTCCTTTGGAAAAACAAACCATAAATCAATGAAAAGAGATTACAGACAAAAAGGGGAAACAAGGAAAAAGGTAAAAAATCTTCTCTCTGCTGGGGCCTTGAGGAAGGCCCAAGCCCGCCATGGGAGGGAAAAACCCACCCACGGGCCAGGGCAGCCCACGCTTTCTGCCTTCCCCCTGCACTGCCCCCAAAAGTCATGCTGAGCCCAAAGCCAACAAGGGCAGTGGAGTAGCCCAAGCCCTTCCTTGCCTGCAGAGCAAAGCAGCCCATGCACAGCTTCTGGTGTCCAACCTCTGCTCCCACCATGGGGCTTGCTTTGTGTCGGGCCGGCTGCCCCAGCCCCAACGTGGGGCACGGTGGGTGCTGGGGGCTGTTGGCAGGGCCAGGAGCAGACTCCCAGTTCAAAACCAGCCCAGCCTATCCCCCCAGCCCTGCCAAAAAGCAGCTTGGCAGCCGACTGAAGAATTGGTTGCATCCGCCCCAGCAAAGGGGGGAACCTTTGCTTCCCGGCCAGGCTGTGCAATGCACAAATCTGGGAGCAGCCCCCTGCGTGTGGACTCATCTGCAAATTCGCCGTGGAGCCTGGCTTTGGAGAAGGTGCCACAATTGAAGTCCATCATCTTCAGCTTGCCAGGTGGAGGAAGAGCTTGTCATCCTTGATGTCACCCTCCATGTCTCCAGCAGCAGCAGCCGCACCTGGCACAGCTTCTCCAGGGGCTTCTTCTTCCCTGGGGCTGGAGCAGGCTGTCAGTGCTCTGCCCAGGGCCCCGGCTGTCGCTGAAGCAGGACAAGCAAAAGCAGCTGGCATGGGGGCCACCAGTGCTGGGAAGAGCAGCTCAGCTCCAGCAGCAGGGCTGCGCGTGCCCAGCTGAGGAGCCCTGCGCAGCGATTCAGGCAGGACAAAAACTCTGCCTTTCTTTGCTGCCTCTTGCCAAGGCACGTGTGCAGCTGGAACTTACCGGCTCCCTGGCTCAAAGCGTGCGTGTGGCTCTCTCCATTCTCCTACGGCACGCGAATATCCTGCATCCAAGGATCACAGGACAGGTCTTCTAATGAGGGCCTTTCCGAGGAGAGCACGGATAAACACCGTCGGATGAGATCCTGGCACTCTGCGCAGAGAAAGCAGAAAGCACCAGTCAGTTGCAGAAGGCTCCTGTCCGCTTTGCCCCACTCTTGCCATGGCCAGGCCGTGCTGCCTGTGCTCAGGGCTGTGCCTAAACTTTGCCATCAATTCTTTCTTTTGGAGGGGAGCAGGACATTGCCACCTCCTCAGCAGCTGCCAGGGTGGCATGCTCCTGAGCCCGCTGCTGTCTCCCAGCACTGCTATTCCCCCCGTGCTGCAGAGACGAGGATCCACCTGGAGAGAGCCGTCGTGGGAGCGAGAGCCGGCCCCAGGTGCTGTTCCAGCCCCTCCTGAAAGGGTGCTCCCCGCAGACCATCTGGTGCAGCACGATGCCCAGGGACCAGACGGTCGCTGCCTCGCCGTGGTACCAGCCGAGGTGCGTCCATTCCGGGGGGCTGTAGGACGGTGTTCCTATGGAATAGAGATGGAGTTCTTCAGGGGGACGCTGCCTGCTCCCAGAGCCTCACCCCAGCATCCCTGGGCCTGCGGGGGCCGCACCCGCTGCCCTCTCGCCAGCACCGGGGACTTGTGTCCAAACTGGGGGTTGGAAAAGAAGCCGCTGGTGTCGCAAGAGGGCAGCGGAAGCCCTGGCAAGGCCCGAGCATTCCATGCAAAGGAAAAACGCACTTGGTGCTGGGGAAAAACCACGCTTTCATCCTCCCTGCCTGCACTGCCCCAGAAACCATTCTTAAGCCAAGGCAAGCGCGGGCAGCAGAGCGGTCCGAGCCCTGTCTCGCCTGCACACCAAACGGGCTGGAGCACAGGTTCTGGCCCCCCCTCTCTGCTACCCCCACCCACGGGTGTTTCTGTGGCGCTGGCTGCCCCAGCCCCAGCGCCAGTCCTGGGCAGAGTGGCTGGCAAAGGCTGCCAGCAGGGCTGGAAGATGGGCCCTCAGCCAGCGCCGCTCAAAAGCAGCTCAGCTGAAGACTCCGGCTGCCATGACTGGCAGCAAAAGGGACGATCCCCCGGGCCACAGCCGGCTTGGGCTGTGAGCTCTTGGGCTCTGAGATGCCGCTACCAGGAGCCTCCCCCTGCGTGGGCTCACCTGCAAAGCTGGTGTAGGCTGCGGCTTGCAGGTAGGTGCCACAGCCAAAGTCGATGAGTTTGGCCTGCCCGGTGGCCAGGTCAACCAGGATGTTCTCTGGTTTGATGTCCCGGTGCAGGACCCCGCAGCTGGCGCAGTGCCGCACGGCCTCCAGCACCTGGCGGAACAGGTGCCGCGCCACCTCCTCGCACAGGAAGCCCCGTGCCCAAATGAAGTGCAGGAGGTCCTGAGACCGCTCCGGGCGCTCCAGCACCATCACCACGTTGCTGGGGAGCTCCAGCCACTCGTGGAGCTGGACGATGCCGGGGAAGCCAGCGGACACCTTGTCCAGCAGCACGATCTCCAGTGGTGCTCGGGTGCCGTCGGGCTGTGGGAGGAGCACGATGCCGTCAGCGGGGCCGATGCCGTGCCGGGGCTCGGCAAGCCCTCAGCCAGCCGGGGACGCTCTGCGCGCTCCGCTGGCCCCACGGCCGCTCTCCCTCGAGGCGTTCTGGCGGCTTCCACCCTGCCGGGCCTCGGCTCATCCCCGCCCGTCGCGCCCCGGCTTCTCCCGCTGCCCCTCGCTCACTCACCAGCTGGCCCCAATGGTGGATGCGGTTCCGTGGCACCCGTTTGATGGCCACCTGCAAGGCAAGGGGAGCAGCGGGCTGAGCTCGCCGCCCGCCGTGCCGAGCCCCGTGCTCCTTCTCCTCCTCCTTTGCCCCCCGCCTCCTGCGCCCGCCGCCGGCCCCGCCACTCACCGGGGCGCCGTCCGAGAGCCGCGTCGCCGCGAAGACGCTGCCGAAGCCGCCGCGCCCCAGCAGCGAACCCAGCCGGTACCGCTCCTTCAGGCCCTGCTGCGCCTTCCCTGCCGGCGAGACGCGGCCGTCAGCGCTCGGCCCGGGGCCAGGAACGGCCGCCGAGCGCCGCTCAACCGCCCCGGGCCGGCCATGTCCACATGTTGGCTCTTTTGAAGCGGACACCGGCGGCTCGGGGCCGGCGGCCGCGCTCAAGAGCGGCGGACTTCGGAGCGGGGAAGACGCTGCGGAGGCGGCGGGAGCGGCCGCGCCGCCTGTGTCCCCGGCGGGCCCCGGCAGGAGCCGAGGCCGGGGTCGGGGTGGGGGTAGGGGTCGGGGTCGGGGTCGGGCCAGCCGGAGCCAGGGGCTGGCGATGGTGCCCAGGAGCCAGGCACTGATGCCCGCCCAGCAGCGCCACAGCCAGGACGGCGAGAGCCGGGCGGAGGCGGGACCGCGGCGGGACGCCCGGGGGCGGGGAGGGGGCAGCCCCGCCCGGGGCCGGGGGCGGGCCGGGGGCATGGCCCGGCCGGGCGTGGGGAGAGGGAGGCCGCGGGAGGGGGGGTTGGGGAACGAAAGGGAGAGCGGGAGAGGGTGCGAGACACTGGGAGAGGGAGAGGAGGAGCAGGAGAAGGGACGCAGAGGGTTCGTGGACTCGCTGCTCTTGTGCTGCTCTTGTGCTGCTGCTGCCGCTGCTGCCGCTGCTGCCGCTGCTGCCGCTGCCGCTGAAGCGCTGGGAGCGTTTGTCCGCGTGTCCGTGTGTCCGGTGCCCGTTTGTCCGTTCCCCCCCGCGCGCCCCACGGCCGAGCCCCGCGCGCCCCGGGGCAGCACGGGCCGCTCCGCTCCGGGGCCGAGGCGGAGTCCCGGAGCATCTCTTCCTCCCGCAGCCACAGCAAACCCGCTCGGCCATTGGGAGCATTTTTGCACACGTTTCCCTTTGAAGGGCTCCTCTCTACCCCCATTTCCAAGGAGTCTCCCTGGGGTTTTGGCACCTGCAGCGACAGGGCAGCGATTGGGCTCCAAACTTCAAGAAACACATGGAGGGGCTGGAGCATGTCCAGAGATGGGAACGGAGCTGGGGAAGGGTCTGGAGGACTTCTGAGGGGCAGCTGAGGGATCTGAGGGGGCTGAGCCTGGAGGAAAGGAGGCTCAGGGGGGACCTGGCTCTCTCCAAGTCCCTTACAGGAGAGGGCAGCCAGGAGGGCTGGGGCTCTGCTCCCAAGGGAAAGGACGAGAGGAAATGGCCTCGGGGGAACCTTTGGGGTGGATGGTGGGGAAATTCTCATCCTCCATGTCTCGACAGAGGGGGAGGGGGGGAGGGGTGGGGCACGACCTGGGGACACGGGGGTGGTGACGGTGGGCTGGGGACACGGGAAAGGGCACGGGAAAGGGCACGGGAAGCCAAAGCCCCGCTGAGCGCTGGCGCTGGGCTGGCGCGGGGTGAGCCGGCAGCAGGGCCCCACAGCCCTGAGGGACTCGCCCTGACGCCCGGGGAGTATTGATCCTGGTCTCTAAAAAATGACACTCAATAAAATACCATTAAAAGATGCCTCCTTCTCCTTCTCCTCCTCCCCCATCCCTTCTCCTGCTCCCCCCGGGCCCAGTGCCCACCCTTGGCCCCCCGTTTTCCCAGCGCGGTCGCATCCGGCGGGAGGAGCCGGGATGGAGTCGGGGCAGGTCGGGCTGGGGCAGGGCTGGGCTGTGGGCCCGGCCTGGGAGCCCCCCACGCGCCCCCTCCTCAAATTCCCCTGGCGGGGGGCGCTGGGGGCGAGGGGGGGCGCAGGTGGGGTCCGGGTGGGGAGCGCCGGGCGCTGCGGGTCTGCCTGGCAACTGGTGAGTCACCAGCGCCGCGCGCTCTGATTGCCTGAAGGTTGTTCAGCGCCTTCTCTGATTATCTGATACTCGCGGGCAATTTTGGTTGGTCGGTGGGGGCTGTGGGGCGGCTTAGGGGGGGGGCCTCTGCGCCTTTGGGGTTCGCTGGGTGCCGATTTGGGGTTGAGGCGCCTCCCAAGGACCCCCCCGGGGGGGCGACACAAGGGTGACACACGGGGGTCCCCATTCCCGATCCATCCTGGGGCCGGTTCCGCCCCCTCCACTCTCGGTCCCCGCGCGGGATCCCCCAAAGTCCCTTCCCACTGTTCCCCAATCAACGGGACCGGGGCGAACTGGGAAGCCTTCCTGGGAACACTGGGAGCAGCCGGGCAGGGGCAGAGTGACAGCGGGGCTGGGGGGGACACACGACCCCCCAAAATCAGTTCAGTGCCGCAGCGTGTTGTGCACAATGTATATGCTGACAAGAGAAGGGGGTGCTTTTGGAACGTGTTCCTTCCTGACACGTCTGTCTGTGGGAGCTTTAGGTGCTTGGACTCAGGGATAGCGAAGGTGTGTGAAAGTGACTGGGCTGCGAGAATCATGTTGCACAGGGAAGAGGGAAGGTCAGCAAATGTCTCCTGTCCTGGCACATGTCTCAGTCTGAACTGCAGCTGGAGATGCTTCACTTCCGCCAAGGACTCTGCCACCTGGAGAGAAGGATGCGCTCGATGGAGTTGAGAAAGAAAGTGCGTATCACTAGCTTGTTTCCTCTAGTTCCTAGACAGCAAAGGGGCTATGAAAGCCAGCAGTGGCTTTTTGTTCTAGGACTTTTTCTTGACAAGCAGCTGCTGGATGTTTGGAAGGGGGTTTGGCATATGCAAAAATGAGAGGGTAAGATGGTACACTGAGCTTGAGAGAAGAAGCATATCTTCAGGGATTTGGATGCATTTCAGAGGGTGTGAGTTCCATGCTGAGCAGCTGATGGCACAGAAAAGGTTCTAAAGAAAGAGGCCGTGCTGGAATTGCCTTTTCTTTTGCAGCCTAGAAACTGCACAGCCAACAGCAAAAACGATTCCTCCTCCCTCCCTGCACCATGCAGGATCACATTCCTTTATGTCTCCAAGAGGCAGGATGCACAGCCGAGCTCTTCCACCGACTGCTCGCACACCACTGGGGCCGCGCCAGCGGAGCGCTTGGCTTTTTCCTGGGCACTGTCAGCGCTCATCGAAACAAGCACACGATAGCGCTGCCCACTTGCAGAAGAAGGAATCACTGCGAGCCCAGCTCGAAAGCAGCCCAAGGGCAGAGGCAACTTGGAAACTTCCCTGCTCTCAAATCAACGGTGTCAGGACAAAAAGATTTCCCTCATCTTCCCCTTGCAAGTGCAGACTCCTCTTTGCACCCACACTCCAAGAGCAAGATGAACTCCTTTGCCCTAACTTGCACTTTCCTTCTCAGCTCTAGGCACCATCCTAAGCCTTCCCTCTCGCAGAGTCAGGATCCAAAGACAACGGCACCAGGGACTGCTCACACACGAAAGGCACCAGGACAAAAGGCTCCCGAGCTTGGCCTTTGCATTCCCGCTGACAGCTCAACAGCTCTAAGCCAGAGAAGTGCCTGGTGGGAACAGCCTTTAGAATCACTCTCAGCACCTCATGACAAGGAGCTGCAGCGTGTGGCGATGAATCTCCAGCAGCCTCCTGCCCCAGAGTGTCCCCCGGGAGCAGCCATGCTCCAGGCCGTCACTGCCACCTGCACACCCAAAGGAGCCGGTGTTCCACACCACGGCTGTGCCTGGGACAGAGACACGAGTGGCCACAGAAGTGGCCATGGCACTGTCCGCACGCTGTCCCTGCTGCTTCTCCCCCAGCCGCTGGCGGGGCACCAAGTCCCAGCCACCCACTCCTAAAGCCACTGGGACACTGCGGGGGCTCGTGGAAGCCGGCGGCCATTGTGACACAGCGGGGCTGCACAGAACCCACGCTGCTTTGTGACCCGTGGCTCCCAGGAGAGCCTTTGTGATGCTGGGGACCTACACGGAACCCTGGCTCCACTGTGACACCAGCACAGAAGCTCGGGGAGCCCTGCAGACCGTGGGGATGCTAGGGAAGCTGACGGAAGCCTGGGCACCACAGTGACGCTATGGAACCTGGTGGAACCGAGGGGCCACGGTGACACTCTGGGGCCTTTTGGAAGCAATGAGACCCTGGTGGGAAGCCACGGGATGATTAATCCTGACAGGAACCTGCTCCAGGTGGGCTCCTCTCTCCCAGCTTCCACAAGCGCTGCTAGGATCCCACTGCGGCACTGGCTTGTCCCGGGCTCACGGCTTCCTTTGGGAATGGCTCTGCTCCCGGATGGCATGCTGCAGAGAATGCAGGTAGATTTTGTGCTCCCTCCTGGCATGCAGGTGGACAAGAAAGCCTGATCCAGCCCCCCCTCAGCCCATGTCCGGCTGTGTCACTGGGGCGGGGGAACTTTGGGAGCAGCCCCAGCCCTGCTGCACAAATCCACAGGGAGCTGGGATTTTTCCAAGTCTCGTGTCTCCGTTGTGCCGTACTCCCAAAGAAGCAGCACCCCCTCCCGATGAACACGGCGAGTTACGCGGATGCTTGTCAGCTCCACTGCCTGCCTAGAAATCTGGGAACTGCTTCTACATGCTGCTCCCTTCAGCTCTTGGGCACCGACTGACACAGAGCTGGGAAACAAATCCCCTGGCTGCTGGCTGACAAGGTGACTTCCGCCAGAGTCAGAGCTCCGTGGGAAATCTCTATCCACGCCTGTCCTTTGAATAGATCCGCACACGGGGTGCGCAGGGACGTGTCCTGTATGGAAAGGAAGGAGTGTGCCAGCACCGTGACTGACACTTTCCCTCTCCGTGTGCGTTGCAGAGCCACGGGTACACAGACGTGATGGAAACCCTCGCACAGCCAGAGCCTTCTGTCCCTGCAGAACGGAGCGCGGCGGGTGGGGGCGGTTGGTGGGCAGCGAGTCCCGGACAGCGGGCGAGATCCGGCTCCACAGCTGCCAGGCCCCGCTAAGGCTTAATGCCGCCTCCTCGGCAACAGGAAAGGCCTTCAGCCTCGTCCCTGCCCAGAGGAGCAGCGCTGGCCTGGCTGCACAGCTCCTTTTCCCCACAGGTCACAGGAGATGAGATCACAATGCTTGCAACCACCGACTGCGAGCCACAGCTCTGGGTGCTCACCATGAACCTCAGCTCTGCGAGCGCTGTCTGCCCCAGGCTCCAGGGGATGCAGTGGGAGCCCGGCTGGGCTCTGCCCTGGGACCATCCTCCAGGGACAGCTGCACACAGGGAGCATTTGGTTGCCACAAAGAGCCAGGCCATGGCTGCAGGGAGCTGCTCCAGGTGCGGCCTGCACTGCTGTGTGCTGCGCTCTGGGGCTGCTGCTCCCCACAGAGGGGACTGCCCTGGGGTGCCAGAGGAGACAAAGAAGCTCCATCTTAAGCCTAACTGGGCTGGGTGGCTGGGCTGGGAAGAGTGGCGAGAGTCAAGGGCATTCACAGAGCTCATCCTGCTCTGTGAAGAACGAGGAAAAGGGAGTGGGAAGCCAGCAGTGAGCAGAGCTGAGGCCTGGAGAGCAGCTCTGAATGACACCCAAATCTCACCAGACCTCTGAGACATTGCTGTTCTTCAGCCAGTGACTACATGAGTCCCTAAACCTGGGGCTCGCTCTTCCTCGTGGCCAGGGGTATCAAGGAAGGCTACAGCGCAATGGGGACTGCAGTGAGCTGGGAACTCACTGGGGGAAAGAGGGAGCACTTGTGGAGCAAAAGGCAGGTGGGGGAGAGAACTGTTCAGAGAAGGGCTGAGCTTCAGCTTGAGCAAGCTGAAAAACGTCATTGGGGGTCATCCCAGACTGATTTCATTTCAGAAGTTACTGAACAAGTTTGTTATTGGGGGGTGTCATATTTTCCCCTGGAGGTGCACGCTCTGCAAACTTGAGCTGCACTGCCGAGCTGCTCGGGCACGTCTCTGCTGCAGGTCACGGCGTTTCTTCTTTGGCTTCTCGTGGCCCCGGGGCTGAGCCGCAGCAGAGCCCTGGCGGAGCCCAGAGCAGCCTCAGCATCCACAGAGCCCGGCTGCATGGAGGCAAAGCAGAAAGCGCCCGTCAGCTGAAGGCTCCCGTTCCCCTTGTCCCAGCCGCCCGCGGTGCCCAGGCCGTGCTGGCCGTGCTCAGAGCGCTGCCCAAAGCTGCCCAGCATTGCTGCCTCTGGCAGGAGAGCAGGAGGGCAGGACACGTGCCCAGCCTGCAGCCGGCCGTGGCACAGCCACCTCCTCAGCAGCTGCCCAGAGCGGGATGCTGCTGCGCTCGCTGCCGTCTCCCAAAAGCCCTTATCCCAGCCGTGCCAAGAGGACGGGCACCCACCTCACGCCTCCCGCCGCCAGAAGAAAAGCTGCTCCCAAACGCTGTCCTCAGCCTTCTCCAAGGGCACGTCCCACCCACGCCGCAGCTGCTCCCGAGCACTTCGCCATCCGGACCCGACAGCACCTAGAACGCTTCCTTTGGAAAAACAAACCATAAATCAATGAAAAGAGATTACAGACAAAAAGGGGAAACAAGGAAAAAGGTAAAAAATCTTCTCTCTGCTGGGGCCTTGAGGAAGGCCCAAGCCCGCCATGCGAGGGAAAAACCCACCCACGGGCCAGGGCAGCCCACGCTTTCTGCCTTCCCCCTGCACTGCCCCCAAAAGTCATGCTGAGCCCAAAGCCAACAAGGGCAGTGGAGTAGCCCAAGCCCTTCCTTGCCTGCAGAGCAAAGCAGCCCATGCACAGCTTCTGGTGTCCAACCTCTGCTCCCACCATGGGGCTTGCTTTGTGTCGGGCCGGCTGCCCCAGCCCCAACGTGGGGCACGGTGGGTGCTGGGGGCTGTTGGCAGGGCCAGGAGCAGACTCCCAGTTCAAAACCAGCCCAGCCTATCCCCCCAGCCCTGCCAAAAAGCAGCTTGGCAGCCGACTGAAGAATTGGTTGCATCCGCCCCAGCAAAGGGGGGAACCTTTGCTTCCCGGCCAGGCTGTGCAATGCACAAATCTGGGAGCAGCCCCCTGCGTGTGGACTCATCTGCAAATTCGCCGTGGAGCCTGGCTTTGGAGAAGGTGCCACAATTGAAGTCCATCATCTTCAGCTTGCCAGGTGGAGGAAGAGCTTGTCATCCTTGATGTCACCCTCCATGTCTCCAGCAGCAGCAGCCGCACCTGGCACAGCTTCTCCAGGGGCTTCTTCTTCCCTGGGGCTGGAGCAGGCTGTCAGTGCTCTGCCCAGGGCCCCGGCTGTCGCTGAAGCAGGACAAGCAAAAGCAGCTGGCATGGGGGCCACCAGTGCTGGGAAGAGCAGCTCAGCTCCAGCAGCAGGGCTGCGCGTGCCCAGCTGAGGAGCCCTGCGCAGCGATTCAGGCAGGACAAAAACTCTGCCTTTCTTTGCTGCCTCTTGCCAAGGCACGTGTGCAGCTGGAACTTACCGGCTCCCTGGCTCAAAGCGTGCGTGTGGCTCTCTCCATTCTCCTACGGCACGCGAATATCCTGCATCCAAGGATCACAGGACAGGTCTTCTAATGAGGGCCTTTCCGAGGAGAGCACGGATAAACACCGTCGGATGAGATCCTGGCACTCTGCGCAGAGAAAGCAGAAAGCACCAGTCAGTTGCAGAAGGCTCCTGTCCGCTTTGCCCCACTCTTGCCATGGCCAGGCCGTGCTGCCTGTGCTCAGGGCTGTGCCTAAACTTTGCCATCAATTCTTTCTTTTGGAGGGGAGCAGGACATTGCCACCTCCTCAGCAGCTGCCAGGGTGGCATGCTCCTGAGCCCGCTGCTGTCTCCCAGCACTGCTATTCCCCCCGTGCTGCAGAGACGAGGATCCACCTGGAGAGAGCCGTCGTGGGAGCGAGAGCCGGCCCCAGGTGCTGTTCCAGCCCCTCCTGAAAGGGTGCTCCCCGCAGACCATCTGGTGCAGCACGATGCCCAGGGACCAGACGGTCGCTGCCTCGCCGTGGTACCAGCCGAGGTGCGTCCATTCCGGGGGGCTGTAGGACGGTGTTCCTATGGAATAGAGATGGAGTTCTTCAGGGGGACGCTGCCTGCTCCCAGAGCCTCACCCCAGCATCCCTGGGCCTGCGGGGGCCGCACCCGCTGCCCTCTCGCCAGCACCGGGGACTTGTGTCCAAACTGGGGGTTGGAAAAGAAGCCGCTGGTGTCGCAAGAGGGCAGCGGAAGCCCTGGCAAGGCCCGAGCATTCCATGCAAAGGAAAAACGCACTTGGTGCTGGGGAAAAACCACGCTTTCATCCTCCCTGCCTGCACTGCCCCAGAAACCATTCTTAAGCCAAGGCAAGCGCGGGCAGCAGAGCGGTCCGAGCCCTGTCTCGCCTGCACACCAAACGGGCTGGAGCACAGGTTCTGGCCCCCCCTCTCTGCTACCCCCACCCACGGGTGTTTCTGTGGCGCTGGCTGCCCCAGCCCCAGCGCCAGTCCTGGGCAGAGTGGCTGGCAAAGGCTGCCAGCAGGGCTGGAAGATGGGCCCTCAGCCAGCGCCGCTCAAAAGCAGCTCAGCTGAAGACTCCGGCTGCCATGACTGGCAGCAAAAGGGACGATCCCCCGGGCCACAGCCGGCTTGGGCTGTGAGCTCTTGGGCTCTGAGATGCCGCTACCAGGAGCCTCCCCCTGCGTGGGCTCACCTGCAAAGCTGGTGTAGGCTGCGGCTTGCAGGTAGGTGCCACAGCCAAAGTCGATGAGTTTGGCCTGCCCGGTGGCCAGGTCAACCAGGATGTTCTCTGGTTTGATGTCCCGGTGCAGGACCCCGCAGCTGGCGCAGTGCCGCACGGCCTCCAGCACCTGGCGGAACAGGTGCCGCGCCACCTCCTCGCACAGGAAGCCCCGTGCCCAAATGAAGTGCAGGAGGTCCTGAGACCGCTCCGGGCGCTCCAGCACCATCACCACGTTGCTGGGGAGCTCCAGCCACTCGTGGAGCTGGACGATGCCGGGGAAGCCAGCGGACACCTTGTCCAGCAGCACGATCTCCAGTGGTGCTCGGGTGCCGTCGGGCTGTGGGAGGAGCACGATGCCGTCAGCGGGGCCGATGCCGTGCCGGGGCTCGGCAAGCCCTCAGCCAGCCGGGGACGCTCTGCGCGCTCCGCTGGCCCCACGGCCGCTCTCCCTCGAGGCGTTCTGGCGGCTTCCACCCTGCCGGGCCTCGGCTCATCCCCGCCCGTCGCGCCCCGGCTTCTCCCGCTGCCCCTCGCTCACTCACCAGCTGGCCCCAATGGTGGATGCGGTTCCGTGGCACCCGTTTGATGGCCACCTGCAAGGCAAGGGGAGCAGCGGGCTGAGCTCGCCGCCCGCCGTGCCGAGCCCCGTGCTCCTTCTCCTCCTCCTTTGCCCCCCGCCTCCTGCGCCCGCCGCCGGCCCCGCCACTCACCGGGGCGCCGTCCGAGAGCCGCGTCGCCGCGAAGACGCTGCCGAAGCCGCCGCGCCCCAGCAGCGAACCCAGCCGGTACCGCTCCTTCAGGCCCTGCTGCGCCTTCCCTGCCGGCGAGACGCGGCCGTCAGCGCTCGGCCCGGGGCCAGGAACGGCCGCCGAGCGCCGCTCAACCGCCCCGGGCCGGCCATGTCCACATGTTGGCTCTTTTGAAGCGGACACCGGCGGCTCGGGGCCGGCGGCCGCGCTCAAGAGCGGCGGACTTCGGAGCGGGGAAGACGCTGCGGAGGCGGCGGGAGCGGCCGCGCCGCCTGTGTCCCCGGCGGGCCCCGGCAGGAGCCGAGGCCGGGGTCGGGGTGGGGGTAGGGGTCGGGGTCGGGGTCGGGCCAGCCGGAGCCAGGGGCTGGCGATGGTGCCCAGGAGCCAGGCACTGATGCCCGCCCAGCAGCGCCACAGCCAGGACGGCGAGAGCCGGGCGGAGGCGGGACCGCGGCGGGACGCCCGGGGGCGGGGAGGGGGCAGCCCCGCCCGGGGCCGGGGGCGGGCCGGGGGCATGGCCCGGCCGGGCGTGGGGAGAGGGAGGCCGCGGGAGGGGGGGTTGGGGAACGAAAGGGAGAGCGGGAGAGGGTGCGAGACACTGGGAGAGGGAGAGGAGGAGCAGGAGAAGGGACGCAGAGGGTTCGTGGACTCGCTGCTCTTGTGCTGCTCTTGTGCTGCTGCTGCCGCTGCTGCCGCTGCTGCCGCTGCTGCCGCTGCCGCTGAAGCGCTGGGAGCGTTTGTCCGCGTGTCCGTGTGTCCGGTGCCCGTTTGTCCGTTCCCCCCCGCGCGCCCCACGGCCGAGCCCCGCGCGCCCCGGGGCAGCACGGGCCGCTCCGCTCCGGGGCCGAGGCGGAGTCCCGGAGCATCTCTTCCTCCCGCAGCCACAGCAAACCCGCTCGGCCATTGGGAGCATTTTTGCACACGTTTCCCTTTGAAGGGCTCCTCTCTACCCCCATTTCCAAGGAGTCTCCCTGGGGTTTTGGCACCTGCAGCGACAGGGCAGCGATTGGGCTCCAAACTTCAAGAAACACATGGAGGGGCTGGAGCATGTCCAGAGATGGGAACGGAGCTGGGGAAGGGTCTGGAGGACTTCTGAGGGGCAGCTGAGGGATCTGAGGGGGCTGAGCCTGGAGGAAAGGAGGCTCAGGGGGGACCTGGCTCTCTCCAAGTCCCTTACAGGAGAGGGCAGCCAGGAGGGCTGGGGCTCTGCTCCCAAGGGAAAGGACGAGAGGAAATGGCCTCGGGGGAACCTTTGGGGTGGATGGTGGGGAAATTCTCATCCTCCATGTCTCGACAGAGGGGGAGGGGGGGAGGGGTGGGGCACGACCTGGGGACACGGGGGTGGTGACGGTGGGCTGGGGACACGGGAAAGGGCACGGGAAAGGGCACGGGAAGCCAAAGCCCCGCTGAGCGCTGGCGCTGGGCTGGCGCGGGGTGAGCCGGCAGCAGGGCCCCACAGCCCTGAGGGACTCGCCCTGACGCCCGGGGAGTATTGATCCTGGTCTCTAAAAAATGACACTCAATAAAATACCATTAAAAGATGCCTCCTTCTCCTTCTCCTCCTCCCCCATCCCTTCTCCTGCTCCCCCCGGGCCCAGTGCCCACCCTTGGCCCCCCGTTTTCCCAGCGCGGTCGCATCCGGCGGGAGGAGCCGGGATGGAGTCGGGGCAGGTCGGGCTGGGGCAGGGCTGGGCTGTGGGCCCGGCCTGGGAGCCCCCCACGCGCCCCCTCCTCAAATTCCCCTGGCGGGGGGCGCTGGGGGCGAGGGGGGGCGCAGGTGGGGTCCGGGTGGGGAGCGCCGGGCGCTGCGGGTCTGCCTGGCAACTGGTGAGTCACCAGCGCCGCGCGCTCTGATTGCCTGAAGGTTGTTCAGCGCCTTCTCTGATTATCTGATACTCGCGGGCAATTTTGGTTGGTCGGTGGGGGCTGTGGGGCGGCTTAGGGGGGGGGCCTCTGCGCCTTTGGGGTTCGCTGGGTGCCGATTTGGGGTTGAGGCGCCTCCCAAGGACCCCCCCGGGGGGGCGACACAAGGGTGACACACGGGGGTCCCCATTCCCGATCCATCCTGGGGCCGGTTCCGCCCCCTCCACTCTCGGTCCCCGCGCGGGATCCCCCAAAGTCCCTTCCCACTGTTCCCCAATCAACGGGACCGGGGCGAACTGGGAAGCCTTCCTGGGAACACTGGGAGCAGCCGGGCAGGGGCAGAGTGACAGCGGGGCTGGGGGGGACACACGACCCCCCAAAATCAGTTCAGTGCCGCAGCGTGTTGTGCACAATGTATATGCTGACAAGAGAAGGGGGTGCTTTTGGAACGTGTTCCTTCCTGACACGTCTGTCTGTGGGAGCTTTAGGTGCTTGGACTCAGGGATAGCGAAGGTGTGTGAAAGTGACTGGGCTGCGAGAATCATGTTGCACAGGGAAGAGGGAAGGTCAGCAAATGTCTCCTGTCCTGGCACATGTCTCAGTCTGAACTGCAGCTGGAGATGCTTCACTTCCGCCAAGGACTCTGCCACCTGGAGAGAAGGATGCGCTCGATGGAGTTGAGAAAGAAAGTGCGTATCACTAGCTTGTTTCCTCTAGTTCCTAGACAGCAAAGGGGCTATGAAAGCCAGCAGTGGCTTTTTGTTCTAGGACTTTTTCTTGACAAGCAGCTGCTGGATGTTTGGAAGGGGGTTTGGCATATGCAAAAATGAGAGGGTAAGATGGTACACTGAGCTTGAGAGAAGAAGCATATCTTCAGGGATTTGGATGCATTTCAGAGGGTGTGAGTTCCATGCTGAGCAGCTGATGGCACAGAAAAGGTTCTAAAGAAAGAGGCCGTGCTGGAATTGCCTTTTCTTTTGCAGCCTAGAAACTGCACAGCCAACAGCAAAAACGATTCCTCCTCCCTCCCTGCACCATGCAGGATCACATTCCTTTATGTCTCCAAGAGGCAGGATGCACAGCCGAGCTCTTCCACCGACTGCTCGCACACCACTGGGGCCGCGCCAGCGGAGCGCTTGGCTTTTTCCTGGGCACTGTCAGCGCTCATCGAAACAAGCACACGATAGCGCTGCCCACTTGCAGAAGAAGGAATCACTGCGAGCCCAGCTCGAAAGCAGCCCAAGGGCAGAGGCAACTTGGAAACTTCCCTGCTCTCAAATCAACGGTGTCAGGACAAAAAGATTTCCCTCATCTTCCCCTTGCAAGTGCAGACTCCTCTTTGCACCCACACTCCAAGAGCAAGATGAACTCCTTTGCCCTAACTTGCACTTTCCTTCTCAGCTCTAGGCACCATCCTAAGCCTTCCCTCTCGCAGAGTCAGGATCCAAAGACAACGGCACCAGGGACTGCTCACACACGAAAGGCACCAGGACAAAAGGCTCCCGAGCTTGGCCTTTGCATTCCCGCTGACAGCTCAACAGCTCTAAGCCAGAGAAGTGCCTGGTGGGAACAGCCTTTAGAATCACTCTCAGCACCTCATGACAAGGAGCTGCAGCGTGTGGCGATGAATCTCCAGCAGCCTCCTGCCCCAGAGTGTCCCCCGGGAGCAGCCATGCTCCAGGCCGTCACTGCCACCTGCACACCCAAAGGAGCCGGTGTTCCACACCACGGCTGTGCCTGGGACAGAGACACGAGTGGCCACAGAAGTGGCCATGGCACTGTCCGCACGCTGTCCCTGCTGCTTCTCCCCCAGCCGCTGGCGGGGCACCAAGTCCCAGCCACCCACTCCTAAAGCCACTGGGACACTGCGGGGGCTCGTGGAAGCCGGCGGCCATTGTGACACAGCGGGGCTGCACAGAACCCACGCTGCTTTGTGACCCGTGGCTCCCAGGAAGAGCCTTTGTGATGCTGGGGACCTACACGGAACCCTGGCTCCACTGTGACACCAGCACAGAAGCTCGGGGAGCCCTGCAGACCGTGGGGATGCTAGGGAAGCTGACGGAAGCCTGGGCACCACAGTGACGCTATGGAACCTGGTGGAACCGAGGGGCCACGGTGACACTCTGGGGCCTTTTGGAAGCAATGAGACCCTGGTGGGAAGCCACGGGATGATTAATCCTGACAGGAACCTGCTCCAGGTGGGCTCCTCTCTCCCAGCTTCCACAAGCGCTGCTAGGATCCCACTGCGGCACTGGCTTGTCCCGGGCTCACGGCTTCCTTTGGGAATGGCTCTGCTCCCGGATGGCATGCTGCAGAGAATGCAGGTAGATTTTGTGCTCCCTCCTGGCATGCAGGTGGACAAGAAAGCCTGATCCAGCCCCCCCTCAGCCCATGTCCGGCTGTGTCACTGGGGCGGGGGAACTTTGGGAGCAGCCCCAGCCCTGCTGCACAAATCCACAGGGAGCTGGGATTTTTCCAAGTCTCGTGTCTCCGTTGTGCCGTACTCCCAAAGAAGCAGCACCCCCTCCCGATGAACACGGCGAGTTACGCGGATGCTTGTCAGCTCCACTGCCTGCCTAGAAATCTGGGAACTGCTTCTACATGCTGCTCCCTTCAGCTCTTGGGCACCGACTGACACAGAGCTGGGAAACAAATCCCCTGGCTGCTGGCTGACAAGGTGACTTCTGCCAGAGTCAGAGCTCCGTGGGAAATCTCTATCCACGCCTGTCCTTTGAATAGATCCGCACACGGGGTGCGCAGGGACGTGTCCTGTATGGAAAGGAAGGAGTGTGCCAGCACCGTGACTGACACTTTCCCTCTCCGTGTGCGTTGCAGAGCCACGGGTACACAGACGTGATGGAAACCCTCGCACAGCCAGAGCCTTCTGTCCCTGCAGAACGGAGCGCGGCGGGTGGGGGCGGTTGGTGGGCAGCGAGTCCCGGACAGCGGGCGAGATCCGGCTCCACAGCTGCCAGGCCCCGCTAAGGCTTAATGCCGCCTCCTCGGCAACAGGAAAGGCCTTCAGCCTCGTCCCTGCCCAGAGGAGCAGCGCTGGCCTGGCTGCACAGCTCCTTTTCCCCACAGGTCACAGGAGATGAGATCACAATGCTTGCAACCACCGACTGCGAGCCACAGCTCTGGGTGCTCACCATGAACCTCAGCTCTGCGAGCGCTGTCTGCCCCAGGCTCCAGGGGATGCAGTGGGAGCCCGGCTGGGCTCTGCCCTGGGACCATCCTCCAGGGACAGCTGCACACAGGGAGCATTTGGTTGCCACAAAGAGCCAGGCCATGGCTGCAGGGAGCTGCTCCAGGTGCGGCCTGCACTGCTGTGTGCTGCGCTCTGGGGCTGCTGCTCCCCACAGAGGGGACTGCCCTGGGGTGCCAGAGGAGACAAAGAAGCTCCATCTTAAGCCTAACTGGGCTGGGTGGCTGGGCTGGGAAGAGTGGCGAGAGTCAAGGGCATTCACAGAGCTCATCCTGCTCTGTGAAGAACGAGGAAAAGGGAGTGGGAAGCCAGCAGTGAGCAGAGCTGAGGCCTGGAGAGCAGCTCTGAATGACACCCAAATCTCACCAGACCTCTGAGACATTGCTGTTCTTCAGCCAGTGACTACATGAGTCCCTAAACCTGGGGCTCGCTCTTCCTCGTGGCCAGGGGTATCAAGGAAGGCTACAGCGCAATGGGGACTGCAGTGAGCTGGGAACTCACTGGGGGAAAGAGGGAGCACTTGTGGAGCAAAAGGCAGGTGGGGGAGAGAACTGTTCAGAGAAGGGCTGAGCTTCAGCTTGAGCAAGCTGAAAAACGTCATTGGGGGTCATCCCAGACTGATTTCATTTCAGAAGTTACTGAACAAGTTTGTTATTGGGGGGTGTCATATTTTCCCCTGGAGGTGCACGCTCTGCAAACTTGAGCTGCACTGCCGAGCTGCTCGGGCACGTCTCTGCTGCAGGTCACGGCGTTTCTTCTTTGGCTTCTCGTGGCCCCGGGGCTGAGCCGCAGCAGAGCCCTGGCGGAGCCCAGAGCAGCCTCAGCATCCACAGAGCCCGGCTGCATGGAGGCAAAGCAGAAAGCGCCCGTCAGCTGAAGGCTCCCGTTCCCCTTGTCCCAGCCGCCCGCGGTGCCCAGGCCGTGCTGGCCGTGCTCAGAGCGCTGCCCAAAGCTGCCCAGCATTGCTGCCTCTGGCAGGAGAGCAGGAGGGCAGGACACGTGCCCAGCCTGCAGCCGGCCGTGGCACAGCCACCTCCTCAGCAGCTGCCCAGAGCGGGATGCTGCTGCGCTCGCTGCCGTCTCCCAAAAGCCCTTATCCCAGCCGTGCCAAGAGGACGGGCACCCACCTCACGCCTCCCGCCGCCAGAAGAAAAGCTGCTCCCAAACGCTGTCCTCAGCCTTCTCCAAGGGCACGTCCCACCCACGCCGCAGCTGCTCCCGAGCACTTCGCCATCCGGACCCGACAGCACCTAGAACGCTTCCTTTGGAAAAACAAACCATAAATCAATGAAAAGAGATTACAGACAAAAAGGGGAAACAAGGAAAAAGGTAAAAAATCTTCTCTCTGCTGGGGCCTTGAGGAAGGCCCAAGCCCGCCATGCGAGGGAAAAACCCACCCACGGGCCAGGGCAGCCCACGCTTTCTGCCTTCCCCCTGCACTGCCCCCAAAAGTCATGCTGAGCCCAAAGCCAACAAGGGCAGTGGAGTAGCCCAAGCCCTTCCTTGCCTGCAGAGCAAAGCAGCCCATGCACAGCTTCTGGTGTCCAACCTCTGCTCCCACCATGGGGCTTGCTTTGTGTCGGGCCGGCTGCCCCAGCCCCAACGTGGGGCACGGTGGGTGCTGGGGGCTGTTGGCAGGGCCAGGAGCAGACTCCCAGTTCAAAACCAGCCCAGCCTATCCCCCCAGCCCTGCCAAAAAGCAGCTTGGCAGCCGACTGAAGAATTGGTTGCATCCGCCCCAGCAAAGGGGGGAACCTTTGCTTCCCGGCCAGGCTGTGCAATGCACAAATCTGGGAGCAGCCCCCTGCGTGTGGACTCATCTGCAAATTCGCCGTGGAGCCTGGCTTTGGAGAAGGTGCCACAATTGAAGTCCATCATCTTCAGCTTGCCAGGTGGAGGAAGAGCTTGTC
Source organism: Corvus hawaiiensis (assembly GCF_020740725.1). Taxonomy (NCBI): domain Eukaryota; kingdom Metazoa; phylum Chordata; class Aves; order Passeriformes; family Corvidae; genus Corvus; species Corvus hawaiiensis. The sequence goes on from NW_025963380.1 coordinate 406,299, forward strand.
ATCCTTGATGTCACCCTCCATGTCTCCAGCAGCAGCAGCCGCACCTGGCACAGCTTCTCCAGGGGCTTCTTCTTCCCTGGGGCTGGAGCAGGCTGTCAGTGCTCTGCCCAGGGCCCCGGCTGTCGCTGAAGCAGGACAAGCAAAAGCAGCTGGCATGGGGGCCACCAGTGCTGGGAAGAGCAGCTCAGCTCCAGCAGCAGGGCTGCGCGTGCCCAGCTGAGGAGCCCTGCGCAGCGATTCAGGCAGGACAAAAACTCTGCCTTTCTTTGCTGCCTCTTGCCAAGGCACGTGTGCAGCTGGAACTTACCGGCTCCCTGGCTCAAAGCGTGCGTGTGGCTCTCTCCATTCTCCTACGGCACGCGAATATCCTGCATCCAAGGATCACAGGACAGGTCTTCTAATGAGGGCCTTTCCGAGGAGAGCACGGATAAACACCGTCGGATGAGATCCTGGCACTCTGCGCAGAGAAAGCAGAAAGCACCAGTCAGTTGCAGAAGGCTCCTGTCCGCTTTGCCCCACTCTTGCCATGGCCAGGCCGTGCTGCCTGTGCTCAGGGCTGTGCCTAAACTTTGCCATCAATTCTTTCTTTTGGAGGGGAGCAGGACATTGCCACCTCCTCAGCAGCTGCCAGGGTGGCATGCTCCTGAGCCCGCTGCTGTCTCCCAGCACTGCTATTCCCCCCGTGCTGCAGAGACGAGGATCCACCTGGAGAGAGCCGTCGTGGGAGCGAGAGCCGGCCCCAGGTGCTGTTCCAGCCCCTCCTGAAAGGGTGCTCCCCGCAGACCATCTGGTGCAGCACGATGCCCAGGGACCAGACGGTCGCTGCCTCGCCGTGGTACCAGCCGAGGTGCGTCCATTCCGGGGGGCTGTAGGACGGTGTTCCTATGGAATAGAGATGGAGTTCTTCAGGGGGACGCTGCCTGCTCCCAGAGCCTCACCCCAGCATCCCTGGGCCTGCGGGGGCCGCACCCGCTGCCCTCTCGCCAGCACCGGGGACTTGTGTCCAAACTGGGGGTTGGAAAAGAAGCCGCTGGTGTCGCAAGAGGGCAGCGGAAGCCCTGGCAAGGCCCGAGCATTCCATGCAAAGGAAAAACGCACTTGGTGCTGGGGAAAAACCACGCTTTCATCCTCCCTGCCTGCACTGCCCCAGAAACCATTCTTAAGCCAAGGCAAGCGCGGGCAGCAGAGCGGTCTGAGCCCTGTCTCGCCTGCACACCAAACGGGCTGGAGCACAGGTTCTGGCCCCCCCTCTCTGCTACCCCCACCCACGGGTGTTTCTGTGGCGCTGGCTGCCCCAGCCCCAGCGCCAGTCCTGGGCAGAGTGGCTGGCAAAGGCTGCCAGCAGGGCTGGAAGATGGGCCCTCAGCCAGCGCCGCTCAAAAGCAGCTCAGCTGAAGACTCCGGCTGCCATGACTGGCAGCAAAAGGGACGATCCCCCGGGCCACAGCCGGCTTGGGCTGTGAGCTCTTGGGCTCTGAGATGCCGCTACCAGGAGCCTCCCCCTGCGTGGGCTCACCTGCAAAGCTGGTGTAGGCTGCGGCTTGCAGGTAGGTGCCACAGCCAAAGTCGATGAGTTTGGCCTGCCCGGTGGCCAGGTCAACCAGGATGTTCTCTGGTTTGATGTCCCGGTGCAGGACCCCGCAGCTGGCGCAGTGCCGCACGGCCTCCAGCACCTGGCGGAACAGGTGCCGCGCCACCTCCTCGCACAGGAAGCCCCGTGCCCAAATGAAGTGCAGGAGGTCCTGAGACCGCTCCGGGCGCTCCAGCACCATCACCACGTTGCTGGGGAGCTCCAGCCACTCGTGGAGCTGGACGATGCCGGGGAAGCCAGCGGACACCTTGTCCAGCAGCACGATCTCCAGTGGTGCTCGGGTGCCGTCGGGCTGTGGGAGGAGCACGATGCCGTCAGCGGGGCCGATGCCGTGCCGGGGCTCGGCAAGCCCTCAGCCAGCCGGGGACGCTCTGCGCGCTCCGCTGGCCCCACGGCCGCTCTCCCTCGAGGCGTTCTGGCGGCTTCCACCCTGCCGGGCCTCGGCTCATCCCCGCCCGTCGCGCCCCGGCTTCTCCCGCTGCCCCTCGCTCACTCACCAGCTGGCCCCAATGGTGGATGCGGTTCCGTGGCACCCGTTTGATGGCCACCTGCAAGGCAAGGGGAGCAGCGGGCTGAGCTCGCCGCCCGCCGTGCCGAGCCCCGTGCTCCTTCTCCTCCTCCTTTGCCCCCCGCCTCCTGCGCCCGCCGCCGGCCCCGCCACTCACCGGGGCGCCGTCCGAGAGCCGCGTCGCCGCGAAGACGCTGCCGAAGCCGCCGCGCCCCAGCAGCGAACCCAGCCGGTACCGCTCCTTCAGGCCCTGCTGCGCCTTCCCTGCCGGCGAGACGCGGCCGTCAGCGCTCGGCCCGGGGCCAGGAACGGCCGCCGAGCGCCGCTCAACCGCCCCGGGCCGGCCATGTCCACATGTTGGCTCTTTTGAAGCGGACACCGGCGGCTCGGGGCCGGCGGCCGCGCTCAAGAGCGGCGGACTTCGGAGCGGGGAAGACGCTGCGGAGGCGGCGGGAGCGGCCGCGCCGCCTGTGTCCCCGGCGGGCCCCGGCAGGAGCCGAGGCCGGGGTCGGGGTGGGGGTAGGGGTCGGGGTCGGGGTCGGGCCAGCCGGAGCCAGGGGCTGGCGATGGTGCCCAGGAGCCAGGCACTGATGCCCGCCCAGCAGCGCCACAGCCAGGACGGCGAGAGCCGGGCGGAGGCGGGACCGCGGCGGGACGCCCGGGGGCGGGGAGGGGGCAGCCCCGCCCGGGGCCGGGGGCGGGCCGGGGGCATGGCCCGGCCGGGCGTGGGGAGAGGGAGGCCGCGGGAGGGGGGGTTGGGGAACGAAAGGGAGAGCGGGAGAGGGTGCGAGACACTGGGAGAGGGAGAGGAGGAGCAGGAGAAGGGACGCAGAGGGTTCGTGGACTCGCTGCTCTTGTGCTGCTCTTGTGCTGCTGCTGCCGCTGCTGCCGCTGCTGCCGCTGCTGCCGCTGCTGCCGCTGCTGCCGCTGCCGCTGAAGCGCTGGGAGCGTTTGTCCGCGTGTCCGTGTGTCCGGTGCCCGTTTGTCCGTTCCCCCCCGCGCGCCCCACGGCCGAGCCCCGCGCGCCCCGGGGCAGCACGGGCCGCTCCGCTCCGGGGCCGAGGCGGAGTCCCGGAGCATCTCTTCCTCCCGCAGCCACAGCAAACCCGCTCGGCCATTGGGAGCATTTTTGCACACGTTTCCCTTTGAAGGGCTCCTCTCTACCCCCATTTCCAAGGAGTCTCCCTGGGGTTTTGGCACCTGCAGCGACAGGGCAGCGATTGGGCTCCAAACTTCAAGAAACACATGGAGGGGCTGGAGCATGTCCAGAGATGGGAATGGAGCTGGGGAAGGGTCTGGAGGACTTCTGAGGGGCAGCTGAGGGATCTGAGGGGGCTGAGCCTGGAGGAAAGGAGGCTCAGGGGGGACCTGGCTCTCTCCAAGTCCCTTACAGGAGAGGGCAGCCAGGAGGGCTGGGGCTCTGCTCCCAAGGGAAAGGACGAGAGGAAATGGCCTCGGGGGAACCTTTGGGGTGGATGGTGGGGAAATTCTCATCCTCCATGTCTCGACAGAGGGGGAAGGGGGGAGGGGTGGGGCACGACCTGGGGACACGGGGGTGGTGACGGTGGGCTGGGGACACGGGAAAGGGCACGGGAAAGGGCACGGGAAGCCAAAGCCCCGCTGAGCGCTGGCGCTGGGCTGGCGCGGGGTGAGCCGGCAGCAGGGCCCCACAGCCCTGAGGGACTCGCCCTGACGCCCGGGGAGTATTGATCCTGGTCTCTAAAAAATGACACTCAATAAAATACCATTAAAAGATGCCTCCTTCTCCTTCTCCTCCTCCCCCATCCCTTCTCCTGCTCCCCCCGGGCCCAGTGCCCACCCTTGGCCCCCCGTTTTCCCAGCGCGGTCGCATCCGGCGGGAGGAGCCGGGATGGAGTCGGGGCAGGTCGGGCTGGGGCAGGGCTGGGCTGTGGGCCCGGCCTGGGAGCCCCCCACGCGCCCCCTCCTCAAATTCCCCTGGCGGGGGGCGCTGGGGGCGAGGGGGGGCGCAGGTGGGGTCCGGGTGGGGAGCGCCGGGCGCTGCGGGTCTGCCTGGCAACTGGTGAGTCACCAGCGCCGCGCGCTCTGATTGCCTGAAGGTTGTTCAGCGCCTTCTCTGATTATCTGATACTCGCGGGCAATTTTGGTTGGTCGGTGGGGGCTGTGGGGCGGCTTAGGGGGGGGGCCTCTGCGCCTTTGGGGTTCGCTGGGTGCCGATTTGGGGTTGAGGCGCCTCCCAAGGACCCCCCCGGGGGGGCGACACAAGGGTGACACACGGGGGTCCCCATTCCCGATCCATCCTGGGGCCGGTTCCGCCCCCTCCACTCTCGGTCCCCGCGCGGGATCCCCCAAAGTCCCTTCCCACTGTTCCCCAATCAACGGGACCGGGGCGAACTGGGAAGCCTTCCTGGGAACACTGGGAGCAGCCGGGCAGGGGCAGAGTGACAGCGGGGCTGGGGGGGACACACGACCCCCCAAAATCAGTTCAGTGCCGCAGCGTGTTGTGCACAATGTATATGCTGACAAGAGAAGGGGGTGCTTTTGGAACGTGTTCCTTCCTGACACGTCTGTCTGTGGGAGCTTTAGGTGCTTGGACTCAGGGATAGCGAAGGTGTGTGAAAGTGACTGGGCTGCGAGAATCATGTTGCACAGGGAAGAGGGAAGGTCAGCAAATGTCTCCTGTCCTGGCACATGTCTCAGTCTGAACTGCAGCTGGAGATGCTTCACTTCCGCCAAGGACTCTGCCACCTGGAGAGAAGGATGCGCTCGATGGAGTTGAGAAAGAAAGTGCGTATCACTAGCTTGTTTCCTCTAGTTCCTAGACAGCAAAGGGGCTATGAAAGCCAGCAGTGGCTTTTTGTTCTAGGACTTTTTCTTGACAAGCAGCTGCTGGATGTTTGGAAGGGGGTTTGGCATATGCAAAAATGAGAGGGTAAGATGGTACACTGAGCTTGAGAGAAGAAGCATATCTTCAGGGATTTGGATGCATTTCAGAGGGTGTGAGTTCCATGCTGAGCAGCTGATGGCACAGAAAAGGTTCTAAAGAAAGAGGCCGTGCTGGAATTGCCTTTTCTTTTGCAGCCTAGAAACTGCACAGCCAACAGCAAAAACGATTCCTCCTCCCTCCCTGCACCATGCAGGATCACATTCCTTTATGTCTCCAAGAGGCAGGATGCACAGCCGAGCTCTTCCACCGACTGCTCGCACACCACTGGGGCCGCGCCAGCGGAGCGCTTGGCTTTTTCCTGGGCACTGTCAGCGCTCATCGAAACAAGCACACGATAGCGCTGCCCACTTGCAGAAGAAGGAATCACTGCGAGCCCAGCTCGAAAGCAGCCCAAGGGCAGAGGCAACTTGGAAACTTCCCTGCTCTCAAATCAACGGTGTCAGGACAAAAAGATTTCCCTCATCTTCCCCTTGCAAGTGCAGACTCCTCTTTGCACCCACACTCCAAGAGCAAGATGAACTCCTTTGCCCTAACTTGCACTTTCCTTCTCAGCTCTAGGCACCATCCTAAGCCTTCCCTCTCGCAGAGTCAGGATCCAAAGACAACGGCACCAGGGACTGCTCACACACGAAAGGCACCAGGACAAAAGGCTCCCGAGCTTGGCCTTTGCATTCCCGCTGACAGCTCAACAGCTCTAAGCCAGAGAAGTGCCTGGTGGGAACAGCCTTTAGAATCACTCTCAGCACCTCATGACAAGGAGCTGCAGCGTGTGGCGATGAATCTCCAGCAGCCTCCTGCCCCAGAGTGTCCCCCGGGAGCAGCCATGCTCCAGGCCGTCACTGCCACCTGCACACCCAAAGGAGCCGGTGTTCCACACCACGGCTGTGCCTGGGACAGAGACACGAGTGGCCACAGAAGTGGCCATGGCACTGTCCGCACGCTGTCCCTGCTGCTTCTCCCCCAGCCGCTGGCGGGGCACCAAGTCCCAGCCACCCACTCCTAAAGCCACTGGGACACTGCGGGGGCTCGTGGAAGCCGGCGGCCATTGTGACACAGCGGGGCTGCACAGAACCCACGCTGCTTTGTGACCCGTGGCTCCCAGGAGAGCCTTTGTGATGCTGGGGACCTACACGGAACCCTGGCTCCACTGTGACACCAGCACAGAAGCTCGGGGAGCCCTGCAGACCGTGGGGATGCTAGGGAAGCTGACGGAAGCCTGGGCACCACAGTGACGCTATGGAACCTGGTGGAACCGAGGGGCCACGGTGACACTCTGGGGCCTTTTGGAAGCAATGAGACCCTGGTGGGAAGCCACGGGATGATTAATCCTGACAGGAACCTGCTCCAGGTGGGCTCCTCTCTCCCAGCTTCCACAAGCGCTGCTAGGATCCCACTGCGGCACTGGCTTGTCCCGGGCTCACGGCTTCCTTTGGGAATGGCTCTGCTCCCGGATGGCATGCTGCAGAGAATGCAGGTAGATTTTGTGCTCCCTCCTGGCATGCAGGTGGACAAGAAAGCCTGATCCAGCCCCCCCTCAGCCCATGTCCGGCTGTGTCACTGGGGCGGGGGAACTTTGGGAGCAGCCCCAGCCCTGCTGCACAAATCCACAGGGAGCTGGGATTTTTCCAAGTCTCGTGTCTCCGTTGTGCCGTACTCCCAAAGAAGCAGCACCCCCTCCCGATGAACACGGCGAGTTACGCGGATGCTTGTCAGCTCCACTGCCTGCCTAGAAATCTGGGAACTGCTTCTACATGCTGCTCCCTTCAGCTCTTGGGCACCGACTGACACAGAGCTGGGAAACAAATCCCCTGGCTGCTGGCTGACAAGGTGACTTCCGCCAGAGTCAGAGCTCCGTGGGAAATCTCTATCCACGCCTGTCCTTTGAATAGATCCGCACACGGGGTGCGCAGGGACGTGTCCTGTATGGAAAGGAAGGAGTGTGCCAGCACCGTGACTGACACTTTCCCTCTCCGTGTGCGTTGCAGAGCCACGGGTACACAGACGTGATGGAAACCCTCGCACAGCCAGAGCCTTCTGTCCCTGCAGAACGGAGCGCGGCGGGTGGGGGCGGTTGGTGGGCAGCGAGTCCCGGACAGCGGGCGAGATCCGGCTCCACAGCTGCCAGGCCCCGCTAAGGCTTAATGCCGCCTCCTCGGCAACAGGAAAGGCCTTCAGCCTCGTCCCTGCCCAGAGGAGCAGCGCTGGCCTGGCTGCACAGCTCCTTTTCCCCACAGGTCACAGGAGATGAGATCACAATGCTTGCAACCACCGACTGCGAGCCACAGCTCTGGGTGCTCACCATGAACCTCAGCTCTGCGAGCGCTGTCTGCCCCAGGCTCCAGGGGATGCAGTGGGAGCCCGGCTGGGCTCTGCCCTGGGACCATCCTCCAGGGACAGCTGCACACAGGGAGCATTTGGTTGCCACAAAGAGCCAGGCCATGGCTGCAGGGAGCTGCTCCAGGTGCGGCCTGCACTGCTGTGTGCTGCGCTCTGGGGCTGCTGCTCCCCGCAGAGGGGACTGCCCTGGGGTGCCAGAGGAGACAAAGAAGCTCCATCTTAAGCCTAACTGGGCTGGGTGGCTGGGCTGGGAAGAGTGGCGAGAGTCAAGGGCATTCACAGAGCTCATCCTGCTCTGTGAAGAACGAGGAAAAGGGAGTGGGAAGCCAGCAGTGAGCAGAGCTGAGGCCTGGAGAGCAGCTCTGAATGACACCCAAATCTCACCAGACCTCTGAGACATTGCTGTTCTTCAGCCAGTGACTACATGAGTCCCTAAACCTGGGGCTCGCTCTTCCTCGTGGCCAGGGGTATCAAGGAAGGCTACAGTGCAATGGGGACTGCAGTGAGCTGGGAACTCACTGGGGGAAAGAGGGAGCACTTGTGGAGCAAAAGGCAGGTGGGGGAGAGAACTGTTCAGAGAAGGGCTGAGCTTCAGCTTGAGCAAGCTGAAAAACGTCATTGGGGGTCATCCCAGACTGATTTCATTTCAGAAGTTACTGAACAAGTTTGTTATTGGGGGGTGTCATATTTTCCCCTGGAGGTGCACGCTCTGCAAACGTGAGCTGCACTGCCGAGCTGCTCGGGCACGTCTCTGCTGCAGGTCACGGCGTTTCTTCTTTGGCTTCTCGTGGCCCCGGGGCTGAGCCGCAGCAGAGCCCTGGCGGAGCCCAGAGCAGCCTCAGCATCCACAGAGCCCGGCTGCATGGAGGCAAAGCAGAAAGCGCCCGTCAGCTGAAGGCTCCCGTTCCCCTTGTCCCAGCCGCCCGCGGTGCCCAGGCCGTGCTGGCCGTGCTCAGAGCGCTGCCCAAAGCTGCCCAGCATTGCTGCCTCTGGCAGGAGAGCAGGAGGGCAGGACACGTGCCCAGCCTGCAGCCGGCCGTGGCACAGCCACCTCCTCAGCAGCTGCCCAGAGCGGGATGCTGCTGCGCTCGCTGCCGTCTCCCAAAAGCCCTTATCCCAGCCGTGCCAAGAGGACGGGCACCCACCTCACGCCTCCCGCCGCCAGAAGAAAAGCTGCTCCCAAACGCTGTCCTCAGCCTTCTCCAAGGGCACGTCCCACCCACGCCGCAGCTGCTCCCGAGCACTTCGCCATCCGGACCCGACAGCACCTAGAACGCTTCCTTTGGAAAAACAAACCATAAATCAATGAAAAGAGATTACAGACAAAAAGGGGAAACAAGGAAAAAGGTAAAAAATCTTCTCTCTGCTGGGGCCTTGAGGAAGGCCCAAGCCCGCCATGGGAGGGAAAAACCCACCCACGGGCCAGGGCAGCCCACGCTTTCTGCCTTCCCCCTGCACTGCCCCCAAAAGTCATGCTGAGCCCAAAGCCAACAAGGGCAGTGGAGTAGCCCAAGCCCTTCCTTGCCTGCAGAGCAAAGCAGCCCATGCACAGCTTCTGGTGTCCAACCTCTGCTCCCACCATGGGGCTTGCTTTGTGTCGGGCCGGCTGCCCCAGCCCCAACGTGGGGCACGGTGGGTGCTGGGGGCTGTTGGCAGGGCCAGGAGCAGACTCCCAGTTCAAAACCAGCCCAGCCTATCCCCCCAGCCCTGCCAAAAAGCAGCTTGGCAGCCGACTGAAGAATTGGTTGCATCCGCCCCAGCAAAGGGGGGAACCTTTGCTTCCCGGCCAGGCTGTGCAATGCACAAATCTGGGAGCAGCCCCCTGCGTGTGGACTCATCTGCAAATTCGCCGTGGAGCCTGGCTTTGGAGAAGGTGCCACAATTGAAGTCCATCATCTTCAGCTTGCCAGGTGGAGGAAGAGCTTGTCATCCTTGATGTCACCCTCCATGTCTCCAGCAGCAGCAGCCGCACCTGGCACAGCTTCTCCAGGGGCTTCTTCTTCCCTGGGGCTGGAGCAGGCTGTCAGTGCTCTGCCCAGGGCCCCGGCTGTCGCTGAAGCAGGACAAGCAAAAGCAGCTGGCATGGGGGCCACCAGTGCTGGGAAGAGCAGCTCAGCTCCAGCAGCAGGGCTGCGCGTGCCCAGCTGAGGAGCCCTGCGCAGCGATTCAGGCAGGACAAAAACTCTGCCTTTCTTTGCTGCCTCTTGCCAAGGCACGTGTGCAGCTGGAACTTACCGGCTCCCTGGCTCAAAGCGTGCGTGTGGCTCTCTCCATTCTCCTACGGCACGCGAATATCCTGCATCCAAGGATCACAGGACAGGTCTTCTAATGAGGGCCTTTCCGAGGAGAGCACGGATAAACACCGTCGGATGAGATCCTGGCACTCTGCGCAGAGAAAGCAGAAAGCACCAGTCAGTTGCAGAAGGCTCCTGTCCGCTTTGCCCCACTCTTGCCATGGCCAGGCCGTGCTGCCTGTGCTCAGGGCTGTGCCTAAACTTTGCCATCAATTCTTTCTTTTGGAGGGGAGCAGGACATTGCCACCTCCTCAGCAGCTGCCAGGATGGCATGCTCCTGAGCCCGCTGCTGTCTCCCAGCACTGCTATTCCCCCCGTGCTGCAGAGACGAGGATCCACCTGGAGAGAGCCGTCGTGGGAGCGAGAGCCGGCCCCAGGTGCTGTTCCAGCCCCTCCTGAAAGGGTGCTCCCCGCAGACCATCTGGTGCAGCACGATGCCCAGGGACCAGACGGTCGCTGCCTCGCCGTGGTACCAGCCGAGGTGCGTCCATTCCGGGGGGCTGTAGGACGGTGTTCCTATGGAATAGAGATGGAGTTCTTCAGGGGGACGCTGCCTGCTCCCAGAGCCTCACCCCAGCATCCCTGGGCCTGCGGGGGCCGCACCCGCTGCCCTCTCGCCAGCACCGGGGACTTGTGTCCAAACTGGGGGTTGGAAAAGAAGCCGCTGGTGTCGCAAGAGGGCAGCGGAAGCCCTGGCAAGGCCCGAGCATTCCATGCAAAGGAAAAACGCACTTGGTGCTGGGGAAAAACCACGCTTTCATCCTCCCTGCCTGCACTGCCCCAGAAACCATTCTTAAGCCAAGGCAAGCGCGGGCAGCAGAGCGGTCTGAGCCCTGTCTCGCCTGCACACCAAACGGGCTGGAGCACAGGTTCTGGCCCCCCCTCTCTGCTACCCCCACCCACGGGTGTTTCTGTGGCGCTGGCTGCCCCAGCCCCAGCGCCAGTCCTGGGCAGAGTGGCTGGCAAAGGCTGCCAGCAGGGCTGGAAGATGGGCCCTCAGCCAGCGCCGCTCAAAAGCAGCTCAGCTGAAGACTCCGGCTGCCATGACTGGCAGCAAAAGGGACGATCCCCCGGGCCACAGCCGGCTTGGGCTGTGAGCTCTTGGGCTCTGAGATGCCGCTACCAGGAGCCTCCCCCTGCGTGGGCTCACCTGCAAAGCTGGTGTAGGCTGCGGCTTGCAGGTAGGTGCCACAGCCAAAGTCGATGAGTTTGGCCTGCCCGGTGGCCAGGTCAACCAGGATGTTCTCTGGTTTGATGTCCCGGTGCAGGACCCCGCAGCTGGCGCAGTGCCGCACGGCCTCCAGCACCTGGCGGAACAGGTGCCGCGCCACCTCCTCGCACAGGAAGCCCCGTGCCCAAATGAAGTGCAGGAGGTCCTGAGACCGCTCCGGGCGCTCCAGCACCATCACCACGTTGCTGGGGAGCTCCAGCCACTCGTGGAGCTGGACGATGCCGGGGAAGCCAGCGGACACCTTGTCCAGCAGCACGATCTCCAGTGGTGCTCGGGTGCCGTCGGGCTGTGGGAGGAGCACGATGCCGTCAGCGGGGCCGATGCCGTGCCGGGGCTCGGCAAGCCCTCAGCCAGCCGGGGACGCTCTGCGCGCTCCGCTGGCCCCACGGCCGCTCTCCCTCGAGGCGTTCTGGCGGCTTCCACCCTGCCGGGCCTCGGCTCATCCCCGCCCGTCGCGCCCCGGCTTCTCCCGCTGCCCCTCGCTCACTCACCAGCTGGCCCCAATGGTGGATGCGGTTCCGTGGCACCCGTTTGATGGCCACCTGCAAGGCAAGGGGAGCAGCGGGCTGAGCTCGCCGCCCGCCGTGCCGAGCCCCGTGCTCCTTCTCCTCCTCCTTTGCCCCCCGCCTCCTGCGCCCGCCGCCGGCCCCGCCACTCACCGGGGCGCCGTCCGAGAGCCGCGTCGCCGCGAAGACGCTGCCGAAGCCGCCGCGCCCCAGCAGCGAACCCAGCCGGTACCGCTCCTTCAGGCCCTGCTGCGCCTTCCCTGCCGGCGAGACGCGGCCGTCAGCGCTCGGCCCGGGGCCAGGAACGGCCGCCGAGCGCCGCTCAACCGCCCCGGGCCGGCCATGTCCACATGTTGGCTCTTTTGAAGCGGACACCGGCGGCTCGGGGCCGGCGGCCGCGCTCAAGAGCGGCGGACTTCGGAGCGGGGAAGACGCTGCGGAGGCGGCGGGAGCGGCCGCGCCGCCTGTGTCCCCGGCGGGCCCCGGCAGGAGCCGAGGCCGGGGTCGGGGTGGGGGTAGGGGTCGGGGTCGGGGTCGGGCCAGCCGGAGCCAGGGGCTGGCGATGGTGCCCAGGAGCCAGGCACTGATGCCCGCCCAGCAGCGCCACAGCCAGGACGGCGAGAGCCGGGCGGAGGCGGGACCGCGGCGGGACGCCCGGGGGCGGGGAGGGGGCAGCCCCGCCCGGGGCCGGGGGCGGGCCGGGGGCATGGCCCGGCCGGGCGTGGGGAGAGGGAGGCCGCGGGAGGGGGGGTTGGGGAACGAAAGGGAGAGCGGGAGAGGGTGCGAGACACTGGGAGAGGGAGAGGAGGAGCAGGAGAAGGGACGCAGAGGGTTCGTGGACTCGCTGCTCTTCTGCTGCTCTTGTGCTGCTGCTGCCGCTGCTGCCGCTGCTGCCGCTGCTGCCGCTGCTGCCGCTGCTGCCGCTGCCGCTGAAGCGCTGGGAGCGTTTGTCCGCGTGTCCGTGTGTCCGGTGCCCGTTTGTCCGTTCCCCCCCGCGCGCCCCACGGCCGAGCCCCGCGCGCCCCGGGGCAGCACGGGCCGCTCCGCTCCGGGGCCGAGGCGGAGTCCCGGAGCATCTCTTCCTCCCGCAGCCACAGCAAACCCGCTCGGCCATTGGGAGCATTTTTGCACACGTTTCCCTTTGAAGGGCTCCTCTCTACCCCCATTTCCAAGGAGTCTCCCTGGGGTTTTGGCACCTGCAGCGACAGGGCAGCGATTGGGCTCCAAACTTCAAGAAACACATGGAGGGGCTGGAGCATGTCCAGAGATGGGAATGGAGCTGGGGAAGGGTCTGGAGGACTTCTGAGGGGCAGCTGAGGGATCTGAGGGGGCTGAGCCTGGAGGAAAGGAGGCTCAGGGGGGACCTGGCTCTCTCCAAGTCCCTTACAGGAGAGGGCAGCCAGGAGGGCTGGGGCTCTGCTCCCAAGGGAAAGGACGAGAGGAAATGGCCTCGGGGGAACCTTTGGGGTGGATGGTGGGGAAATTCTCATCCTCCATGTCTCGACAGAGGGGGAGGGGGGGAGGGGTGGGGCACGACCTGGGGACACGGGGGTGGTGACGGTGGGCTGGGGACACGGGAAAGGGCACGGGAAAGGGCACGGGAAGCCAAAGCCCCGCTGAGCGCTGGCGCTGGGCTGGCGCGGGGTGAGCCGGCAGCAGGGCCCCACAGCCCTGAGGGACTCGCCCTGACGCCCGGGGAGTATTGATCCTGGTCTCTAAAAAATGACACTCAATAAAATACCATTAAAAGATGCCTCCTTCTCCTTCTCCTCCTCCCCCATCCCTTCTCCTGCTCCTCCCGGGCCCAGTGCCCACCCTTGGCCCCCCGTTTTCCCAGCGCGGTCGCATCCGGCGGGAGGAGCCGGGATGGAGTCGGGGCAGGTCGGGCTGGGGCAGGGCTGGGCTGTGGGCCCGGCCTGGGAGCCCCCCACGCGCCCCCTCCTCAAATTCCCCTGGCGGGGGGCGCTGGGGGCGAGGGGGGGCGCAGGTGGGGTCCGGGTGGGGAGCGCCGGGCGCTGCGGGTCTGCCTGGCAACTGGTGAGTCACCAGCGCCGCGCGCTCTGATTGCCTGAAGGTTGTTCAGCGCCTTCTCTGATTATCTGATACTCGCGGGCAATTTTGGTTGGTCGGTGGGGGCTGTGGGGCGGCTTAGGGGGGGGGCCTCTGCGCCTTTGGGGTTCGCTGGGTGCCGATTTGGGGTTGAGGCGCCTCCCAAGGACCCCCCCGGGGGGGCGACACAAGGGTGACACACGGGGGTCCCCATTCCCGATCCATCCTGGGGCCGGTTCCGCCCCCTCCACTCTCGGTCCCCGCGCGGGATCCCCCAAAGTCCCTTCCCACTGTTCCCCAATCAACGGGACCGGGGCGAACTGGGAAGCCTTCCTGGGAACACTGGGAGCAGCCGGGCAGGGGCAGAGTGACAGCGGGGCTGGGGGGGACACACGACCCCCCAAAATCAGTTCAGTGCCGCAGCGTGTTGTGCACAATGTATATGCTGACAAGAGAAGGGGGTGCTTTTGGAACATGTTCCTTCCTGACACGTCTGTCTGTGGGAGCTTTAGGTGCTTGGACTCAGGGATAGCGAAGGTGTGTGAAAGTGACTGGGCTGCGAGAATCATGTTGCACAGGGAAGAGGGAAGGTCAGCAAATGTCTCCTGTCCTGGCACATGTCTCAGTCTGAACTGCAGCTGGAGATGCTTCACTTCCGCCAAGGACTCTGCCACCTGGAGAGAAGGATGCGCTCGATGGAGTTGAGAAAGAAAGTGCGTATCACTAGCTTGTTTCCTCTAGTTCCTAGACAGCAAAGGGGCTATGAAAGCCAGCAGTGGCTTTTTGTTCTAGGACTTTTTCTTGACAAGCAGCTGCTGGATGTTTGGAAGGGGGTTTGGCATATGCAAAAATGAGAGGGTAAGATGGTACACTGAGCTTGAGAGAAGAAGCATATCTTCAGGGATTTGGATGCATTTCAGAGGGTGTGAGTTCCATGCTGAGCAGCTGATGGCACAGAAAAGGTTCTAAAGAAAGAGGCCGTGCTGGAATTGCCTTTTCTTTTGCAGCCTAGAAACTGCACAGCCAACAGCAAAAACGATTCCTCCTCCCTCCCTGCACCATGCAGGATCACATTCCTTTATGTCTCCAAGAGGCAGGATGCACAGCCGAGCTCTTCCACCGACTGCTCGCACACCACTGGGGCCGCGCCAGCGGAGCGCTTGGCTTTTTCCTGGGCACTGTCAGCGCTCATCGAAACAAGCACACGATAGCGCTGCCCACTTGCAGAAGAAGGAATCACTGCGAGCCCAGCTCGAAAGCAGCCCAAGGGCAGAGGCAACTTGGAAACTTCCCTGCTCTCAAATCAACGGTGTCAGGACAAAAAGATTTCCCTCATCTTCCCCTTGCAAGTGCAGACTCCTCTTTGCACCCACACTCCAAGAGCAAGATGAACTCCTTTGCCCTAACTTGCACTTTCCTTCTCAGCTCTAGGCACCATCCTAAGCCTTCCCTCTCGCAGAGTCAGGATCCAAAGACAACGGCACCAGGGACTGCTCACACACGAAAGGCACCAGGACAAAAGGCTCCCGAGCTTGGCCTTTGCATTCCCGCTGACAGCTCAACAGCTCTAAGCCAGAGAAGTGCCTGGTGGGAACAGCCTTTAGAATCACTCTCAGCACCTCATGACAAGGAGCTGCAGCGTGTGGCGATGAATCTCCAGCAGCCTCCTGCCCCAGAGTGTCCCCCGGGAGCAGCCATGCTCCAGGCCGTCACTGCCACCTGCACACCCAAAGGAGCCGGTGTTCCACACCACGGCTGTGCCTGGGACAGAGACACGAGTGGCCACAGAAGTGGCCATGGCACTGTCCGCACGCTGTCCCTGCTGCTTCTCCCCCAGCCGCTGGCGGGGCACCAAGTCCCAGCCACCCACTCCTAAAGCCACTGGGACACTGCGGGGGCTCGTGGAAGCCGGCGGCCATTGTGACACAGCGGGGCTGCACAGAACCCACGCTGCTTTGTGACCCGTGGCTCCCAGGAAGAGCCTTTGTGATGCTGGGGACCTACACGGAACCCTGGCTCCACTGTGACACCAGCACAGAAGCTCGGGGAGCCCTGCAGACCGTGGGGATGCTAGGGAAGCTGACGGAAGCCTGGGCACCACAGTGACGCTATGGAACCTGGTGGAACCGAGGGGCCACGGTGACACTCTGGGGCCTTTTGGAAGCAATGAGACCCTGGTGGGAAGCCACGGGATGATTAATCCTGACAGGAACCTGCTCCAGGTGGGCTCCTCTCTCCCAGCTTCCACAAGCGCTGCTAGGATCCCACTGCGGCACTGGCTTGTCCCGGGCTCACGGCTTCCTTTGGGAATGGCTCTGCTCCCGGATGGCATGCTGCAGAGAATGCAGGTAGATTTTGTGCTCCCTCCTGGCATGCAGGTGGACAAGAAAGCCTGATCCAGCCCCCCCTCAGCCCATGTCCGGCTGTGTCACTGGGGCGGGGGAACTTTGGGAGCAGCCCCAGCCCTGCTGCACAAATCCACAGGGAGCTGGGATTTTTCCAAGTCTCGTGTCTCCGTTGTGCCGTACTCCCAAAGAAGCAGCACCCCCTCCCGATGAACACGGCGAGTTACGCGGATGCTTGTCAGCTCCACTGCCTGCCTAGAAATCTGGGAACTGCTTCTACATGCTGCTCCCTTCAGCTCTTGGGCACCGACTGACACAGAGCTGGGAAACAAATCCCCTGGCTGCTGGCTGACAAGGTGACTTCCGCCAGAGTCAGAGCTCCGTGGGAAATCTCTATCCACGCCTGTCCTTTGAATAGATCCGCACACGGGGTGCGCAGGGACGTGTCCTGTATGGAAAGGAAGGAGTGTGCCAGCACCGTGACTGACACTTTCCCTCTCCGTGTGCGTTGCAGAGCCACGGGTACACAGACGTGATGGAAACCCTCGCACAGCCAGAGCCTTCTGTCCCTGCAGAACGGAGCGCGGCGGGTGGGGGCGGTTGGTGGGCAGCGAGTCCCGGACAGCGGGCGAGATCCGGCTCCACAGCTGCCAGGCCCCGCTAAGGCTTAATGCCGCCTCCTCGGCAACAGGAAAGGCCTTCAGCCTCGTCCCTGCCCAGAGGAGCAGCGCTGGTCTGGCTGCACAGCTCCTTTTCCCCACAGGTCACAGGAGATGAGATCACAATGCTTGCAACCACCGACTGCGAGCCACAGCTCTGGGTGCTCACCATGAACCTCAGCTCTGCGAGCGCTGTCTGCCCCAGGCTCCAGGGGATGCAGTGGGAGCCCGGCTGGGCTCTGCCCTGGGACCATCCTCCAGGGACAGCTGCACACAGGGAGCATTTGGTTGCCACAAAGAGCCAGGCCATGGCTGCAGGGAGCTGCTCCAGGTGCGGCCTGCACTGCTGTGTGCTGCGCTCTGGGGCTGCTGCTCCCCGCAGAGGGGACTGCCCTGGGGTGCCAGAGGAGACAAAGAAGCTCCATCTTAAGCCTAACTGGGCTGGGTGGCTGGGCTGGGAAGAGTGGCGAGAGTCAAGGGCATTCACAGAGCTCATCCTGCTCTGTGAAGAACGAGGAAAAGGGAGTGGGAAGCCAGCAGTGAGCAGAGCTGAGGCCTGGAGAGCAGCTCTGAATGACACCCAAATCTCACCAGACCTCTGAGACATTGCTGTTCTTCAGCCAGTGACTACATGAGTCCCTAAACCTGGGGCTCGCTCTTCCTCGTGGCCAGGGGCATCAAGGAAGGCTACAGTGCAATGGGGACTGCAGTGAGCTGGGAACTCACTGGGGGAAAGAGGGAGCACTTGTGGAGCAAAAGGCAGGTGGGGGAGAGAACTGTTCAGAGAAGGGCTGAGCTTCAGCTTGAGCAAGCTGAAAAACGTCATTGGGGGTCATCCCAGACTGATTTCATTTCAGAAGTTACTGAACAAGTTTGTTATTGGGGGGTGTCATATTTTCCCCTGGAGGTGCACGCTCTGCAAACGTGAGCTGCACTGCCGAGCTGCTCGGGCACGTCTCTGCTGCAGGTCACGGCGTTTCTTCTTTGGCTTCTCGTGGCCCCGGGGCTGAGCCGCAGCAGAGCCCTGGCGGAGCCCAGAGCAGCCTCAGCATCCACAGAGCCCGGCTGCAAGGAGGCAAAGCAGAAAGCGCCCGTCAGCTGAAGGCTCCCGTTCCCCTTGTCCCAGCCGCCCGCGGTGCCCAGGCCGTGCTGGCCGTGCTCAGAGCGCTGCCCAAAGCTGCCCAGCATTGCTGCCTCTGGCAGGAGAGCAGGAGGGCAGGACACGTGCCCAGCCTGCAGCCGGCCGTGGCACAGCCACCTCCTCAGCAGCTGCCCAGAGCGGGATGCTGCTGCGCTCGCTGCCGTCTCCCAAAAGCCCTTATCCCAGCCGTGCCAAGAGGACGGGCACCCACCTCACGCCTCCCGCCGCCAGAAGAAAAGCTGCTCCCAAACGCTGTCCTCAGCCTTCTCCAAGGGCACGTCCCACCCACGCCGCAGCTGCTCCCGAGCACTTCGCCATCCGGACCCGACAGCACCTAGAACGCTTCCTTTGGAAAAACAAACCATAAATCAATGAAAAGAGATTACAGACAAAAAGGGGAAACAAGGAAAAAGGTAAAAAATCTTCTCTCTGCTGGGGCCTTGAGGAAGGCCCAAGCCCGCCATGCGAGGGAAAAACCCACCCACGGGCCAGGGCAGCCCACGCTTTCTGCCTTCCCCCTGCACTGCCCCCAAAAGTCATGCTGAGCCCAAAGCCAACAAGGGCAGTGGAGTAGCCCAAGCCCTTCCTTGCCTGCAGAGCAAAGCAGCCCATGCACAGCTTCTGCTGTCCAACCTCTGCTCCCACCATGGGGCTTGCTTTGTGTCGGGCCGGCTGCCCCAGCCCCAACGTGGGGCACGGTGGGTGCTGGGGGCTGTTGGCAGGGCCAGGAGCAGACTCCCAGTTCAAAACCAGCCCAGCCTATCCCCCCAGCCCTGCCAAAAAGCAGCTTGGCAGCCGACTGAAGAATTGGTTGCATCCGCCCCAGCAAAGGGGGGAACCTTTGCTTCCCGGCCAGGCTGTGCAATGCACAAATCTGGGAGCAGCCCCCTGCGTGTGGACTCATCTGCAAATTCGCCGTGGAGCCTGGCTTTGGAGAAGGTGCCACAATTGAAGTCCATCATCTTCAGCTTGCCAGGTGGAGGAAGAGCTTGTCATCCTTGATGTCACCCTCCATGTCTCCAGCAGCAGCAGCCGCACCTGGCACAGCTTCTCCAGGGGCTTCTTCTTCCCTGGGGCTGGAGCAGGCTGTCAGTGCTCTGCCCAGGGCCCCGGCTGTCGCTGAAGCAGGACAAGCAAAAGCAGCTGGCATGGGGGCCACCAGTGCTGGGAAGAGCAGCTCAGCTCCAGCAGCAGGGCTGCGCGTGCCCAGCTGAGGAGCCCTGCGCAGCGATTCAGGCAGGACAAAAACTCTGCCTTTCTTTGCTGCCTCTTGCCAAGGCACGTGTGCAGCTGGAACTTACCGGCTCCCTGGCTCAAAGCGTGCGTGTGGCTCTCTCCATTCTCCTACGGCACGCGAATATCCTGCATCCAAGGATCACAGGACAGGTCTTCTAATGAGGGCCTTTCCGAGGAGAGCACGGATAAACACCGTCGGATGAGATCCTGGCACTCTGCGCAGAGAAAGCAGAAAGCACCAGTCAGTTGCAGAAGGCTCCTGTCCGCTTTGCCCCACTCTTGCCATGGCCAGGCCGTGCTGCCTGTGCTCAGGGCTGTGCCTAAACTTTGCCATCAATTCTTTCTTTTGGAGGGGAGCAGGACATTGCCACCTCCTCAGCAGCTGCCAGGGTGGCATGCTCCTGAGCCCGCTGCTGTCTCCCAGCACTGCTATTCCCCCCGTGCTGCAGAGACGAGGATCCACCTGGAGAGAGCCGTCGTGGGAGCGAGAGCCGGCCCCAGGTGCTGTTCCAGCCCCTCCTGAAAGGGTGCTCCCCGCAGACCATCTGGTGCAGCACGATGCCCAGGGACCAGACGGTCGCTGCCTCGCCGTGGTACCAGCCGAGGTGCGTCCATTCCGGGGGGCTGTAGGACGGTGTTCCTATGGAATAGAGATGGAGTTCTTCAGGGGGACGCTGCCTGCTCCCAGAGCCTCACCCCAGCATCCCTGGGCCTGCGGGGGCCGCACCCGCTGCCCTCTCGCCAGCACCGGGGACTTGTGTCCAAACTGGGGGTTGGAAAAGAAGCCGCTGGTGTCGCAAGAGGGCAGCGGAAGCCCTGGCAAGGCCCGAGCATTCCATGCAAAGGAAAAACGCACTTGGTGCTGGGGAAAAACCACGCTTTCATCCTCCCTGCCTGCACTGCCCCAGAAACCATTCTTAAGCCAAGG
The DNA here is from genome assembly GCF_020740725.1 of Corvus hawaiiensis. NCBI lineage: Eukaryota > Metazoa > Chordata > Aves > Passeriformes > Corvidae > Corvus > Corvus hawaiiensis. The sequence continues at coordinate 426,050 of NW_025963380.1, forward strand.
CAAGCGCGGGCAGCAGAGCGGTCCGAGCCCTGTCTCGCCTGCACACCAAACGGGCTGGAGCACAGGTTCTGGCCCCCCCTCTCTGCTACCCCCACCCACGGGTGTTTCTGTGGCGCTGGCTGCCCCAGCCCCAGCGCCAGTCCTGGGCAGAGTGGCTGGCAAAGGCTGCCAGCAGGGCTGGAAGATGGGCCCTCAGCCAGCGCCGCTCAAAAGCAGCTCAGCTGAAGACTCCGGCTGCCATGACTGGCAGCAAAAGGGACGATCCCCCGGGCCACAGCCGGCTTGGGCTGTGAGCTCTTGGGCTCTGAGATGCCGCTACCAGGAGCCTCCCCCTGCGTGGGCTCACCTGCAAAGCTGGTGTAGGCTGCGGCTTGCAGGTAGGTGCCACAGCCAAAGTCGATGAGTTTGGCCTGCCCGGTGGCCAGGTCAACCAGGATGTTCTCTGGTTTGATGTCCCGGTGCAGGACCCCGCAGCTGGCGCAGTGCCGCACGGCCTCCAGCACCTGGCGGAACAGGTGCCGCGCCACCTCCTCGCACAGGAAGCCCCGTGCCCAAATGAAGTGCAGGAGGTCCTGAGACCGCTCCGGGCGCTCCAGCACCATCACCACATTGCTGGGGAGCTCCAGCCACTCGTGGAGCTGGACGATGCCGGGGAAGCCAGCGGACACCTTGTCCAGCAGCACGATCTCCAGTGGTGCTCGGGTGCCGTCGGGCTGTGGGAGGAGCACGATGCCGTCAGCGGGGCCGATGCCGTGCCGGGGCTCGGCAAGCCCTCAGCCAGCCGGGGACGCTCTGCGCGCTCCGCTGGCCCCACGGCCGCTCTCCCTCGAGGCGTTCTGGCGGCTTCCACCCTGCCGGGCCTCGGCTCATCCCCGCCCGTCGCGCCCCGGCTTCTCCCGCTGCCCCTCGCTCACTCACCAGCTGGCCCCAATGGTGGATGCGGTTCCGTGGCACCCGTTTGATGGCCACCTGCAAGGCAAGGGGAGCAGCGGGCTGAGCTCGCCGCCCGCCGTGCCGAGCCCCGTGCTCCTTCTCCTCCTCCTTTGCCCCCCGCCTCCTGCGCCCGCCGCCGGCCCCGCCACTCACCGGGGCGCCGTCCGAGAGCCGCGTCGCCGCGAAGACGCTGCCGAAGCCGCCGCGCCCCAGCAGCGAACCCAGCCGGTACCGCTCCTTCAGGCCCTGCTGCGCCTTCCCTGCCGGCGAGACGCGGCCGTCAGCGCTCGGCCCGGGGCCAGGAACGGCCGCCGAGCGCCGCTCAACCGCCCCGGGCCGGCCATGTCCACATGTTGGCTCTTTTGAAGCGGACACCGGCGGCTCGGGGCCGGCGGCCGCGCTCAAGAGCGGCGGACTTCGGAGCGGGGAAGACGCTGCGGAGGCGGCGGGAGCGGCCGCGCCGCCTGTGTCCCCGGCGGGCCCCGGCAGGAGCCGAGGCCGGGGTCGGGGTGGGGGTAGGGGTCGGGGTCGGGGTCGGGCCAGCCGGAGCCAGGGGCTGGCGATGGTGCCCAGGAGCCAGGCACTGATGCCCGCCCAGCAGCGCCACAGCCAGGACGGCGAGAGCCGGGCGGAGGCGGGACCGCGGCGGGACGCCCGGGGGCGGGGAGGGGGCAGCCCCGCCCGGGGCCGGGGGCGGGCCGGGGGCATGGCCCGGCCGGGCGTGGGGAGAGGGAGGCCGCGGGAGGGGGGGTTGGGGAACGAAAGGGAGAGCGGGAGAGGGTGCGAGACACTGGGAGAGGGAGAGGAGGAGCAGGAGAAGGGACGCAGAGGGTTCGTGGACTCGCTGCTCTTGTGCTGCTCTTGTGCTGCTGCCGCTGCTGCCGCTGCTGCCGCTGCTGCCGCTGCCGCTGAAGCGCTGGGAGCGTTTGTCCGCGTGTCCGTGTGTCCGGTGCCCGTTTGTCCGTTCCCCCCCGCGCGCCCCACGGCCGAGCCCCGCGCGCCCCGGGGCAGCACGGGCCGCTCCGCTCCGGGGCCGAGGCGGAGTCCCGGAGCATCTCTTCCTCCCGCAGCCACAGCAAACCCGCTCGGCCATTGGGAGCATTTTTGCACACGTTTCCCTTTGAAGGGCTCCTCTCTACCCCCATTTCCAAGGAGTCTCCCTGGGGTTTTGGCACCTGCAGCGACAGGGCAGCGATTGGGCTCCAAACTTCAAGAAACACATGGAGGGGCTGGAGCATGTCCAGAGATGGGAACGGAGCTGGGGAAGGGTCTGGAGGACTTCTGAGGGGCAGCTGAGGGATCTGAGGGGGCTGAGCCTGGAGGAAAGGAGGCTCAGGGGGGACCTGGCTCTCTCCAAGTCCCTTACAGGAGAGGGCAGCCAGGAGGGCTGGGGCTCTGCTCCCAAGGGAAAGGACGAGAGGAAATGGCCTCGGGGGAACCTTTGGGGTGGATGGTGGGGAAATTCTCATCCTCCATGTCTCGACAGAGGGGGAGGGGGGGAGGGGTGGGGCACGACCTGGGGACACGGGGGTGGTGACGGTGGGCTGGGGACACGGGAAAGGGCACGGGAAAGGGCACGGGAAGCCAAAGCCCCGCTGAGCGCTGGCGCTGGGCTGGCGCGGGGTGAGCCGGCAGCAGGGCCCCACAGCCCTGAGGGACTCGCCCTGACGCCCGGGGAGTATTGATCCTGGTCTCTAAAAAATGACACTCAATAAAATACCATTAAAAGATGCCTCCTTCTCCTTCTCCTCCTCCCCCATCCCTTCTCCTGCTCCCCCCGGGCCCAGTGCCCACCCTTGGCCCCCCGTTTTCCCAGCGCGGTCGCATCCGGCGGGAGGAGCCGGGATGGAGTCGGGGCAGGTCGGGCTGGGGCAGGGCTGGGCTGTGGGCCCGGCCTGGGAGCCCCCCACGCGCCCCCTCCTCAAATTCCCCTGGCGGGGGGCGCTGGGGGCGAGGGGGGGCGCAGGTGGGGTCCGGGTGGGGAGCGCCGGGCGCTGCGGGTCTGCCTGGCAACTGGTGAGTCACCAGCGCCGCGCGCTCTGATTGCCTGAAGGTTGTTCAGCGCCTTCTCTGATTATCTGATACTCGCGGGCAATTTTGGTTGGTCGGTGGGGGCTGTGGGGCGGCTTAGGGGGGGGGCCTCTGCGCCTTTGGGGTTCGCTGGGTGCCGATTTGGGGTTGAGGCGCCTCCCAAGGACCCCCCCGGGGGGGCGACACAAGGGTGACACACGGGGGTCCCCATTCCCGATCCATCCTGGGGCCGGTTCCGCCCCCTCCACTCTCGGTCCCCGCGCGGGATCCCCCAAAGTCCCTTCCCACTGTTCCCCAATCAACGGGACCGGGGCGAACTGGGAAGCCTTCCTGGGAACACTGGGAGCAGCCGGGCAGGGGCAGAGTGACAGCGGGGCTGGGGGGGACACACGACCCCCCAAAATCAGTTCAGTGCCGCAGCGTGTTGTGCACAATGTATATGCTGACAAGAGAAGGGGGTGCTTTTGGAACGTGTTCCTTCCTGACACGTCTGTCTGTGGGAGCTTTAGGTGCTTGGACTCAGGGATAGCGAAGGTGTGTGAAAGTGACTGGGCTGCGAGAATCATGTTGCACAGGGAAGAGGGAAGGTCAGCAAATGTCTCCTGTCCTGGCACATGTCTCAGTCTGAACTGCAGCTGGAGATGCTTCACTTCCGCCAAGGACTCTGCCACCTGGAGAGAAGGATGCGCTCGATGGAGTTGAGAAAGAAAGTGCGTATCACTAGCTTGTTTCCTCTAGTTCCTAGACAGCAAAGGGGCTATGAAAGCCAGCAGTGGCTTTTTGTTCTAGGACTTTTTCTTGACAAGCAGCTGCTGGATGTTTGGAAGGGGGTTTGGCATATGCAAAAATGAGAGGGTAAGATGGTACACTGAGCTTGAGAGAAGAAGCATATCTTCAGGGATTTGGATGCATTTCAGAGGGTGTGAGTTCCATGCTGAGCAGCTGATGGCACAGAAAAGGTTCTAAAGAAAGAGGCCGTGCTGGAATTGCCTTTTCTTTTGCAGCCTAGAAACTGCACAGCCAACAGCAAAAACGATTCCTCCTCCCTCCCTGCACCATGCAGGATCACATTCCTTTATGTCTCCAAGAGGCAGGATGCACAGCCGAGCTCTTCCACCGACTGCTCGCACACCACTGGGGCCGCGCCAGCGGAGCGCTTGGCTTTTTCCTGGGCACTGTCAGCGCTCATCGAAACAAGCACACGATAGCGCTGCCCACTTGCAGAAGAAGGAATCACTGCGAGCCCAGCTCGAAAGCAGCCCAAGGGCAGAGGCAACTTGGAAACTTCCCTGCTCTCAAATCAACGGTGTCAGGACAAAAAGATTTCCCTCATCTTCCCCTTGCAAGTGCAGACTCCTCTTTGCACCCACACTCCAAGAGCAAGATGAACTCCTTTGCCCTAACTTGCACTTTCCTTCTCAGCTCTAGGCACCATCCTAAGCCTTCCCTCTCGCAGAGTCAGGATCCAAAGACAACGGCACCAGGGACTGCTCACACACGAAAGGCACCAGGACAAAAGGCTCCCGAGCTTGGCCTTTGCATTCCCGCTGACAGCTCAACAGCTCTAAGCCAGAGAAGTGCCTGGTGGGAACAGCCTTTAGAATCACTCTCAGCACCTCATGACAAGGAGCTGCAGCGTGTGGCGATGAATCTCCAGCAGCCTCCTGCCCCAGGGTGTCCCCCGGGAGCAGCCATGCTCCAGGCCGTCACTGCCACCTGCACACCCAAAGGAGCCGGTGTTCCACACCACGGCTGTGCCTGGGACAGAGACACGAGTGGCCACAGAAGTGGCCATGGCACTGTCCGCACGCTGTCCCTGCTGCTTCTCCCCCAGCCGCTGGCGGGGCACCAAGTCCCAGCCACCCACTCCTAAAGCCACTGGGACACTGCGGGGGCTCGTGGAAGCCGGCGGCCATTGTGACACAGCGGGGCTGCACAGAACCCACGCTGCTTTGTGACCTGTGGCTCCCAGGAAGAGCCTTTGTGATGCTGGGGACCTACACGGAACCCTGGCTCCACTGTGACACCAGCACAGAAGCTCGGGGAGCCCTGCAGACCGTGGGGATGCTAGGGAAGCTGACGGAAGCCTGGGCACCACAGTGACGCTATGGAACCTGGTGGAACCGAGGGGCCACGGTGACACTCTGGGGCCTTTTGGAAGCAATGAGACCCTGGTGGGAAGCCACGGGATGATTAATCCTGACAGGAACCTGCTCCAGGTGGGCTCCTCTCTCCCAGCTTCCACAAGCGCTGCTAGGATCCCACTGCGGCACTGGCTTGTCCCGGGCTCACGGCTTCCTTTGGGAATGGCTCTGCTCCCGGATGGCATGCTGCAGAGAATGCAGGTAGATTTTGTGCTCCCTCCTGGCATGCAGGTGGACAAGAAAGCCTGATCCAGCCCCCCCTCAGCCCATGTCCGGCTGTGTCACTGGGGCGGGGGAACTTTGGGAGCAGCCCCAGCCCTGCTGCACAAATCCACAGGGAGCTGGGATTTTTCCAAGTCTCGTGTCTCCGTTGTGCCGTACTCCCAAAGAAGCAGCACCCCCTCCCGATGAACACGGCGAGTTACGCGGATGCTTGTCAGCTCCACTGCCTGCCTAGAAATCTGGGAACTGCTTCTACATGCTGCTCCCTTCAGCTCTTGGGCACCGACTGACACAGAGCTGGGAAACAAATCCCCTGGCTGCTGGCTGACAAGGTGACTTCCGCCAGAGTCAGAGCTCCGTGGGAAATCTCTATCCACGCCTGTCCTTTGAATAGATCCGCACACGGGGTGCGCAGGGACGTGTCCTGTATGGAAAGGAAGGAGTGTGCCAGCACCGTGACTGACACTTTCCCTCTCCGTGTGCGTTGCAGAGCCACGGGTACACAGACGTGATGGAAACCCTCGCACAGCCAGAGCCTTCTGTCCCTGCAGAACGGAGCGCGGCGGGTGGGGGCGGTTGGTGGGCAGCGAGTCCCGGACAGCGGGCGAGATCCGGCTCCACAGCTGCCAGGCCCCGCTAAGGCTTAATGCCGCCTCCTCGGCAACAGGAAAGGCCTTCAGCCTCGTCCCTGCCCAGAGGAGCAGCGCTGGCCTGGCTGCACAGCTCCTTTTCCCCACAGGTCACAGGAGATGAGATCACAATGCTTGCAACCACCGACTGCGAGCCACAGCTCTGGGTGCTCACCATGAACCTCAGCTCTGCGAGCGCTGCCTGCCCCAGGCTCCAGGGGATGCGGTGGGAGCCCGGCTGGGCTCTGCCCTGGGACCATCCTCCAGGGACAGCTGCACACAGGGAGCATTTGGTTGCCACAAAGAGCCAGGCCATGGCTGCAGGGAGCTGCTCCAGGTGCGGCCTGCACTGCTGTGTGCTGCGCTCTGGGGCTGCTGCTCCCCGCAGAGGGGACTGCCCTGGGGTGCCAGAGGAGACAAAGAAGCTCCATCTTAAGCCTAACTGGGCTGGGTGGCTGGGCTGGGAAGAGTGGCGAGAGTCAAGGGCATTCACAGAGCTCATCCTGCTCTGTGAAGAACGAGGAAAAGGGAGTGGGAAGCCAGCAGTGAGCAGAGCTGAGGCCTGGAGAGCAGCTCTGAATGACACCCAAATCTCACCAGACCTCTGAGACATTGCTGTTCTTCAGCCAGTGACTACATGAGTCCCTAAACCTGGGGCTCGCTCTTCCTCGTGGCCAGGGGTATCAAGGAAGGCTACAGCGCAATGGGGACTGCAGTGAGCTGGGAACTCACTGGGGGAAAGAGGGAGCACTTGTGGAGCAAAAGGCAGGTGGGGGAGAGAACTGTTCAGAGAAGGGCTGAGCTTCAGCTTGAGCAAGCTGAAAAACGTCATTGGGGGTCATCCCAGACTGATTTCATTTCAGAAGTTACTGAACAAGTTTGTTATTGGGGGGTGTCATATTTTCCCCTGGAGGTGCACGCTCTGCAAACGTGAGCTGCACTGCCGAGCTGCTCGGGCACGTCTCTGCTGCAGGTCACGGCGTTTCTTCTTTGGCTTCTCGTGGCCCCGGGGCTGAGCCGCAGCAGAGCCCTGGCGGAGCCCAGAGCAGCCTCAGCATCCACAGAGCCCGGCTGCAAGGAGGCAAAGCAGAAAGCGCCCGTCAGCTGAAGGCTCCCGTTCCCCTTGTCCCAGCCGCCCGCGGTGCCCAGGCCGTGCTGGCCGTGCTCAGAGCGCTGCCCAAAGCTGCCCAGCATTGCTGCCTCTGGCAGGAGAGCAGGAGGGCAGGACACGTGCCCAGCCTGCAGCCGGCCGTGGCACAGCCACCTCCTCAGCAGCTGCCCAGAGCGGGATGCTGCTGCGCTCGCTGCCGTCTCCCAAAAGCCCTTATCCCAGCCGTGCCAAGAGGACGGGCACCCACCTCACGCCTCCCGCCGCCAGAAGAAAAGCTGCTCCCAAACGCTGTCTTCAGCCTTCTCCAAGGGCACGTCCCACCCACGCCGCAGCTGCTCCCGAGCACTTCGCCATCCGGACCCGACAGCACCTAGAACGCTTCCTTTGGAAAAACAAACCATAAATCAATGAAAAGAGATTACAGACAAAAAGGGGAAACAAGGAAAAAGGTAAAAAATCTTCTCTCTGCTGGGGCCTTGAGGAAGGCCCAAGCCCGCCATGCGAGGGAAAAACCCACCCACGGGCCAGGGCAGCCCACGCTTTCTGCCTTCCCCCTGCACTGCCCCCAAAAGTCATGCTGAGCCCAAAGCCAACAAGGGCAGTGGAGTAGCCCAAGCCCTTCCTTGCCTGCAGAGCAAAGCAGCCCATGCACAGCTTCTGGTGTCCAACCTCTGCTCCCACCATGGGGCTTGCTTTGTGTCGGGCCGGCTGCCCCAGCCCCAACGTGGGGCACGGTGGGTGCTGGGGGCTGTTGGCAGGGCCAGGAGCAGACTCCCAGTTCAAAACCAGCCCAGCCTATCCCCCCAGCCCTGCCAAAAAGCAGCTTGGCAGCCGACTGAAGAATTGGTTGCATCCGCCCCAGCAAAGGGGGGAACCTTTGCTTCCCGGCCAGGCTGTGCAATGCACAAATCTGGGAGCAGCCCCCTGCGTGTGGACTCATCTGCAAATTCGCCGTGGAGCCTGGCTTTGGAGAAGGTGCCACAATTGAAGTCCATCATCTTCAGCTTGCCAGGTGGAGGAAGAGCTTGTCATCCTTGATGTCACCCTCCATGTCTCCAGCAGCAGCAGCCGCACCTGGCACAGCTTCTCCAGGGGCTTCTTCTTCCCTGGGGCTGGAGCAGGCTGTCAGTGCTCTGCCCAGGGCCCCGGCTGTCGCTGAAGCAGGACAAGCAAAAGCAGCTGGCATGGGGGCCACCAGTGCTGGGAAGAGCAGCTCAGCTCCAGCAGCAGGGCTGCGCGTGCCCAGCTGAGGAGCCCTGCGCAGCGATTCAGGCAGGACAAAAACTCTGCCTTTCTTTGCTGCCTCTTGCCAAGGCACGTGTGCAGCTGGAACTTACCGGCTCCCTGGCTCAAAGCGTGCGTGTGGCTCTCTCCATTCTCCTACGGCACGCGAATATCCTGCATCCAAGGATCACAGGACAGGTCTTCTAATGAGGGCCTTTCCGAGGAGAGCACGGATAAACACCGTCGGATGAGATCCTGGCACTCTGCGCAGAGAAAGCAGAAAGCACCAGTCAGTTGCAGAAGGCTCCTGTCCGCTTTGCCCCACTCTTGCCATGGCCAGGCCGTGCTGCCTGTGCTCAGGGCTGTGCCTAAACTTTGCCATCAATTCTTTCTTTTGGAGGGGAGCAGGACATTGCCACCTCCTCAGCAGCTGCCAGGGTGGCATGCTCCTGAGCCCGCTGCTGTCTCCCAGCACTGCTATTCCCCCCGTGCTGCAGAGACGAGGATCCACCTGGAGAGAGCCGTCGTGGGAGCGAGAGCCGGCCCCAGGTGCTGTTCCAGCCCCTCCTGAAAGGGTGCTCCCCGCAGACCATCTGGTGCAGCACGATGCCCAGGGACCAGACGGTCGCTGCCTCGCCGTGGTACCAGCCGAGGTGCGTCCATTCCGGGGGGCTGTAGGACGGTGTTCCTATGGAATAGAGATGGAGTTCTTCAGGGGGACGCTGCCTGCTCCCAGAGCCTCACCCCAGCATCCCTGGGCCTGCGGGGGCCGCACCCGCTGCCCTCTCGCCAGCACCGGGGACTTGTGTCCAAACTGGGGGTTGGAAAAGAAGCCGCTGGTGTCGCAAGAGGGCAGCGGAAGCCCTGGCAAGGCCCGAGCATTCCATGCAAAGGAAAAACGCACTTGGTGCTGGGGAAAAACCACGCTTTCATCCTCCCTGCCTGCACTGCCCCAGAAACCATTCTTAAGCCAAGGCAAGCGCGGGCAGCAGAGCGGTCCGAGCCCTGTCTCGCCTGCACACCAAACGGGCTGGAGCACAGGTTCTGGCCCCCCCTCTCTGCTACCCCCACCCACGGGTGTTTCTGTGGCGCTGGCTGCCCCAGCCCCAGCGCCAGTCCTGGGCAGAGTGGCTGGCAAAGGCTGCCAGCAGGGCTGGAAGATGGGCCCTCAGCCAGCGCCGCTCAAAAGCAGCTCAGCTGAAGACTCCGGCTGCCATGACTGGCAGCAAAAGGGACGATCCCCCGGGCCACAGCCGGCTTGGGCTGTGAGCTCTTGGGCTCTGAGATGCCGCTACCAGGAGCCTCCCCCTGCGTGGGCTCACCTGCAAAGCTGGTGTAGGCTGCGGCTTGCAGGTAGGTGCCACAGCCAAAGTCGATGAGTTTGGCCTGCCCGGTGGCCAGGTCAACCAGGATGTTCTCTGGTTTGATGTCCCGGTGCAGGACCCCGCAGCTGGCGCAGTGCCGCACGGCCTCCAGCACCTGGCGGAACAGGTGCCGCGCCACCTCCTCGCACAGGAAGCCCCGTGCCCAAATGAAGTGCAGGAGGTCCTGAGACCGCTCCGGGCGCTCCAGCACCATCACCACGTTGCTGGGGAGCTCCAGCCACTCGTGGAGCTGGACGATGCCGGGGAAGCCAGCGGACACCTTGTCCAGCAGCACGATCTCCAGTGGTGCTCGGGTGCCGTCGGGCTGTGGGAGGAGCACGATGCCGTCAGCGGGGCCGATGCCGTGCCGGGGCTCGGCAAGCCCTCAGCCAGCCGGGGACGCTCTGCGCGCTCCGCTGGCCCCACGGCCGCTCTCCCTCGAGGCGTTCTGGCGGCTTCCACCCTGCCGGGCCTCGGCTCATCCCCGCCCGTCGCGCCCCGGCTTCTCCCGCTGCCCCTCGCTCACTCACCAGCTGGCCCCAATGGTGGATGCGGTTCCGTGGCACCCGTTTGATGGCCACCTGCAAGGCAAGGGGAGCAGCGGGCTGAGCTCGCCGCCCGCCGTGCCGAGCCCCGTGCTCCTTCTCCTCCTCCTTTGCCCCCCGCCTCCTGCGCCCGCCGCCGGCCCCGCCACTCACCGGGGCGCCGTCCGAGAGCCGCGTCGCCGCGAAGACGCTGCCGAAGCCGCCGCGCCCCAGCAGCGAACCCAGCCGGTACCGCTCCTTCAGGCCCTGCTGCGCCTTCCCTGCCGGCGAGACGCGGCCGTCAGCGCTCGGCCCGGGGCCAGGAACGGCCGCCGAGCGCCGCTCAACCGCCCCGGGCCGGCCATGTCCACATGTTGGCTCTTTTGAAGCGGACACCGGCGGCTCGGGGCCGGCGGCCGCGCTCAAGAGCGGCGGACTTCGGAGCGGGGAAGACGCTGCGGAGGCGGCGGGAGCGGCCGCGCCGCCTGTGTCCCCGGCGGGCCCCGGCAGGAGCCGAGGCCGGGGTCGGGGTGGGGGTAGGGGTCGGGGTCGGGGTCGGGCCAGCCGGAGCCAGGGGCTGGCGATGGTGCCCAGGAGCCAGGCACTGATGCCCGCCCAGCAGCGCCACAGCCAGGACGGCGAGAGCCGGGCGGAGGCGGGACCGCGGCGGGACGCCCGGGGGCGGGGAGGGGGCAGCCCCGCCCGGGGCCGGGGGCGGGCCGGGGGCATGGCCCGGCCGGGCGTGGGGAGAGGGAGGCCGCGGGAGGGGGGGTTGGGGAACGAAAGGGAGAGCGGGAGAGGGTGCGAGACACTGGGAGAGGGAGAGGAGGAGCAGGAGAAGGGACGCAGAGGGTTCGTGGACTCGCTGCTCTTCTGCTGCTCTTGTGCTGCTGCTGCCGCTGCTGCCGCTGCTGCCGCTGCTGCCGCTGCTGCCGCTGCCGCTGAAGCGCTGGGAGCGTTTGTCCGCGTGTCCGTGTGTCCGGTGCCCGTTTGTCCGTTCCCCCCCGCGCGCCCCACGGCCGAGCCCCGCGCGCCCCGGGGCAGCACGGGCCGCTCCGCTCCGGGGCCGAGGCGGAGTCCCGGAGCATCTCTTCCTCCCGCAGCCACAGCAAACCCGCTCGGCCATTGGGAGCATTTTTGCACACGTTTCCCTTTGAAGGGCTCCTCTCTACCCCCATTTCCAAGGAGTCTCCCTGGGGTTTTGGCACCTGCAGCGACAGGGCAGCGATTGGGCTCCAAACTTCAAGAAACACATGGAGGGGCTGGAGCATGTCCAGAGATGGGAACGGAGCTGGGGAAGGGTCTGGAGGACTTCTGAGGGGCAGCTGAGGGATCTGAGGGGGCTGAGCCTGGAGGAAAGGAGGCTCAGGGGGGACCTGGCTCTCTCCAAGTCCCTTACAGGAGAGGGCAGCCAGGAGGGCTGGGGCTCTGCTCCCAAGGGAAAGGACGAGAGGAAATGGCCTCGGGGGAACCTTTGGGGTGGATGGTGGGGAAATTCTCATCCTCCATGTCTCGACAGAGGGGGAGGGGGGGAGGGGTGGGGCACGACCTGGGGACACGGGGGTGGTGACGGTGGGCTGGGGACACGGGAAAGGGCACGGGAAAGGGCACGGGAAGCCAAAGCCCCGCTGAGCGCTGGCGCTGGGCTGGCGCGGGGTGAGCCGGCAGCAGGGCCCCACAGCCCTGAGGGACTCGCCCTGACGCCCGGGGAGTATTGATCCTGGTCTCTAAAAAATGACACTCAATAAAATACCATTAAAAGATGCCTCCTTCTCCTTCTCCTCCTCCCCCATCCCTTCTCCTGCTCCCCCCGGGCCCAGTGCCCACCCTTGGCCCCCCGTTTTCCCAGCGCGGTCGCATCCGGCGGGAGGAGCCGGGATGGAGTCGGGGCAGGTCGGGCTGGGGCAGGGCTGGGCTGTGGGCCCGGCCTGGGAGCCCCCCACGCGCCCCCTCCTCAAATTCCCCTGGCGGGGGGCGCTGGGGGCGAGGGGGGGCGCAGGTGGGGTCCGGGTGGGGAGCGCCGGGCGCTGCGGGTCTGCCTGGCAACTGGTGAGTCACCAGCGCCGCGCGCTCTGATTGCCTGAAGGTTGTTCAGCGCCTTCTCTGATTATCTGATACTCGCGGGCAATTTTGGTTGGTCGGTGGGGGCTGTGGGGCGGCTTAGGGGGGGGGCCTCTGCGCCTTTGGGGTTCGCTGGGTGCCGATTTGGGGTTGAGGCGCCTCCCAAGGACCCCCCCGGGGGGGCGACACAAGGGTGACACACGGGGGTCCCCATTCCCGATCCATCCTGGGGCCGGTTCCGCCCCCTCCACTCTCGGTCCCCGCGCGGGATCCCCCAAAGTCCCTTCCCACTGTTCCCCAATCAACGGGACCGGGGCGAACTGGGAAGCCTTCCTGGGAACACTGGGAGCAGCCGGGCAGGGGCAGAGTGACAGCGGGGCTGGGGGGGACACACGACCCCCCAAAATCAGTTCAGTGCCGCAGCGTGTTGTGCACAATGTATATGCTGACAAGAGAAGGGGGTGCTTTTGGAACGTGTTCCTTCCTGACACGTCTGTCTGTGGGAGCTTTAGGTGCTTGGACTCAGGGATAGCGAAGGTGTGTGAAAGTGACTGGGCTGCGAGAATCATGTTGCACAGGGAAGAGGGAAGGTCAGCAAATGTCTCCTGTCCTGGCACATGTCTCAGTCTGAACTGCAGCTGGAGATGCTTCACTTCCGCCAAGGACTCTGCCACCTGGAGAGAAGGATGCGCTCGATGGAGTTGAGAAAGAAAGTGCGTATCACTAGCTTGTTTCCTCTAGTTCCTAGACAGCAAAGGGGCTATGAAAGCCAGCAGTGGCTTTTTGTTCTAGGACTTTTTCTTGACAAGCAGCTGCTGGATGTTTGGAAGGGGGTTTGGCATATGCAAAAATGAGAGGGTAAGATGGTACACTGAGCTTGAGAGAAGAAGCATATCTTCAGGGATTTGGATGCATTTCAGAGGGTGTGAGTTCCATGCTGAGCAGCTGATGGCACAGAAAAGGTTCTAAAGAAAGAGGCCGTGCTGGAATTGCCTTTTCTTTTGCAGCCTAGAAACTGCACAGCCAACAGCAAAAACGATTCCTCCTCCCTCCCTGCACCATGCAGGATCACATTCCTTTATGTCTCCAAGAGGCAGGATGCACAGCCGAGCTCTTCCACCGACTGCTCGCACACCACTGGGGCCGCGCCAGCGGAGCGCTTGGCTTTTTCCTGGGCACTGTCAGCGCTCATCGAAACAAGCACACGATAGCGCTGCCCACTTGCAGAAGAAGGAATCACTGCGAGCCCAGCTCGAAAGCAGCCCAAGGGCAGAGGCAACTTGGAAACTTCCCTGCTCTCAAATCAACGGTGTCAGGACAAAAAGATTTCCCTCATCTTCCCCTTGCAAGTGCAGACTCCTCTTTGCACCCACACTCCAAGAGCAAGATGAACTCCTTTGCCCTAACTTGCACTTTCCTTCTCAGCTCTAGGCACCATCCTAAGCCTTCCCTCTCGCAGAGTCAGGATCCAAAGACAACGGCACCAGGGACTGCTCACACACGAAAGGCACCAGGACAAAAGGCTCCCGAGCTTGGCCTTTGCATTCCCGCTGACAGCTCAACAGCTCTAAGCCAGAGAAGTGCCTGGTGGGAACAGCCTTTAGAATCACTCTCAGCACCTCATGACAAGGAGCTGCAGCGTGTGGCGATGAATCTCCAGCAGCCTCCTGCCCCAGGGTGTCCCCCGGGAGCAGCCATGCTCCAGGCCGTCACTGCCACCTGCACACCCAAAGGAGCCGGTGTTCCACACCACGGCTGTGCCTGGGACAGAGACACGAGTGGCCACAGAAGTGGCCATGGCACTGTCCGCACGCTGTCCCTGCTGCTTCTCCCCCAGCCGCTGGCGGGGCACCAAGTCCCAGCCACCCACTCCTAAAGCCACTGGGACACTGCGGGGGCTCGTGGAAGCCGGCGGCCATTGTGACACAGCGGGGCTGCACAGAACCCACGCTGCTTTGTGACCTGTGGCTCCCAGGAAGAGCCTTTGTGATGCTGGGGACCTACACGGAACCCTGGCTCCACTGTGACACCAGCACAGAAGCTCGGGGAGCCCTGCAGACCGTGGGGATGCTAGGGAAGCTGACGGAAGCCTGGGCACCACAGTGACGCTATGGAACCTGGTGGAACCGAGGGGCCACGGTGACACTCTGGGGCCTTTTGGAAGCAATGAGACCCTGGTGGGAAGCCACGGGATGATTAATCCTGACAGGAACCTGCTCCAGGTGGGCTCCTCTCTCCCAGCTTCCACAAGCGCTGCTAGGATCCCACTGCGGCACTGGCTTGTCCCGGGCTCACGGCTTCCTTTGGGAATGGCTCTGCTCCCGGATGGCATGCTGCAGAGAATGCAGGTAGATTTTGTGCTCCCTCCTGGCATGCAGGTGGACAAGAAAGCCTGATCCAGCCCCCCCTCAGCCCATGTCCGGCTGTGTCACTGGGGCGGGGGAACTTTGGGAGCAGCCCCAGCCCTGCTGCACAAATCCACAGGGAGCTGGGATTTTTCCAAGTCTCGTGTCTCCGTTGTGCCGTACTCCCAAAGAAGCAGCACCCCCTCCCGATGAACACGGCGAGTTACGCGGATGCTTGTCAGCTCCACTGCCTGCCTAGAAATCTGGGAACTGCTTCTACATGCTGCTCCCTTCAGCTCTTGGGCACCGACTGACACAGAGCTGGGAAACAAATCCCCTGGCTGCTGGCTGACAAGGTGACTTCCGCCAGAGTCAGAGCTCCGTGGGAAATCTCTATCCACGCCTGTCCTTTGAATAGATCCGCACACGGGGTGCGCAGGGACGTGTCCTGTATGGAAAGGAAGGAGTGTGCCAGCACCGTGACTGACACTTTCCCTCTCCGTGTGCGTTGCAGAGCCACGGGTACACAGACGTGATGGAAACCCTCGCACAGCCAGAGCCTTCTGTCCCTGCAGAACGGAGCGCGGCGGGTGGGGGCGGTTGGTGGGCAGCGAGTCCCGGACAGCGGGCGAGATCCGGCTCCACAGCTGCCAGGCCCCGCTAAGGCTTAATGCCGCCTCCTCGGCAACAGGAAAGGCCTTCAGCCTCGTCCCTGCCCAGAGGAGCAGCGCTGGCCTGGCTGCACAGCTCCTTTTCCCCACAGGTCACAGGAGATGAGATCACAATGCTTGCAACCACCGACTGCGAGCCACAGCTCTGGGTGCTCACCATGAACCTCAGCTCTGCGAGCGCTGCCTGCCCCAGGCTCCAGGGGATGCGGTGGGAGCCCGGCTGGGCTCTGCCCTGGGACCATCCTCCAGGGACAGCTGCACACAGGGAGCATTTGGTTGCCACAAAGAGCCAGGCCATGGCTGCAGGGAGCTGCTCCAGGTGCGGCCTGCACTGCTGTGTGCTGCGCTCTGGGGCTGCTGCTCCCCGCAGAGGGGACTGCCCTGGGGTGCCAGAGGAGACAAAGAAGCTCCATCTTAAGCCTAACTGGGCTGGGTGGCTGGGCTGGGAAGAGTGGCGAGAGTCAAGGGCATTCACAGAGCTCATCCTGCTCTGTGAAGAACGAGGAAAAGGGAGTGGGAAGCCAGCAGTGAGCAGAGCTGAGGCCTGGAGAGCAGCTCTGAATGACACCCAAATCTCACCAGACCTCTGAGACATTGCTGTTCTTCAGCCAGTGACTACATGAGTCCCTAAACCTGGGGCTCGCTCTTCCTCGTGGCCAGGGGCATCAAGGAAGGCTACAGTGCAATGGGGACTGCAGTGAGCTGGGAACTCACTGGGGGAAAGAGGGAGCACTTGTGGAGCAAAAGGCAGGTGGGGGAGAGAACTGTTCAGAGAAGGGCTGAGCTTCAGCTTGAGCAAGCTGAAAAACGTCATTGGGGGTCATCCCAGACTGATTTCATTTCAGAAGTTACTGAACAAGTTTGTTATTGGGGGGTGTCATATTTTCCCCTGGAGGTGCACGCTCTGCAAACGTGAGCTGCACTGCCGAGCTGCTCGGGCACGTCTCTGCTGCAGGTCACGGCGTTTCTTCTTTGGCTTCTCGTGGCCCCGGGGCTGAGCCGCAGCAGAGCCCTGGCGGAGCCCAGAGCAGCCTCAGCATCCACAGAGCCCGGCTGCAAGGAGGCAAAGCAGAAAGCGCCCGTCAGCTGAAGGCTCCCGTTCCCCTTGTCCCAGCCGCCCGCGGTGCCCAGGCCGTGCTGGCCGTGCTCAGAGCGCTGCCCAAAGCTGCCCAGCATTGCTGCCTCTGGCAGGAGAGCAGGAGGGCAGGACACGTGCCCAGCCTGCAGCCGGCCGTGGCACAGCCACCTCCTCAGCAGCTGCCCAGAGCGGGATGCTGCTGCGCTCGCTGCCGTCTCCCAAAAGCCCTTATCCCAGCCGTGCCAAGAGGACGGGCACCCACCTCACGCCTCCCGCCGCCAGAAGAAAAGCTGCTCCCAAACGCTGTCTTCAGCCTTCTCCAAGGGCACGTCCCACCCACGCCGCAGCTGCTCCCGAGCACTTCGCCATCCGGACCCGACAGCACCTAGAACGCTTCCTTTGGAAAAACAAACCATAAATCAATGAAAAGAGATTACAGACAAAAAGGGGAAACAAGGAAAAAGGTAAAAAATCTTCTCTCTGCTGGGGCCTTGAGGAAGGCCCAAGCCCGCCATGCGAGGGAAAAACCCACCCACGGGCCAGGGCAGCCCACGCTTTCTGCCTTCCCCCTGCACTGCCCCCAAAAGTCATGCTGAGCCCAAAGCCAACAAGGGCAGTGGAGTAGCCCAAGCCCTTCCTTGCCTGCAGAGCAAAGCAGCCCATGCACAGCTTCTGCTGTCCAACCTCTGCTCCCACCATGGGGCTTGCTTTGTGTCGGGCCGGCTGCCCCAGCCCCAACGTGGGGCACGGTGGGTGCTGGGGGCTGTTGGCAGGGCCAGGAGCAGACTCCCAGTTCAAAACCAGCCCAGCCTATCCCCCCAGCCCTGCCAAAAAGCAGCTTGGCAGCCGACTGAAGAATTGGTTGCATCCGCTCCAGCAAAGGGGGGAACCTTTGCTTCCCGGCCAGGCTGTGCAATGCACAAATCTGGGAGCATCCCCCTGCGTGTGGACTCATCTGCAAATTCGCCGTGGAGCCTGGCTTTGGAGAAGGTGCCACAATTGAAGTCCATCATCTTCAGCTTGCCAGGTGGAGGAAGAGCTTGTCATCCTTGATGTCACCCTCCATGTCTCCAGCAGCAGCAGCCGCACCTGGCACAGCTTCTCCAGGGGCTTCTTCTTCCCTGGGGCTGGAGCAGGCTGTCAGTGCTCTGCCCAGGGCCCCGGCTGTCGCTGAAGCAGGACAAGCAAAAGCAGCTGGCATGGGGGCCACCAGTGCTGGGAAGAGCAGCTCAGCTCCAGCAGCAGGGCTGCGCGTGCCCAGCTGAGGAGCCCTGCGCAGCGATTCAGGCAGGACAAAAACTCTGCCTTTCTTTGCTGCCTCTTGCCAAGGCACGTGTGCAGCTGGAACTTACCGGCTCCCTGGCTCAAAGCGTGCGTGTGGCTCTCTCCATTCTCCTACGGCACGCGAATATCCTGCATCCAAGGATCACAGGACAGGTCTTCTAATGAGGGCCTTTCCGAGGAGAGCACGGATAAACACCGTCGGATGAGATCCTGGCACTCTGCGCAGAGAAAGCAGAAAGCACCAGTCAGTTGCAGAAGGCTCCTGTCCGCTTTGCCCCACTCTTGCCATGGCCAGGCCGTGCTGCCTGTGCTCAGGGCTGTGCCTAAACTTTGCCATCAATTCTTTCTTTTGGAGGGGAGCAGGACATTGCCACCTCCTCAGCAGCTGCCAGGGTGGCATGCTCCTGAGCCCGCTGCTGTCTCCCAGCACTGCTATTCCCCCCGTGCTGCAGAGACGAGGATCCACCTGGAGAGAGCCGTCGTGGGAGCGAGAGCCGGCCCCAGGTGCTGTTCCAGCCCCTCCTGAAAGGGTGCTCCCCGCAGACCATCTGGTGCAGCACGATGCCCAGGGACCAGACGGTCGCTGCCTCGCCGTGGTACCAGCCGAGGTGCGTCCATTCCGGGGGGCTGTAGGACGGTGTTCCTATGGAATAGAGATGGAGTTCTTCAGGGGGACGCTGCCTGCTCCCAGAGCCTCACCCCAGCATCCCTGGGCCTGCGGGGGCCGCACCCGCTGCCCTCTCGCCAGCACCGGGGACTTGTGTCCAAACTGGGGGTTGGAAAAGAAGCCGCTGGTGTCGCAAGAGGGCAGCGGAAGCCCTGGCAAGGCCCGAGCATTCCATGCAAAGGAAAAACGCACTTGGTGCTGGGGAAAAACCACGCTTTCATCCTCCCTGCCTGCACTGCCCCAGAAACCATTCTTAAGCCAAGGCAAGCGCGGGCAGCAGAGCGGTCCGAGCCCTGTCTCGCCTGCACACCAAACGGGCTGGAGCACAGGTTCTGGCCCCCCCTCTCTGCTACCCCCACCCACGGGTGTTTCTGTGGCGCTGGCTGCCCCAGCCCCAGCGCCAGTCCTGGGCAGAGTGGCTGGCAAAGGCTGCCAGCAGGGCTGGAAGATGGGCCCTCAGCCAGCGCCGCTCAAAAGCAGCTCAGCTGAAGACTCCGGCTGCCATGACTGGCAGCAAAAGGGACGATCCCCCGGGCCACAGCCGGCTTGGGCTGTGAGCTCTTGGGCTCTGAGATGCCGCTACCAGGAGCCTCCCCCTGCGTGGGCTCACCTGCAAAGCTGGTGTAGGCTGCGGCTTGCAGGTAGGTGCCACAGCCAAAGTCGATGAGTTTGGCCTGCCCGGTGGCCAGGTCAACCAGGATGTTCTCTGGTTTGATGTCCCGGTGCAGGACCCCGCAGCTGGCGCAGTGCCGCACGGCCTCCAGCACCTGGCGGAACAGGTGCCGCGCCACCTCCTCGCACAGGAAGCCCCGTGCCCAAATGAAGTGCAGGAGGTCCTGAGACCGCTCCGGGCGCTCCAGCACCATCACCACGTTGCTGGGGAGCTCCAGCCACTCGTGGAGCTGGACGATGCCGGGGAAGCCAGCGGACACCTTGTCCAGCAGCACGATCTCCAGTGGTGCTCGGGTGCCGTCGGGCTGTGGGAGGAGCACGATGCCGTCAGCGGGGCCGATGCCGTGCCGGGGCTCGGCAAGCCCTCAGCCAGCCGGGGACGCTCTGCGCGCTCCGCTGGCCCCACGGCCGCTCTCCCTCGAGGCGTTCTGGCGGCTTCCACCCTGCCGGGCCTCGGCTCATCCCCGCCCGTCGCGCCCCGGCTTCTCCCGCTGCCCCTCGCTCACTCACCAGCTGGCCCCAATGGTGGATGCGGTTCCGTGGCACCCGTTTGATGGCCACCTGCAAGGCAAGGGGAGCAGCGGGCTGAGCTCGCCGCCCGCCGTGCCGAGCCCCGTGCTCCTTCTCCTCCTCCTTTGCCCCCCGCCTCCTGCGCCCGCCGCCGGCCCCGCCACTCACCGGGGCGCCGTCCGAGAGCCGCGTCGCCGCGAAGACGCTGCCGAAGCCGCCGCGCCCCAGCAGCGAACCCAGCCGGTACCGCTCCTTCAGGCCCTGCTGCGCCTTCCCTGCCGGCGAGACGCGGCCGTCAGCGCTCGGCCCGGGGCCAGGAACGGCCGCCGAGCGCCGCTCAACCGCCCCGGGCCGGCCATGTCCACATGTTGGCTCTTTTGAAGCGGACACCGGCGGCTCGGGGCCGGCGGCCGCGCTCAAGAGCGGCGGACTTCGGAGCGGGGAAGACGCTGCGGAGGCGGCGGGAGCGGCCGCGCCGCCTGTGTCCCCGGCGGGCCCCGGCAGGAGCCGAGGCCGGGGTCGGGGTGGGGGTAGGGGTCGGGGTCGGGGTCGGGCCAGCCGGAGCCAGGGACTGGCGATGGTGCCCAGGAGCCAGGCACTGATGCCCGCCCAGCAGCGCCACAGCCAGGACGGCGAGAGCCGGGCGGAGGCGGGACCGCGGCGGGACGCCCGGGGGCGGGGAGGGGGCAGCCCCGCCCGGGGCCGGGGGCGGGCCGGGGGCATGGCCCGGCCGGGCGTGGGGAGAGGGAGGCCGCGGGAGGGGGGGTTGGGGAACGAAAGGGAGAGCGGGAGAGGGTGCGAGACACTGGGAGAGGGAGAGGAGGAGCAGGAGAAGGGACGCAGAGGGTTCGTGGACTCGCTGCTCTTGTGCTGCTCTTGTGCTGCTGCCGCTGCTGCCGCTGCTGCCGCTGCTGCCGCTGCCGCTGAAGCGCTGGGAGCGTTTGTCCGCGTGTCCGTGTGTCCGGTGCCCGTTTGTCCGTTCCCCCCCGCGCGCCCCACGGCCGAGCCCCGCGCGCCCCGGGGCAGCACGGGCCGCTCCGCTCCGGGGCCGAGGCGGAGTCCCGGAGCATCTCTTCCTCCCGCAGCCACAGCAAACCCGCTCGGCCATTGGGAGCATTTTTGCACACGTTTCCCTTTGAAGGGCTCCTCTCTACCCCCATTTCCAAGGAGTCTCCCTGGGGTTTTGGCACCTGCAGCGACAGGGCAGCGATTGGGCTCCAAACTTCAAGAAACACATGGAGGGGCTGGAGCATGTCCAGAGATGGGAATGGAGCTGGGGAAGGGTCTGGAGGACTTCTGAGGGGCAGCTGAGGGATCTGAGGGGGCTGAGCCTGGAGGAAAGGAGGCTCAGGGGGGACCTGGCTCTCTCCAAGTCCCTTACAGGAGAGGGCAGCCAGGAGGGCTGGGGCTCTGCTCCCAAGGGAAAGGACGAGAGGAAATGGCCTCGGGGGAACCTTTGGGGTGGATGGTGGGGAAATTCTCATCCTCCATGTCTCGACAGAGGGGGAGGGGGGGAGGGGTGGGGCACGACCTGGGGACACGGGGGTGGTGACGGTGGGCTGGGGACACGGGAAAGGGCACGGGAAAGGGCACGGGAAGCCAAAGCCCCGCTGAGCGCTGGCGCTGGGCTGGCGCGGGGTGAGCCGGCAGCAGGGCCCCACAGCCCTGAGGGACTCGCCCTGACGCCCGGGGAGTATTGATCCTGGTCTCTAAAAAATGACACTCAATAAAATACCATTAAAAGATGCCTCCTTCTCCTTCTCCTCCTCCCCCATCCCTTCTCCTGCTCCCCCCGGGCCCAGTGCCCACCCTTGGCCCCCCGTTTTCCCAGCGCGGTCGCATCCGGCGGGAGGAGCCGGGATGGAGTCGGGGCAGGTCGGGCTGGGGCAGGGCTGGGCTGTGGGCCCGGCCTGGGAGCCCCCCACGCGCCCCCTCCTCAAATTCCCCTGGCGGGGGGCGCTGGGGGCGAGGGGGGGCGCAGGTGGGGTCCGGGTGGGGAGCGCCGGGCGCTGCGGGTCTGCCTGGCAACTGGTGAGTCACCAGCGCCGCGCGCTCTGATTGCCTGAAGGTTGTTCAGCGCCTTCTCTGATTATCTGATACTCGCGGGCAATTTTGGTTGGTCGGTGGGGGCTGTGGGGCGGCTTAGGGGGGGGGCCTCTGCGCCTTTGGGGTTCGCTGGGTGCCGATTTGGGGTTGAGGCGCCTCCCAAGGACCCCCCCGGGGGGGCGACACAAGGGTGACACACGGGGGTCCCCATTCCCGATCCATCCTGGGGCCGGTTCCGCCCCCTCCACTCTCGGTCCCCGCGCGGGATCCCCCAAAGTCCCTTCCCACTGTTCCCCAATCAACGGGACCGGGGCGAACTGGGAAGCCTTCCTGGGAACACTGGGAGCAGCCGGGCAGGGGCAGAGTGACAGCGGGGCTGGGGGGGACACACGACCCCCCAAAATCAGTTCAGTGCCGCAGCGTGTTGTGCACAATGTATATGCTGACAAGAGAAGGGGGTGCTTTTGGAACGTGTTCCTTCCTGACACGTCTGTCTGTGGGAGCTTTAGGTGCTTGGACTCAGGGATAGCGAAGGTGTGTGAAAGTGACTGGGCTGCGAGAATCATGTTGCACAGGGAAGAGGGAAGGTCAGCAAATGTCTCCTGTCCTGGCACATGTCTCAGTCTGAACTGCAGCTGGAGATGCTTCACTTCCGCCAAGGACTCTGCCACCTGGAGAGAAGGATGCGCTCGATGGAGTTGAGAAAGAAAGTGCGTATCACTAGCTTGTTTCCTCTAGTTCCTAGACAGCAAAGGGGCTATGAAAGCCAGCAGTGGCTTTTTGTTCTAGGACTTTTTCTTGACAAGCAGCTGCTGGATGTTTGGAAGGGGGTTTGGCATATGCAAAAATGAGAGGGTAAGATGGTACACTGAGCTTGAGAGAAGAAGCATATCTTCAGGGATTTGGATGCATTTCAGAGGGTGTGAGTTCCATGCTGAGCAGCTGATGGCACAGAAAAGGTTCTAAAGAAAGAGGCCGTGCTGGAATTGCCTTTTCTTTTGCAGCCTAGAAACTGCACAGCCAACAGCAAAAACGATTCCTCCTCCCTCCCTGCACCATGCAGGATCACATTCCTTTATGTCTCCAAGAGGCAGGATGCACAGCCGAGCTCTTCCACCGACTGCTCGCACACCACTGGGGCCGCGCCAGCGGAGCGCTTGGCTTTTTCCTGGGCACTGTCAGCGCTCATCGAAACAAGCACACGATAGCGCTGCCCACTTGCAGAAGAAGGAATCACTGCGAGCCCAGCTCGAAAGCAGCCCAAGGGCAGAGGCAACTTGGAAACTTCCCTGCTCTCAAATCAACGGTGTCAGGACAAAAAGATTTCCCTCATCTTCCCCTTGCAAGTGCAGACTCCTCTTTGCACCCACACTCCAAGAGCAAGATGAACTCCTTTGCCCTAACTTGCACTTTCCTTCTCAGCTCTAGGCACCATCCTAAGCCTTCCCTCTCGCAGAGTCAGGATCCAAAGACAACGGCACCAGGGACTGCTCACACACGAAAGGCACCAGGACAAAAGGCTCCCGAGCTTGGCCTTTGCATTCCCGCTGACAGCTCAACAGCTCTAAGCCAGAGAAGTGCCTGGTGGGAACAGCCTTTAGAATCACTCTCAGCACCTCATGACAAGGAGCTGCAGCGTGTGGCGATGAATCTCCAGCAGCCTCCTGCCCCAGGGTGTCCCCCGGGAGCAGCCATGCTCCAGGCCGTCACTGCCACCTGCACACCCAAAGGAGCCGGTGTTCCACACCACGGCTGTGCCTGGGACAGAGACACGAGTGGCCACAGAAGTGGCCATGGCACTGTCCGCACGCTGTCCCTGCTGCTTCTCCCCCAGCCGCTGGCGGGGCACCAAGTCCCAGCCACCCACTCCTAAAGCCACTGGGACACTGCGGGGGCTCGTGGAAGCCGGCGGCCATTGTGACACAGCGGGGCTGCACAGAACCCACGCTGCTTTGTGACCTGTGGCTCCCAGGAAGAGCCTTTGTGATGCTGGGGACCTACACGGAACCCTGGCTCCACTGTGACACCAGCACAGAAGCTCGGGGAGCCCTGCAGACCGTGGGGATGCTAGGGAAGCTGACGGAAGCCTGGGCACCACAGTGACGCTATGGAACCTGGTGGAACCGAGGGGCCACGGTGACACTCTGGGGCCTTTTGGAAGCAATGAGACCCTGGTGGGAAGCCACGGGATGATTAATCCTGACAGGAACCTGCTCCAGGTGGGCTCCTCTCTCCCAGCTTCCACAAGCGCTGCTAGGATCCCACTGCGGCACTGGCTTGTCCCGGGCTCACGGCTTCCTTTGGGAATGGCTCTGCTCCCGGATGGCATGCTGCAGAGAATGCAGGTAGATTTTGTGCTCCCTCCTGGCATGCAGGTGGACAAGAAAGCCTGATCCAGCCCCCCCTCAGCCCATGTCCGGCTGTGTCACTGGGGCGGGGGAACTTTGGGAGCAGCCCCAGCCCTGCTGCACAAATCCACAGGGAGCTGGGATTTTTCCAAGTCTCGTGTCTCCGTTGTGCCGTACTCCCAAAGAAGCAGCACCCCCTCCCGATGAACACGGCGAGTTACGCGGATGCTTGTCAGCTCCACTGCCTGCCTAGAAATCTGGGAACTGCTTCTACATGCTGCTCCCTTCAGCTCTTGGGCACCGACTGACACAGAGCTGGGAAACAAATCCCCTGGCTGCTGGCTGACAAGGTGACTTCCGCCAGAGTCAGAGCTCCGTGGGAAATCTCTATCCACGCCTGTCCTTTGAATAGATCCGCACACGGGGTGCGCAGGGACGTGTCCTGTATGGAAAGGAAGGAGTGTGCCAGCACCGTGACTGACACTTTCCCTCTCCGTGTGCGTTGCAGAGCCACGGGTACACAGACGTGATGGAAACCCTCGCACAGCCAGAGCCTTCTGTCCCTGCAGAACGGAGCGCGGCGGGTGGGGGCGGTTGGTGGGCAGCGAGTCCCGGACAGCGGGCGAGATCCGGCTCCACAGCTGCCAGGCCCCGCTAAGGCTTAATGCCGCCTCCTCGGCAACAGGAAAGGCCTTCAGCCTCGTCCCTGCCCAGAGGAGCAGCGCTGGCCTGGCTGCACAGCTCCTTTTCCCCACAGGTCACAGGAGATGAGATCACAATGCTTGCAACCACCGACTGCGAGCCACAGCTCTGGGTGCTCACCATGAACCTCAGCTCTGCGAGCGCTGCCTGCCCCAGGCTCCAGGGGATGCGGTGGGAGCCCGGCTGGGCTCTGCCCTGGGACCATCCTCCAGGGACAGCTGCACACAGGGAGCATTTGGTTGCCACAAAGAGCCAGGCCATGGCTGCAGGGAGCTGCTCCAGGTGCGGCCTGCACTGCTGTGTGCTGCGCTCTGGGGCTGCTGCTCCCCGCAGAGGGGACTGCCCTGGGGTGCCAGAGGAGACAAAGAAGCTCCATCTTAAGCCTAACTGGGCTGGGTGGCTGGGCTGGGAAGAGTGGCGAGAGTCAAGGGCATTCACAGAGCTCATCCTGCTCTGTGAAGAACGAGGAAAAGGGAGTGGGAAGCCAGCAGTGAGCAGAGCTGAGGCCTGGAGAGCAGCTCTGAATGACACCCAAATCTCACCAGACCTCTGAGACATTGCTGTTCTTCAGCCAGTGACTACATGAGTCCCTAAACCTGGGGCTCGCTCTTCCTCGTGGCCAGGGGCATCAAGGAAGGCTACAGTGCAATGGGGACTGCAGTGAGCTGGGAACTCACTGGGGGAAAGAGGGAGCACTTGTGGAGCAAAAGGCAGGTGGGGGAGAGAACTGTTCAGAGAAGGGCTGAGCTTCAGCTTGAGCAAGCTGAAAAACGTCATTGGGGGTCATCCCAGACTGATTTCATTTCAGAAGTTACTGAACAAGTTTGTTATTGGGGGGTGTCATATTTTCCCCTGGAGGTGCACGCTCTGCAAACGTGAGCTGCACTGCCGAGCTGCTCGGGCACGTCTCTGCTGCAGGTCACGGCGTTTCTTCTTTGGCTTCTCGTGGCCCCGGGGCTGAGCCGCAGCAGAGCCCTGGCGGAGCCCAGAGCAGCCTCAGCATCCACAGAGCCCGGCTGCAAGGAGGCAAAGCAGAAAGCGCCCGTCAGCTGAAGGCTCCCGTTCCCCTTGTCCCAGCCGCCCGCGGTGCCCAGGCCGTGCTGGCCGTGCTCAGAGCGCTGCCCAAAGCTGCCCAGCATTGCTGCCTCTGGCAGGAGAGCAGGAGGGCAGGACACGTGCCCAGCCTGCAGCCGGCCGTGGCACAGCCACCTCCTCAGCAGCTGCCCAGAGCGGGATGCTGCTGCGCTCGCTGCCGTCTCCCAAAAGCCCTTATCCCAGCCGTGCCAAGAGGACGGGCACCCACCTCACGCCTCCCGCCGCCAGAAGAAAAGCTGCTCCCAAACGCTGTCTTCAGCCTTCTCCAAGGGCACGTCCCACCCACGCCGCAGCTGCTCCCGAGCACTTCGCCATCCGGACCCGACAGCACCTAGAACGCTTCCTTTGGAAAAACAAACCATAAATCAATGAAAAGAGATTACAGACAAAAAGGGGAAACAAGGAAAAAGGTAAAAAATCTTCTCTCTGCTGGGGCCTTGAGGAAGGCCCAAGCCCGCCATGCGAGGGAAAAACCCACCCACGGGCCAGGGCAGCCCACGCTTTCTGCCTTCCCCCTGCACTGCCCCCAAAAGTCATGCTGAGC
Source organism: Corvus hawaiiensis (assembly GCF_020740725.1). NCBI lineage: Eukaryota > Metazoa > Chordata > Aves > Passeriformes > Corvidae > Corvus > Corvus hawaiiensis. The sequence goes on from NW_025963380.1 coordinate 452,255, forward strand.
CCAAAGCCAACAAGGGCAGTGGAGTAGCCCAAGCCCTTCCTTGCCTGCAGAGCAAAGCAGCCCATGCACAGCTTCTGCTGTCCAACCTCTGCTCCCACCATGGGGCTTGCTTTGTGTCGGGCCGGCTGCCCCAGCCCCAACGTGGGGCACGGTGGGTGCTGGGGGCTGTTGGCAGGGCCAGGAGCAGACTCCCAGTTCAAAACCAGCCCAGCCTATCCCCCCAGCCCTGCCAAAAAGCAGCTTGGCAGCCGACTGAAGAATTGGTTGCATCCGCCCCAGCAAAGGGGGGAACCTTTGCTTCCCGGCCAGGCTGTGCAATGCACAAATCTGGGAGCATCCCCCTGCGTGTGGACTCATCTGCAAATTCGCCGTGGAGCCTGGCTTTGGAGAAGGTGCCACAATTGAAGTCCATCATCTTCAGCTTGCCAGGTGGAGGAAGAGCTTGTCATCCTTGATGTCACCCTCCATGTCTCCAGCAGCAGCAGCCGCACCTGGCACAGCTTCTCCAGGGGCTTCTTCTTCCCTGGGGCTGGAGCAGGCTGTCAGTGCTCTGCCCAGGGCCCCGGCTGTCGCTGAAGCAGGACAAGCAAAAGCAGCTGGCATGGGGGCCACCAGTGCTGGGAAGAGCAGCTCAGCTCCAGCAGCAGGGCTGCGCGTGCCCAGCTGAGGAGCCCTGCGCAGCGATTCAGGCAGGACAAAAACTCTGCCTTTCTTTGCTGCCTCTTGCCAAGGCACGTGTGCAGCTGGAACTTACCGGCTCCCTGGCTCAAAGCGTGCGTGTGGCTCTCTCCATTCTCCTACGGCACGCGAATATCCTGCATCCAAGGATCACAGGACAGGTCTTCTAATGAGGGCCTTTCCGAGGAGAGCACGGATAAACACCGTCGGATGAGATCCTGGCACTCTGCGCAGAGAAAGCAGAAAGCACCAGTCAGTTGCAGAAGGCTCCTGTCCGCTTTGCCCCACTCTTGCCATGGCCAGGCCGTGCTGCCTGTGCTCAGGGCTGTGCCTAAACTTTGCCATCAATTCTTTCTTTTGGAGGGGAGCAGGACATTGCCACCTCCTCAGCAGCTGCCAGGGTGGCATGCTCCTGAGCCCGCTGCTGTCTCCCAGCACTGCTATTCCCCCCGTGCTGCAGAGACGAGGATCCACCTGGAGAGAGCCGTCGTGGGAGCGAGAGCCGGCCCCAGGTGCTGTTCCAGCCCCTCCTGAAAGGGTGCTCCCCGCAGACCATCTGGTGCAGCACGATGCCCAGGGACCAGACGGTCGCTGCCTCGCCGTGGTACCAGCCGAGGTGCGTCCATTCCGGGGGGCTGTAGGACGGTGTTCCTATGGAATAGAGATGGAGTTCTTCAGGGGGACGCTGCCTGCTCCCAGAGCCTCACCCCAGCATCCCTGGGCCTGCGGGGGCCGCACCCGCTGCCCTCTCGCCAGCACCGGGGACTTGTGTCCAAACTGGGGGTTGGAAAAGAAGCCGCTGGTGTCGCAAGAGGGCAGCGGAAGCCCTGGCAAGGCCCGAGCATTCCATGCAAAGGAAAAACGCACTTGGTGCTGGGGAAAAACCACGCTTTCATCCTCCCTGCCTGCACTGCCCCAGAAACCATTCTTAAGCCAAGGCAAGCGCGGGCAGCAGAGCGGTCCGAGCCCTGTCTCGCCTGCACACCAAACGGGCTGGAGCACAGGTTCTGGCCCCCCCTCTCTGCTACCCCCACCCACGGGTGTTTCTGTGGCGCTGGCTGCCCCAGCCCCAGCGCCAGTCCTGGGCAGAGTGGCTGGCAAAGGCTGCCAGCAGGGCTGGAAGATGGGCCCTCAGCCAGCGCCGCTCAAAAGCAGCTCAGCTGAAGACTCCGGCTGCCATGACTGGCAGCAAAAGGGACGATCCCCCGGGCCACAGCCGGCTTGGGCTGTGAGCTCTTGGGCTCTGAGATGCCGCTACCAGGAGCCTCCCCCTGCGTGGGCTCACCTGCAAAGCTGGTGTAGGCTGCGGCTTGCAGGTAGGTGCCACAGCCAAAGTCGATGAGTTTGGCCTGCCCGGTGGCCAGGTCAACCAGGATGTTCTCTGGTTTGATGTCCCGGTGCAGGACCCCGCAGCTGGCGCAGTGCCGCACGGCCTCCAGCACCTGGCGGAACAGGTGCCGCGCCACCTCCTCGCACAGGAAGCCCCGTGCCCAAATGAAGTGCAGGAGGTCCTGAGACCGCTCCGGGCGCTCCAGCACCATCACCACGTTGCTGGGGAGCTCCAGCCACTCGTGGAGCTGGACGATGCCGGGGAAGCCAGCGGACACCTTGTCCAGCAGCACGATCTCCAGTGGTGCTCGGGTGCCGTCGGGCTGTGGGAGGAGCACGATGCCGTCAGCGGGGCCGATGCCGTGCCGGGGCTCGGCAAGCCCTCAGCCAGCCGGGGACGCTCTGCGCGCTCCGCTGGCCCCACGGCCGCTCTCCCTCGAGGCGTTCTGGCGGCTTCCACCCTGCCGGGCCTCGGCTCATCCCCGCCCGTCGCGCCCCGGCTTCTCCCGCTGCCCCTCGCTCACTCACCAGCTGGCCCCAATGGTGGATGCGGTTCCGTGGCACCCGTTTGATGGCCACCTGCAAGGCAAGGGGAGCAGCGGGCTGAGCTCGCCGCCCGCCGTGCCGAGCCCCGTGCTCCTTCTCCTCCTCCTTTGCCCCCCGCCTCCTGCGCCCGCCGCCGGCCCCGCCACTCACCGGGGCGCCGTCCGAGAGCCGCGTCGCCGCGAAGACGCTGCCGAAGCCGCCGCGCCCCAGCAGCGAACCCAGCCGGTACCGCTCCTTCAGGCCCTGCTGCGCCTTCCCTGCCGGCGAGACGCGGCCGTCAGCGCTCGGCCCGGGGCCAGGAACGGCCGCCGAGCGCCGCTCAACCGCCCCGGGCCGGCCATGTCCACATGTTGGCTCTTTTGAAGCGGACACCGGCGGCTCGGGGCCGGCGGCCGCGCTCAAGAGCGGCGGACTTCGGAGCGGGGAAGACGCTGCGGAGGCGGCGGGAGCGGCCGCGCCGCCTGTGTCCCCGGCGGGCCCCGGCAGGAGCCGAGGCCGGGGTCGGGGTGGGGGTAGGGGTCGGGGTCGGGGTCGGGCCAGCCGGAGCCAGGGACTGGCGATGGTGCCCAGGAGCCAGGCACTGATGCCCGCCCAGCAGCGCCACAGCCAGGACGGCGAGAGCCGGGCGGAGGCGGGACCGCGGCGGGACGCCCGGGGGCGGGGAGGGGGCAGCCCCGCCCGGGGCCGGGGGCGGGCCGGGGGCATGGCCCGGCCGGGCGTGGGGAGAGGGAGGCCGCGGGAGGGGGGGTTGGGGAACGAAAGGGAGAGCGGGAGAGGGTGCGAGACACTGGGAGAGGGAGAGGAGGAGCAGGAGAAGGGACGCAGAGGGTTCGTGGACTCGCTGCTCTTGTGCTGCTCTTGTGCTGCTGCCGCTGCTGCCGCTGCTGCCGCTGCTGCCGCTGCCGCTGAAGCGCTGGGAGCGTTTGTCCGCGTGTCCGTGTGTCCGGTGCCCGTTTGTCCGTTCCCCCCCGCGCGCCCCACGGCCGAGCCCCGCGCGCCCCGGGGCAGCACGGGCCGCTCCGCTCCGGGGCCGAGGCGGAGTCCCGGAGCATCTCTTCCTCCCGCAGCCACAGCAAACCCGCTCGGCCATTGGGAGCATTTTTGCACACGTTTCCCTTTGAAGGGCTCCTCTCTACCCCCATTTCCAAGGAGTCTCCCTGGGGTTTTGGCACCTGCAGCGACAGGGCAGCGATTGGGCTCCAAACTTCAAGAAACACATGGAGGGGCTGGAGCATGTCCAGAGATGGGAATGGAGCTGGGGAAGGGTCTGGAGGACTTCTGAGGGGCAGCTGAGGGATCTGAGGGGGCTGAGCCTGGAGGAAAGGAGGCTCAGGGGGGACCTGGCTCTCTCCAAGTCCCTTACAGGAGAGGGCAGCCAGGAGGGCTGGGGCTCTGCTCCCAAGGGAAAGGACGAGAGGAAATGGCCTCGGGGGAACCTTTGGGGTGGATGGTGGGGAAATTCTCATCCTCCATGTCTCGACAGAGGGGGAGGGGGGGAGGGGTGGGGCACGACCTGGGGACACGGGGGTGGTGACGGTGGGCTGGGGACACGGGAAAGGGCACGGGAAAGGGCACGGGAAGCCAAAGCCCCGCTGAGCGCTGGCGCTGGGCTGGCGCGGGGTGAGCCGGCAGCAGGGCCCCACAGCCCTGAGGGACTCGCCCTGACGCCCGGGGAGTATTGATCCTGGTCTCTAAAAAATGACACTCAATAAAATACCATTAAAAGATGCCTCCTTCTCCTTCTCCTCCTCCCCCATCCCTTCTCCTGCTCCCCCCGGGCCCAGTGCCCACCCTTGGCCCCCCGTTTTCCCAGCGCGGTCGCATCCGGCGGGAGGAGCCGGGATGGAGTCGGGGCAGGTCGGGCTGGGGCAGGGCTGGGCTGTGGGCCCGGCCTGGGAGCCCCCCACGCGCCCCCTCCTCAAATTCCCCTGGCGGGGGGCGCTGGGGGCGAGGGGGGGCGCAGGTGGGGTCCGGGTGGGGAGCGCCGGGCGCTGCGGGTCTGCCTGGCAACTGGTGAGTCACCAGCGCCGCGCGCTCTGATTGCCTGAAGGTTGTTCAGCGCCTTCTCTGATTATCTGATACTCGCGGGCAATTTTGGTTGGTCGGTGGGGGCTGTGGGGCGGCTTAGGGGGGGGGCCTCTGCGCCTTTGGGGTTCGCTGGGTGCCGATTTGGGGTTGAGGCGCCTCCCAAGGACCCCCCCGGGGGGGCGACACAAGGGTGACACACGGGGGTCCCCATTCCCGATCCATCCTGGGGCCGGTTCCGCCCCCTCCACTCTCGGTCCCCGCGCGGGATCCCCCAAAGTCCCTTCCCACTGTTCCCCAATCAACGGGACCGGGGCGAACTGGGAAGCCTTCCTGGGAACACTGGGAGCAGCCGGGCAGGGGCAGAGTGACAGCGGGGCTGGGGGGGACACACGACCCCCCAAAATCAGTTCAGTGCCGCAGCGTGTTGTGCACAATGTATATGCTGACAAGAGAAGGGGGTGCTTTTGGAACGTGTTCCTTCCTGACACGTCTGTCTGTGGGAGCTTTAGGTGCTTGGACTCAGGGATAGCGAAGGTGTGTGAAAGTGACTGGGCTGCGAGAATCATGTTGCACAGGGAAGAGGGAAGGTCAGCAAATGTCTCCTGTCCTGGCACATGTCTCAGTCTGAACTGCAGCTGGAGATGCTTCACTTCCGCCAAGGACTCTGCCACCTGGAGAGAAGGATGCGCTCGATGGAGTTGAGAAAGAAAGTGCGTATCACTAGCTTGTTTCCTCTAGTTCCTAGACAGCAAAGGGGCTATGAAAGCCAGCAGTGGCTTTTTGTTCTAGGACTTTTTCTTGACAAGCAGCTGCTGGATGTTTGGAAGGGGGTTTGGCATATGCAAAAATGAGAGGGTAAGATGGTACACTGAGCTTGAGAGAAGAAGCATATCTTCAGGGATTTGGATGCATTTCAGAGGATGTGAGTTCCATGCTGAGCAGCTGATGGCACAGAAAAGGTTCTAAAGAAAGAGGCCGTGCTGGAATTGCCTTTTCTTTTGCAGCCTAGAAACTGCACAGCCAACAGCAAAAACGATTCCTCCTCCCTCCCTGCACCATGCAGGATCACATTCCTTTATGTCTCCAAGAGGCAGGATGCACAGCCGAGCTCTTCCACCGACTGCTCGCACACCACTGGGGCCGCGCCAGCGGAGCGCTTGGCTTTTTCCTGGGCACTGTCAGCGCTCATCGAAACAAGCACACGATAGCGCTGCCCACTTGCAGAAGAAGGAATCACTGCGAGCCCAGCTCGAAAGCAGCCCAAGGGCAGAGGCAACTTGGAAACTTCCCTGCTCTCAAATCAACGGTGTCAGGACAAAAAGATTTCCCTCATCTTCCCCTTGCAAGTGCAGACTCCTCTTTGCACCCACACTCCAAGAGCAAGATGAACTCCTTTGCCCTAACTTGCACTTTCCTTCTCAGCTCTAGGCACCATCCTAAGCCTTCCCTCTCGCAGAGTCAGGATCCAAAGACAACGGCACCAGGGACTGCTCACACACGAAAGGCACCAGGACAAAAGGCTCCCGAGCTTGGCCTTTGCATTCCCGCTGACAGCTCAACAGCTCTAAGCCAGAGAAGTGCCTGGTGGGAACAGCCTTTAGAATCACTCTCAGCACCTCATGACAAGGAGCTGCAGCGTGTGGCGATGAATCTCCAGCAGCCTCCTGCCCCAGGGTGTCCCCCGGGAGCAGCCATGCTCCAGGCCGTCACTGCCACCTGCACACCCAAAGGAGCCGGTGTTCCACACCACGGCTGTGCCTGGGACAGAGACACGAGTGGCCACAGAAGTGGCCATGGCACTGTCCGCACGCTGTCCCTGCTGCTTCTCCCCCAGCCGCTGGCGGGGCACCAAGTCCCAGCCACCCACTCCTAAAGCCACTGGGACACTGCGGGGGCTCGTGGAAGCCGGCGGCCATTGTGACACAGCGGGGCTGCACAGAACCCACGCTGCTTTGTGACCTGTGGCTCCCAGGAAGAGCCTTTGTGATGCTGGGGACCTACACGGAACCCTGGCTCCACTGTGACACCAGCACAGAAGCTCGGGGAGCCCTGCAGACCGTGGGGATGCTAGGGAAGCTGACGGAAGCCTGGGCACCACAGTGACGCTATGGAACCTGGTGGAACCGAGGGGCCACGGTGACACTCTGGGGCCTTTTGGAAGCAATGAGACCCTGGTGGGAAGCCACGAGATGATTAATCCTGACAGGAACCTGCTCCAGGTGGGCTCCTCTCTCCCAGCTTCCACAAGCGCTGCTAGGATCCCACTGCGGCACTGGCTTGTCCCGGGCTCACGGCTTCCTTTGGGAATGGCTCTGCTCCCGGATGGCATGCTGCAGAGAATGCAGGTAGATTTTGTGCTCCCTCCTGGCATGCAGGTGGACAAGAAAGCCTGATCCAGCCCCCCCTCAGCCCATGTCCGGCTGTGTCACTGGGGCGGGGGAACTTTGGGAGCAGCCCCAGCCCTGCTGCACAAATCCACAGGGAGCTGGGATTTTTCCAAGTCTCGTGTCTCCGTTGTGCCGTACTCCCAAAGAAGCAGCACCCCCTCCCGATGAACACGGCGAGTTACGCGGATGCTTGTCAGCTCCACTGCCTGCCTAGAAATCTGGGAACTGCTTCTACATGCTGCTCCCTTCAGCTCTTGGGCACCGACTGACACAGAGCTGGGAAACAAATCCCCTGGCTGCTGGCTGACAAGGTGACTTCCGCCAGAGTCAGAGCTCCGTGGGAAATCTCTATCCACGCCTGTCCTTTGAATAGATCCGCACACGGGGTGCGCAGGGACGTGTCCTGTATGGAAAGGAAGGAGTGTGCCAGCACCGTGACTGACACTTTCCCTCTCCGTGTGCGTTGCAGAGCCACGGGTACACAGACGTGATGGAAACCCTCGCACAGCCAGAGCCTTCTGTCCCTGCAGAACGGAGCGCGGCGGGTGGGGGCGGTTGGTGGGCAGCGAGTCCCGGACAGCGGGCGAGATCCGGCTCCACAGCTGCCAGGCCCCGCTAAGGCTTAATGCCGCCTCCTCGGCAACAGGAAAGGCCTTCAGCCTCGTCCCTGCCCAGAGGAGCAGCGCTGGCCTGGCTGCACAGCTCCTTTTCCCCACAGGTCACAGGAGATGAGATCACAATGCTTGCAAACACCGACTGCGAGCCACAGCTCTGGGTGCTCACCATGAACCTCAGCTCTGCGAGCGCTGCCTGCCCCAGGCTCCAGGGGATGCGGTGGGAGCCCGGCTGGGCTCTGCCCTGGGACCATCCTCCAGGGACAGCTGCACACAGGGAGCATTTGGTTGCCACAAAGAGCCAGGCCATGGCTGCAGGGAGCTGCTCCAGGTGCGGCCTGCACTGCTGTGTGCTGCGCTCTGGGGCTGCTGCTCCCCGCAGAGGGGACTGCCCTGGGGTGCCAGAGGAGACAAAGAAGCTCCATCTTAAGCCTAACTGGGCTGGGTGGCTGGGCTGGGAAGAGTGGCGAGAGTCAAGGGCATTCACAGAGCTCATCCTGCTCTGTGAAGAACGAGGAAAAGGGAGTGGGAAGCCAGCAGTGAGCAGAGCTGAGGCCTGGAGAGCAGCTCTGAATGACACCCAAATCTCACCAGACCTCTGAGACATTGCTGTTCTTCAGCCAGTGACTACATGAGTCCCTAAACCTGGGGCTCGCTCTTCCTCGTGGCCAGGGGCATCAAGGAAGGCTACAGTGCAATGGGGACTGCAGTGAGCTGGGAACTCACTGGGGGAAAGAGGGAGCACTTGTGGAGCAAAAGGCAGGTGGGGGAGAGAACTGTTCAGAGAAGGGCTGAGCTTCAGCTTGAGCAAGCTGAAAAACGTCATTGGGGGTCATCCCAGACTGATTTCATTTCAGAAGTTACTGAACAAGTTTGTTATTGGGGGGTGTCATATTTTCCCCTGGAGGTGCACGCTCTGCAAACGTGAGCTGCACTGCCGAGCTGCTCGGGCACGTCTCTGCTGCAGGTCACGGCGTTTCTTCTTTGGCTTCTCGTGGCCCCGGGGCTGAGCCGCAGCAGAGCCCTGGCGGAGCCCAGAGCAGCCTCAGCATCCACAGAGCCCGGCTGCAAGGAGGCAAAGCAGAAAGCGCCCGTCAGCTGAAGGCTCCCGTTCCCCTTGTCCCAGCCGCCCGCGGTGCCCAGGCCGTGCTGGCCGTGCTCAGAGCGCTGCCCAAAGCTGCCCAGCATTGCTGCCTCTGGCAGGAGAGCAGGAGGGCAGGACACGTGCCCAGCCTGCAGCCGGCCGTGGCACAGCCACCTCCTCAGCAGCTGCCCAGAGCGGGATGCTGCTGCGCTCGCTGCCGTCTCCCAAAAGCCCTTATCCCAGCCGTGCCAAGAGGACGGGCACCCACCTCACGCCTCCCGCCGCCAGAAGAAAAGCTGCTCCCAAACGCTGTCTTCAGCCTTCTCCAAGGGCACGTCCCACCCACGCCGCAGCTGCTCCCGAGCACTTCGCCATCCGGACCCGACAGCACCTAGAACGCTTCCTTTGGAAAAACAAACCATAAATCAATGAAAAGAGATTACAGACAAAAAGGGGAAACAAGGAAAAAGGTAAAAAATCTTCTCTCTGCTGGGGCCTTGAGGAAGGCCCAAGCCCGCCATGCGAGGGAAAAACCCACCCACGGGCCAGGGCAGCCCACGCTTTCTGCCTTCCCCCTGCACTGCCCCCAAAAGTCATGCTGAGCCCAAAGCCAACAAGGGCAGTGGAGTAGCCCAAGCCCTTCCTTGCCTGCAGAGCAAAGCAGCCCATGCACAGCTTCTGGTGTCCAACCTCTGCTCCCACCATGGGGCTTGCTTTGTGTCGGGCCGGCTGCCCCAGCCCCAACGTGGGGCACGGTGGGTGCTGGGGGCTGTTGGCAGGGCCAGGAGCAGACTCCCAGTTCAAAACCAGCCCAGCCTATCCCCCCAGCCCTGCCAAAAAGCAGCTTGGCAGCCGACTGAAGAATTGGTTGCATCCGCCCCAGCAAAGGGGGGAACCTTTGCTTCCCGGCCAGGCTGTGCAATGCACAAATCTGGGAGCATCCCCCTGCGTGTGGACTCATCTGCAAATTCGCCGTGGAGCCTGGCTTTGGAGAAGGTGCCACAATTGAAGTCCATCATCTTCAGCTTGCCAGGTGGAGGAAGAGCTTGTCATCCTTGATGTCACCCTCCATGTCTCCAGCAGCAGCAGCCGCACCTGGCACAGCTTCTCCAGGGGCTTCTTCTTCCCTGGGGCTGGAGCAGGCTGTCAGTGCTCTGCCCAGGGCCCCGGCTGTCGCTGAAGCAGGACAAGCAAAAGCAGCTGGCATGGGGGCCACCAGTGCTGGGAAGAGCAGCTCAGCTCCAGCAGCAGGGCTGCGCGTGCCCAGCTGAGGAGCCCTGCGCAGCGATTCAGGCAGGACAAAAACTCTGCCTTTCTTTGCTGCCTCTTGCCAAGGCACGTGTGCAGCTGGAACTTACCGGCTCCCTGGCTCAAAGCGTGCGTGTGGCTCTCTCCATTCTCCTACGGCACGCGAATATCCTGCATCCAAGGATCACAGGACAGGTCTTCTAATGAGGGCCTTTCCGAGGAGAGCACGGATAAACACCGTCGGATGAGATCCTGGCACTCTGCGCAGAGAAAGCAGAAAGCACCAGTCAGTTGCAGAAGGCTCCTGTCCACTTTGCCCCACTCTTGCCATGGCCAGGCCGTGCTGCCTGTGCTCAGGGCTGTGCCTAAACTTTGCCATCAATTCTTTCTTTTGGAGGGGAGCAGGACATTGCCACCTCCTCAGCAGCTGCCAGGGTGGCATGCTCCTGAGCCCGCTGCTGTCTCCCAGCACTGCTATTCCCCCCGTGCTGCAGAGACGAGGATCCACCTGGAGAGAGCCGTCGTGGGAGCGAGAGCCGGCCCCAGGTGCTGTTCCAGCCCCTCCTGAAAGGGTGCTCCCCGCAGACCATCTGGTGCAGCACGATGCCCAGGGACCAGACGGTCGCTGCCTCGCCGTGGTACCAGCCGAGGTGCGTCCATTCCGGGGGGCTGTAGGACGGTGTTCCTATGGAATAGAGATGGAGTTCTTCAGGGGGACGCTGCCTGCTCCCAGAGCCTCACCCCAGCATCCCTGGGCCTGCGGGGGCCGCACCCGCTGCCCTCTCGCCAGCACCGGGGACTTGTGTCCAAACTGGGGGTTGGAAAAGAAGCCGCTGGTGTCGCAAGAGGGCAGCGGAAGCCCTGGCAAGGCCCGAGCATTCCATGCAAAGGAAAAACGCACTTGGTGCTGGGGAAAAACCACGCTTTCATCCTCCCTGCCTGCACTGCCCCAGAAACCATTCTTAAGCCAAGGCAAGCGCGGGCAGCAGAGCGGTCCGAGCCCTGTCTCGCCTGCACACCAAACGGGCTGGAGCACAGGTTCTGGCCCCCCCTCTCTGCTACCCCCACCCACGGGTGTTTCTGTGGCGCTGGCTGCCCCAGCCCCAGCGCCAGTCCTGGGCAGAGTGGCTGGCAAAGGCTGCCAGCAGGGCTGGAAGATGGGCCCTCAGCCAGCGCCGCTCAAAAGCAGCTCAGCTGAAGACTCCGGCTGCCATGACTGGCAGCAAAAGGGACGATCCCCCGGGCCACAGCCGGCTTGGGCTGTGAGCTCTTGGGCTCTGAGATGCCGCTACCAGGAGCCTCCCCCTGCGTGGGCTCACCTGCAAAGCTGGTGTAGGCTGCGGCTTGCAGGTAGGTGCCACAGCCAAAGTCGATGAGTTTGGCCTGCCCGGTGGCCAGGTCAACCAGGATGTTCTCTGGTTTGATGTCCCGGTGCAGGACCCCGCAGCTGGCGCAGTGCCGCACGGCCTCCAGCACCTGGCGGAACAGGTGCCGCGCCACCTCCTCGCACAGGAAGCCCCGTGCCCAAATGAAGTGCAGGAGGTCCTGAGACCGCTCCGGGCGCTCCAGCACCATCACCACGTTGCTGGGGAGCTCCAGCCACTCGTGGAGCTGGACGATGCCGGGGAAGCCAGCGGACACCTTGTCCAGCAGCACGATCTCCAGTGGTGCTCGGGTGCCGTCGGGCTGTGGGAGGAGCACGATGCCGTCAGCGGGGCCGATGCCGTGCCGGGGCTCGGCAAGCCCTCAGCCAGCCGGGGACGCTCTGCGCGCTCCGCTGGCCCCACGGCCGCTCTCCCTCGAGGCGTTCTGGCGGCTTCCACCCTGCCGGGCCTCGGCTCATCCCCGCCCGTCGCGCCCCGGCTTCTCCCGCTGCCCCTCGCTCACTCACCAGCTGGCCCCAATGGTGGATGCGGTTCCGTGGCACCCGTTTGATGGCCACCTGCAAGGCAAGGGGAGCAGCGGGCTGAGCTCGCCGCCCGCCGTGCCGAGCCCCGTGCTCCTTCTCCTCCTCCTTTGCCCCCCGCCTCCTGCGCCCGCCGCCGGCCCCGCCACTCACCGGGGCGCCGTCCGAGAGCCGCGTCGCCGCGAAGACGCTGCCGAAGCCGCCGCGCCCCAGCAGCGAACCCAGCCGGTACCGCTCCTTCAGGCCCTGCTGCGCCTTCCCTGCCGGCGAGACGCGGCCGTCAGCGCTCGGCCCGGGGCCAGGAACGGCCGCCGAGCGCCGCTCAACCGCCCCGGGCCGGCCATGTCCACATGTTGGCTCTTTTGAAGCGGACACCGGCGGCTCGGGGCCGGCGGCCGCGCTCAAGAGCGGCGGACTTCGGAGCGGGGAAGACGCTGCGGAGGCGGCGGGAGCGGCCGCGCCGCCTGTGTCCCCGGCGGGCCCCGGCAGGAGCCGAGGCCGGGGTCGGGGTGGGGGTAGGGGTCGGGGTCGGGGTCGGGCCAGCCGGAGCCAGGGGCTGGCGATGGTGCCCAGGAGCCAGGCACTGATGCCCGCCCAGCAGCGCCACAGCCAGGACGGCGAGAGCCGGGCGGAGGCGGGACCGCGGCGGGACGCCCGGGGGCGGGGAGGGGGCAGCCCCGCCCGGGGCCGGGGGCGGGCCGGGGGCATGGCCCGGCCGGGCGTGGGGAGAGGGAGGCCGCGGGAGGGGGGGTTGGGGAACGAAAGGGAGAGCGGGAGAGGGTGCGAGACACTGGGAGAGGGAGAGGAGGAGCAGGAGAAGGGACGCAGAGGGTTCGTGGACTCGCTGCTCTTGTGCTGCTCTTGTGCTGCTGCTGCCGCTGCTGCCGCTGCTGCCGCTGCTGCCGCTGCCGCTGAAGCGCTGGGAGCGTTTGTCCGCGTGTCCGTGTGTCCGGTGCCCGTTTGTCCGTTCCCCCCCGCGCGCCCCACGGCCGAGCCCCGCGCGCCCCGGGGCAGCACGGGCCGCTCCGCTCCGGGGCCGAGGCGGAGTCCCGGAGCATCTCTTCCTCCCGCAGCCACAGCAAACCCGCTCGGCCATTGGGAGCATTTTTGCACACGTTTCCCTTTGAAGGGCTCCTCTCTACCCCCATTTCCAAGGAGTCTCCCTGGGGTTTTGGCACCTGCAGCGACAGGGCAGCGATTGGGCTCCAAACTTCAAGAAACACATGGAGGGGCTGGAGCATGTCCAGAGATGGGAATGGAGCTGGGGAAGGGTCTGGAGGACTTCTGAGGGGCAGCTGAGGGATCTGAGGGGGCTGAGCCTGGAGGAAAGGAGGCTCAGGGGGGACCTGGCTCTCTCCAAGTCCCTTACAGGAGAGGGCAGCCAGGAGGGCTGGGGCTCTGCTCCCAAGGGAAAGGACGAGAGGAAATGGCCTCGGGGGAACCTTTGGGGTGGATGGTGGGGAAATTCTCATCCTCCATGTCTCGACAGAGGGGGAGGGGGGGAGGGGTGGGGCACGACCTGGGGACACGGGGGTGGTGACGGTGGGCTGGGGACACGGGAAAGGGCACGGGAAAGGGCACGGGAAGCCAAAGCCCCGCTGAGCGCTGGCGCTGGGCTGGCGCGGGGTGAGCCGGCAGCAGGGCCCCACAGCCCTGAGGGACTCGCCCTGACGCCCGGGGAGTATTGATCCTGGTCTCTAAAAAATGACACTCAATAAAATACCATTAAAAGATGCCTCCTTCTCCTTCTCCTCCTCCCCCATCCCTTCTCCTGCTCCCCCCGGGCCCAGTGCCCACCCTTGGCCCCCCGTTTTCCCAGCGCGGTCGCATCCGGCGGGAGGAGCCGGGATGGAGTCGGGGCAGGTCGGGCTGGGGCAGGGCTGGGCTGTGGGCCCGGCCTGGGAGCCCCCCACGCGCCCCCTCCTCAAATTCCCCTGGCGGGGGGCGCTGGGGGCGAGGGGGGGCGCAGGTGGGGTCCGGGTGGGGAGCGCCGGGCGCTGCGGGTCTGCCTGGCAACTGGTGAGTCACCAGCGCCGCGCGCTCTGATTGCCTGAAGGTTGTTCAGCGCCTTCTCTGATTATCTGATACTCGCGGGCAATTTTGGTTGGTCGGTGGGGGCTGTGGGGCGGCTTAGGGGGGGGGCCTCTGCGCCTTTGGGGTTCGCTGGGTGCCGATTTGGGGTTGAGGCGCCTCCCAAGGACCCCCCCGGGGGGGCGACACAAGGGTGACACACGGGGGTCCCCATTCCCGATCCATCCTGGGGCCGGTTCCGCCCCCTCCACTCTCGGTCCCCGCGCGGGATCCCCCAAAGTCCCTTCCCACTGTTCCCCAATCAACGGGACCGGGGCGAACTGGGAAGCCTTCCTGGGAACACTGGGAGCAGCCGGGCAGGGGCAGAGTGACAGCGGGGCTGGGGGGGACACACGACCCCCCAAAATCAGTTCAGTGCCGCAGCGTGTTGTGCACAATGTATATGCTGACAAGAGAAGGGGGTGCTTTTGGAACGTGTTCCTTCCTGACACGTCTGTCTGTGGGAGCTTTAGGTGCTTGGACTCAGGGATAGCGAAGGTGTGTGAAAGTGACTGGGCTGCGAGAATCATGTTGCACAGGGAAGAGGGAAGGTCAGCAAATGTCTCCTGTCCTGGCACATGTCTCAGTCTGAACTGCAGCTGGAGATGCTTCACTTCCGCCAAGGACTCTGCCACCTGGAGAGAAGGATGCGCTCGATGGAGTTGAGAAAGAAAGTGCGTATCACTAGCTTGTTTCCTCTAGTTCCTAGACAGCAAAGGGGCTATGAAAGCCAGCAGTGGCTTTTTGTTCTAGGACTTTTTCTTGACAAGCAGCTGCTGGATGTTTGGAAGGGGGTTTGGCATATGCAAAAATGAGAGGGTAAGATGGTACACTGAGCTTGAGAGAAGAAGCATATCTTCAGGGATTTGGATGCATTTCAGAGGGTGTGAGTTCCATGCTGAGCAGCTGATGGCACAGAAAAGGTTCTAAAGAAAGAGGCCGTGCTGGAATTGCCTTTTCTTTTGCAGCCTAGAAACTGCACAGCCAACAGCAAAAACGATTCCTCCTCCCTCCCTGCACCATGCAGGATCACATTCCTTTATGTCTCCAAGAGGCAGGATGCACAGCCGAGCTCTTCCACCGACTGCTCTCGCACACCACTGGGGCCGCGCCAGCGGAGCGCTTGGCTTTTTCCTGGGCACTGTCAGCGCTCATCGAAACAAGCACACGATAGCGCTGCCCACTTGCAGAAGAAGGAATCACTGCGAGCCCAGCTCGAAAGCAGCCCAAGGGCAGAGGCAACTTGGAAACTTCCCTGCTCTCAAATCAACGGTGTCAGGACAAAAAGATTTCCCTCATCTTCCCCTTGCAAGTGCAGACTCCTCTTTGCACCCACACTCCAAGAGCAAGATGAACTCCTTTGCCCTAACTTGCACTTTCCTTCTCAGCTCTAGGCACCATCCTAAGCCTTCCCTCTCGCAGAGTCAGGATCCAAAGACAACGGCACCAGGGACTGCTCACACACGAAAGGCACCAGGACAAAAGGCTCCCGAGCTTGGCCTTTGCATTCCCGCTGACAGCTCAACAGCTCTAAGCCAGAGAAGTGCCTGGTGGGAACAGCCTTTAGAATCACTCTCAGCACCTCATGACAAGGAGCTGCAGCGTGTGGCGATGAATCTCCAGCAGCCTCCTGCCCCAGGGTGTCCCCCGGGAGCAGCCATGCTCCAGGCCGTCACTGCCACCTGCACACCCAAAGGAGCCGGTGTTCCACACCACGGCTGTGCCTGGGACAGAGACACGAGTGGCCACAGAAGTGGCCATGGCACTGTCCGCACGCTGTCCCTGCTGCTTCTCCCCCAGCCGCTGGCGGGGCACCAAGTCCCAGCCACCCACTCCTAAAGCCACTGGGACACTACGGGGGCTCGTGGAAGCCAGCAGCCACTGTGACACAGCAGGGCTGCACAGAACCCACGCTGCTTTGTGACCTGTGGCTCCCAGGAGAGCCTTTGTGATGCTGGGGACCTACACGGAACCCTGGCTCCACTGTGACACCAGCACAGAAGCTCGGGGAGCCCTGCAGACCGTGGGGATGCTAGGGAAGCTGACGGAAGCCTGGGCACCACAGTGACGCTATGGAACCTGGTGGAACCGAGGGGCCACGGTGACACTCTGGGGCCTTTTGGAAGCAATGAGACCCTGGTGGGAAGCCACGGGATGATTAATCCTGACAGGAACCTGCTCCAGGTGGGCTCCTCTCTCCCAGCTTCCACAAGCGCTGCTAGGATCCCACTGCGGCACTGGCTTGTCCCGGGCTCACGGCTTCCTTTGGGAATGGCTCTGCTCCCGGATGGCATGCTGCAGAGAATGCAGGTAGATTTTGTGCTCCCTCCTGGCATGCAGGTGGACAAGAAAGCCTGATCCAGCCCCCCCTCAGCCCATGTCCGGCTGTGTCACTGGGGCGGGGGAACTTTGGGAGCAGCCCCAGCCCTGCTGCACAAATCCACAGGGAGCTGGGATTTTTCCAAGTCTCGTGTCTCCGTTGTGCCGTACTCCCAAAGAAGCAGCACCCCCTCCCGATGAACACGGCGAGTTACGCGGATGCTTGTCAGCTCCACTGCCTGCCTAGAAATCTGGGAACTGCTTCTACATGCTGCTCCCTTCAGCTCTTGGGCACCGACTGACACAGAGCTGGGAAACAAATCCCCTGGCTGCTGGCTGACAAGGTGACTTCCGCCAGAGTCAGAGCTCCGTGGGAAATCTCTATCCACGCCTGTCCTTTGAATAGATCCGCACACGGGGTGCGCAGGGACGTGTCCTGTATGGAAAGGAAGGAGTGTGCCAGCACCGTGACTGACACTTTCCCTCTCCGTGTGCGTTGCAGAGCCACGGGTACACAGACGTGATGGAAACCCTCGCACAGCCAGAGCCTTCTGTCCCTGCAGAACGGAGCGCGGCGGGTGGGGGCGGTTGGTGGGCAGCGAGTCCCGGACAGCGGGCGAGATCCGGCTCCACAGCTGCCAGGCCCCGCTAAGGCTTAATGCCGCCTCCTCGGCAACAGGAAAGGCCTTCAGCCTCGTCCCTGCCCAGAGGAGCAGCGCTGGCCTGGCTGCACAGCTCCTTTTCCCCACAGGTCACAGGAGATGAGATCACAATGCTTGCAAACACCGACTGCGAGCCACAGCTCTGGGTGCTCACCATGAACCTCAGCTCTGCGAGCGCTGCCTGCCCCAGGCTCCAGGGGATGCGGTGGGAGCCCGGCTGGGCTCTGCCCTGGGACCATCCTCCAGGGACAGCTGCACACAGGGAGCATTTGGTTGCCACAAAGAGCCAGGCCATGGCTGCAGGGAGCTGCTCCAGGTGCGGCCTGCACTGCTGTGTGCTGCGCTCTGGGGCTGCTGCTCCCCGCAGAGGGGACTGCCCTGGGGTGCCAGAGGAGACAAAGAAGCTCCATCTTAAGCCTAACTGGGCTGGGTGGCTGGGCTGGGAAGAGTGGCGAGAGTCAAGGGCATTCACAGAGCTCATCCTGCTCTGTGAAGAACGAGGAAAAGGGAGTGGGAAGCCAGCAGTGAGCAGAGCTGAGGCCTGGAGAGCAGCTCTGAATGACACCCAAATCTCACCAGACCTCTGAGACATTGCTGTTCTTCAGCCAGTGACTACATGAGTCCCTAAACCTGGGGCTCGCTCTTCCTCGTGGCCAGGGGCATCAAGGAAGGCTACAGTGCAATGGGGACTGCAGTGAGCTGGGAACTCACTGGGGGAAAGAGGGAGCACTTGTGGAGCAAAAGGCAGGTGGGGGAGAGAACTGTTCAGAGAAGGGCTGAGCTTCAGCTTGAGCAAGCTGAAAAACGTCATTGGGGGTCATCCCAGACTGATTTCATTTCAGAAGTTACTGAACAAGTTTGTTATTGGGGGGTGTCATATTTTCCCCTGGAGGTGCACGCTCTGCAAACGTGAGCTGCACTGCCGAGCTGCTCGGGCACGTCTCTGCTGCAGGTCACGGCGTTTCTTCTTTGGCTTCTCGTGGCCCCGGGGCTGAGCCGCAGCAGAGCCCTGGCGGAGCCCAGAGCAGCCTCAGCATCCACAGAGCCCGGCTGCAAGGAGGCAAAGCAGAAAGCGCCCGTCAGCTGAAGGCTCCCGTTCCCCTTGTCCCAGCCGCCCGCGGTGCCCAGGCCGTGCTGGCCGTGCTCAGAGCGCTGCCCAAAGCTGCCCAGCATTGCTGCCTCTGGCAGGAGAGCAGGAGGGCAGGACACGTGCCCAGCCTGCAGCCGGCCGTGGCACAGCCACCTCCTCAGCAGCTGCCCAGAGCGGGATGCTGCTGCGCTCGCTGCCGTCTCCCAAAAGCCCTTATCCCAGCCGTGCCAAGAGGACGGGCACCCACCTCACGCCTCCCGCCGCCAGAAGAAAAGCTGCTCCCAAACGCTGTCTTCAGCCTTCTCCAAGGGCACGTCCCACCCACGCCGCAGCTGCTCCCGAGCACTTCGCCATCCGGACCCGACAGCACCTAGAACGCTTCCTTTGGAAAAACAAACCATAAATCAATGAAAAGAGATTACAGACAAAAAGGGGAAACAAGGAAAAAGGTAAAAAATCTTCTCTCTGCTGGGGCCTTGAGGAAGGCCCAAGCCCGCCATGCGAGGGAAAAACCCACCCACGGGCCAGGGCAGCCCACGCTTTCTGCCTTCCCCCTGCACTGCCCCCAAAAGTCATGCTGAGCCCAAAGCCAACAAGGGCAGTGGAGTAGCCCAAGCCCTTCCTTGCCTGCAGAGCAAAGCAGCCCATGCACAGCTTCTGCTGTCCAACCTCTGCTCCCACCATGGGGCTTGCTTTGTGTCGGGCCGGCTGCCCCAGCCCCAACGTGGGGCACGGTGGGTGCTGGGGGCTGTTGGCAGGGCCAGGAGCAGACTCCCAGTTCAAAACCAGCCCAGCCTATCCCCCCAGCCCTGCCAAAAAGCAGCTTGGCAGCCGACTGAAGAATTGGTTGCAT
The DNA here is from genome assembly GCF_020740725.1 of Corvus hawaiiensis. NCBI lineage: Eukaryota > Metazoa > Chordata > Aves > Passeriformes > Corvidae > Corvus > Corvus hawaiiensis. Next base: position 471,069 of record NW_025963380.1, read on the forward strand.
CCGCCCCAGCAAAGGGGGGAACCTTTGCTTCCCGGCCAGGCTGTGCAATGCACAAATCTGGGAGCATCCCCCTGCGTGTGGACTCATCTGCAAATTCGCCGTGGAGCCTGGCTTTGGAGAAGGTGCCACAATTGAAGTCCATCATCTTCAGCTTGCCAGGTGGAGGAAGAGCTTGTCATCCTTGATGTCACCCTCCATGTCTCCAGCAGCAGCAGCCGCACCTGGCACAGCTTCTCCAGGGGCTTCTTCTTCCCTGGGGCTGGAGCAGGCTGTCAGTGCTCTGCCCAGGGCCCCGGCTGTCGCTGAAGCAGGACAAGCAAAAGCAGCTGGCATGGGGGCCACCAGTGCTGGGAAGAGCAGCTCAGCTCCAGCAGCAGGGCTGCGCGTGCCCAGCTGAGGAGCCCTGCGCAGCGATTCAGGCAGGACAAAAACTCTGCCTTTCTTTGCTGCCTCTTGCCAAGGCACGTGTGCAGCTGGAACTTACCGGCTCCCTGGCTCAAAGCGTGCGTGTGGCTCTCTCCATTCTCCTACGGCACGCGAATATCCTGCATCCAAGGATCACAGGACAGGTCTTCTAATGAGGGCCTTTCCGAGGAGAGCACGGATAAACACCGTCGGATGAGATCCTGGCACTCTGCGCAGAGAAAGCAGAAAGCACCAGTCAGTTGCAGAAGGCTCCTGTCCGCTTTGCCCCACTCTTGCCATGGCCAGGCCGTGCTGCCTGTGCTCAGGGCTGTGCCTAAACTTTGCCATCAATTCTTTCTTTTGGAGGGGAGCAGGACATTGCCACCTCCTCAGCAGCTGCCAGGGTGGCATGCTCCTGAGCCCGCTGCTGTCTCCCAGCACTGCTATTCCCCCCGTGCTGCAGAGACGAGGATCCACCTGGAGAGAGCCGTCGTGGGAGCGAGAGCCGGCCCCAGGTGCTGTTCCAGCCCCTCCTGAAAGGGTGCTCCCCGCAGACCATCTGGTGCAGCACGATGCCCAGGGACCAGACGGTCGCTGCCTCGCCGTGGTACCAGCCGAGGTGCGTCCATTCCGGGGGGCTGTAGGACGGTGTTCCTATGGAATAGAGATGGAGTTCTTCAGGGGGACGCTGCCTGCTCCCAGAGCCTCACCCCAGCATCCCTGGGCCTGCGGGGGCCGCACCCGCTGCCCTCTCGCCAGCACCGGGGACTTGTGTCCAAACTGGGGGTTGGAAAAGAAGCCGCTGGTGTCGCAAGAGGGCAGCGGAAGCCCTGGCAAGGCCCGAGCATTCCATGCAAAGGAAAAACGCACTTGGTGCTGGGGAAAAACCACGCTTTCATCCTCCCTGCCTGCACTGCCCCAGAAACCATTCTTAAGCCAAGGCAAGCGCGGGCAGCAGAGCGGTCCGAGCCCTGTCTCGCCTGCACACCAAACGGGCTGGAGCACAGGTTCTGGCCCCCCCTCTCTGCTACCCCCACCCACGGGTGTTTCTGTGGCGCTGGCTGCCCCAGCCCCAGCGCCAGTCCTGGGCAGAGTGGCTGGCAAAGGCTGCCAGCAGGGCTGGAAGATGGGCCCTCAGCCAGCGCCGCTCAAAAGCAGCTCAGCTGAAGACTCCGGCTGCCATGACTGGCAGCAAAAGGGACGATCCCCCGGGCCACAGCCGGCTTGGGCTGTGAGCTCTTGGGCTCTGAGATGCCGCTACCAGGAGCCTCCCCCTGCGTGGGCTCACCTGCAAAGCTGGTGTAGGCTGCGGCTTGCAGGTAGGTGCCACAGCCAAAGTCGATGAGTTTGGCCTGCCCGGTGGCCAGGTCAACCAGGATGTTCTCTGGTTTGATGTCCCGGTGCAGGACCCCGCAGCTGGCGCAGTGCCGCACGGCCTCCAGCACCTGGCGGAACAGGTGCCGCGCCACCTCCTCGCACAGGAAGCCCCGTGCCCAAATGAAGTGCAGGAGGTCCTGAGACCGCTCCGGGCGCTCCAGCACCATCACCACGTTGCTGGGGAGCTCCAGCCACTCGTGGAGCTGGACGATGCCGGGGAAGCCAGCGGACACCTTGTCCAGCAGCACGATCTCCAGTGGTGCTCGGGTGCCGTCGGGCTGTGGGAGGAGCACGATGCCGTCAGCGGGGCCGATGCCGTGCCGGGGCTCGGCAAGCCCTCAGCCAGCCGGGGACGCTCTGCGCGCTCCGCTGGCCCCACGGCCGCTCTCCCTCGAGGCGTTCTGGCGGCTTCCACCCTGCCGGGCCTCGGCTCATCCCCGCCCGTCGCGCCCCGGCTTCTCCCGCTGCCCCTCGCTCACTCACCAGCTGGCCCCAATGGTGGATGCGGTTCCGTGGCACCCGTTTGATGGCCACCTGCAAGGCAAGGGGAGCAGCGGGCTGAGCTCGCCGCCCGCCGTGCCGAGCCCCGTGCTCCTTCTCCTCCTCCTTTGCCCCCCGCCTCCTGCGCCCGCCGCCGGCCCCGCCACTCACCGGGGCGCCGTCCGAGAGCCGCGTCGCCGCGAAGACGCTGCCGAAGCCGCCGCGCCCCAGCAGCGAACCCAGCCGGTACCGCTCCTTCAGGCCCTGCTGCGCCTTCCCTGCCGGCGAGACGCGGCCGTCAGCGCTCGGCCCGGGGCCAGGAACGGCCGCCGAGCGCCGCTCAACCGCCCCGGGCCGGCCATGTCCACATGTTGGCTCTTTTGAAGCGGACACCGGCGGCTCGGGGCCGGCGGCCGCGCTCAAGAGCGGCGGACTTCGGAGCGGGGAAGACGCTGCGGAGGCGGCGGGAGCGGCCGCGCCGCCTGTGTCCCCGGCGGGCCCCGGCAGGAGCCGAGGCCGGGGTCGGGGTGGGGGTAGGGGTCGGGGTCGGGGTCGGGCCAGCCGGAGCCAGGGGCTGGCGATGGTGCCCAGGAGCCAGGCACTGATGCCCGCCCAGCAGCGCCACAGCCAGGACGGCGAGAGCCGGGCGGAGGCGGGACCGCGGCGGGACGCCCGGGGGCGGGGAGGGGGCAGCCCCGCCCGGGGCCGGGGGCGGGCCGGGGGCATGGCCCGGCCGGGCGTGGGGAGAGGGAGGCCGCGGGAGAGGGGGTTGGGGAACGAAAGGGAGAGCGGGAGAGGGTGCGAGACACTGGGAGAGGGAGAGGAGGAGCAGGAGAAGGGACGCAGAGGGTTCGTGGACTCGCTGCTCTTGTGCTGCTCTTGTGCTGCTGCCGCTGCTGCCGCTGCTGCCGCTGCTGCCGCTGCCGCTGAAGCGCTGGGAGCGTTTGTCCGCGTGTCCGTGTGTCCGGTGCCCGTTTGTCCGTTCCCCCCCGCGCGCCCCACGGCCGAGCCCCGCGCGCCCCGGGGCAGCACGGGCCGCTCCGCTCCGGGGCCGAGGCGGAGTCCCGGAGCATCTCTTCCTCCCGCAGCCACAGCAAACCCGCTCGGCCATTGGGAGCATTTTTGCACACGTTTCCCTTTGAAGGGCTCCTCTCTACCCCCATTTCCAAGGAGTCTCCCTGGGGTTTTGGCACCTGCAGCGACAGGGCAGCGATTGGGCTCCAAACTTCAAGAAACACATGGAGGGGCTGGAGCATGTCCAGAGATGGGAACGGAGCTGGGGAAGGGTCTGGAGGACTTCTGAGGGGCAGCTGAGGGATCTGAGGGGGCTGAGCCTGGAGGAAAGGAGGCTCAGGGGGGACCTGGCTCTCTCCAAGTCCCTTACAGGAGAGGGCAGCCAGGAGGGCTGGGGCTCTGCTCCCAAGGGAAAGGACGAGAGGAAATGGCCTCGGGGGAACCTTTGGGGTGGATGGTGGGGAAATTCTCATCCTCCATGTCTCGACAGAGGGGGAGGGGGGGAGGGGTGGGGCACGACCTGGGGACACGGGGGTGGTGACGGTGGGCTGGGGACACGGGAAAGGGCACGGGAAAGGGCACGGGAAGCCAAAGCCCCGCTGAGCGCTGGCGCTGGGCTGGCGCGGGGTGAGCCGGCAGCAGGGCCCCACAGCCCTGAGGGACTCGCCCTGACGCCCGGGGAGTATTGATCCTGGTCTCTAAAAAATGACACTCAATAAAATACCATTAAAAGATGCCTCCTTCTCCTTCTCCTCCTCCCCCATCCCTTCTCCTGCTCCCCCCGGGCCCAGTGCCCACCCTTGGCCCCCCGTTTTCCCAGCGCGGTCGCATCCGGCGGGAGGAGCCGGGATGGAGTCGGGGCAGGTCGGGCTGGGGCAGGGCTGGGCTGTGGGCCCGGCCTGGGAGCCCCCCACGCGCCCCCTCCTCAAATTCCCCTGGCAGGGGGCGCTGGGGGCGAGGGGGGGCGCAGGTGGGGTCCGGGTGGGGAGCGCCGGGCGCTGCGGGTCTGCCTGGCAACTGGTGAGTCACCAGCGCCGCGCGCTCTGATTGCCTGAAGGTTGTTCAGCGCCTTCTCTGATTATCTGATACTCGCGGGCAATTTTGGTTGGTCGGTGGGGGCTGTGGGGCGGCTTAGGGGGGGGGCCTCTGCGCCTTTGGGGTTCGCTGGGTGCCGATTTGGGGTTGAGGCGCCTCCCAAGGACCCCCCCGGGGGGGCGACACAAGGGTGACACACGGGGGTCCCCATTCCCGATCCATCCTGGGGCCGGTTCCGCCCCCTCCACTCTCGGTCCCCGCGCGGGATCCCCCAAAGTCCCTTCCCACTGTTCCCCAATCAACGGGACCGGGGCGAACTGGGAAGCCTTCCTGGGAACACTGGGAGCAGCCGGGCAGGGGCAGAGTGACAGCGGGGCTGGGGGGGACACACGACCCCCCAAAATCAGTTCAGTGCCGCAGCGTGTTGTGCACAATGTATATGCTGACAAGAGAAGGGGGTGCTTTTGGAACGTGTTCCTTCCTGACACGTCTGTCTGTGGGAGCTTTAGGTGCTTGGACTCAGGGATAGCGAAGGTGTGTGAAAGTGACTGGGCTGCGAGAATCATGTTGCACAGGGAAGAGGGAAGGTCAGCAAATGTCTCCTGTCCTGGCACATGTCTCAGTCTGAACTGCAGCTGGAGATGCTTCACTTCCGCCAAGGACTCTGCCACCTGGAGAGAAGGATGCGCTCGATGGAGTTGAGAAAGAAAGTGCGTATCACTAGCTTGTTTCCTCTAGTTCCTAGACAGCAAAGGGGCTATGAAAGCCAGCAGTGGCTTTTTGTTCTAGGACTTTTTCTTGACAAGCAGCTGCTGGATGTTTGGAAGGGGGTTTGGCATATGCAAAAATGAGAGGGTAAGATGGTACACTGAGCTTGAGAGAAGAAGCATATCTTCAGGGATTTGGATGCATTTCAGAGGGTGTGAGTTCCATGCTGAGCAGCTGATGGCACAGAAAAGGTTCTAAAGAAAGAGGCCGTGCTGGAATTGCCTTTTCTTTTGCAGCCTAGAAACTGCACAGCCAACAGCAAAAACGATTCCTCCTCCCTCCCTGCACCATGCAGGATCACATTCCTTTATGTCTCCAAGAGGCAGGATGCACAGCCGAGCTCTTCCACCGACTGCTCGCACACCACTGGGGCCGCGCCAGCGGAGCGCTTGGCTTTTTCCTGGGCACTGTCAGCGCTCATCGAAACAAGCACACGATAGCGCTGCCCACTTGCAGAAGAAGGAATCACTGCGAGCCCAGCTCGAAAGCAGCCCAAGGGCAGAGGCAACTTGGAAACTTCCCTGCTCTCAAATCAACGGTGTCAGGACAAAAAGATTTCCCTCATCTTCCCCTTGCAAGTGCAGACTCCTCTTTGCACCCACACTCCAAGAGCAAGATGAACTCCTTTGCCCTAACTTGCACTTTCCTTCTCAGCTCTAGGCACCATCCTAAGCCTTCCCTCTCGCAGAGTCAGGATCCAAAGACAACGGCACCAGGGACTGCTCACACACGAAAGGCACCAGGACAAAAGGCTCCCGAGCTTGGCCTTTGCATTCCCGCTGACAGCTCAACAGCTCTAAGCCAGAGAAGTGCCTGGTGGGAACAGCCTTTAGAATCACTCTCAGCACCTCATGACAAGGAGCTGCAGCGTGTGGCGATGAATCTCCAGCAGCCTCCTGCCCCAGAGTGTCCCCCGGGAGCAGCCATGCTCCAGGCCGTCACTGCCACCTGCACACCCAAAGGAGCCGGTGTTCCACACCACGGCTGTGCCTGGGACAGAGACACGAGTGGCCACAGAAGTGGCCATGGCACTGTCCGCACGCTGTCCCTGCTGCTTCTCCCCCAGCCGCTGGCGGGGCACCAAGTCCCAGCCACCCACTCCTAAAGCCACTGGGACACTGCGGGGGCTCGTGGAAGCCGGCGGCCATTGTGACACAGCGGGGCTGCACAGAACCCACGCTGCTTTGTGACCCGTGGCTCCCAGGAGAGCCTTTGTGATGCTGGGGACCTACACGGAACCCTGGCTCCACTGTGACACCAGCACAGAAGCTCGGGGAGCCCTGCAGACCGTGGGGATGCTAGGGAAGCTGACGGAAGCCTGGGCACCACAGTGACGCTATGGAACCTGGTGGAACCGAGGGGCCACGGTGACACTCTGGGGCCTTTTGGAAGCAATGAGACCCTGGTGGGAAGCCACGGGATGATTAATCCTGACAGGAACCTGCTCCAGGTGGGCTCCTCTCTCCCAGCTTCCACAAGCGCTGCTAGGATCCCACTGCGGCACTGGCTTGTCACGGGCTCACGGCTTCCTTTGGGAATGGCTCTGCTCCCGGATGGCATGCTGCAGAGAATGCAGGTAGATTTTGTGCTCCCTCCTGGCATGCAGGTGGACAAGAAAGCCTGATCCAGCCCCCCCTCAGCCCATGTCCGGCTGTGTCACTGGGGCGGGGGAACTTTGGGAGCAGCCCCAGCCCTGCTGCACAAATCCACAGGGAGCTGGGATTTTTCCAAGTCTCGTGTCTCCGTTGTGCCGTACTCCCAAAGAAGCAGCACCCCCTCCCGATGAACACGGCGAGTTACGCGGATGCTTGTCAGCTCCACTGCCTGCCTAGAAATCTGGGAACTGCTTCTACATGCTGCTCCCTTCAGCTCTTGGGCACCGACTGACACAGAGCTGGGAAACAAATCCCCTGGCTGCTGGCTGACAAGGTGACTTCCGCCAGAGTCAGAGCTCCGTGGGAAATCTCTATCCACGCCTGTCCTTTGAATAGATCCGCACACGGGGTGCGCAGGGACGTGTCCTGTATGGAAAGGAAGGAGTGTGCCAGCACCGTGACTGACACTTTCCCTCTCCGTGTGCGTTGCAGAGCCACGGGTACACAGACGTGATGGAAACCCTCGCACAGCCAGAGCCTTCTGTCCCTGCAGAACGGAGCGCGGCGGGTGGGGGCGGTTGGTGGGCAGCGAGTCCCGGACAGCGGGCGAGATCCGGCTCCACAGCTGCCAGGCCCCGCTAAGGCTTAATGCCGCCTCCTCGGCAACAGGAAAGGCCTTCAGCCTCGTCCCTGCCCAGAGGAGCAGCGCTGGCCTGGCTGCACAGCTCCTTTTCCCCACAGGTCACAGGAGATGAGATCACAATGCTTGCAAACACCGACTGCGAGCCACAGCTCTGGGTGCTCACCATGAACCTCAGCTCTGCGAGCGCTGTCTGCCCCAGGCTCCAGGGGATGCAGTGGGAGCCCGGCTGGGCTCTGCCCTGGGACCATCCTCCAGGGACAGCTGCACACAGGGAGCATTTGGTTGCCACAAAGAGCCAGGCCATGGCTGCAGGGAGCTGCTCCAGGTGCGGCCTGCACTGCTGTGTGCTGCGCTCTGGGGCTGCTGCTCCCCGCAGAGGGGACTGCCCTGGGGTGCCAGAGGAGACAAAGAAGCTCCATCTTAAGCCTAACTGGGCTGGGTGGCTGGGCTGGGAAGAGTGGCGAGAGTCAAGGGCATTCACAGAGCTCATCCTGCTCTGTGAAGAACGAGGAAAAGGGAGTGGGAAGCCAGCAGTGAGCAGAGCTGAGGCCTGGAGAGCAGCTCTCAATGACACCCAAATCTCACCAGACCTCTGAGACATTGCTGTTCTTCAGCCAGTGACTACATGAGTCCCTAAACCTGGGGCTCGCTCTTCCTCGTGGCCAGGGGCATCAAGGAAGGCTACAGTGCAATGGGGACTGCAGTGAGCTGGGAACTCACTGGGGGAAAGAGGGAGCACTTGTGGAGCAAAAGGCAGGTGGGGGAGAGAACTGTTCAGAGAAGGGCTGAGCTTCAGCTTGAGCAAGCTGAAAAACGTCATTGGGGGTCATCCCAGACTGATTTCATTTCAGAAGTTACTGAACAAGTTTGTTATTGGGGGGTGTCATATTTTCCCCTGGAGGTGCACGCTCTGCAAACGTGAGCTGCACTGCCGAGCTGCTCGGGCACGTCTCTGCTGCAGGTCACGGCGTTTCTTCTTTGGCTTCTCGTGGCCCCGGGGCTGAGCCGCAGCAGAGCCCTGGCGGAGCCCAGAGCAGCCTCAGCATCCACAGAGCCCGGCTGCAAGGAGGCAAAGCAGAAAGCGCCCGTCGGCTGAAGGCTCCCGTTCCCCTTGTCCCAGCCGCCCGCGGTGCCCAGGCCGTGCTGGCCGTGCTCAGAGCGCTGCCCAAAGCTGCCCAGCATTGCTGCCTCTGGCAGGAGAGCAGGAGGGCAGGACACGTGCCCAGCCTGCAGCCGGCCGTGGCACAGCCACCTCCTCAGCAGCTGCCCAGAGCGGGATGCTGCTGCGCTCGCTGCCGTCTCCCAAAAGCCCTTATCCCAGCCGTGCCAAGAGGACGGGCACCCACCTCACGCCTCCCGCCGCCAGAAGAAAAGCTGCTCCCAAACGCTGTCCTCAGCCTTCTCCAAGGGCACGTCCCACCCACGCCGCAGCTGCTCCCGAGCACTTCGCCATCCGGACCCGACAGCACCTAGAACGCTTCCTTTGGAAAAACAAACCATAAATCAATGAAAAGAGATTACAGACAAAAAGGGGAAACAAGGAAAAAGGTAAAAAATCTTCTCTCTGCTGGGGCCTTGAGGAAGGCCCAAGCCCGCCATGCGAGGGAAAAACCCACCCACGGGCCAGGGCAGCCCACGCTTTCTGCCTTCCCCCTGCACTGCCCCCAAAAGTCATGCTGAGCCCAAAGCCAACAAGGGCAGTGGAGTAGCCCAAGCCCTTCCTTGCCTGCAGAGCAAAGCAGCCCATGCACAGCTTCTGCTGTCCAACCTCTGCTCCCACCATGGGGCTTGCTTTGTGTCGGGCCGGCTGCCCCAGCCCCAACGTGGGGCACGGTGGGTGCTGGGGGCTGTTGGCAGGGCCAGGAGCAGACTCCCAGTTCAAAACCAGCCCAGCCTATCCCCCCAGCCCTGCCAAAAAGCAGCTTGGCAGCCGACTGAAGAATTGGTTGCATCCGCCCCAGCAAAGGGGGGAACCTTTGCTTCCCGGCCAGGCTGTGCAATGCACAAATCTGGGAGCAGCCCCCTGCGTGTGGACTCATCTGCAAATTCGCCGTGGAGCCTGGCTTTGGAGAAGGTGCCACAATTGAAGTCCATCATCTTCAGCTTGCCAGGTGGAGGAAGAGCTTGTCATCCTTGATGTCACCCTCCATGTCTCCAGCAGCAGCAGCCGCACCTGGCACAGCTTCTCCAGGGGCTTCTTCTTCCCTGGGGCTGGAGCAGGCTGTCAGTGCTCTGCCCAGGGCCCCGGCTGTCGCTGAAGCAGGACAAGCAAAAGCAGCTGGCATGGGGGCCACCAGTGCTGGGAAGAGCAGCTCAGCTCCAGCAGCAGGGCTGCGCGTGCCCAGCTGAGGAGCCCTGCGCAGCGATTCAGGCAGGACAAAAACTCTGCCTTTCTTTGCTGCCTCTTGCCAAGGCACGTGTGCAGCTGGAACTTACCGGCTCCCTGGCTCAAAGCGTGCGTGTGGCTCTCTCCATTCTCCTACGGCACGCGAATATCCTGCATCCAAGGATCACAGGACAGGTCTTCTAATGAGGGCCTTTCCGAGGAGAGCACGGATAAACACCGTCGGATGAGATCCTGGCACTCTGCGCAGAGAAAGCAGAAAGCACCAGTCAGTTGCAGAAGGCTCCTGTCCGCTTTGCCCCACTCTTGCCATGGCCAGGCCGTGCTGCCTGTGCTCAGGGCTGTGCCTAAACTTTGCCATCAATTCTTTCTTTTGGAGGGGAGCAGGACATTGCCACCTCCTCAGCAGCTGCCAGGGTGGCATGCTCCTGAGCCCGCTGCTGTCTCCCAGCACTGCTATTCCCCCCGTGCTGCAGAGACGAGGATCCACCTGGAGAGAGCCGTCGTGGGAGCGAGAGCCGGCCCCAGGTGCTGTTCCAGCCCCTCCTGAAAGGGTGCTCCCCGCAGACCATCTGGTGCAGCACGATGCCCAGGGACCAGACGGTCGCTGCCTCGCCGTGGTACCAGCCGAGGTGCGTCCATTCCGGGGGGCTGTAGGACGGTGTTCCTATGGAATAGAGATGGAGTTCTTCAGGGGGACGCTGCCTGCTCCCAGAGCCTCACCCCAGCATCCCTGGGCCTGCGGGGGCCGCACCCGCTGCCCTCTCGCCAGCACCGGGGACTTGTGTCCAAACTGGGGGTTGGAAAAGAAGCCGCTGGTGTCGCAAGAGGGCAGCGGAAGCCCTGGCAAGGCCCGAGCATTCCATGCAAAGGAAAAACGCACTTGGTGCTGGGGAAAAACCACGCTTTCATCCTCCCTGCCTGCACTGCCCCAGAAACCATTCTTAAGCCAAGGCAAGCGCGGGCAGCAGAGCGGTCCGAGCCCTGTCTCGCCTGCACACCAAACGGGCTGGAGCACAGGTTCTGGCCCCCCCTCTCTGCTACCCCCACCCACGGGTGTTTCTGTGGCGCTGGCTGCCCCAGCCCCAGCGCCAGTCCTGGGCAGAGTGGCTGGCAAAGGCTGCCAGCAGGGCTGGAAGATGGGCCCTCAGCCAGCGCCGCTCAAAAGCAGCTCAGCTGAAGACTCCGGCTGCCATGACTGGCAGCAAAAGGGACGATCCCCCGGGCCACAGCCGGCTTGGGCTGTGAGCTCTTGGGCTCTGAGATGCCGCTACCAGGAGCCTCCCCCTGCGTGGGCTCACCTGCAAAGCTGGTGTAGGCTGCGGCTTGCAGGTAGGTGCCACAGCCAAAGTCGATGAGTTTGGCCTGCCCGGTGGCCAGGTCAACCAGGATGTTCTCTGGTTTGATGTCCCGGTGCAGGACCCCGCAGCTGGCGCAGTGCCGCACGGCCTCCAGCACCTGGCGGAACAGGTGCCGCGCCACCTCCTCGCACAGGAAGCCCCGTGCCCAAATGAAGTGCAGGAGGTCCTGAGACCGCTCCGGGCGCTCCAGCACCATCACCACGTTGCTGGGGAGCTCCAGCCACTCGTGGAGCTGGACGATGCCGGGGAAGCCAGCGGACACCTTGTCCAGCAGCACGATCTCCAGTGGTGCTCGGGTGCCGTCGGGCTGTGGGAGGAGCACGATGCCGTCAGCGGGGCCGATGCCGTGCCGGGGCTCGGCAAGCCCTCAGCCAGCCGGGGACGCTCTGCGCGCTCCGCTGGCCCCACGGCCGCTCTCCCTCGAGGCGTTCTGGCGGCTTCCACCCTGCCGGGCCTCGGCTCATCCCCGCCCGTCGCGCCCCGGCTTCTCCCGCTGCCCCTCGCTCACTCACCAGCTGGCCCCAATGGTGGATGCGGTTCCGTGGCACCCGTTTGATGGCCACCTGCAAGGCAAGGGGAGCAGCGGGCTGAGCTCGCCGCCCGCCGTGCCGAGCCCCGTGCTCCTTCTCCTCCTCCTTTGCCCCCCGCCTCCTGCGCCCGCCGCCGGCCCCGCCACTCACCGGGGCGCCGTCCGAGAGCCGCGTCGCCGCGAAGACGCTGCCGAAGCCGCCGCGCCCCAGCAGCGAACCCAGCCGGTACCGCTCCTTCAGGCCCTGCTGCGCCTTCCCTGCCGGCGAGACGCGGCCGTCAGCGCTCGGCCCGGGGCCAGGAACGGCCGCCGAGCGCCGCTCAACCGCCCCGGGCCGGCCATGTCCACATGTTGGCTCTTTTGAAGCGGACACCGGCGGCTCGGGGCCGGCGGCCGCGCTCAAGAGCGGCGGACTTCGGAGCGGGGAAGACGCTGCGGAGGCGGCGGGAGCGGCCGCGCCGCCTGTGTCCCCGGCGGGCCCCGGCAGGAGCCGAGGCCGGGGTCGGGGTGGGGGTAGGGGTCGGGGTCGGGGTCGGGCCAGCCGGAGCCAGGGGCTGGCGATGGTGCCCAGGAGCCAGGCACTGATGCCCGCCCAGCAGCGCCACAGCCAGGACGGCGAGAGCCGGGCGGAGGCGGGACCGCGGCGGGACGCCCGGGGGCGGGGAGGGGGCAGCCCCGCCCGGGGCCGGGGGCGGGCCGGGGGCATGGCCCGGCCGGGCGTGGGGAGAGGGAGGCCGCGGGAGGGGGGGTTGGGGAACGAAAGGGAGAGCGGGAGAGGGTGCGAGACACTGGGAGAGGGAGAGGAGGAGCAGGAGAAGGGACGCAGAGGGTTCGTGGACTCGCTGCTCTTGTGCTGCTCTTGTGCTGCTGCCGCTGCTGCCGCTGCTGCCGCTGCTGCCGCTGCCGCTGAAGCGCTGGGAGCGTTTGTCCGCGTGTCCGTGTGTCCGGTGCCCGTTTGTCCGTTCCCCCCCGCGCGCCCCACGGCCGAGCCCCGCGCGCCCCGGGGCAGCACGGGCCGCTCCGCTCCGGGGCCGAGGCGGAGTCCCGGAGCATCTCTTCCTCCCGCAGCCACAGCAAACCCGCTCGGCCATTGGGAGCATTTTTGCACACGTTTCCCTTTGAAGGGCTCCTCTCTACCCCCATTTCCAAGGAGTCTCCCTGGGGTTTTGGCACCTGCAGCGACAGGGCAGCGATTGGGCTCCAAACTTCAAGAAACACATGGAGGGGCTGGAGCATGTCCAGAGATGGGAATGGAGCTGGGGAAGGGTCTGGAGGACTTCTGAGGGGCAGCTGAGGGATCTGAGGGGGCTGAGCCTGGAGGAAAGGAGGCTCAGGGGGGACCTGGCTCTCTCCAAGTCCCTTACAGGAGAGGGCAGCCAGGAGGGCTGGGGCTCTGCTCCCAAGGGAAAGGACGAGAGGAAATGGCCTCGGGGGAACCTTTGGGGTGGATGGTGGGGAAATTCTCATCCTCCATGTCTCGACAGAGGGGGAGGGGGGGAGGGGTGGGGCACGACCTGGGGACACGGGGGTGGTGACGGTGGGCTGGGGACACGGGAAAGGGCACGGGAAAGGGCACGGGAAGCCAAAGCCCCGCTGAGCGCTGGCGCTGGGCTGGCGCGGGGTGAGCCGGCAGCAGGGCCCCACAGCCCTGAGGGACTCGCCCTGACGCCCGGGGAGTATTGATCCTGGTCTCTAAAAAATGACACTCAATAAAATACCATTAAAAGATGCCTCCTTCTCCTTCTCCTCCTCCCCCATCCCTTCTCCTGCTCCCCCCGGGCCCAGTGCCCACCCTTGGCCCCCCGTTTTCCCAGCGCGGTCGCATCCGGCGGGAGGAGCCGGGATGGAGTCGGGGCAGGTCGGGCTGGGGCAGGGCTGGGCTGTGGGCCCGGCCTGGGAGCCCCCCACGCGCCCCCTCCTCAAATTCCCCTGGCGGGGGGCGCTGGGGGCGAGGGGGGGCGCAGGTGGGGTCCGGGTGGGGAGCGCCGGGCGCTGCGGGTCTGCCTGGCAACTGGTGAGTCACCAGCGCCGCGCGCTCTGATTGCCTGAAGGTTGTTCAGCGCCTTCTCTGATTATCTGATACTCGCGGGCAATTTTGGTTGGTCGGTGGGGGCTGTGGGGCGGCTTAGGGGGGGGGCCTCTGCGCCTTTGGGGTTCGCTGGGTGCCGATTTGGGGTTGAGGCGCCTCCCAAGGACCCCCCCGGGGGGGCGACACAAGGGTGACACACGGGGGTCCCCATTCCCGATCCATCCTGGGGCCGGTTCCGCCCCCTCCACTCTCGGTCCCCGCGCGGGATCCCCCAAAGTCCCTTCCCACTGTTCCCCAATCAACGGGACCGGGGCGAACTGGGAAGCCTTCCTGGGAACACTGGGAGCAGCCGGGCAGGGGCAGAGTGACAGCGGGGCTGGGGGGGACACACGACCCCCCAAAATCAGTTCAGTGCCGCAGCGTGTTGTGCACAATGTATATGCTGACAAGAGAAGGGGGTGCTTTTGGAACGTGTTCCTTCCTGACACGTCTGTCTGTGGGAGCTTTAGGTGCTTGGACTCAGGGATAGCGAAGGTGTGTGAAAGTGACTGGGCTGCGAGAATCATGTTGCACAGGGAAGAGGGAAGGTCAGCAAATGTCTCCTGTCCTGGCACATGTCTCAGTCTGAACTGCAGCTGGAGATGCTTCACTTCCGCCAAGGACTCTGCCACCTGGAGAGAAGGATGCGCTCGATGGAGTTGAGAAAGAAAGTGCGTATCACTAGCTTGTTTCCTCTAGTTCCTAGACAGCAAAGGGGCTATGAAAGCCAGCAGTGGCTTTTTGTTCTAGGACTTTTTCTTGACAAGCAGCTGCTGGATGTTTGGAAGGGGGTTTGGCATATGCAAAAATGAGAGGGTAAGATGGTACACTGAGCTTGAGAGAAGAAGCATATCTTCAGGGATTTGGATGCATTTCAGAGGGTGTGAGTTCCATGCTGAGCAGCTGATGGCACAGAAAAGGTTCTAAAGAAAGAGGCCGTGCTGGAATTGCCTTTTCTTTTGCAGCCTAGAAACTGCACAGCCAACAGCAAAAACGATTCCTCCTCCCTCCCTGCACCATGCAGGATCACATTCCTTTATGTCTCCAAGAGGCAGGATGCACAGCCGAGCTCTTCCACCGACTGCTCTCGCACACCACTGGGGCCGCGCCAGCGGAGCGCTTGGCTTTTTCCTGGGCACTGTCAGCGCTCATCGAAACAAGCACACGATAGCGCTGCCCACTTGCAGAAGAAGGAATCACTGCGAGCCCAGCTCGAAAGCAGCCCAAGGGCAGAGGCAACTTGGAAACTTCCCTGCTCTCAAATCAACGGTGTCAGGACAAAAAGATTTCCCTCATCTTCCCCTTGCAAGTGCAGACTCCTCTTTGCACCCACACTCCAAGAGCAAGATGAACTCCTTTGCCCTAACTTGCACTTTCCTTCTCAGCTCTAGGCACCATCCTAAGCCTTCCCTCTCGCAGAGTCAGGATCCAAAGACAACGGCACCAGGGACTGCTCACACACGAAAGGCACCAGGACAAAAGGCTCCCGAGCTTGGCCTTTGCATTCCCGCTGACAGCTCAACAGCTCTAAGCCAGAGAAGTGCCTGGTGGGAACAGCCTTTAGAATCACTCTCAGCACCTCATGACAAGGAGCTGCAGCGTGTGGCGATGAATCTCCAGCAGCCTCCTGCCCCAGGGTGTCCCCCGGGAGCAGCCATGCTCCAGGCCGTCACTGCCACCTGCACACCCAAAGGAGCCGGTGTTCCACACCACGGCTGTGCCTGGGACAGAGACACGAGTGGCCACAGAAGTGGCCATGGCACTGTCCGCACGCTGTCCCTGCTGCTTCTCCCCCAGCCGCTGGCGGGGCACCAAGTCCCAGCCACCCACTCCTAAAGCCACTGGGACACTGCGGGGGCTCGTGGAAGCCGGCGGCCATTGTGACACAGCGGGGCTGCACAGAACCCACGCTGCTTTGTGACCCGTGGCTCCCAGGAGAGCCTTTGTGATGCTGGGGACCTACACGGAACCCTGGCTCCACTGTGACACCAGCACAGAAGCTCGGGGAGCCCTGCAGACCGTGGGGATGCTAGGGAAGCTGACGGAAGCCTGGGCACCACAGTGACGCTATGGAACCTGGTGGAACCGAGGGGCCACGGTGACACTCTGGGGCCTTTTGGAAGCAATGAGACCCTGGTGGGAAGCCACGGGATGATTAATCCTGACAGGAACCTGCTCCAGGTGGGCTCCTCTCTCCCAGCTTCCACAAGCGCTGCTAGGATCCCACTGCGGCACTGGCTTGTCCCGGGCTCACGGCTTCCTTTGGGAATGGCTCTGCTCCCGGATGGCATGCTGCAGAGAATGCAGGTAGATTTTGTGCTCCCTCCTGGCATGCAGGTGGACAAGAAAGCCTGATCCAGCCCCCCCTCAGCCCATGTCCGGCTGTGTCACTGGGGCGGGGGAACTTTGGGAGCAGCCCCAGCCCTGCTGCACAAATCCACAGGGAGCTGGGATTTTTCCAAGTCTCGTGTCTCCGTTGTGCCGTACTCCCAAAGAAGCAGCACCCCCTCCCGATGAACACGGCGAGTTACGCGGATGCTTGTCAGCTCCACTGCCTGCCTAGAAATCTGGGAACTGCTTCTACATGCTGCTCCCTTCAGCTCTTGGGCACCGACTGACACAGAGCTGGGAAACAAATCCCTTGGCTGCTGGCTGACAAGGTGACTTCCGCCAGAGTCAGAGCTCCGTGGGAAATCTCTATCCACGCCTGTCCTTTGAATAGATCCGCACACGGGGTGCGCAGGGACGTGTCCTGTATGGAAAGGAAGGAGTGTGCCAGCACCGTGACTGACACTTTCCCTCTCCGTGTGCGTTGCAGAGCCACGGGTACACAGACGTGATGGAAACCCTCGCACAGCCAGAGCCTTCTGTCCCTGCAGAACGGAGCGCGGCGGGTGGGGGCGGTTGGTGGGCAGCGAGTCCCGGACAGCGGGCGAGATCCGGCTCCACAGCTGCCAGGCCCCGCTAAGGCTTAATGCCGCCTCCTCGGCAACAGGAAAGGCCTTCAGCCTCGTCCCTGCCCAGAGGAGCAGCGCTGGCCTGGCTGCACAGCTCCTTTTCCCCACAGGTCACAGGAGATGAGATCACAATGCTTGCAAACACCGACTGCGAGCCACAGCTCTGGGTGCTCACCATGAACCTCAGCTCTGCGAGCGCTGTCTGCCCCAGGCTCCAGGGGATGCAGTGGGAGCCCGGCTGGGCTCTGCCCTGGGACCATCCTCCAGGGACAGCTGCACACAGGGAGCATTTGGTTGCCACAAAGAGCCAGGCCATGGCTGCAGGGAGCTGCTCCAGGTGCGGCCTGCACTGCTGTGTGCTGCGCTCTGGGGCTGCTGCTCCCCGCAGAGGGGACTGCCCTGGGGTGCCAGAGGAGACAAAGAAGCTCCATCTTAAGCCTAACTGGGCTGGGTGGCTGGGCTGGGAAGAGTGGCGAGAGTCAAGGGCATTCACAGAGCTCATCCTGCTCTGTGAAGAACGAGGAAAAGGGAGTGGGAAGCCAGCAGTGAGCAGAGCTGAGGCCTGGAGAGCAGCTCTGAATGACACCCAAATCTCACCAGACCTCTGAGACATTGCTGTTCTTCAGCCAGTGACTACATGAGTCCCTAAACCTGGGGCTCGCTCTTCCTCGTGGCCAGGGGCATCAAGGAAGGCTACAGTGCAATGGGGACTGCAGTGAGCTGGGAACTCACTGGGGGAAAGAGGGAGCACTTGTGGAGCAAAAGGCAGGTGGGGGAGAGAACTGTTCAGAGAAGGGCTGAGCTTCAGCTTGAGCAAGCTGAAAAACGTCATTGGGGGTCATCCCAGACTGATTTCATTTCAGAAGTTACTGAACAAGTTTGTTATTGGGGGGTGTCATATTTTCCCCTGGAGGTGCACGCTCTGCAAACGTGAGCTGCACTGCCGAGCTGCTCGGGCACGTCTCTGCTGCAGGTCACGGCGTTTCTTCTTTGGCTTCTCGTGGCCCCGGGGCTGAGCCGCAGCAGAGCCCTGGCGGAGCCCAGAGCAGCCTCAGCATCCACAGAGCCCGGCTGCAAGGAGGCAAAGCAGAAAGCGCCCGTCAGCTGAAGGCTCCCGTTCCCCTTGTCCCAGCCGCCCGCGGTGCCCAGGCCGTGCTGGCCGTGCTCAGAGCGCTGCCCAAAGCTGCCCAGCATTGCTGCCTCTGGCAGGAGAGCAGGAGGGCAGGACACGTGCCCAGCCTGCAGCCGGCCGTGGCACAGCCACCTCCTCAGCAGCTGCCCAGAGCGGGATGCTGCTGCGCTCGCTGCCGTCTCCCAAAAGCCCTTATCCCAGCCGTGCCAAGAGGACGGGCACCCACCTCACGCCTCCCGCCGCCAGAAGAAAAGCTGCTCCCAAACGCTGTCCTCAGCCTTCTCCAAGGGCACGTCCCACCCACGCCGCAGCTGCTCCCGAGCACTTCGCCATCCGGACCCGACAGCACCTAGAACGCTTCCTTTGGAAAAACAAACCATAAATCAATGAAAAGAGATTACAGACAAAAAGGGGAAACAAGGAAAAAGGTAAAAAATCTTCTCTCTGCTGGGGCCTTGAGGAAGGCCCAAGCCCGCCATGCGAGGGAAAAACCCACCCACGGGCCAGGGCAGCCCACGCTTTCTGCCTTCCCCCTGCACTGCCCCCAAAAGTCATGCTGAGCCCAAAGCCAACAAGGGCAGTGGAGTAGCCCAAGCCCTTCCTTGCCTGCAGAGCAAAGCAGCCCATGCACAGCTTCTGCTGTCCAACCTCTGCTCCCACCATGGGGCTTGCTTTGTGTCGGGCCGGCTGCCCCAGCCCCAACGTGGGGCACGGTGGGTGCTGGGGGCTGTTGGCAGGGCCAGGAGCAGACTCCCAGTTCAAAACCAGCCCAGCCTATCCCCCCAGCCCTGCCAAAAAGCAGCTTGGCAGCCGACTGAAGAATTGGTTGCATCCGCCCCAGCAAAGGGGGGAACCTTTGCTTCCCGGCCAGGCTGTGCAATGCACAAATCTGGGAGCAGCCCCCTGCGTGTGGACTCATCTGCAAATTCGCCGTGGAGCCTGGCTTTGGAGAAGGTGCCACAATTGAAGTCCATCATCTTCAGCTTGCCAGGTGGAGGAAGAGCTTGTCATCCTTGATGTCACCCTCCATGTCTCCAGCAGCAGCAGCCGCACCTGGCACAGCTTCTCCAGGGGCTTCTTCTTCCCTGGGGCTGGAGCAGGCTGTCAGTGCTCTGCCCAGGGCCCCGGCTGTCGCTGAAGCAGGACAAGCAAAAGCAGCTGGCATGGGGGCCACCAGTGCTGGGAAGAGCAGCTCAGCTCCAGCAGCAGGGCTGCGCGTGCCCAGCTGAGGAGCCCTGCGCAGCGATTCAGGCAGGACAAAAACTCTGCCTTTCTTTGCTGCCTCTTGCCAAGGCACGTGTGCAGCTGGAACTTACCGGCTCCCTGGCTCAAAGCGTGCGTGTGGCTCTCTCCATTCTCCTACGGCACGCGAATATCCTGCATCCAAGGATCACAGGACAGGTCTTCTAATGAGGGCCTTTCCGAGGAGAGCACGGATAAACACCGTCGGATGAGATCCTGGCACTCTGCGCAGAGAAAGCAGAAAGCACCAGTCAGTTGCAGAAGGCTCCTGTCCGCTTTGCCCCACTCTTGCCATGGCCAGGCCGTGCTGCCTGTGCTCAGGGCTGTGCCTAAACTTTGCCATCAATTCTTTCTTTTGGAGGGGAGCAGGACATTGCCACCTCCTCAGCAGCTGCCAGGGTGGCATGCTCCTGAGCCCGCTGCTGTCTCCCAGCACTGCTATTCCCCCCGTGCTGCAGAGACGAGGATCCACCTGGAGAGAGCCGTCGTGGGAGCGAGAGCCGGCCCCAGGTGCTGTTCCAGCCCCTCCTGAAAGGGTGCTCCCCGCAGACCATCTGGTGCAGCACGATGCCCAGGGACCAGACGGTCGCTGCCTCGCCGTGGTACCAGCCGAGGTGCGTCCATTCCGGGGGGCTGTAGGACGGTGTTCCTATGGAATAGAGATGGAGTTCTTCAGGGGGACGCTGCCTGCTCCCAGAGCCTCACCCCAGCATCCCTGGGCCTGCGGGGGCCGCACCCGCTGCCCTCTCGCCAGCACCGGGGACTTGTGTCCAAACTGGGGGTTGGAAAAGAAACCGCTGGTGTCGCAAGAGGGCAGCGGAAGCCCTGGCAAGGCCCGAGCATTCCATGCAAAGGAAAAACGCACTTGGTGCTGGGGAAAAACCACGCTTTCATCCTCCCTGCCTGCACTGCCCCAGAAACCATTCTTAAGCCAAGGCAAGCGCGGGCAGCAGAGCGGTCCGAGCCCTGTCTCGCCTGCACACCAAACGGGCTGGAGCACAGGTTCTGGCCCCCCCTCTCTGCTACCCCCACCCACGGGTGTTTCTGTGGCGCTGGCTGCCCCAGCCCCAGCGCCAGTCCTGGGCAGAGTGGCTGGCAAAGGCTGCCAGCAGGGCTGGAAGATGGGCCCTCAGCCAGCGCCGCTCAAAAGCAGCTCAGCTGAAGACTCCGGCTGCCATGACTGGCAGCAAAAGGGACGATCCCCCGGGCCACAGCCGGCTTGGGCTGTGAGCTCTTGGGCTCTGAGATGCCGCTACCAGGAGCCTCCCCCTGCGTGGGCTCACCTGCAAAGCTGGTGTAGGCTGCGGCTTGCAGGTAGGTGCCACAGCCAAAGTCGATGAGTTTGGCCTGCCCGGTGGCCAGGTCAACCAGGATGTTCTCTGGTTTGATGTCCCGGTGCAGGACCCCGCAGCTGGCGCAGTGCCGCACGGCCTCCAGCACCTGGCGGAACAGGTGCCGCGCCACCTCCTCGCACAGGAAGCCCCGTGCCCAAATGAAGTGCAGGAGGTCCTGAGACCGCTCCGGGCGCTCCAGCACCATCACCACGTTGCTGGGGAGCTCCAGCCACTCGTGGAGCTGGACGATGCCGGGGAAGCCAGCGGACACCTTGTCCAGCAGCACGATCTCCAGTGGTGCTCGGGTGCCGTCGGGCTGTGGGAGGAGCACGATGCCGTCAGCGGGGCCGATGCCGTGCCGGGGCTCGGCAAGCCCTCAGCCAGCCGGGGACGCTCTGCGCGCTCCGCTGGCCCCACGGCCGCTCTCCCTCGAGGCGTTCTGGCGGCTTCCACCCTGCCGGGCCTCGGCTCATCCCCGCCCGTCGCGCCCCGGCTTCTCCCGCTGCCCCTCGCTCACTCACCAGCTGGCCCCAATGGTGGATGCGGTTCCGTGGCACCCGTTTGATGGCCACCTGCAAGGCAAGGGGAGCAGCGGGCTGAGCTCGCCGCCCGCCGTGCCGAGCCCCGTGCTCCTTCTCCTCCTCCTTTGCCCCCCGCCTCCTGCGCCCGCCGCCGGCCCCGCCACTCACCGGGGCGCCGTCCGAGAGCCGCGTCGCCGCGAAGACGCTGCCGAAGCCGCCGCGCCCCAGCAGCGAACCCAGCCGGTACCGCTCCTTCAGGCCCTGCTGCGCCTTCCCTGCCGGCGAGACGCGGCCGTCAGCGCTCGGCCCGGGGCCAGGAACGGCCGCCGAGCGCCGCTCAACCGCCCCGGGCCGGCCATGTCCACATGTTGGCTCTTTTGAAGCGGACACCGGCGGCTCGGGGCCGGCGGCCGCGCTCAAGAGCGGCGGACTTCGGAGCGGGGAAGACGCTGCGGAGGCGGCGGGAGCGGCCGCGCCGCCTGTGTCCCCGGCGGGCCCCGGCAGGAGCCGAGGCCGGGGTCGGGGTGGGGGTAGGGGTCGGGGTCGGGGTCGGGCCAGCCGGAGCCAGGGGCTGGCGATGGTGCCCAGGAGCCAGGCACTGATGCCCGCCCAGCAGCGCCACAGCCAGGACGGCGAGAGCCGGGCGGAGGCGGGACCGCGGCGGGACGCCCGGGGGCGGGGAGGGGGCAGCCCCGCCCGGGGCCGGGGGCGGGCCGGGGGCATGGCCCGGCCGGGCGTGGGGAGAGGGAGGCCGCGGGAGGGGGGGTTGGGGAACGAAAGGGAGAGCGGGAGAGGGTGCGAGACACTGGGAGAGGGAGAGGAGGAGCAGGAGAAGGGACGCAGAGGGTTCGTGGACTCGCTGCTCTTCTGCTGCTCTTGTGCTGCTGCTGCCGCTGCTGCCGCTGCTGCCGCTGCTGCCGCTGCCGCTGAAGCGCTGGGAGCGTTTGTCCGCGTGTCCGTGTGTCCGGTGCCCGTTTGTCCGTTCCCCCCCGCGCGCCCCACGGCCGAGCCCCGCGCGCCCCGGGGCAGCACGGGCCGCTCCGCTCCGGGGCCGAGGCGGAGTCCCGGAGCATCTCTTCCTCCCGCAGCCACAGCAAACCCGCTCGGCCATTGGGAGCATTTTTGCACACGTTTCCCTTTGAAGGGCTCCTCTCTACCCCCATTTCCAAGGAGTCTCCCTGGGGTTTTGGCACCTGCAGCGACAGGGCAGCGATTGGGCTCCAAACTTCAAGAAACACATGGAGGGGCTGGAGCATGTCCAGAGATGGGAACGGAGCTGGGGAAGGGTCTGGAGGACTTCTGAGGGGCAGCTGAGGGATCTGAGGGGGCTGAGCCTGGAGGAAAGGAGGCTCAGGGGGGACCTGGCTCTCTCCAAGTCCCTTACAGGAGAGGGCAGCCAGGAGGGCTGGGGCTCTGCTCCCAAGGGAAAGGACGAGAGGAAATGGCCTCGGGGGAACCTTTGGGGTGGATGGTGGGGAAATTCTCATCCTCCATGTCTCGACAGAGGGGGAGGGGGGGAGGGGTGGGGCACGACCTGGGGACACGGGGGTGGTGACGGTGGGCTGGGGACACGGGAAAGGGCACGGGAAAGGGCACGGGAAGCCAAAGCCCCGCTGAGCGCTGGCGCTGGGCTGGCGCGGGGTGAGCCGGCAGCAGGGCCCCACAGCCCTGAGGGACTCGCCCTGACGCCCGGGGAGTATTGATCCTGGTCTCTAAAAAATGACACTCAATAAAATACCATTAAAAGATGCCTCCTTCTCCTTCTCCTCCTCCCCCATCCCTTCTCCTGCTCCCCCCGGGCCCAGTGCCCACCCTTGGCCCCCCGTTTTCCCAGCGCGGTCGCATCCGGCGGGAGGAGCCGGGATGGAGTCGGGGCAGGTCGGGCTGGGGCAGGGCTGGGCTGTGGGCCCGGCCTGGGAGCCCCCCACGCGCCCCCTCCTCAAATTCCCCTGGCAGGGGGCGCTGGGGGCGAGGGGGGGCGCAGGTGGGGTCCGGGTGGGGAGCGCCGGGCGCTGCGGGTCTGCCTGGCAACTGGTGAGTCACCAGCGCCGCGCGCTCTGATTGCCTGAAGGTTGTTCAGCGCCTTCTCTGATTATCTGATACTCGCGGGCAATTTTGGTTGGTCGGTGGGGGCTGTGGGGCGGCTTAGGGGGGGGGCCTCTGCGCCTTTGGGGTTCGCTGGGTGCCGATTTGGGGTTGAGGCGCCTCCCAAGGACCCCCCCGGGGGGGCGACACAAGGGTGACACACGGGGGTCCCCATTCCCGATCCATCCTGGGGCCGGTTCCGCCCCCTCCACTCTCGGTCCCCGCGCGGGATCCCCCAAAGTCCCTTCCCACTGTTCCCCAATCAACGGGACCGGGGCGAACTGGGAAGCCTTCCTGGGAACACTGGGAGCAGCCGGGCAGGGGCAGAGTGACAGCGGGGCTGGGGGGGACACACGACCCCCCAAAATCAGTTCAGTGCCGCAGCGTGTTGTGCACAATGTATATGCTGACAAGAGAAGGGGGTGCTTTTGGAACGTGTTCCTTCCTGACACGTCTGTCTGTGGGAGCTTTAGGTGCTTGGACTCAGGGATAGCGAAGGTGTGTGAAAGTGACTGGGCTGCGAGAATCATGTTGCACAGGGAAGAGGGAAGGTCAGCAAATGTCTCCTGTCCTGGCACATGTCTCAGTCTGAACTGCAGCTGGAGATGCTTCACTTCCGCCAAGGACTCTGCCACCTGGAGAGAAGGATGCGCTCGATGGAGTTGAGAAAGAAAGTGCGTATCACTAGCTTGTTTCCTCTAGTTCCTAGACAGCAAAGGGGCTATGAAAGCCAGCAGTGGCTTTTTGTTCTAGGACTTTTTCTTGACAAGCAGCTGCTGGATGTTTGGAAGGGGGTTTGGCATATGCAAAAATGAGAGGGTAAGA
Source organism: Corvus hawaiiensis (assembly GCF_020740725.1). Classification (NCBI taxonomy): domain Eukaryota; kingdom Metazoa; phylum Chordata; class Aves; order Passeriformes; family Corvidae; genus Corvus; species Corvus hawaiiensis. The sequence goes on from NW_025963380.1 coordinate 494,784, forward strand.
TGGTACACTGAGCTTGAGAGAAGAAGCATATCTTCAGGGATTTGGATGCATTTCAGAGGGTGTGAGTTCCATGCTGAGCAGCTGATGGCACAGAAAAGGTTCTAAAGAAAGAGGCCGTGCTGGAATTGCCTTTTCTTTTGCAGCCTAGAAACTGCACAGCCAACAGCAAAAACGATTCCTCCTCCCTCCCTGCACCATGCAGGATCACATTCCTTTATGTCTCCAAGAGGCAGGATGCACAGCCGAGCTCTTCCACCGACTGCTCGCACACCACTGGGGCCGCGCCAGCCGAGCGCTTGGCTTTTTCCTGGGCACTGTCAGCGCTCATCGAAACAAGCACACGATAGCGCTGCCCACTTGCAGAAGAAGGAATCACTGCGAGCCCAGCTCGAAAGCAGCCCAAGGGCAGAGGCAACTTGGAAACTTCCCTGCTCTCAAATCAACGGTGTCAGGACAAAAAGATTTCCCTCATCTTCCCCTTGCAAGTGCAGACTCCTCTTTGCACCCACACTCCAAGAGCAAGATGAACTCCTTTGCCCTAACTTGCACTTTCCTTCTCAGCTCTAGGCACCATCCTAAGCCTTCCCTCTCGCAGAGTCAGGATCCAAAGACAACGGCACCAGGGACTGCTCACACACGAAAGGCACCAGGACAAAAGGCTCCCGAGCTTGGCCTTTGCATTCCCGCTGACAGCTCAACAGCTCTAAGCCAGAGAAGTGCCTGGTGGGAACAGCCTTTAGAATCACTCTCAGCACCTCATGACAAGGAGCTGCAGCGTGTGGCGATGAATCTCCAGCAGCCTCCTGCCCCAGAGTGTCCCCCGGGAGCAGCCATGCTCCAGGCCGTCACTGCCACCTGCACACCCAAAGGAGCCGGTGTTCCACACCACGGCTGTGCCTGGGACAGAGACACGAGTGGCCACAGAAGTGGCCATGGCACTGTCCGCACGCTGTCCCTGCTGCTTCTCCCCCAGCCGCTGGCGGGGCACCAAGTCCCAGCCACCCACTCCTAAAGCCACTGGGACACTGCGGGGGCTCGTGGAAGCCGGCGGCCATTGTGACACAGCGGGGCTGCACAGAACCCACGCTGCTTTGTGACCCGTGGCTCCCAGGAGAGCCTTTGTGATGCTGGGGACCTACACGGAACCCTGGCTCCACTGTGACACCAGCACAGAAGCTCGGGGAGCCCTGCAGACCGTGGGGATGCTAGGGAAGCTGACGGAAGCCTGGGCACCACAGTGACGCTATGGAACCTGGTGGAACCGAGGGGCCACGGTGACACTCTGGGGCCTTTTGGAAGCAATGAGACCCTGGTGGGAAGCCACGGGATGATTAATCCTGACAGGAACCTGCTCCAGGTGGGCTCCTCTCTCCCAGCTTCCACAAGCGCTGCTAGGATCCCACTGCGGCACTGGCTTGTCACGGGCTCACGGCTTCCTTTGGGAATGGCTCTGCTCCCGGATGGCATGCTGCAGAGAATGCAGGTAGATTTTGTGCTCCCTCCTGGCATGCAGGTGGACAAGAAAGCCTGATCCAGCCCCCCCTCAGCCCATGTCCGGCTGTGTCACTGGGGCGGGGGAACTTTGGGAGCAGCCCCAGCCCTGCTGCACAAATCCACAGGGAGCTGGGATTTTTCCAAGTCTCGTGTCTCCGTTGTGCCGTACTCCCAAAGAAGCAGCACCCCCTCCCGATGAACACGGCGAGTTACGCGGATGCTTGTCAGCTCCACTGCCTGCCTAGAAATCTGGGAACTGCTTCTACATGCTGCTCCCTTCAGCTCTTGGGCACCGACTGACACAGAGCTGGGAAACAAATCCCCTGGCTGCTGGCTGACAAGGTGACTTCCGCCAGAGTCAGAGCTCCGTGGGAAATCTCTATCCACGCCTGTCCTTTGAATAGATCCGCACACGGGGTGCGCAGGGACGTGTCCTGTATGGAAAGGAAGGAGTGTGCCAGCACCGTGACTGACACTTTCCCTCTCCGTGTGCGTTGCAGAGCCACGGGTACACAGACGTGATGGAAACCCTCGCACAGCCAGAGCCTTCTGTCCCTGCAGAACGGAGCGCGGCGGGTGGGGGCGGTTGGTGGGCAGCGAGTCCCGGACAGCGGGCGAGATCCGGCTCCACAGCTGCCAGGCCCCGCTAAGGCTTAATGCCGCCTCCTCGGCAACAGGAAAGGCCTTCAGCCTCGTCCCTGCCCAGAGGAGCAGCGCTGGCCTGGCTGCACAGCTCCTTTTCCCCACAGGTCACAGGAGATGAGATCACAATGCTTGCAACCACCGACTGCGAGCCACAGCTCTGGGTGCTCACCATGAACCTCAGCTCTGCGAGCGCTGCCTGCCCCAGGCTCCAGGGGATGCGGTGGGAGCCCGGCTGGGCTCTGCCCTGGGACCATCCTCCAGGGACAGCTGCACACAGGGAGCATTTGGTTGCCACAAAGAGCCAGGCCATGGCTGCAGGGAGCTGCTCCAGGTGCGGCCTGCACTGCTGTGTGCTGCGCTCTGGGGCTGCTGCTCCCCGCAGAGGGGACTGCCCTGGGGTGCCAGAGGAGACAAAGAAGCTCCATCTTAAGCCTAACTGGGCTGGGTGGCTGGGCTGGGAAGAGTGGCGAGAGTCAAGGGCATTCACAGAGCTCATCCTGCTCTGTGAAGAACGAGGAAAAGGGAGTGGGAAGCCAGCAGTGAGCAGAGCTGAGGCCTGGAGAGCAGCTCTCAATGACACCCAAATCTCACCAGACCTCTGAGACATTGCTGTTCTTCAGCCAGTGACTACATGAGTCCCTAAACCTGGGGCTCGCTCTTCCTCGTGGCCAGGGGCATCAAGGAAGGCTACAGTGCAATGGGGACTGCAGTGAGCTGGGAACTCACTGGGGGAAAGAGGGAGCACTTGTGGAGCAAAAGGCAGGTGGGGGAGAGAACTGTTCAGAGAAGGGCTGAGCTTCAGCTTGAGCAAGCTGAAAAACGTCATTGGGGGTCATCCCAGACTGATTTCATTTCAGAAGTTACTGAACAAGTTTGTTATTGGGGGGTGTCATATTTTCCCCTGGAGGTGCACGCTCTGCAAACGTGAGCTGCACTGCCGAGCTGCTCGGGCACGTCTCTGCTGCAGGTCACGGCGTTTCTTCTTTGGCTTCTCGTGGCCCCGGGGCTGAGCCGCAGCAGAGCCCTGGCGGAGCCCAGAGCAGCCTCAGCATCCACAGAGCCCGGCTGCAAGGAGGCAAAGCAGAAAGCGCCCGTCAGCTGAAGGCTCCCGTTCCCCTTGTCCCAGCCGCCCGCGGTGCCCAGGCCGTGCTGGCCGTGCTCAGAGCGCTGCCCAAAGCTGCCCAGCATTGCTGCCTCTGGCAGGAGAGCAGGAGGGCAGGACACGTGCCCAGCCTGCAGCCGGCCGTGGCACAGCCACCTCCTCAGCAGCTGCCCAGAGCGGGATGCTGCTGCGCTCGCTGCCGTCTCCCAAAAGCCCTTATCCCAGCCGTGCCAAGAGGACGGGCACCCACCTCACGCCTCCCGCCGCCAGAAGAAAAGCTGCTCCCAAACGCTGTCCTCAGCCTTCTCCAAGGGCACGTCCCACCCACGCCGCAGCTGCTCCCGAGCACTTCGCCATCCGGACCCGACAGCACCTAGAACGCTTCCTTTGGAAAAACAAACCATAAATCAATGAAAAGAGATTACAGACAAAAAGGGGAAACAAGGAAAAAGGTAAAAAATCTTCTCTCTGCTGGGGCCTTGAGGAAGGCCCAAGCCCGCCATGCGAGGGAAAAACCCACCCACGGGCCAGGGCAGCCCACGCTTTCTGCCTTCCCCCTGCACTGCCCCCAAAAGTCATGCTGAGCCCAAAGCCAACAAGGGCAGTGGAGTAGCCCAAGCCCTTCCTTGCCTGCAGAGCAAAGCAGCCCATGCACAGCTTCTGCTGTCCAACCTCTGCTCCCACCATGGGGCTTGCTTTGTGTCGGGCCGGCTGCCCCAGCCCCAACGTGGGGCACGGTGGGTGCTGGGGGCTGTTGGCAGGGCCAGGAGCAGACTCCCAGTTCAAAACCAGCCCAGCCTATCCCCCCAGCCCTGCCAAAAAGCAGCTTGGCAGCCGACTGAAGAATTGGTTGCATCCGCCCCAGCAAAGGGGGGAACCTTTGCTTCCCGGCCAGGCTGTGCAATGCACAAATCTGGGAGCAGCCCCCTGCGTGTGGACTCATCTGCAAATTCGCCGTGGAGCCTGGCTTTGGAGAAGGTGCCACAATTGAAGTCCATCATCTTCAGCTTGCCAGGTGGAGGAAGAGCTTGTCATCCTTGATGTCACCCTCCATGTCTCCAGCAGCAGCAGCCGCACCTGGCACAGCTTCTCCAGGGGCTTCTTCTTCCCTGGGGCTGGAGCAGGCTGTCAGTGCTCTGCCCAGGGCCCCGGCTGTCGCTGAAGCAGGACAAGCAAAAGCAGCTGGCATGGGGGCCACCAGTGCTGGGAAGAGCAGCTCAGCTCCAGCAGCAGGGCTGCGCGTGCCCAGCTGAGGAGCCCTGCGCAGCGATTCAGGCAGGACAAAAACTCTGCCTTTCTTTGCTGCCTCTTGCCAAGGCACGTGTGCAGCTGGAACTTACCGGCTCCCTGGCTCAAAGCGTGCGTGTGGCTCTCTCCATTCTCCTACGGCACGCGAATATCCTGCATCCAAGGATCACAGGACAGGTCTTCTAATGAGGGCCTTTCCGAGGAGAGCACGGATAAACACCGTCGGATGAGATCCTGGCACTCTGCGCAGAGAAAGCAGAAAGCACCAGTCAGTTGCAGAAGGCTCCTGTCCGCTTTGCCCCACTCTTGCCATGGCCAGGCCGTGCTGCCTGTGCTCAGGGCTGTGCCTAAACTTTGCCATCAATTCTTTCTTTTGGAGGGGAGCAGGACATTGCCACCTCCTCAGCAGCTGCCAGGGTGGCATGCTCCTGAGCCCGCTGCTGTCTCCCAGCACTGCTATTCCCCCCGTGCTGCAGAGACGAGGATCCACCTGGAGAGAGCCGTCGTGGGAGCGAGAGCCGGCCCCAGGTGCTGTTCCAGCCCCTCCTGAAAGGGTGCTCCCCGCAGACCATCTGGTGCAGCACGATGCCCAGGGACCAGACGGTCGCTGCCTCGCCGTGGTACCAGCCGAGGTGCGTCCATTCCGGGGGGCTGTAGGACGGTGTTCCTATGGAATAGAGATGGAGTTCTTCAGGGGGACGCTGCCTGCTCCCAGAGCCTCACCCCAGCATCCCTGGGCCTGCGGGGGCCGCACCCGCTGCCCTCTCGCCAGCACCGGGGACTTGTGTCCAAACTGGGGGTTGGAAAAGAAGCCGCTGGTGTCGCAAGAGGGCAGCGGAAGCCCTGGCAAGGCCCGAGCATTCCATGCAAAGGAAAAACGCACTTGGTGCTGGGGAAAAACCACGCTTTCATCCTCCCTGCCTGCACTGCCCCAGAAACCATTCTTAAGCCAAGGCAAGCGCGGGCAGCAGAGCGGTCCGAGCCCTGTCTCGCCTGCACACCAAACGGGCTGGAGCACAGGTTCTGGCCCCCCCTCTCTGCTACCCCCACCCACGGGTGTTTCTGTGGCGCTGGCTGCCCCAGCCCCAGCGCCAGTCCTGGGCAGAGTGGCTGGCAAAGGCTGCCAGCAGGGCTGGAAGATGGGCCCTCAGCCAGCGCCGCTCAAAAGCAGCTCAGCTGAAGACTCCGGCTGCCATGACTGGCAGCAAAAGGGACGATCCCCCGGGCCACAGCCGGCTTGGGCTGTGAGCTCTTGGGCTCTGAGATGCCGCTACCAGGAGCCTCCCCCTGCGTGGGCTCACCTGCAAAGCTGGTGTAGGCTGCGGCTTGCAGGTAGGTGCCACAGCCAAAGTCGATGAGTTTGGCCTGCCCGGTGGCCAGGTCAACCAGGATGTTCTCTGGTTTGATGTCCCGGTGCAGGACCCCGCAGCTGGCGCAGTGCCGCACGGCCTCCAGCACCTGGCGGAACAGGTGCCGCGCCACCTCCTCGCACAGGAAGCCCCGTGCCCAAATGAAGTGCAGGAGGTCCTGAGACCGCTCCGGGCGCTCCAGCACCATCACCACGTTGCTGGGGAGCTCCAGCCACTCGTGGAGCTGGACGATGCCGGGGAAGCCAGCGGACACCTTGTCCAGCAGCACGATCTCCAGTGGTGCTCGGGTGCCGTCGGGCTGTGGGAGGAGCACGATGCCGTCAGCGGGGCCGATGCCGTGCCGGGGCTCGGCAAGCCCTCAGCCAGCCGGGGACGCTCTGCGCGCTCCGCTGGCCCCACGGCCGCTCTCCCTCGAGGCGTTCTGGCGGCTTCCACCCTGCCGGGCCTCGGCTCATCCCCGCCCGTCGCGCCCCGGCTTCTCCCGCTGCCCCTCGCTCACTCACCAGCTGGCCCCAATGGTGGATGCGGTTCCGTGGCACCCGTTTGATGGCCACCTGCAAGGCAAGGGGAGCAGCGGGCTGAGCTCGCCGCCCGCCGTGCCGAGCCCCGTGCTCCTTCTCCTCCTCCTTTGCCCCCCGCCTCCTGCGCCCGCCGCCGGCCCCGCCACTCACCGGGGCGCCGTCCGAGAGCCGCGTCGCCGCGAAGACGCTGCCGAAGCCGCCGCGCCCCAGCAGCGAACCCAGCCGGTACCGCTCCTTCAGGCCCTGCTGCGCCTTCCCTGCCGGCGAGACGCGGCCGTCAGCGCTCGGCCCGGGGCCAGGAACGGCCGCCGAGCGCCGCTCAACCGCCCCGGGCCGGCCATGTCCACATGTTGGCTCTTTTGAAGCGGACACCGGCGGCTCGGGGCCGGCGGCCGCGCTCAAGAGCGGCGGACTTCGGAGCGGGGAAGACGCTGCGGAGGCGGCGGGAGCGGCCGCGCCGCCTGTGTCCCCGGCGGGCCCCGGCAGGAGCCGAGGCCGGGGTCGGGGTGGGGGTAGGGGTCGGGGTCGGGGTCGGGCCAGCCGGAGCCAGGGGCTGGCGATGGTGCCCAGGAGCCAGGCACTGATGCCCGCCCAGCAGCGCCACAGCCAGGACGGCGAGAGCCGGGCGGAGGCGGGACCGCGGCGGGACGCCCGGGGGCGGGGAGGGGGCAGCCCCGCCCGGGGCCGGGGGCGGGCCGGGGGCATGGCCCGGCCGGGCGTGGGGAGAGGGAGGCCGCGGGAGGGGGGGTTGGGGAACGAAAGGGAGAGCGGGAGAGGGTGCGAGACACTGGGAGAGGGAGAGGAGGAGCAGGAGAAGGGACGCAGAGGGTTCGTGGACTCGCTGCTCTTGTGCTGCTCTTGTGCTGCTGCTGCCGCTGCTGCCGCTGCTGCCGCTGCTGCCGCTGCTGCCGCTGCCGCTGAAGCGCTGGGAGCGTTTGTCCGCGTGTCCGTGTGTCCGGTGCCCGTTTGTCCGTTCCCCCCCGCGCGCCCCACGGCCGAGCCCCGCGCGCCCCGGGGCAGCACGGGCCGCTCCGCTCCGGGGCCGAGGCGGAGTCCCGGAGCATCTCTTCCTCCCGCAGCCACAGCAAACCCGCTCGGCCATTGGGAGCATTTTTGCACACGTTTCCCTTTGAAGGGCTCCTCTCTACCCCCATTTCCAAGGAGTCTCCCTGGGGTTTTGGCACCTGCAGCGACAGGGCAGCGATTGGGCTCCAAACTTCAAGAAACACATGGAGGGGCTGGAGCATGTCCAGAGATGGGAATGGAGCTGGGGAAGGGTCTGGAGGACTTCTGAGGGGCAGCTGAGGGATCTGAGGGGGCTGAGCCTGGAGGAAAGGAGGCTCAGGGGGGACCTGGCTCTCTCCAAGTCCCTTACAGGAGAGGGCAGCCAGGAGGGCTGGGGCTCTGCTCCCAAGGGAAAGGACGAGAGGAAATGGCCTCGGGGGAACCTTTGGGGTGGATGGTGGGGAAATTCTCATCCTCCATGTCTCGACAGAGGGGGAGGGGGGGAGGGGTGGGGCACGACCTGGGGACACGGGGGTGGTGACGGTGGGCTGGGGACACGGGAAAGGGCACGGGAAAGGGCACGGGAAGCCAAAGCCCCGCTGAGCGCTGGCGCTGGGCTGGCGCGGGGTGAGCCGGCAGCAGGGCCCCACAGCCCTGAGGGACTCGCCCTGACGCCCGGGGAGTATTGATCCTGGTCTCTAAAAAATGACACTCAATAAAATACCATTAAAAGATGCCTCCTTCTCCTTCTCCTCCTCCCCCATCCCTTCTCCTGCTCCCCCCGGGCCCAGTGCCCACCCTTGGCCCCCCGTTTTCCCAGCGCGGTCGCATCCGGCGGGAGGAGCCGGGATGGAGTCGGGGCAGGTCGGGCTGGGGCAGGGCTGGGCTGTGGGCCCGGCCTGGGAGCCCCCCACGCGCCCCCTCCTCAAATTCCCCTGGCGGGGGGCGCTGGGGGCGAGGGGGGGCGCAGGTGGGGTCCGGGTGGGGAGCGCCGGGCGCTGCGGGTCTGCCTGGCAACTGGTGAGTCACCAGCGCCGCGCGCTCTGATTGCCTGAAGGTTGTTCAGCGCCTTCTCTGATTATCTGATACTCGCGGGCAATTTTGGTTGGTCGGTGGGGGCTGTGGGGCGGCTTAGGGGGGGGGCCTCTGCGCCTTTGGGGTTCGCTGGGTGCCGATTTGGGGTTGAGGCGCCTCCCAAGGACCCCCCCGGGGGGGCGACACAAGGGTGACACACGGGGGTCCCCATTCCCGATCCATCCTGGGGCCGGTTCCGCCCCCTCCACTCTCGGTCCCCGCGCGGGATCCCCCAAAGTCCCTTCCCACTGTTCCCCAATCAACGGGACCGGGGCGAACTGGGAAGCCTTCCTGGGAACACTGGGAGCAGCCGGGCAGGGGCAGAGTGACAGCGGGGCTGGGGGGGACACACGACCCCCCAAAATCAGTTCAGTGCCGCAGCGTGTTGTGCACAATGTATATGCTGACAAGAGAAGGGGGTGCTTTTGGAACGTGTTCCTTCCTGACACGTCTGTCTGTGGGAGCTTTAGGTGCTTGGACTCAGGGATAGCGAAGGTGTGTGAAAGTGACTGGGCTGCGAGAATCATGTTGCACAGGGAAGAGGGAAGGTCAGCAAATGTCTCCTGTCCTGGCACATGTCTCAGTCTGAACTGCAGCTGGAGATGCTTCACTTCCGCCAAGGACTCTGCCACCTGGAGAGAAGGATGCGCTCGATGGAGTTGAGAAAGAAAGTGCGTATCACTAGCTTGTTTCCTCTAGTTCCTAGACAGCAAAGGGGCTATGAAAGCCAGCAGTGGCTTTTTGTTCTAGGACTTTTTCTTGACAAGCAGCTGCTGGATGTTTGGAAGGGGGTTTGGCATATGCAAAAATGAGAGGGTAAGATGGTACACTGAGCTTGAGAGAGGAAGCATATCTTCAGGGATTTGGATGCATTTCAGAGGGTGTGAGTTCCATGCTGAGCAGCTGATGGCACAGAAAAGGTTCTAAAGAAAGAGGCCGTGCTGGAATTGCCTTTTCTTTTGCAGCCTAGAAACTGCACAGCCAACAGCAAAAACGATTCCTCCTCCCTCCCTGCACCATGCAGGATCACATTCCTTTATGTCTCCAAGAGGCAGGATGCACAGCCGAGCTCTTCCACCGACTGCTCGCACACCACTGGGGCCGCGCCAGCGGAGCGCTTGGCTTTTTCCTGGGCACTGTCAGCGCTCATCGAAACAAGCACACGATAGCGCTGCCCACTTGCAGAAGAAGGAATCACTGCGAGCCCAGCTCGAAAGCAGCCCAAGGGCAGAGGCAACTTGGAAACTTCCCTGCTCTCAAATCAACGGTGTCAGGACAAAAAGATTTCCCTCATCTTCCCCTTGCAAGTGCAGACTCCTCTTTGCACCCACACTCCAAGAGCAAGATGAACTCCTTTGCCCTAACTTGCACTTTCCTTCTCAGCTCTAGGCACCATCCTAAGCCTTCCCTCTCGCAGAGTCAGGATCCAAAGACAACGGCACCAGGGACTGCTCACACACGAAAGGCACCAGGACAAAAGGCTCCCGAGCTTGGCCTTTGCATTCCCGCTGACAGCTCAACAGCTCTAAGCCAGAGAAGTGCCTGGTGGGAACAGCCTTTAGAATCACTCCGAGCACCTCATGACAAGGAGCTGCAGCGTGTGGCGATGAATCTCCAGCGGCCTCCTGCCCCAGGGTGTCCCCCGGGAGCAGCCATGCTCCAGGCCGTCACTGCCACCTGCACACCCAAAGGAGCCGGTGTTCCACACCACGGCTGTGCCTGGGACAGAGACACGAGTGGCCACAGAAGTGGCCATGGCACTGTCCGCACGCTGTCCCTGCTGCTTCTCCCCCAGCCGCTGGCGGGGCACCAAGTCCCAGCCACCCACTCCTAAAGCCACTGGGACACTGCGGGGCTGCACAGAACCCACGCTGCTTTGTGACCCGTGGCTCCCAGGAGAGCCTTTGTGATGCTGGGGACCTACACGGAACCCTGGCTCCACTGTGACACCAGCACAGAAGCTCGGGGAGCCCTGCAGACCGTGGGGATGCTAGGGAAGCTGACGGAAGCCTGGGCACCACAGTGACGCTATGGAACCTGGTGGAACCGAGGGGCCACGGTGACACTCTGGGGCCTTTTGGAAGCAATGAGACCCTGGTGGGAAGCCACGGGATGATTAATCCTGACAGGAACCTGCTCCAGGTGGGCTCCTCTCTCCCAGCTTCCACAAGCGCTGCTAGGATCCCACTGCGGCACTGGCTTGTCCCGGGCTCACGGCTTCCTTTGGGAATGGCTCTGCTCCCGGATGGCATGCTGCAGAGAATGCAGGTAGATTTTGTGCTCCCTCCTGGCATGCAGGTGGACAAGAAAGCCTGATCCAGCCCCCCCTCAGCCCATGTCCGGCTGTGTCACTGGGGCGGGGGAACTTTGGGAGCAGCCCCAGCCCTGCTGCACAAATCCACAGGGAGCTGGGATTTTTCCAAGTCTCGTGTCTCCGTTGTGCCGTACTCCCAAAGAAGCAGCACCCCCTCCCGATGAACACGGCGAGTTACGCGGATGCTTGTCAGCTCCACTGCCTGCCTAGAAATCTGGGAACTGCTTCTACATGCTGCTCCCTTCAGCTCTTGGGCACCGACTGACACAGAGCTGGGAAACAAATCCCCTGGCTGCTGGCTGACAAGGTGACTTCCGCCAGAGTCAGAGCTCCGTGGGAAATCTCTATCCACGCCTGTCCTTTGAATAGATCCGCACACGGGGTGCGCAGGGACGTGTCCTGTATGGAAAGGAAGGAGTGTGCCAGCACCGTGACTGACACTTTCCCTCTCCGTGTGCGTTGCAGAGCCACGGGTACACAGACGTGATGGAAACCCTCGCACAGCCAGAGCCTTCTGTCCCTGCAGAACGGAGCGCGGCGGGTGGGGGCGGTTGGTGGGCAGCGAGTCCCGGACAGCGGGCGAGATCCGGCTCCACAGCTGCCAGGCCCCGCTAAGGCTTAATGCCGCCTCCTCGGCAACAGGAAAGGCCTTCAGCCTCGTCCCTGCCCAGAGGAGCAGCGCTGGCCTGGCTGCACAGCTCCTTTTCCCCACAGGTCACAGGAGATGAGATCACAATGCTTGCAAACACCGACTGCGAGCCACAGCTCTGGGTGCTCACCATGAACCTCAGCTCTGCGAGCGCTGTCTGCCCCAGGCTCCAGGGGATGCAGTGGGAGCCCGGCTGGGCTCTGCCCTGGGACCATCCTCCAGGGACAGCTGCACACAGGGAGCATTTGGTTGCCACAAAGAGCCAGGCCATGGCTGCAGGGAGCTGCTCCAGGTGCGGCCTGCACTGCTGTGTGCTGCGCTCTGGGGCTGCTGCTCCCCACAGAGGGGACTGCCCTGGGGTGCCAGAGGAGACAAAGAAGCTCCATCTTAAGCCTAACTGGGCTGGGTGGCTGGGCTGGGAAGAGTGGCGAGAGTCAAGGGCATTCACAGAGCTCATCCTGCTCTGTGAAGAACGAGGAAAAGGGAGTGGGAAGCCAGCAGTGAGCAGAGCTGAGGCCTGGAGAGCAGCTCTGAATGACACCCAAATCTCACCAGACCTCTGAGACATTGCTGTTCTTCAGCCAGTGACTACATGAGTCCCTAAACCTGGGGCTCGCTCTTCCTCGTGGCCAGGGGCATCAAGGAAGGCTACAGTGCAATGGGGACTGCAGTGAGCTGGGAACTCACTGGGGGAAAGAGGGAGCACTTGTGGAGCAAAAGGCAGGTGGGGGAGAGAACTGTTCAGAGAAGGGCTGAGCTTCAGCTTGAGCAAGCTGAAAAACGTCATTGGGGGTCATCCCAGACTGATTTCATTTCAGAAGTTACTGAACAAGTTTGTTATTGGGGGGTGTCATATTTTCCCCTGGAGGTGCACGCTCTGCAAACGTGAGCTGCACTGCCGAGCTGCTCGGGCACGTCTCTGCTGCAGGTCACGGCGTTTCTTCTTTGGCTTCTCGTGGCCCCGGGGCTGAGCCGCAGCAGAGCCCTGGCGGAGCCCAGAGCAGCCTCAGCATCCACAGAGCCCGGCTGCAAGGAGGCAAAGCAGAAAGCGCCCGTCAGCTGAAGGCTCCCGTTCCCCTTGTCCCAGCCGCCCGCGGTGCCCAGGCCGTGCTGGCCGTGCTCAGAGCGCTGCCCAAAGCTGCCCAGCATTGCTGCCTCTGGCAGGAGAGCAGGAGGGCAGGACACGTGCCCAGCCTGCAGCCGGCCGTGGCACAGCCACCTCCTCAGCAGCTGCCCAGAGCGGGATGCTGCTGCGCTCGCTGCCGTCTCCCAAAAGCCCTTATCCCAGCCGTGCCAAGAGGACGGGCACCCACCTCACGCCTCCCGCCGCCAGAAGAAAAGCTGCTCCCAAACGCTGTCCTCAGCCTTCTCCAAGGGCACGTCCCACCCACGCCGCAGCTGCTCCCGAGCACTTCGCCATCCGGACCCGACAGCACCTAGAACGCTTCCTTTGGAAAAACAAACCATAAATCAATGAAAAGAGATTACAGACAAAAAGGGGAAACAAGGAAAAAGGTAAAAAATCTTCTCTCTGCTGGGGCCTTGAGGAAGGCCCAAGCCCGCCATGCGAGGGAAAAACCCACCCACGGGCCAGGGCAGCCCACGCTTTCTGCCTTCCCCCTGCACTGCCCCCAAAAGTCATGCTGAGCCCAAAGCCAACAAGGGCAGTGGAGTAGCCCAAGCCCTTCCTTGCCTGCAGAGCAAAGCAGCCCATGCACAGCTTCTGCTGTCCAACCTCTGCTCCCACCATGGGGCTTGCTTTGTGTCGGGCCGGCTGCCCCAGCCCCAACGTGGGGCACGGTGGGTGCTGGGGGCTGTTGGCAGGGCCAGGAGCAGACTCCCAGTTCAAAACCAGCCCAGCCTATCCCCCCAGCCCTGCCAAAAAGCAGCTTGGCAGCCGACTGAAGAATTGGTTGCATCCGCCCCAGCAAAGGGGGGAACCTTTGCTTCCCGGCCAGGCTGTGCAATGCACAAATCTGGGAGCAGCCCCCTGCGTGTGGACTCATCTGCAAATTCGCCGTGGAGCCTGGCTTTGGAGAAGGTGCCACAATTGAAGTCCATCATCTTCAGCTTGCCAGGTGGAGGAAGAGCTTGTCATCCTTGATGTCACCCTCCATGTCTCCAGCAGCAGCAGCCGCACCTGGCACAGCTTCTCCAGGGGCTTCTTCTTCCCTGGGGCTGGAGCAGGCTGTCAGTGCTCTGCCCAGGGCCCCGGCTGTCGCTGAAGCAGGACAAGCAAAAGCAGCTGGCATGGGGGCCACCAGTGCTGGGAAGAGCAGCTCAGCTCCAGCAGCAGGGCTGCGCGTGCCCAGCTGAGGAGCCCTGCGCAGCGATTCAGGCAGGACAAAAACTCTGCCTTTCTTTGCTGCCTCTTGCCAAGGCACGTGTGCAGCTGGAACTTACCGGCTCCCTGGCTCAAAGCGTGCGTGTGGCTCTCTCCATTCTCCTACGGCACGCGAATATCCTGCATCCAAGGATCACAGGACAGGTCTTCTAATGAGGGCCTTTCCGAGGAGAGCACGGATAAACACCGTCGGATGAGATCCTGGCACTCTGCGCAGAGAAAGCAGAAAGCACCAGTCAGTTGCAGAAGGCTCCTGTCCGCTTTGCCCCACTCTTGCCATGGCCAGGCCGTGCTGCCTGTGCTCAGGGCTGTGCCTAAACTTTGCCATCAATTCTTTCTTTTGGAGGGGAGCAGGACATTGCCACCTCCTCAGCAGCTGCCAGGGTGGCATGCTCCTGAGCCCGCTGCTGTCTCCCAGCACTGCTATTCCCCCCGTGCTGCAGAGACGAGGATCCACCTGGAGAGAGCCGTCGTGGGAGCGAGAGCCGGCCCCAGGTGCTGTTCCAGCCCCTCCTGAAAGGGTGCTCCCCGCAGACCATCTGGTGCAGCACGACGCCCAGGGACCAGACGGTCGCTGCCTCGCCGTGGTACCAGCCGAGGTGCGTCCATTCCGGGGGGCTGTAGGACGGTGTTCCTATGGAATAGAGATGGAGTTCTTCAGGGGGACGCTGCCTGCTCCCAGAGCCTCACCCCAGCATCCCTGGGCCTGCGGGGGCCGCACCCGCTGCCCTCTCGCCAGCACCGGGGACTTGTGTCCAAACTGGGGGTTGGAAAAGAAGCCGCTGGTGTCGCAAGAGGGCAGCGGAAGCCCTGGCAAGGCCCGAGCATTCCATGCAAAGGAAAAACGCACTTGGTGCTGGGGAAAAACCACGCTTTCATCCTCCCTGCCTGCACTGCCCCAGAAACCATTCTTAAGCCAAGGCAAGCGCGGGCAGCAGAGCGGTCCGAGCCCTGTCTCGCCTGCACACCAAACGGGCTGGAGCACAGGTTCTGGCCCCCCCTCTCTGCTACCCCCACCCACGGGTGTTTCTGTGGCGCTGGCTGCCCCAGCCCCAGCGCCAGTCCTGGGCAGAGTGGCTGGCAAAGGCTGCCAGCAGGGCTGGAAGATGGGCCCTCAGCCAGCGCCGCTCAAAAGCAGCTCAGCTGAAGACTCCGGCTGCCATGACTGGCAGCAAAAGGGACGATCCCCCGGGCCACAGCCGGCTTGGGCTGTGAGCTCTTGGGCTCTGAGATGCCGCTACCAGGAGCCTCCCCCTGCGTGGGCTCACCTGCAAAGCTGGTGTAGGCTGCGGCTTGCAGGTAGGTGCCACAGCCAAAGTCGATGAGTTTGGCCTGCCCGGTGGCCAGGTCAACCAGGATGTTCTCTGGTTTGATGTCCCGGTGCAGGACCCCGCAGCTGGCGCAGTGCCGCACGGCCTCCAGCACCTGGCGGAACAGGTGCCGCGCCACCTCCTCGCACAGGAAGCCCCGTGCCCAAATGAAGTGCAGGAGGTCCTGAGACCGCTCCGGGCGCTCCAGCACCATCACCACGTTGCTGGGGAGCTCCAGCCACTCGTGGAGCTGGACGATGCCGGGGAAGCCAGCGGACACCTTGTCCAGCAGCACGATCTCCAGTGGTGCTCGGGTGCCGTCGGGCTGTGGGAGGAGCACGATGCCGTCAGCGGGGCCGATGCCGTGCCGGGGCTCGGCAAGCCCTCAGCCAGCCGGGGACGCTCTGCGCGCTCCGCTGGCCCCACGGCCGCTCTCCCTCGAGGCGTTCTGGCGGCTTCCACCCTGCCGGGCCTCGGCTCATCCCCGCCCGTCGCGCCCCGGCTTCTCCCGCTGCCCCTCGCTCACTCACCAGCTGGCCCCAATGGTGGATGCGGTTCCGTGGCACCCGTTTGATGGCCACCTGCAAGGCAAGGGGAGCAGCGGGCTGAGCTCGCCGCCCGCCGTGCCGAGCCCCGTGCTCCTTCTCCTCCTCCTTTGCCCCCCGCCTCCTGCGCCCGCCGCCGGCCCCGCCACTCACCGGGGCGCCGTCCGAGAGCCGCGTCGCCGCGAAGACGCTGCCGAAGCCGCCGCGCCCCAGCAGCGAACCCAGCCGGTACCGCTCCTTCAGGCCCTGCTGCGCCTTCCCTGCCGGCGAGACGCGGCCGTCAGCGCTCGGCCCGGGGCCAGGAACGGCCGCCGAGCGCCGCTCAACCGCCCCGGGCCGGCCATGTCCACATGTTGGCTCTTTTGAAGCGGACACCGGCGGCTCCGGCGGCTCGGGGCCGGCGGCCGCGCTCAAGAGCGGCGGACTTCGGAGCGGGGAAGACGCTGCGGAGGCGGCGGGAGCGGCCGCGCCGCCTGTGTCCCCGGCGGGCCCCGGCAGGAGCCGAGGCCGGGGTCGGGGTGGGGGTAGGGGTCGGGGTCGGGGTCGGGCCAGCCGGAGCCAGGGGCTGGCGATGGTGCCCAGGAGCCAGGCACTGATGCCCGCCCAGCAGCGCCACAGCCAGGACGGCGAGAGCCGGGCGGAGGCGGGACCGCGGCGGGACGCCCGGGGGCGGGGAGGGGGCAGCCCCGCCCGGGGCCGGGGGCGGGCCGGGGGCATGGCCCGGCCGGGCGTGGGGAGAGGGAGGCCGCGGGAGGGGGGGTTGGGGAACGAAAGGGAGAGCGGGAGAGGGTGCGAGACACTGGGAGAGGGAGAGGAGGAGCAGGAGAAGGGACGCAGAGGGTTCGTGGACTCGCTGCTCTTGTGCTGCTCTTGTGCTGCTGCTGCCGCTGCTGCCGCTGCTGCCGCTGCTGCCGCTGCCGCTGAAGCGCTGGGAGCGTTTGTCCGCGTGTCCGTGTGTCCGGTGCCCGTTTGTCCGTTCCCCCCCGCGCGCCCCACGGCCGAGCCCCGCGCGCCCCGGGGCAGCACGGGCCGCTCCGCTCCGGGGCCGAGGCGGAGTCCCGGAGCATCTCTTCCTCCCGCAGCCACAGCAAACCCGCTCGGCCATTGGGAGCATTTTTGCACACGTTTCCCTTTGAAGGGCTCCTCTCTACCCCCATTTCCAAGGAGTCTCCCTGGGGTTTTGGCACCTGCAGCGACAGGGCAGCGATTGGGCTCCAAACTTCAAGAAACACATGGAGGGGCTGGAGCATGTCCAGAGATGGGAATGGAGCTGGGGAAGGGTCTGGAGGACTTCTGAGGGGCAGCTGAGGGATCTGAGGGGGCTGAGCCTGGAGGAAAGGAGGCTCAGGGGGGACCTGGCTCTCTCCAAGTCCCTTACAGGAGAGGGCAGCCAGGAGGGCTGGGGCTCTGCTCCCAAGGGAAAGGACGAGAGGAAATGGCCTCGGGGGAACCTTTGGGGTGGATGGTGGGGAAATTCTCATCCTCCATGTCTCGACAGAGGGGGAGGGGGGGAGGGGTGGGGCACGACCTGGGGACACGGGGGTGGTGACGGTGGGCTGGGGACACGGGAAAGGGCACGGGAAAGGGCACGGGAAGCCAAAGCCCCGCTGAGCGCTGGCGCTGGGCTGGCGCGGGGTGAGCCGGCAGCAGGGCCCCACAGCCCTGAGGGACTCGCCCTGACGCCCGGGGAGTATTGATCCTGGTCTCTAAAAAATGACACTCAATAAAATACCATTAAAAGATGCCTCCTTCTCCTTCTCCTCCTCCCCCATCCCTTCTCCTGCTCCCCCCGGGCCCAGTGCCCACCCTTGGCCCCCCGTTTTCCCAGCGCGGTCGCATCCGGCGGGAGGAGCCGGGATGGAGTCGGGGCAGGTCGGGCTGGGGCAGGGCTGGGCTGTGGGCCCGGCCTGGGAGCCCCCCACGCGCCCCCTCCTCAAATTCCCCTGGCGGGGGGCGCTGGGGGCGAGGGGGGGCGCAGGTGGGGTCCGGGTGGGGAGCGCCGGGCGCTGCGGGTCTGCCTGGCAACTGGTGAGTCACCAGCGCCGCGCGCTCTGATTGCCTGAAGGTTGTTCAGCGCCTTCTCTGATTATCTGATACTCGCGGGCAATTTTGGTTGGTCGGTGGGGGCTGTGGGGCGGCTTAGGGGGGGGGCCTCTGCGCCTTTGGGGTTCGCTGGGTGCCGATTTGGGGTTGAGGCGCCTCCCAAGGACCCCCCCGGGGGGGCGACACAAGGGTGACACACGGGGGTCCCCATTCCCGATCCATCCTGGGGCCGGTTCCGCCCCCTCCACTCTCGGTCCCCGCGCGGGATCCCCCAAAGTCCCTTCCCACTGTTCCCCAATCAACGGGACCGGGGCGAACTGGGAAGCCTTCCTGGGAACACTGGGAGCAGCCGGGCAGGGGCAGAGTGACAGCGGGGCTGGGGGGGACACACGACCCCCCAAAATCAGTTCAGTGCCGCAGCGTGTTGTGCACAATGTATATGCTGACAAGAGAAGGGGGTGCTTTTGGAACGTGTTCCTTCCTGACACGTCTGTCTGTGGGAGCTTTAGGTGCTTGGACTCAGGGATAGCGAAGGTGTGTGAAAGTGACTGGGCTGCGAGAATCATGTTGCACAGGGAAGAGGGAAGGTCAGCAAATGTCTCCTGTCCTGGCACATGTCTCAGTCTGAACTGCAGCTGGAGATGCTTCACTTCCGCCAAGGACTCTGCCACCTGGAGAGAAGGATGCGCTCGATGGAGTTGAGAAAGAAAGTGCGTATCACTAGCTTGTTTCCTCTAGTTCCTAGACAGCAAAGGGGCTATGAAAGCCAGCAGTGGCTTTTTGTTCTAGGACTTTTTCTTGACAAGCAGCTGCTGGATGTTTGGAAGGGGGTTTGGCATATGCAAAAATGAGAGGGTAAGATGGTACACTGAGCTTGAGAGAGGAAGCATATCTTCAGGGATTTGGATGCATTTCAGAGGGTGTGAGTTCCATGCTGAGCAGCTGATGGCACAGAAAAGGTTCTAAAGAAAGAGGCCGTGCTGGAATTGCCTTTTCTTTTGCAGCCTAGAAACTGCACAGCCAACAGCAAAAACGATTCCTCCTCCCTCCCTGCACCATGCAGGATCACATTCCTTTATGTCTCCAAGAGGCAGGATGCACAGCCGAGCTCTTCCACCGACTGCTCGCACACCACTGGGGCCGCGCCAGCGGAGCGCTTGGCTTTTTCCTGGGCACTGTCAGCGCTCATCGAAACAAGCACACGATAGCGCTGCCCACTTGCAGAAGAAGGAATCACTGCGAGCCCAGCTCGAAAGCAGCCCAAGGGCAGAGGCAACTTGGAAACTTCCCTGCTCTCAAATCAACGGTGTCAGGACAAAAAGATTTCCCTCATCTTCCCCTTGCAAGTGCAGACTCCTCTTTGCACCCACACTCCAAGAGCAAGATGAACTCCTTTGCCCTAACTTGCACTTTCCTTCTCAGCTCTAGGCACCATCCTAAGCCTTCCCTCTCGCAGAGTCAGGATCCAAAGACAACGGCACCAGGGACTGCTCACACACGAAAGGCACCAGGACAAAAGGCTCCCGAGCTTGGCCTTTGCATTCCCGCTGACAGCTCAACAGCTCTAAGCCAGAGAAGTGCCTGGTGGGAACAGCCTTTAGAATCACTCCGAGCACCTCATGACAAGGAGCTGCAGCGTGTGGCGATGAATCTCCAGCGGCCTCCTGCCCCAGGGTGTCCCCCGGGAGCAGCCATGCTCCAGGCCGTCACTGCCACCTGCACACCCAAAGGAGCCGGTGTTCCACACCACGGCTGTGCCTGGGACAGAGACACGAGTGGCCACAGAAGTGGCCATGGCACTGTCCGCACGCTGTCCCTGCTGCTTCTCCCCCAGCCGCTGGCGGGGCACCAAGTCCCAGCCACCCACTCCTAAAGCCACTGGGACACTGCGGGGCTGCACAGAACCCACGCTGCTTTGTGACCCGTGGCTCCCAGGAGAGCCTTTGTGATGCTGGGGACCTACACGGAACCCTGGCTCCACTGTGACACCAGCACAGAAGCTCGGGGAGCCCTGCAGACCGTGGGGATGCTAGGGAAGCTGACGGAAGCCTGGGCACCACAGTGACGCTATGGAACCTGGTGGAACCGAGGGGCCACGGTGACACTCTGGGGCCTTTTGGAAGCAATGAGACCCTGGTGGGAAGCCACGGGATGATTAATCCTGACAGGAACCTGCTCCAGGTGGGCTCCTCTCTCCCAGCTTCCACAAGCGCTGCTAGGATCCCACTGCGGCACTGGCTTGTCCCGGGCTCACGGCTTCCTTTGGGAATGGCTCTGCTCCCGGATGGCATGCTGCAGAGAATGCAGGTAGATTTTGTGCTCCCTCCTGGCATGCAGGTGGACAAGAAAGCCTGATCCAGCCCCCCCTCAGCCCATGTCCGGCTGTGTCACTGGGGCGGGGGAACTTTGGGAGCAGCCCCAGCCCTGCTGCACAAATCCACAGGGAGCTGGGATTTTTCCAAGTCTCGTGTCTCCGTTGTGCCGTACTCCCAAAGAAGCAGCACCCCCTCCCGATGAACACGGCGAGTTACGCGGATGCTTGTCAGCTCCACTGCCTGCCTAGAAATCTGGGAACTGCTTCTACATGCTGCTCCCTTCAGCTCTTGGGCACCGACTGACACAGAGCTGGGAAACAAATCCCCTGGCTGCTGGCTGACAAGGTGACTTCCGCCAGAGTCAGAGCTCCGTGGGAAATCTCTATCCACGCCTGTCCTTTGAATAGATCCGCACACGGGGTGCGCAGGGACGTGTCCTGTATGGAAAGGAAGGAGTGTGCCAGCACCGTGACTGACACTTTCCCTCTCCGTGTGCGTTGCAGAGCCACGGGTACACAGACGTGATGGAAACCCTCGCACAGCCAGAGCCTTCTGTCCCTGCAGAACGGAGCGCGGCGGGTGGGGGCGGTTGGTGGGCAGCGAGTCCCGGACAGCGGGCGAGATCCGGCTCCACAGCTGCCAGGCCCCGCTAAGGCTTAATGCCGCCTCCTCGGCAACAGGAAAGGCCTTCAGCCTCGTCCCTGCCCAGAGGAGCAGCGCTGGCCTGGCTGCACAGCTCCTTTTCCCCACAGGTCACAGGAGATGAGATCACAATGCTTGCAAACACCGACTGCGAGCCACAGCTCTGGGTGCTCACCATGAACCTCAGCTCTGCGAGCGCTGCCTGCCCCAGGCTCCAGGGGATGCAGTGGGAGCCCGGCTGGGCTCTGCCCTGGGACCATCCTCCAGGGACAGCTGCACACAGGGAGCATTTGGTTGCCACAAAGAGCCAGGCCATGGCTGCAGGGAGCTGCTCCAGGTGCGGCCTGCACTGCTGTGTGCTGCGCTCTGGGGCTGCTGCTCCCCGCAGAGGGGACTGCCCTGGGGTGCCAGAGGAGACAAAGAAGCTCCATCTTAAGCCTAACTGGGCTGGGTGGCTGGGCTGGGAAGAGTGGCGAGAGTCAAGGGCATTCACAGAGCTCATCCTGCTCTGTGAAGAACGAGGAAAAGGGAGTGGGAAGCCAGCAGTGAGCAGAGCTGAGGCCTGGAGAGCAGCTCTGAATGACACCCAAATCTCACCAGACCTCTGAGACATTGCTGTTCTTCAGCCAGTGACTACATGAGTCCCTAAACCTGGGGCTCGCTCTTCCTCGTGGCCAGGGGCATCAAGGAAGGCTACAGTGCAATGGGGACTGCAGTGAGCTGGGAACTCACTGGGGGAAAGAGGGAGCACTTGTGGAGCAAAAGGCAGGTGGGGGAGAGAACTGTTCAGAGAAGGGCTGAGCTTCAGCTTGAGCAAGCTGAAAAACGTCATTGGGGGTCATCCCAGACTGATTTCATTTCAGAAGTTACTGAACAAGTTTGTTATTGGGGGGTGTCATATTTTCCCCTGGAGGTGCACGCTCTGCAAACGTGAGCTGCACTGCCGAGCTGCTCGGGCACGTCTCTGCTGCAGGTCACGGCGTTTCTTCTTTGGCTTCTCGTGGCCCCGGGGCTGAGCCGCAGCAGAGCCCTGGCGGAGCCCAGAGCAGCCTCAGCATCCACAGAGCCCGGCTGCAAGGAGGCAAAGCAGAAAGCGCCCGTCAGCTGAAGGCTCCCGTTCCCCTTGTCCCAGCCGCCCGCGGTGCCCAGGCCGTGCTGGCCGTGCTCAGAGCGCTGCCCAAAGCTGCCCAGCATTGCTGCCTCTGGCAGGAGAGCAGGAGGGCAGGACACGTGCCCAGCCTGCAGCCGGCCGTGGCACAGCCACCTCCTCAGCAGCTGCCCAGAGCGGGATGCTGCTGCGCTCGCTGCCGTCTCCCAAAAGCCCTTATCCCAGCCGTGCCAAGAGGACGGGCACCCACCTCACGCCTCCCGCCGCCAGAAGAAAAGCTGCTCCCAAACGCTGTCCTCAGCCTTCTCCAAGGGCACGTCCCACCCACGCCGCAGCTGCTCCCGAGCACTTCGCCATCCGGACCCGACAGCACCTAGAACGCTTCCTTTGGAAAAACAAACCATAAATCAATGAAAAGAGATTACAGACAAAAAGGGGAAACAAGGAAAAAGGTAAAAAATCTTCTCTCTGCTGGGGCCTTGAGGAAGGCCCAAGCCCGCCATGCGAGGGAAAAACCCACCCACGGGCCAGGGCAGCCCACGCTTTCTGCCTTCCCCCTGCACTGCCCCCAAAAGTCATGCTGAGCCCAAAGCCAACAAGGGCAGTGGAGTAGCCCAAGCCCTTCCTTGCCTGCAGAGCAAAGCAGCCCATGCACAGCTTCTGCTGTCCAACCTCTGCTCCCACCATGGGGCTTGCTTTGTGTCGGGCCGGCTGCCCCAGCCCCAACGTGGGGCACGGTGGGTGCTGGGGGCTGTTGGCAGGGCCAGGAGCAGACTCCCAGTTCAAAACCAGCCCAGCCTATCCCCCCAGCCCTGCCAAAAAGCAGCTTGGCAGCCGACTGAAGAATTGGTTGCATCCGCCCCAGCAAAGGGGGGAACCTTTGCTTCCCGGCCAGGCTGTGCAATGCACAAATCTGGGAGCAGCCCCCTGCGTGTGGACTCATCTGCAAATTCGCCGTGGAGCCTGGCTTTGGAGAAGGTGCCACAATTGAAGTCCATCATCTTCAGCTTGCCAGGTGGAGGAAGAGCTTGTCATCCTTGATGTCACCCTCCATGTCTCCAGCAGCAGCAGCCGCACCTGGCACAGCTTCTCCAGGGGCTTCTTCTTCCCTGGGGCTGGAGCAGGCTGTCAGTGCTCTGCCCAGGGCCCCGGCTGTCGCTGAAGCAGGACAAGCAAAAGCAGCTGGCATGGGGGCCACCAGTGCTGGGAAGAGCAGCTCAGCTCCAGCAGCAGGGCTGCGCGTGCCCAGCTGAGGAGCCCTGCGCAGCGATTCAGGCAGGACAAAAACTCTGCCTTTCTTTGCTGCCTCTTGCCAAGGCACGTGTGCAGCTGGAACTTACCGGCTCCCTGGCTCAAAGCGTGCGTGTGGCTCTCTCCATTCTCCTACGGCACGCGAATATCCTGCATCCAAGGATCACAGGACAGGTCTTCTAATGAGGGCCTTTCCGAGGAGAGCACGGATAAACACCGTCGGATGAGATCCTGGCACTCTGCGCAGAGAAAGCAGAAAGCACCAGTCAGTTGCAGAAGGCTCCTGTCCGCTTTGCCCCACTCTTGCCATGGCAAGACCGGTGCAGGACACCGAAGCAGACCTCTGTGCCTGACTGCAATGACTGTGTCACTTGCTTTTCTTCCAGGACTGATGGAGATCCAGGACACAGATGGCACCCTTCTGTAGATACCTTTTAGGGTTTCTTTTGGTCTTCTGTAAATACGTTTAATATCGTTTTGATAGCTATGTTCTTGTCAATACGTTCTCTAGATCGTTGTTGTTACAAAGGTTCTTCCAATGTAAATATGTTCTCAGGTTGCTTTTTGTTGCTGCTCTTATAGAAACAAAGGATCTTTGTTTTTCACACCTCAGTTCTCTTGGCATTTTCTTTGGGTACAGGCCTCCATGGAGCAAGACTTCCTTTGGAAACCCCCTCTGTCACCAGACTCTGCTCCAAGCATAACACAAATTGATCCTCGTAGTTAAAGGCGTGCCATGAATTGGCACAAATTTGTCCCCTGGACTTTCTAGCACAGTAAATGTCAGTGCTCATAATCCCCAATTCCTAATGAAAGCTTTCAGTCTCCTCACCTGCCACAGACATGTATTGCCGAGATTTGCTTCTGGCTTCTGGCCTGAATCTCGCTCTGGAAATGCCAGTGGCTCAGCTGAGAGCTGTGCCAATGCTTGACATTGCCTTGAGAAGGGCCACAGTCCTGCAAGGGTCTTTCATCAGCAGCAAAGAGCGGCCTGGACTGTGGGGAATGCTGGATCTGTACCACTCAGTGCTCATCCTTCACCTTCATGTGCAGCTACCCCCAAAGCCGCCATGTAGCACTTCTGCTATTTCCCCTGGTGTGGATCTTTTGGAGCAGCTGTTCCATGTGGCTTTGTATGGTGATCCTGTGGGAAGCGGCCATTGGCCTGCTGTGATATCCTCACAACTAAGATGAACTCCTCATTCCTTTTGGTTTTCTTTGGGGTGTTTTAGCTGTTTGTTTGATTGGTTTGTGTGGGTTTGTTTGTTTGGGTTTTTGTCTTTTTTGGTTGGAGTTTTTTGTTTGCTTTTCTCTAAATGTCTGGTGAAGCTGGCACAGGCAAACTCAAGAAAATGTAAACCAGGTTTGACTTCCCAGAAATTCCTTTGGACTGGGTTTAGCTGCATCCCTGAGGCTCAGGATCCTCAAGATATTTGCAGGTTTTGCTCTGCGCCATCAGCCTGCTCAGATTCTGCTCGGTGTTTCACAAATGCACGAGACAATGGATGCTGTGCCAAGCTTCCTTTCAAACAGCAAAACCTGGGTCAGCATGAGAGAAAAGAAGAAGAAGAAAAAAAGAAAATATTCATCAGTTAGAACAGAGCCAGTGTCCCACCATCTGCCCCTGCGCTCTTACTAATTTTGTCTATTTAGAGACAAGGCTGGGCCTAAAGCTTCCCTCTCTCAGTTGCTGGTGCTAGTTGCTACCTTGCAGCTTTGATTTCTGCTGATCTAAGTCACTGCTGTCCATGTGGGCTTGAGAATGTTGAGCCTGGAGAACAGAAGGCCCTGGAGAGGCTTTGCTGTGGCCATGCAGGACTTGAAGGGTGCCATAGGAAAGATGGGGACAGTGTTCAATAGGGCCAGTGGCAAGAGGAGAAGCGGGGATGGCTTTTAAGTGCAGGACGTTGAGTTAGGTTGGATCTAAGGAAGCTGCTTTTTCACACTGAGAGTGCTGAGGCACTGGCCCAGGCTGTGCACAGAGGATGTGCATGCCCCATGCCTGCGAACATCCAAGGCCAGGTGGGAAGAGGACTCTGAGCAACGTGCTCTGGTAGAAGATTGCTCAAGTTGGAACAAGATGATCTTTAGCGTCCCTTCCAAGCCAGAGCACTCAGGGATTGCAACATTCTATGATCCCCGTTGTCCACTCCACGGTGACCCTGGACTCCTGTCAATTGTGATGTCACGGTCTGCATTCACACTGGAGCTCCCAGCACCCAGCAAAGAGGACAACACAACCATTCGCCCTTGTGCCTACACACCTGTCACCCTGCTTGGCCCCTGCTCCGCTACTCCCAAGACTTCGGAAAGGTCTCTCGTGCCTGGATTTTGCCATTCATCCCTGCAAGATGCTCACATTGGTCCCCAGGAAGGTAAGGTGCCATTCCATGCAAATGGCCACCACCTAAGTGCCTCTGTGGGGATGCTGTGGGACAGGGATGCCACTCCGAGGTCTTGCGACATCTGCAGGTTTCCAGAGACAAAGAGAAAGAGATGGAGGTGGATCTAAAGACTGATATAGAGGAGGAGATGGAAGTGGAGGGAGGAGAGACTGGAGAGGAAGAGGTGGAGGTGGATGTGAAGGAGGAGATGGAGGAAGAGATGGAGGTGGATGTGAAGGAGGAGATGGAGGAAGAGATGGAGGTGGATGTGAAGGAAGAGATGGAGGAAGAGATGGAGGTGGATGTGAAGGAAGAGATGGAGGAAGAGATGGAGGTGGAAATGGAAGAGTACATTGAGGCCATGGATGTTGATGGAAAAGACGAGGAGGAGGAGGACATGGTCCTGGGATGAAGAGGGACTCCAGCAGTAGGACAGGCATGTGCTCCCCACAGGCAGAGTGGGTGCCCTGCTGCCAGGCTGGGGCTGGGCTGGGTGCCCCGCTGAGGGACACGGTGCCCCGTCTGCTGCATTCTGGCAGCACAAGCACCATCCCCATGCTGTCCTGCACTTGCTTTGGCTCACACAAGCCCCATGCCAGTGCCTGGGGCCTGACCCCCAGCCCCAGCCAGGCTCAGCGCTGGCAGCAGAGTCCCGCTCTGCCAGTGTGGCCCAGCCTGGGGGCACATGCAACAGCCCTCTGTGCCTGACTGCAATGACTGTGTCACTTGCTTTTCTTCCGGGACTGATGGAGATCCAGGACACAGATGGCACCCTTCTGTAGATACCTTTTAGGGTTTCTTTTGGTCTTCTGTAAATACGTTTAATATCGTTTTGATAGCTATGTTCTTGTCAATATGTTCTCTAGATCGTTGTTGTTACAAAGGTTCTTCCAATGTAAATATGTTCTCTAGTTGCTTTTTGTTGCTGCTCTTATAGAAACAAAGGATCTTTGTTTTTCACACCTCAGTTCTCTTGGCATTTTCTTTGGGTACAGGCCTCCATGGAGCAAGACTTCCTTTGGAAACCCCCTCTGTCACCAGACTCTGCTCCAAGCATAACACAAATTGATCCTCGTCGTTAAAGGCGTGCCATGAATTGGCACAAATTTGTCCCCTGGACTTTCTAGCACAGTAAATGTCAGTGCTCATAATCCCCAATTCCTAATGAAAGCTTTCAGTCTCCTCACCTGCCACAGACATGTATTGCCGAGATTTGCTTCGGGCTTCTGGCCTGAATCTCGCTCTGGAAATGCCAGTGGCTCAGCTGAGAGCTGTGCCAATGATTGACATTGCCTTGAGAAGGGCCACAGTCCTGCAAGGGTCTTTCATCAGCAGCAAAGAGCGGCCTGGAGTGTGGGGAATGCTGGATCTGTACCACTCAGTGCTCATCCTTCACCTTCATGTGGAGCTACCCCCAAAGCCGCCATGTAGCACTTCTGCTATTTCCCCTGGTGTGGATCTTTTGCAGCAGCTGTTCCATGTGGCTTTGTATGGTGATCCTGTGGGAAGCGGCCATTGGCCTGCTGTGATATCCTCACAACTAAGATGAACTCCTCATTCCTTTTGGTTTTCTTTGGGGTTTTTTAGCTGGTTGTTTGATTGGTTTGTGTGGGTTTGTTTGTTTGGGTTTTTGTCTTTTTTGGTTGGAGTTTTTGTTTGCTTTTTTCTAAATGTCTGGTGAAGCTGGCACAG
Organism: Corvus hawaiiensis; assembly: GCF_020740725.1. Classification (NCBI taxonomy): domain Eukaryota; kingdom Metazoa; phylum Chordata; class Aves; order Passeriformes; family Corvidae; genus Corvus; species Corvus hawaiiensis. The sequence goes on from NW_025963380.1 coordinate 521,840, forward strand.
GCAATCTCAAGAAAATGTAAACCAGGTTTGACTTCCCAGAAATTCCTTTGGACTGGGTTTAGCTGCATCCCTGAGGCTCAGGATCCTCAAGATATTTGCAGGTTTTGCTCTGCGCCATCAGCCTGCTCAGATTCTGCTCGGTGTTTCACAAACGGAGAAGACAATGGATGCTGTGCCAAGCTTCCTTTCAAACAGCAAAACCTGGGTCAGCATGAGAGAAAAGAAGAAGAAGACAAAAAGAAAATATTCATCAGTTAGAACAGAGCCAGTGTCCCACCATCTGCCCCTGCGCTCTTACTAATTTTGTCTATTTAGAGACAAGGCTGGGCCTAAAGCTTCCCTCTCTCAGTTGCTGGTGCTAGTTGCTACCTTGCAGCTTTGATTTCTGCTGATCTAAGTCACTGCTATCCATGTGGGCTTGAGAATGTTGAGCCTGGAGAACAGAAGGCCCTGGAGAGGCTTTGCTGTGGCCATGCAGGACTTGAAGGGTGCCATAGGAAAGATGGGGACAGTGTTCAATAGGGCCAGTGGCAAGAGGAGAAGCGGGGATGGCTTTTAAGTGCAGGACGTTGAGTTAGGTTGGATCTAAGGAAGCTGCTTTTTCACACTGAGAGTGCTGAGGCACTGGCCCAGGCTGTGCACAGAGGATGTGCATGCCCCATGCCTGCGAACATCCAAGGCCAGGTGGGAAGAGGACTCTGAGCAACGTGCTCTGGTAGAAGATTGCTCAAGTTGGAACAAGATGATCTTTAGCGTCCCTTCCAAGCCAGAGCACTCAGGGATTGCAACATTCTATGATCCCCGTTGTCCACTCCACGGTGACCCTGGACTCCTGTCAATTGTGATGTCACGGTCTGCATTCACACTGGAGCTCCCAGCACCCAGCAAAGAGGACAACACAACCATTCGCCCTTGTGCCTACACACCTGTCACCCTGCTTGGCCCCTGCTCCGCTACTCCCAAGACTTCGGAAAGGTCTCTCGTGCCTGGATTTTGCCATTCATCCCTGCAAGATGCTCACATTGGTCCCCAGGAAGGTAAGGTGCCATTCCATGCAAATGGACACCACCTAAGTGCCTCTGTGGGGATGCTGTGGGACAGGGATGCCACTCCGAGGTCTTGCGACATCTGCAGGTTTCCAGAGACAAAGAGAAAGAGATGGAGGTGGATCTAAAGACTGATATAGAGGAGGAGATGGAAGTGGAGGGAGGAGAGACTGGAGAGGAAGAGGTGGAGGTGGATGTGAAGGAGGAGATGGAGGAAGAGATGGAGGTGGATGTGAAGGAGGAGATGGAGGAAGAGATGGAGGTGGATGTGAAGGAAGAGATGGAGGAAGAGATGGAGGTGGATGTGAAGGAAGAGATGGAGGAAGAGATGGAGGTGGAAATGGAAGAGTACATTGAGGCCATGGATGTTGATGGAAAAGACGAGGAGGAGGAGGACATGGTCCTGGGATGAAGAGGGACTCCAGCAGTAGGACAGGCATGTGCTCCCCACAGGCAGAGTGGGTGCCCTGCTGCCAGGCTGGGGCTGGGCTGGGTGCCCCGCTGAGGGACACGGTGCCCCGTCTGCTGCATTCTGGCAGCACAAGCACCATCCCCATGCTGTCCTGCACTTGCTTTGGCTCACACAAGCCCCATGCCAGTGCCTGGGGCCTGACCCCCAGCCCCAGCCAGGCTCAGCGCTGGCAGCAGAGTCCCGCTCTGCCAGTGTGGCCCAGCCTGGGGGCACATGCAACAGCCCTCTGTGCCTGACTGCAATGACTGTGTCACTTGCTTTTCTTCCGGGACTGATGGAGATCCAGGACACAGATGGCACCCTTCTGTAGATACCTTTTAGGGTTTCTTTTGGTCTTCTGTAAATACGTTTAATATCGTTTTGATAGCTATGTTCTTGTCAATATGTTCTCTAGATCGTTGTTGTTACAAAGGTTCTTCCAATGTAAATATGTTCTCTAGTTGCTTTTTGTTGCTGCTCTTATAGAAACAAAGGATCTTTGTTTTTCACACCTCAGTTCTCTTGGCATTTTCTTTGGGTACAGGCCTCCATGGAGCAAGACTTCCTTTCAAAACCCCCTCTGTCACCAGACTCTGCTCCAAGCATAACACAAATTGATCCTCGTCGTTAAAGGCGTGCCATGAATTGGCACAAATTTGTCCCCTGGACTTTCTAGCACAGTAAATGTCAGTGCTCATAATCCCCAATTCCTAATGAAAGCTTTCAGTCTCCTCACCTGCCACAGACATGTATTGCCGAGATTTGCTTCTGGCTTCTGGCCTGAATCTCGCTCTGGAAATGCCAGTGGCTCAGCTGAGAGCTGTGCCAATGATTGACATTGCCTTGAGAAGGGCCACAGTCCTGCAAGGGTCTTTCATCAGCAGCAAAGAGCGGCCTGGAGTGTGGGGAATGCTGGATCTGTACCACTCAGTGCTCATCCTTCACCTTCATGTGGAGCTACCCCCAAAGCCGCCATGTAGCACTTCTGCTATTTCCCCTGGTGTGGATCTTTTGCAGCAGCTGTTCCATGTGGCTTTGTATGGTGATCCTGTGGGAAGCGGCCATTGGCCTGCTGTGATATCCTCACAACTAAGATGAACTCCTCATTCCTTTTGGTTTTCTTTGGGGTTTTTTAGCTGGTTGTTTGAGTGGTTTGTGTGGGTTTGTTTGTTTGGGTTTTTGTCTTTTTTGGTTGGAGTTTTTGTTTGCTTTTTTCTAAATGTCTGGTGAAGCTGGCACAGGCAATCTCAAGAAAATGTAAACCAGGTTTGACTTCCCAGAAATTCCTTTGGACTGGGTTTAGCTGCATCCCTGAGGCTCAGGATCCTCAAGATATTTGCAGGTTTTGCTCTGCGCCATCAGCCTGCTCAGATTCTGCTCGGTGTTTCACAAACGGAGAAGACAATGGATGCTGTGCCAAGCTTCCTTTCAAACAGCAAAACCTGGGTCAGCATGAGAGAAAAGAAGAAGAAGACAAAAAGAAAATATTCATCAGTTAGAACAGAGCCAGTGTCCCACCATCTGCCCCTGCGCTCTTACTAATTTTGTCTATTTAGAGACAAGGCTGGGCCTAAAGCTTCCCTCTCTCAGTTGCTGGTGCTAGTTGCTACCTTGCAGCTTTGATTTCTGCTGATCTAAGTCACTGCTGTCCATGTGGGCTTGAGAATGTTGAGCCTGGAGAACAGAAGGCCCTGGAGAGGCTTTGCTGTGGCCATGCAGGACTTGAAGGGTGCCATAGGAAAGATGGGGACAGTGTTCAATAGGGCCAGTGGCAAGAGGAGAAGCGGGGATGGCTTTTAAGTGCAGGACGTTGAGTTAGGTTGGATCTAAGGAAGCTGCTTTTTCACACTGAGAGTGCTGAGGCACTGGCCCAGGCTGTGCACAGAGGATGTGCATGCCCCATCGCTGCGAACATCCAAGGCCAGGTGGGAAGAGGACTCTGAGCAACGTGCTCTGGTAGAAGATTGCTCAAGTTGGAACAAGATGATCTTTAGCGTCCCTTCCAAGCCAGACCACTCAGGGATTGCAACATTCTATGATCCCCGTTGTCCACTCCACGGTGACCCTGGACTCCTGTCAATTGTGATGTCACGGTCTGCATTCACACTGGAGCTCCCAGCACCCAGCAAAGAGGACAACACAACCATTCGCCCTTGTGCCTACACACCTGTCACCCTGCTTGGCCCCTGCTCCGCTACTCCCAAGACTTCGGAAAGGTCTCTCGTGCCTGGATTTTGCCATTCATCCCTGCAAGATGCTCACATTGGTCCCCAGGAAGGTAAGGTGCCATTCCATGCAAATGGACACCACCTAAGTGCCTCTGTGGGGATGCTGTGGGACAGAGATGCCACTCCGAGGTCTTGCGACATCTGCAGGTTTCCAGAGACAAAGAGAAAGAGATGGAGGTGGATCTAAAGACTGATATAGAGGAGGAGATGGAAGTGGAGGGAGGAGAGACTGGAGAGGAAGAGGTGGAGGTGGATGTGAAGGAGGAGATGGAGGAAGAGATGGAGGTGGATGTGAAGGAGGAGATGGAGGAAGAGATGGAGGTGGATGTGAAGGAAGAGATGGAGGAAGAGATGGAGGTGGATGTGAAGGAAGAGATGGAGGAAGAGATGGAGGTGGAAATGGAAGAGTACATTGAGGCCATGGATGTTGATGGAAAAGACGAGGAGGAGGAGGACATGGTCCTGGGATGAAGAGGGACTCCAGCAGTAGGACAGGCATGTGCTCCCCACAGGCAGAGTGGGTGCCCTGCTGCCAGGCTGGGGCTGGGCTGGGTGCCCCGCTGAGGGACACGGTGCCCCGTCTGCTGCATTCTGGCAGCACAAGCACCATCCCCATGCTGTCCTGCACTTGCTTTGGCTCACACAAGCCCCATGCCAGTGCCTGGGGCCTGACCCCCAGCCCCAGCCAGGCTCAGCGCTGGCAGCAGAGTCCCGCTCTGCCAGTGTGGCCCAGCCTGGGGGCACATGCAACAGCCCTCTGTGCCTGACTGCAATGACTGTGTCACTTGCTTTTCTTCCGGGACTGATGGAGATCCAGGACACAGATGGCACCCTTCTGTAGATACCTTTTAGGGTTTCTTTTGGTCTTCTGTAAATACGTTTAATATCGTTTTGATAGCTATGTTCTTGTCAATACGTTCTCTAGATCGTTGTTGTTACAAAGGTTCTTCCAATGTAAATATGTTCTCTAGTTGCTTTTTGTTGCTGCTCTTATAGAAACAAAGGATCTTTGTTTTTCACACCTCAGTTCTCTTGGCATTTTCTTGGGGTACAGGCCTCCATGGAGCAAGACTTCCTTTGGAAACCCCCTCTGTCACCAGACTCTGCTCCAAGCATAACACAAATTGATCCTCGTCGTTAAAGGCATGCCATGAATTGGCACAAATTTGTCCCCTGGACTTTCTAGCACAGTAAATGTCAGTGCTCATAATCCCCAATTCCTAATGAAAGCTTTCAGTCTCCTCACCTGCCACAGACATGGATTGCCGAGATTTGCTTTGGGCTTTTGGCCTGAATCTCGCTCTGGAAATGCCAGTGGCTCAGCTGAGAGCTGTGCCAATGCTTGACATTGCCTTGAGAAGGGCCACAGTCCTGCAAGGGTCTTTCATCAGGAGCAAAGAGCGGCCTGGAGTGTGGGGAATGCTGGATCTGTACCACTCAGTGCTCATCCTTCACCTTCATGTGGAGCTACCCCCAAAGCCGCCATGTAGCACTTCTGCTATTTCCCCTGGTGTGGATCTTTTGGAGCAGCTGTTCCATGTGGCTTTGTATGGTGATCCTGTGGGAAGCGGCCATTGGCCTGCTGTGATATCCTCACAACTAAGATGAACTCCTCATTCCTTTTGGTTTTCTTTGGGGTTTTTTAGCTGGTTGTTTGATTGGTTTGTGTGGGTTTGTTTGTTTGGGGTTTTGTCTTTTTTGGTTGGAGTTTTTGTTTGCTTTTTTCTAAATGTCTGGTGAAGCTGGCACAGGCAATCTCAAGAAAATGTAAACCAGGTTTGACTTCCCAGAAATTCCTTTGGACTGGGTTTAGCTGCATCCCCCAGGCTCAGGATCCTCAAGATATTTGCAGGTTTTGCTCTGCGCCATCAGCCTGCTCAGATTCTGCTCGGTGTTTCACAAACGGAGAAGACAATGGATGCTGTGCCAAGCTTCCTTTCAAACAGCAAAACCTGGGTCAGCATGAGAGAAAAGAAGACGAAGAAGACAAAAAGAAAATATTCATCAGTTAGAACAGAGCCAGTGTCCCACCATCTGCCCCTGCACTCTTACTAATTTTGTCTCTTTAGAGACAAGGCTGGGTCTAAAGCTTCCCTCTCTCAGTGTCTGGTGCTATTTGCTACCTTGCAGCTTTGATTTCTGCTGATCTAAGTCACTGCTATCCATGTGGGCTTGAGAATGTTGAGCCTGGAGAACAGAAGGCCCTGGAGAGGCTTTGCTGTGGCCATGCAGGACTTGAAGGGTGCCATAGGAAAGATGGGGACAGTGTTCAATAGGGCCAGTGGCAAGAGCAGAAGCGGGGATGGCTTTTAAGTGCAGGACGTTGAGTTAGGTTGGATCTAAGGAAGCTGCTTTTTCACACTGAGAGTGCTGAGGCACTGGCCCAGGCTGTGCACAGAGGATGTGCATGCCCCATCGCTGCGAACATCCAAGGCCAGGTGGGAAGAGGACTCTGAGCAACGTGCTCTGGTAGAAGATTGCTCAAGTTGGAACAAGATGATCTTTAGCGTCCCTTCCAAGCCAGAGCACTCAGGGATTGCAACATTCTATGATCCCCGTTGTCCACTCCACGGTGACCCTGGACTCCTGTCAATTGTGATGTCACGGTCTGCATTCACACTGGAGCTCCCAGCATCCAGCAAAGAGGACAACACAACCATTCGCCCTTGTGCCTACACAGCTGTCACCCTGCTTGGCCCCTGCTCCGCTACTCCCAAGACTTCGGAAAGGTCTCTCGTGCCTGGATTTTGCCATTCATCCCTGCAAGATGCTCACATTGGTCCCCAGGAAGGTAAGGTGCCATTCCATGCAAATGGACACCACCTAAGTGCCTCTGTGGGGATGCTGTGGGACAGGGATGCCACTCCGAGGTCTTGCGACATCTGCAGCTTTCCAGAGACAAAGAGAAAGAGATGGAGGTGGATCTAAAGACTGATATAGAGGAGGAGATGGAAGTGGAGGGAGGAGAGACTGGAGAGGAAGAGGTGGAGGTGGATGTGAAGGAGGAGATGGAGGAAGAGATGGAGGTAGATGTGAAGGAAGAGATGGAGGAAGAGATGGAGGTGGATGTGAAGGAAGAGATGGAGGAAGAGATGGAGGTGGAAATGGAAGAGTACATTGAGGCCATGGATGTTGATGGAAAAGACGAGGAGGAGGAGGACATGGTCCTGGGATGAAGAGGGACTCCAGCAGTAGGACAGGCATGTGCTCCCCACAGGCAGAGTGGGTGCCCTGCTGCCAGGCTGGGGCTGGGCTGGGTGCCCCGCTGAGGGACACGGTGCCCCGTCTGCTGCATTCTGGCAGCACAAGCACCATCCCCATGCTGTCCTGCACTTGCTTTGGCTCACACAAGCCCCATGCCAGTGCCTGGGGCCTGACCCCCAGCCCCAGCCAGGCTCAGCGCTGGCAGCAGAGTCCCGCTCTGCCAGTGTGGCCCAGCCTGGGGGCACATGCAACAGCCCTCTGTGCCTGACTGCAATGACTGTGTCACTTGCTTTTCTTCCGGGACTGATGGAGATCCAGGACACAGATGGCACCCTTCTGTAGATACCTTTTAGGGTTTCTTTTGGTCTTCTGTAAATACGTTTAATATCGTTTTGATAGCTATGTTCTTGTCAATACGTTCTCTAGATCGTTGTTGTTACAAAGGTTCTTCCAATGTAAATATGTTCTCAGGTTGCTTTTTGTTGCTGCTCTTATAGAAACAAAGGATCTTTGTTTTTCACACCTCAGTTCTCTTGGCATTTTCTTGGGGTACAGGCCTCCATGGAGCAAGACTTCCTTTGGAAACCCCCTCTGTCACCAGACTCTGCTCCAAGCATAACACAAATTGATCCTCGTAGTTAAAGGCGTGCCATGAATTGGCACAAATTTGTCCCCTGGACTTTCTAGCACAGTAAATGTCAGTGCTCATAATCCCCAATTCCTAATGAAAGCTTTCAGTCTCCTCACTTGCCACAGACATGTATTGCCGAGATTTGCTTCGGGCTTCTGGCCTGAATCTCGCTCTGGAAATGCCAGTGGCTCAGCTGAGAGCTGTGCCAATGCTTGACATTGCCTTGAGAAGGGCCACAGTCCTGCAAGGGTCTTTCATCAGGAGCAAAGAGCGGCCTGGACTGTGGGGAATGCTGGATCTGTACCACTCAGTGCTCATCCTTCACCTTCATGTGGAGCTACCCCCAAAGCCGCCATGTAGCACTTCTGCTATTTCCCCTGGTGTGGATCTTCTGCAGCAGCTGTTCCACGTGGCTTTGTATGGTGATCCTGTGGGAAGCGGCCATTGGCCTGCTGTGATATCCTCACAACTAAGATGAACTCCTCGTTCCTTTTGGTTTTCTTTGGGGTTTTTTAGCTGGTTGTTTGATTGGTTTGTGTGGGTTTGTTTGTTTGGGTTTTTGTCTTTTTTGGTTGGAGTTTTTTGTTTGCTTTTCTCTAAATGTCTGGTGAAGCTGGCACAGGCAAACTCAAGAAAATGTAAACCAGGTTTGACTTCCCAGAAATTCCTTTGGACTGGGTTTAGCTGCATCCCTGAGGCTCAGGATCCTCAAGATATTTGCAGGTTTTGCTCTGCGCCATCAGCCTGCTCAGATTCTGCTCGGTGTTTCACAAACGGAGAAGACAATGGATGCTGTGCCAAGCTTCCTTTCAAACAGCAAAACCTGGGTCAGCATGAGAGAAAAGAAGAAGAAGAAAAAAAGAAAATATTCATCAGTTAGAACAGAGCCAGTGTCCCACCATCTGCCCCTGCGCTCTTACTAATTTTGTCTATTTAGAGACAAGGCTGGGCCTAAAGCTTCCCTCTCTCAGTTGCTGGTGCTAGTTGCTACCTTGCAGCTTTGATTTCTGCTGATCTAAGTCACTGCTGTCCATGTGGGCTTGAGAATGTTGAGCCTGGAGAACAGAAGGCCCTGGAGAGGCTTTGCTGTGGCCATGCAGGACTTGAAGGGTGCCATAGGAAAGATGGGGACAGTGTTCAATAGGGCCAGTGGCAAGAGGAGAAGCGGGGATGGCTTTTAAGTGCAGGACGTTGAGTTAGGTTGGATCTAAGGAAGCTGCTTTTTCACACTGAGAGTGCTGAGGCACTGGCCCAGGCTGTGCACAGAGGATGTGCATGCCCCATGCCTGCGAACATCCAAGGCCAGGTGGCAACAGGACTCTGAGCAACGTGCTCTGGTAGAAGATTGCTCAAGTTGCAACAAGATGATCTTTAGCGTCCCTTCCAAGCCAGACCACTCAGGGATTGCAACATTCTATGATCCCCGTTGTCCACTCCACGGTGACTCTGGACTCCTGTCAATTGTGATGTCACGGTCTGCATTCACACTGGAGCTCCCAGCACCCAGCAAAGAGGACAACACAACCATTCGCCCTTGTGCCTACACACCTGTCACCCTGCTTGGCCCCTGCTCCGCTACTCCCAAGACTTCGGAAAGGTCTCTCGTGCCTGGATTTTGCCATTCATCCCTGCAAGATGCTCACATTGGTCCCCAGGAAGGTAAGGTGCCATTCCATGCAAATGGCCACCACCTAAGTGCCTCTGTGGGGATGCTGTGGGACAGGGATGCCACTCCGAGGTCTTGCGACATCTGCAGGTTTCCAGAGACAAAGAGAAAGAGATGGAGGTGGATCTAAAGACTGATATAGAGGAGGAGATGGAAGTGGAGGGAGGAGAGACTGGAGAGGAAGAGGTGGAGGTGGATGTGAAGGAGGAGATGGAGGAAGAGATGGAGGTGGATGTGAAGGAGGAGATGGAGGAAGAGATGGAGGTGGATGTGAAGGAAGAGATGGAGGAAGAGATGGAGGTGGATGTGAAGGAAGAGATGGAGGAAGAGATGGAGGTGGAAATGGAAGAGTACATTGAGGCCATGGATGTTGATGGAAAAGACGAGGAGGAGGAGGACATGGTCCTGGGATGAAGAGGGACTCCAGCAGTAGGACAGGCATGTGCTCCCCACAGGCAGAGTGGGTGCCCTGCTGCCAGGCTGGGGCTGGGCTGGGTGCCCCGCTGAGGGACACGGTGCCCCGTCTGCTGCATTCTGGCAGCACAAGCACCATCCCCACGCTGTCCTGCACTTGCTTTGGCTCACACAAGCCCCATGCCAGTGCCTGGGGCCTGACCCCCAGCCCCAGCCAGGCTCAGCGCTGGCAGCAGAGTCCCGCTCTGCCAGTGTGGCCCAGCCTGGGGGCACATGCAACAGCCCTCTGTGCCTGACTGCAATGACTGTGTCACTTGCTTTTCTTCCGGGACTGATGGAGATCCAGGACACAGATGGCACCCTTCTGTAGATACCTTTTAGGGTTTCTTTTGGTCTTCTGTAAATACGTTTAATATCGTTTTGATAGCTATGTTCTTGTCAATATGTTCTCTAGATCGTTGTTGTTACAAAGGTTCTTCCAATGTAAATATGTTCTCTAGTTGCTTTTTGTTGCTGCTCTTATAGAAACAAAGGATCTTTGTTTTTCACACCTCAGTTCTCTTGGCATTTTCTTTGGGTACAGGCCTCCATGGAGCAAGACTTCCTTTGGAAACCCCCTCTGTCACCAGACTCTGCTCCAAGCATAACACAAATTGATCCTCGTCGTTAAAGGCATGCCATGAATTGGCACAAATTTGTCCCCTGGACTTTCTAGCACAGTAAATGTCAGTGCTCATAATCCCCAATTCCTAATGAAAGCTTTCAGTCTCCTCACCTGCCACAGACATGTATTGCCGAGATTTGCTTCGGGCTTCTGGCCTGAATCTGGCTCTGGAAATGCCAGTGGCTCAGCTGAGAGCTGTGCCAATGCTTGACATTGCCTTGAGAAGGGCCACAGTCCTGCAAGGGTCTTTCATCAGCAGCAAAGAGCGGCCTGGAGTGTGGGGAATGCTGGATCTGTACCACTCAGTGCTCATCCTTCACCTTCATGTGCAGCTACCCCCAAAGCCGCCATGTAGCACTTCTGCTATTTCCCCTGGTGTGGATCTTTTGCAGCAGCTGTTCCATGTGGCTTTGTATGGTGATCCTGTGGGAAGCGGCCGTTCGCCTGCTGTGATATCCTCACAACTAAGATGAACTCCTCGTTCCTTTTGGTTTTCTTTGGGGTTTTTTAGCTGGTTGTTTGATTGGTTTGTGTGGGTTTGTTTGTTTGGGGTTTTGTCTTTTTTGGTTGGAGTTTTTGTTTGCTTTTTTCTAAATGTCTGGTGAAGCTGGCACAGGCAATCTCAAGAAAATGTAAACCAGGTTTGACTTCCCAGAAATTCCTTTGGACTGGGTTTAGCTGCATCCCTGAGGCTCAGGATCCTCAAGATATTTGCAGGTTTTGCTCTGCGCCATCAGCCTGCTCAGATTCTGCTCGGTGTTTCACAAACGGAGAAGACAATGGATGCTGTGCCAAGCTTCCTTTCAAACAGCAAAACCTGGGTCAGCATGAGAGAAAAGAAGAAGAAGACAAAAAGAAAATATTCATCAGTTAGAACAGAGCCAGTGTCCCACCATCTGCCCCTGCACTCTTACTAATTTTGTCTATTTAGAGACAAGGCTGGGTCTAAAGCTTCCCTCTCTCAGTGTCTGGTGCTATTTGCTACCTTGCAGCTTTGATTTCTGCTGATCTAAGTCACTGCTATCCATGTGGGCTTGAGAATGTTGAGCCTGGAGAACAGAAGGCCCTGGAGAGGCTTTGCTGTGGCCATGCAGGACTTGAAGGGTGCCATAGGAAAGATGGGGACAGTGTTCAATAGGGCCAGTGGCAAGAGCAGAAGCGGGGATGGCTTTTAAGTGCAGGACGTTGAGTTAGGTTGGATCTAAGGAAGCTGCTTTTTCACACTGAGAGTGCTGAGGCACTGGCCCAGGCTGTGCACAGAGGATGTGCATGCCCCATCGCTGCGAACATCCAAGGCCAGGTGGGAAGAGGACTCTGAGCAACGTGCTCTGGTAGAAGATTGCTCAAGTTGGAACAAGATGATCTTTAGCGTCCCTTCCAAGCCAGAGCACTCAGGGATTGCAACATTCTATGATCCCCGTTGTCCACTCCACGGTGACCCTGGACTCCTGTCAATTGTGATGTCACGGTCTGCATTCACACTGGAGCTCCCAGCACCCAGCAAAGAGGACAACACAACCATTCGCCCTTGTGCCTACACAGCTGTCACCCTGCTTGGCCCCTGCTCCGCTACTCCCAAGACTTCGGAAAGGTCTCTCGTGCCTGGATTTTGCCATTCATCCCTGCAAGATGCTCACATTGGTCCCCAGGAAGGTAAGGTGCCATTCCATGCAAATGGACACCACCTAAGTGCCTCTGTGGGGATGCTGTGGGACAGGGATGCCACTCCGAGGTCTTGCGACATCTGCAGGTTTCCAGAGACAAAGAGAAAGAGATGGAGGTGGATCTAAAGACTGATATAGAGGAGGAGATGGAAGTGGAGGGAGGAGAGACTGGAGAGGAAGAGGTGGAGGTGGATGTGAAGGAGGAGATGGAGGAAGAGATGGAGGTGGATGTGAAGGAAGAGATGGAGGAAGAGATGGAGGTGGATGTGAAGGAAGAGATGGAGGAAGAGATGGAGGTGGAAATGGAAGAGTACATTGAGGCCATGGATGTTGATGGAAAAGACGAGGAGGAGGAGGACATGGTCCTGGGATGAAGAGGGACTCCAGCAGTAGGACAGGCATGTGCTCCCCACAGGCAGAGTGGGTGCCCTGCTGCCAGGCTGGGGCTGGGCTGGGTGCCCCGCTGAGGGACACGGTGCCCCGTCTGCTGCATTCTGGCAGCACAAGCACCATCCCCATGCTGTCCTGCACTTGCTTTGGCTCACACAAGCCCCATGCCAGTGCCTGGGGCCTGACCCCCAGCCCCAGCCAGGCTCAGCGCTGGCAGCAGAGTCCCGCTCTGCCAGTGTGGCCCAGCCTGGGGGCACATGCAACAGCCCTCTGTGCCTGACTGCAATGACTGTGTCACTTGCTTTTCTTCCGGGACTGATGGAGATCCAGGACACAGATGGCACCCTTCTGTAGATACCTTTTAGGGTTTCTTTTGGTCTTCTGTAAATACGTTTAATATCGTTTTGATAGCTATGTTCTTGTCAATACGTTCTCTAGATCGTTGTTGTTACAAAGGTTCTTCCAATGTAAATATGTTCTCAGGTTGCTTTTTGTTGCTGCTCTTATAGAAACAAAGGATCTTTGTTTTTCACACCTCAGTTCTCTTGGCATTTTCTTGGGGTACAGGCCTCCATGGAGCAAGACTTCCTTTGGAAACCCCCTCTGTCACCAGACTCTGCTCCAAGCATAACACAAATTGATCCTCGTCGTTAAAGGCATGCCATGAATTGGCACAAATTTGTCCCCTGGACTTTCTAGCACAGTAAATGTCAGTGCTCATAATCCCCAATTCCTAATGAAAGCTTTCAGTCTCCTCACCTGCCACAGACATGTATTGCCGAGATTTGCTTTGGGCTTCTGGCCTGAATCTCGCTCTGGAAATGCCAGTGGCTCAGCTGAGAGCTGTGCCAATGATTGACATTGCCTTGAGAAGGGCCACAGTCCTGCAAGGGTCTTTCATCAGGAGCAAAGAGCGGCCTGGAGTGTGGGGAATGCTGGATCTGTACCACTCAGTGCTCATCCTTCACCTTCATGTGGAGCTACCCCCAAAGCCGCCATGTAGCACTTCTGCTATTTCCCCTGGTGTGGATCTTTTGCAGCAGCTGTTCCACGTGGCTTTGTATGGTGATCCTGTGGGAAGCGGCCATTGGCCTGCTGTGATATCCTCACAACTAAGATGAACTCCTCATTCCTTTTGGTTTTCTTTGGGGTTTTTTAGCTGGTTGTTTGATTGGTTTGTGTGGGTTTGTTTGTTTGGGGTTTTGTCTTTTTTGGTTGGAGTTTTTGTTTGCTTTTTTCTAAATGTCTGGTGAAGCTGGCACAGGCAATCTCAAGAAAATGTAAACCAGGTTTGACTTCCCAGAAATTCCTTTGGACTGGGTTTAGCTGCATCCCTGAGGCTCAGGATCCTCAAGATATTTGCAGGTTTTGCTCTGCGCCATCAGCCTGCTCAGATTCTGCTCGGTGTTTCACAAACGGAGAAGACAATGGATGCTGTGCCAAGCTTCCTTTCAAACAGCAAAACCTGGGTCAGCATGAGAGAAAAGAAGAAGAAGACAAAAAGAAAATATTCATCAGTTAGAACAGAGCCAGTGTCCCACCATCTGCCCCTGCACTCTTACTAATTTTGTCTCTTTAGAGACAAGGCTGGGTCTAAAGCTTCCCTCTCTCAGTTGCTGGTGCTATTTGCTACCTTGCAGCTTTGATTTCTGCTGATCTAAGTCACTGCTATCCATGTGGGCTTGAGAATGTTGAGCCTGGAGAACAGAAGGCCCTGGAGAGGCTTTGCTGTGGCCATGCAGGACTTGAAGGGTGCCATAGGAAAGATGGGGACAGTGTTCAATAGGGCCAGTGGCAAGAGGAGAAGCGGGGATGGCTTTTAAGTGCAGGACGTTGAGTTAGGTTGGATCTAAGGAAGCTGCTTTTTCACACTGAGAGTGCTGAGGCACTGGCCCAGGCTGTGCACAGAGGATGTGCATGCCCCATCGCTGCGAACATCCAAGGCCAGGTGGGAAGAGGACTCTGAGCAACGTGCTCTGGTAGAAGATTGCTCAAGTTGGAACAAGATGATCTTTAGCGTCCCTTCCAAGCCAGAGCACTCAGGGATTGCAACATTCTATGATCCCTGTTGTCCACTCCACGGTGACCCTGGACTCCTGTCAATTGTGATGTCACGGTCTGCATTCACACTGGAGCTCCCAGCACCCAGCAAAGAGGACAACACAACCATTCGCCCTTGTGCCTACACAGCTGTCACCCTGCTTGGCCCCTGCTCCGCTACTCCCAAGACTTCGGAAAGGTCTCTCGTGCCTGGATTTTGCCATTCATCCCTGCAAGATGCTCACATTGGTCCCCAGGAAGGTAAGGTGCCATTCCATGCAAATGGACACCACCTAAGTGCCTCTGTGGGGATGCTGTGGGACAGGGATGCCACTCCGAGGTCTTGCGACATCTGCAGGTTTCCAGAGACAAAGAGAAAGAGATGGAGGTGGATCTAAAGACTGATATAGAGGAGGAGATGGAAGTGGAGGGAGGAGAGACTGGAGAGGAAGAGGTGGAGGTGGATGTGAAGGAGGAGATGGAGGAAGAGATGGAGGTGGATGTGAAGGAAGAGATGGAGGAAGAGATGGAGGTGGATGTGAAGGAAGAGATGGAGGAAGAGATGGAGGTGGAAATGGAAGAGTACATTGAGGCCATGGATGTTGATGGAAAAGACGAGGAGGAGGAGGACATGGTCCTGGGATGAAGAGGGACTCCAGCAGTAGGACAGGCATGTGCTCCCCACAGGCAGAGTGGGTGCCCTGCTGCCAGGCTGGGGCTGGGCTGGGTGCCCCGCTGAGGGACACGGTGCCCCGTCTGCTGCATTCTGGCAGCACAAGCACCATCCCCATGCTGTCCTGCACTTGCTTTGGCTCACACAAGCCCCATGCCAGTGCCTGGGGCCTGACCCCCAGCCCCAGCCAGGCTCAGCGCTGGCAGCAGAGTCCCGCTCTGCCAGTGTGGCCCAGCCTGGGGGCACATGCAACAGCCCTCTGTGCCTGACTGCAATGACTGTGTCACTTGCTTTTCTTCCGGGACTGATGGAGATCCAGGACACAGATGGCACCCTTCTGTAGATACCTTTTAGGGTTTCTTTTGGTCTTCTGTAAATACGTTTAATATCGTTTTGATAGCTATGTTCTTGTCAATACGTTCTCTAGATCGTTGTTGTTACAAAGGTTCTTCCAATGTAAATATGTTCTCAGGTTGCTTTTTGTTGCTGCTCTTATAGAAACAAAGGATCTTTGTTTTTCACACCTCAGTTCTCTTGGCATTTTCTTGGGGTACAGGCCTCCATGGAGCAAGACTTCCTTTGGAAACCCCCTCTGTCACCAGACTCTGCTCCAAGCATAACACAAATTGATCCTCGTAGTTAAAGGCGTGCCATGAATTGGCACAAATTTGTCCCCTGGACTTTCTAGCACAGTAAATGTCAGTGCTCATAATCCCCAATTCCTAATGAAAGCTTTCAGTCTCCTCACTTGCCACAGACATGGATTGCCGAGATTTGCTTCGGGCTTCTGGCCTGAATCTCGCTCTGGAAATGCCAGTGGCTCAGCTGAGAGCTGTGCCAATGCTTGACATTGCCTTGAGAAGGGCCACAGTCCTGCAAGGGTCTTTCATCAGGAGCAAAGAGCGGCCTGGAGTGTGGGGAATGCTGGATCTGTACCACTCAGTGCTCATCCTTCACCTTCATGTGGAGCTACCCCCAAAGCCGCCATGTAGCACTTCTGCTATTTCCCCTGGTGTGGATCTTTTGCAGCAGCTGTTCCACGTGGCTTTGTATGGTGATCCTGTGGGAAGCGGCCATTGGCCTGCTGTGATATCCTCACAACTAAGATGAACTCCTCGTTCCTTTTGGTTTTCTTTGGGGTTTTTTAGCTGGTTGTTTGATTGGTTTGTGTGGGTTTGTTTGTTTGGGTTTTTGTCTTTTTTGGTTGGAGTTTTTTGTTTGCTTTTCTCTAAATGTCTGGTGAAGCTGGCACAGGCAAACTCAAGAAAATGTAAACCAGGTTTGACTTCCCAGAAATTCCTTTGGACTGGGTTTAGCTGCATCCCTGAGGCTCAGGATCCTCAAGATATTTGCAGGTTTTGCTCTGCGCCATCAGCCTGCTCAGATTCTGCTCGGTGTTTCACAAACGGAGAAGACAATGGATGCTGTGCCAAGCTTCCTTTCAAACAGCAAAACCTGGGTCAGCATGAGAGAAAAGAAGAAGAAGACAAAAAGAAAATATTCATCAGTTAGAACAGAGCCAGTGTCCCACCATCTGCCCCTGCGCTCTTACTAATTTTGTCTATTTAGAGACAAGGCTGGGCCCAAAGCTTCCCTCTCTCAGTTGCTGGTGCTAGTTGCTACCTTGCAGCTTTGATTTCTGCTGATCTAAGTCACTGCTGTCCATGTGGGCTTGAGAATGTTGAGCCTGGAGAACAGAAGGCCCTGGAGAGGCTTTGCTGTGGCCATGCAGGACTTGAAGGGTGCCATAGGAAAGATGGGCACAGTGTTCAATAGGGCCAGTGGCAAGAGCAGAAGCGGGGATGGCTTTTAAGTGCAGGACGTTGAGTTAGGTTGGATCTAAGGAAGCTGCTTTTTCACACTGAGAGTGCTGAGGCACTGGCCCAGGCTGTGCACAGAGGATGTGCATGCCCCATCGCTGCGAACATCCAAGGCCAGGTGGGAAGAGGACTCTGAGCAACGTGCTCTGCTAGAAGATTGCTCAAGTTGCAACAAGATGATCTTTAGCGTCCCTTCCAAGCCAGAGCACTCAGGGATTGCAACATTCTATGATCCCCGTTGTCCACTCCACGGTGACCCTGGACTCCTGTCAATTGTGATGTCACGGTCTGCATTCACACTGGAGCTCCCAGCACCCAGCAAAGAGGACAACACAACCATTCGCCCTTGTGCCTACACAGCTGTCACCCTGCTTGGCCCCTGCTCCGCTACTCCCAAGACTTCGGAAAGGTCTCTCGTGCCTGGATTTTGCCATTCATCCCTGCAAGATGCTCACATTGGTCCCCAGGAAGGTAAGGTGCCATTCCATGCAAATGGCCACCACCTAAGTGCCTCTGTGGGGATGCTGTGGGACAGGGATGCCACTCCGAGGTCTTGCGACATCTGCAGGTTTCCAGAGACAAAGAGAAAGAGATGGAGGTGGATCTAAAGACTGATATAGAGGAGGAGATGGAAGTGGAGGGAGGAGAGACTGGAGAGGAAGAGGTGGAGGTGGATGTGAAGGAGGAGATGGAGGAAGAGATGGAGGTGGATGTGAAGGAAGAGATGGAGGAAGAGATGGAGGTGGATGTGAAGGAAGAGATGGAGGAAGAGATGGAGGTGGATGTGAAGGAAGAGATGGAGGAAGAGATGGAGGTGGAAATGGAAGAGTACATTGAGGCCATGGATGTTGATGGAAAAGACGAGGAGGAGGAGGACATGGTCCTGGGATGAAGAGGGACTCCAGCAGTAGGACAGGCATGTGCTCCCCACAGGCAGAGTGGGTGCCCTGCTGCCAGGCTGGGGCTGGGCTGGGTGCCCCGCTGAGGGACACGGTGCCCCGTCTGCTGCATTCTGGCAGCACAAGCACCATCCCCATGCTGTCCTGCACTTGCTTTGGCTCACACAAGCCCCATGCCAGTGCCTGGGGCCTGACCCCCAGCCCCAGCCAGGCTCAGCGCTGGCAGCAGAGTCCCGCTCTGCCAGTGTGGCCCAGCCTGGGGGCACATGCAACAGCCCTCTGTGCCTGACTGCAATGACTGTGTCACTTGCTTTTCTTCCGGGACTGATGGAGATCCAGGACACAGATGGCACCCTTCTGTAGATACCTTTTAGGGTTTCTTTTGGTCTTCTGTAAATACGTTTAATATCGTTTTGATAGCTATGTTCTTGTCAATACGTTCTCTAGATCGTTGTTGTTACAAAGGTTCTTCCAATGTAAATATGTTCTCTAGTTGCTTTTTGTTGCTGCTCTTATAGAAACAAAGGATCTTTGTTTTTCACACCTCAGTTCTCTTGGCATTTTCTTGGGGTACAGGCCTCCATGGAGCAAGACTTCCTTTGGAAACCCCCTCTGTCACCAGACTCTGCTCCAAGCATAACACAAATTGATCCTCGTAGTTAAAGGCGTGCCATGAATTGGCACAAATTTGTCCCTTGGACTTTCTAGCACAGTAAATGTCAGTGCTCATAATCCCCAATTCCTAATGAAAGCTTTCAGTCTCCTCACTTGCCACAGACATGGATTGCCGAGATTTGCTTCTGGCTTCTGGCCTGAATCTGGCTCTGGAAATGCCAGTGGCTCAGCTGAGAGCTGTGCCAATGCTTGACATTGCCTTGAGAAGGGCCACAGTCCTGCAAGGGTCTTTCATCAGCAGCAAAGAGCGGCCTGGAGTGTGGGGAATGCTGGATCTGTACCACTCAGTGCTCATCCTTCACCTTCATGTGGAGCTACCCCCAAAGCCGCCATGTCGCACTTCTGCTATTTCCCCTGGTGTGGATCTTTTGCAGCAGCTGTTCCATGTGGCTTTGTATGGTGATCCTGTGGGAAGCGGCCATTGGCCTGCTGTGATATCCTCACAACTAAGATGAACTCCTCATTCCTTTTGGTTTTCTTTGGGGTTTTTTAGCTGGTTGTTTGATTGGTTTGTGTGGGTTTGTTTGTTTGGGGTTTTGTCTTTTTTGGTTGGAGTTTTTGTTTGCTTTTTTCTAAATGTCTGGTGAAGCTGGCACAGGCAATCTCAAGAAAATGTAAACCAGGTTTGACTTCCCAGAAATTCCTTTGGACTGGGTTTAGCTGCATCCCTGAGGCTCAGGATCCTCAAGATATTTGCAGGTTTTGCTCTGCGCCATCAGCCTGCTCAGATTCTGCTCGGTGTTTCACAAACGGAGAAGACAATGGATGCTGTGCCAAGCTTCCTTTCAAACAGCAAAACCTGGGTCAGCATGAGAGAAAAGAAGAAGAAGAAAAAAAGAAAATATTCATCAGTTAGAACAGAGCCAGTGTCCCACCATCTGCCCCTGCGCTCTTACTAATTTTGTCTATTTAGAGACAAGGCTGGGCCTAAAGCTTCCCTCTCTCAGTTGCTGGTGCTAGTTGCTACCTTGCAGCTTTGATTTCTGCTGATCTAAGTCACTGCTGTCCATGTGGGCTTGAGAATGTTGAGCCTGGAGAACAGAAGGCCCTGGAGAGGCTTTGCTGTGGCCATGCAGGACTTGAAGGGTGCCATAGGAAAGATGGGGACAGTGTTCAATAGGGCCAGTGGCAAGAGGAGAAGCGGGGATGGCTTTTAAGTGCAGGACGTTGAGTTAGGTTGGATCTAAGGAAGCTGCTTTTTCACACTGAGAGTGCTGAGGCACTGGCCCAGGCTGTGCACAGAGGATGTGCATGCCCCATGCCTGCGAACATCCAAGGCCAGGTGGGAAGAGGACTCTGAGCAACATGCTCTGGTAGAAGATTGCTCAAGTTGGAACAAGATGATCTTTAGCGTCCCTTCCAAGCCAGAGCACTCAGGGATTGCAACATTCTATGATCCCCGTTGTCCACTCCACGGTGACCCTGGACTCCTGTCAATTGTGATGTCACGGTCTGCATTCACACTGGAGCTCCCAGCACCCAGCAAAGAGGACAACACAACCATTCGCCCTTGTGCCTACACAGCTGTCACCCTGCTTGGCCCCTGCTCCGCTACTCCCAAGACTTCGGAAAGGTCTCTCGTGCCTGGATTTTGCCATTCATCCCTGCAAGATGCTCACATTGGTCCCCAGGAAGGTAAGGTGCCATTCCATGCAAATGGACACCACCTAAGTGCCTCTGTGGGGATGCTGTGGGACAGGGATGCCACTCCGAGGTCTTGCGACATCTGCAGGTTTCCAGAGACAAAGAGAAAGAGATGGAGGTGGATCTAAAGACTGATATAGAGGAGGAGATGGAAGTGGAGGGAGGAGAGACTGGAGAGGAAGAGGTGGAGGTGGATGTGAAGGAAGAGATGGAGGAAGAGATGGAGGTGGATGTGAAGGAGGAGATGGAGGAAGAGATGGAGGTGGATGTGAAGGAAGAGATGGAGGAAGAGATGGAGGTGGATGTGAAGGAAGAGATGGAGGAAGAGATGGAGGTGGAAATGGAAGAGTACATTGAGGCCATGGATGTTGATGGAAAAGACGAGGAGGAGGAGGACATGGTCCTGGGATGAAGAGGGACTCCAGCAGTAGGACAGGCATGTGCTCCCCACAGGCAGAGTGGGTGCCCTGCTGCCAGGCTGGGGCTGGGCTGGGTGCCCCGCTGAGGGACACGGTGCCCCGTCTGCTGCATTCTGGCAGCACAAGCACCATCCCCATGCTGTCCTGCACTTGCTTTGGCTCACACAAGCCCCATGCCAGTGCCTGGGGCCTGACCCCCAGCCCCAGCCAGGCTCAGCGCTGGCAGCAGAGTCCCGCTCTGCCAGTGTGGCCCAGCCTGGGGGCACATGCAACAGCCCTCTGTGCCTGACTGCAATGACTGTGTCACTTGCTTTTCTTCCGGGACTGATGGAGATCCAGGACACAGATGGCACCCTTCTGTAGATACCTTTTAGGGTTTCTTTTGGTCTTCTGTAAATACGTTTAATATCGTTTTGATAGCTATGTTCTTGTCAATACGTTCTCTAGATCGTTGTTGTTACAAAGGTTCTTCCAATGTAAATATGTTCTCTAGTTGCTTTTTGTTGCTGCTCTTATAGAAACAAAGGATCTTTGTTTTTCACGCCTCAGTTCTCTTGGCATTTTCTTTGGGTACAGGCCTCCATGGAGCAAGACTTCCTTTGGAAACCCCCTCTGTCACCAGACTCTGCTCCAAGCATAACACAAATTGATCCTCGTCGTTAAAGGCGTGCCATGAATTGGCACAAATTTGTCCCCTGGACTTTCTAGCACAGTAAATGTCAGTGCTCATAATCCCCAATTCCTAATGAAAGCTTTCAGTCTCCTCACCTGCCACAGACATGTATTGCCGAGATTTGCTTCTGGCTTCTGGCCTGAATCTCGCTCTGGAAATGCCAGTGGCTCAGCTGAGAGCTGTGCCAATGATTGACATTGCCTTGAGAAGGGCCACAGTCCTGCAAGGGTCTTTCATCAGGAGCAAAGAGCGGCCTGGAGTGTGGGGAATGCTGGATCTGTACCACTCAGTGCTCATCCTTCACCTTCATGTGGAGCTACCCCCAAAGCCGCCATGTAGCACTTCTGCTATTTCCCCTGGTGTGGATCTTTTGCAGCAGCTGTTCCATGTGGCTTTGTATGGTGATCCTGTGGGAAGCGGCCATTGGCCTGCTGTGATATCCTCACAACTAAGATGAACTCCTCATTCCTTTTGGTTTTCTTTGGGGTTTTTTAGCTGGTTGTTTGATTGGTTTGTGTGGGTTTGTTTGTTTGGGGTTTTGTCTTTTTTGGTTGGAGTTTTTGTTTGCTTTTTTCTAAATGTCTGGTGAAGCTGGCACAGGCAATCTCAAGAAAATGTAAACCAGGTTTGACTTCCCAGAAATTCCTTTGGACTGGGTTTAGCTGCATCCCTCAGGCTCAGGATCCTCAAGATATTTGCAGGTTTTGCTCTGCGCCATCAGCCTGCTCAGATTCTGCTCGGTGTTTCACAAACGGAGAAGACAATGGATGCTGTGCCAAGCTTCCTTTCAAACAGCAAAACCTGGGTCAGCATGAGAGAAAAGAAGAAGAAGACAAAAAGAAAATATTCATCAGTTAGAACAGAGCCAGTGTCCCACCATCTGCCCCTGCACTCTTACTAATTTTGTCTCTTTAGAGACAAGGCTGGGTCTAAAGCTTCCCTCTCTCAGTGTCTGGTGCTATTTGCTACCTTGCAGCTTTGATTTCTGCTGATCTAAGTCACTGCTATCCATGTGGGCTTGAGAATGTTGAGCCTGGAGAACAGAAGGCCCTGGAGAGGCTTTGCTGTGGCCATGCAGGACTTGAAGGGTGCCATAGGAAAGATGGGGACAGTGTTCAATAGGGCCAGTGGCAAGAGGAGAAGCGGGGATGGCTTTTAAGTGCAGGACGTTGAGTTAGGTTGGATCTAAGGAAGCTGCTTTTTCACACTGAGAGTGCTGAGGCACTGGCCCAGGCTGTGCACAGAGGATGTGCATGCCCCATGCCTGCGAACATCCAAGGCCAGGTGGGAAGAGGACTCTGAGCAACGTGCTCTGCTAGAAGATTGCTCAAGTTGCAACAAGATGATCTTTAGCGTCCCTTCCAAGCCAGAGCACTCAGGGATTGCAACATTCTATGATCCCCGTTGTCCACTCCACGGTGACCCTGGACTCCTGTCAATTGTGATGTCACGGTCTGCATTCACACTGGAGCTCCCAGCACCCAGCAAAGAGGACAACACAACCATTCGCCCTTGTGCCTACACACCTGTCACCCTGCTTGGCCCCTGCTCCGCTACTCCCAAGACTTCGGAAAGGTCTCTCGTGCCTGGATTTTGCCATTCATCCCTGCAAGATGCTCACATTGGTCCCCAGGAAGGTAAGGTGCCATTCCATGCAAATGGCCACCACTTAAGTGCCTCTGTGGGGATGCTGTGGGACAGGGATGCCACTCCGAGGTCTTGCGACATCTGCAGGTTTCCAGAGACAAAGAGAAAGAGATGGAGGTGGATCTAAAGACTGATATAGAGGAGGAGATGGAAGTGGAGGGAGGAGAGACTGGAGAGGAAGAGGTGGAGGTGGATGTGAAGGAGGAGATGGAGGAAGAGATGGAGGTGGATGTGAAGGAAGAGATGGAGGAAGAGATGGAGGTGGATGTGAAGGAAGAGATGGAGGAAGAGATGGAGGTGGAAATGGAAGAGTACATTGAGGCCATGGATGTTGATGGAAAAGACGAGGAGGAGGAGGACATGGTCCTGGGATGAAGAGGGACTCCAGCAGTAGGACAGGCATGTGCTCCCCACAGGCAGAGTGGGTGCCCTGCTGCCAGGCTGGGGCTGGGCTGGGTGCCCCGCTGAGGGACACGGTGCCCCGTCTGCTGCATTCTGGCAGCACAAGCACCATCCCCATGCTGTCCTGCACTTGCTTTGGCTCACACAAGCCCCATGCCAGTGCCTGGGGCCTGACCCCCAGCCCCAGCCAGGCTCAGCGCTGGCAGCAGAGTCCCGCTCTGCCAGTGTGGCCCAGCCTGGGGGCACATGCAACAGCCCTCTGTGCCTGACTGCAATGACTGTGTCACTTGCTTTTCTTCCGGGACTGATGGAGATCCAGGACACAGATGGCACCCTTCTGTAGATACCTTTTAGGGTTTCTTTTGGTCTTCTGTAAATACGTTTAATATAGTTTTGATAGCTATGTTCTTGTCAATACGGTCTCTAGATCGTTGTTGTTACAAAGGTTCTTCCAATGTAAATATGTTCTCTAGTTGCTTTTTGTTGCTGCTCTTATAGAAACAAAGGATCTTTGTTTTTCACACCTCAGTTCTCTTGGCATTTTCTTTGGGTACAGGCCTCCATGGAGCAAGACTTCCTTTGGAAACCCCCTCTGTCACCAGACTCTGCTCCAAGCATAACACAAATTGATCCTCGTAGTTAAAGGCGTGCCATGAACTGGCACAAATTTGTCCCCTGGACTTTCTAGCACAGTAAATGTCAGTGCTCATAATCCCCAATTCCTAATGAAAGCTTTCAGTCTCCTCACCTGCCACAGACATGTATTGCCGAGATTTGCTTCGGGCTTCTGGCCTGAATCTGGCTCTGGAAATGCCAGTGGCTCAGCTGAGAGCTGTGCCAATGCTTGACATTGCCTTGAGAAGGGCCACAGTCCTGCAAGGGTCTTTCATCAGCAGCAAAGAGCGGCCTGGAGTGTGGGGAATGCTGGATCTGTACCACTCAGTGCTCATCCTTCACCTTCATGTGGAGCTACCCCCAAAGCCGCCATGTCGCACTTCTGCTATTTCCCCTGGTGTGGATCTTTTGCAGCAGCTGTTCCATGTGGCTTTGTATGGTGATCCTGTGGGAAGCGGCCATTGGCCTGCTGTGATATCCTCACAACTAAGATGAACTCCTCATTCCTTTTGGTTTTCTTTGGGGTTTTTTAGCTGGTTGTTTGATTGGTTTGTGTGGGTTTGTTTGTTTGGGTTTTTGTCTTTTTTGGTTGGAGTTTTTGTTTGCTTTTTTCTAAATGTCTGGTGAAGCTGGCACAGGCAATCTCAAGAAAATGTAAACCAGGTTTGACTTCCCAGAAATTCCTTTGGACTGGGTTTAGCTGCATCCCTGAGGCTCAGGATCCTCAAGATATTTGCAGGTTTTGCTCTGCGCCATCAGCCTGCTCAGATTCTGCTCGGTGTTTCACAAACGGAGAAGACAATGGATGCTGTGCCAAGCTTCCTTTCAAACAGCAAAACCTGGGTCAGCATGAGAGAAAAGAAGAAGAAGAAAAAAAGAAAATATTCATCAGTTAGAACAGAGCCAGTGTCCCACCATCTGCCCCTGCGCTCTTACTAATTTTGTCTATTTAGAGACAAGGCTGGGTCTAAAGCTTCCCTCTCTCAGTGTCTGGTGCTAGTTGCTACCTTGCAGCTTTGATTTCTGCTGATCTAAGTCACTGCTGTCCATGTGGGCTTGAGAATGTTGAGCCTGGAGAACAGAAGGCCCTGGAGAGGCTTTGCTGTGGCCATGCAGGACTTGAAGGGTGCCATAGGAAAGATGGGGACAGTGTTCAATAGGGCCAGTGGCAAGAGGAGAAGCGGGGATGGCTTTTAAGTGCAGGACGTTGAGTTAGGTTGGATCTAAGGAAGCTGCTTTTTCACACTGAGAGTGCTGAGGCACTGGCCCAGGCTGTGCACAGAGGATGTGCATGCCCCATGCCTGCGAACATCCAAGGCCAGGTGGGAAGAGGACTCTGAGCAACATGCTCTGGTAGAAGATTGCTCAAGTTGGAACAAGATGATCTTTAGCGTCCCTTCCAAGCCAGAGCACTCAGGGATTGCAACATTCTATGATCCCCGTTGTCCACTCCACGGTGACCCTGGACTCCTGTCAATTGTGATGTCACGGTCTGCATTCACACTGGAGCTCCCAGCACCCAGCAAAGAGGACAACACAACCATTCGCCCTTGTGCCTACACACCTGTCACCCTGCTTGGCCCCTGCTCCGCTACTCCCAAGACTTCGGAAAGGTCTCTCGTGCCTGGATTTTGCCATTCATCCCTGCAAGATGCTCACATTGGTCCCCAGGAAGGTAAGGTGCCATTCCATGCAAATGGACACCACCTAAGTGCCTCTGTGGGGATGCTGTGGGACAGGGATGCCACTCCGAGGTCTTGCGACATCTGCAGGTTTCCAGAGACAAAGAGAAAGAGATGGAGGTGGATCTAAAGACTGATATAGAGGAGGAGATGGAAGTGGAGGGAGGAGAGACTGGAGAGGAAGAGGTGGAGGTGGATGTGAAGGAGGAGATGGAGGAAGAGATGGAGGTGGATGTGAAGGAGGAGATGGAGGAAGAGATGGAGGTGGATGTGAAGGAAGAGATGGAGGAAGAGATGGAGGTGGATGTGAAGGAAGAGATGGAGGAAGAGATGGAGGTGGAAATGGAAGAGTACATTGAGGCCATGGATGTTGATGGAAAAGACGAGGAGGAGGAGGACATGGTCCTGGGATGAAGAGGGACTCCAGCAGTAGGACAGGCATGTGCTCCCCACAGGCAGAGTGGGTGCCCTGCTGCCAGGCTGGGGCTGGGCTGGGTGCCCCGCTGAGGGACACGGTGCCCCGTCTGCTGCATTCTGGCAGCACAAGCACCATCCCCATGCTGTCCTGCACTTGCTTTGGCTCACACAAGCCCCATGCCAGTGCCTGGGGCCTGACCCCCAGCCCCAGCCAGGCTCAGCGCTGGCAGCAGAGTCCCGCTCTGCCAGTGTGGCCCAGCCTGGGGGCACATGCAACAGCCCTCTGTGCCTGACTGCAATGACTGTGTCACTTGCTTTTCTTCCGGGACTGATGGAGATCCAGGACACAGATGGCACCCTTCTGTAGATACCTTTTAGGGTTTCTTATGGTCTTCTGTAAATACGTTTAATATCGTTTTGATAGCTATGTTCTTGTCAATACGTTCTCTAGATCGTTGTTGTTACAAAGGTTCTTCCAATGTAAATATGTTCTCTAGTTGCTTTTTGTTGCTGCTCTTATAGAAACAAAGGATCTTTGTTTTTCACACCTCAGTTCTCTTGGCATTTTCTTTGGGTACAGGCCTCCATGGAGCAAGACTTCCTTTGGAAACCCCCTCTGTCACCAGACTCTGCTCCAAGCATAACACAAATTGATCCTCGTCGTTAAAGGCATGCCATGAATTGGCACAAATTTGTCCCCTGGACTTTCTAGCACAGTAAATGTCAGTGCTCATAATCCCCAATTCCTAATGAAAGCTTTCAGTCTCCTCACCTGCCACAGACATGTATTGCCGAGATTTGCTTCTGGCTTCTGGCCTGAATCTCGCTCTGGAAATGCCAGTGGCTCAGCTGAGAGCTGTGCCAATGATTGACATTGCCTTGAGAAGGGCCACAGTCCTGCAAGGGTCTTTCATCAGCAGCAAAGAGCGGCCTGGAGTGTGGGGAATGCTGGATCTGTACCACTCAGTGCTCATCCTTCACCTTCATGTGGAGCTACCCCCAAAGCCGCCATGTAGCACTTCTGCTATTTCCCCTGGTGTGGATCTTTTGCAGCAGCTGTTCCATGTGGCTTTGTATGGTGATCCTGTGGGAAGCGGCCATTCGCCTGCTGTGATATCCTCACAACTAAGATGAACTCCTCATTCCTTTTGGTTTTCTTTGGGGTTTTTTAGCTGGTTGTTTGATTGGTTTGTGTGGGTTTGTTTGTTTGGGGTTTTGTCTTTTTTGGTTGGAGTTTTTGTTTGCTTTTTTCTAAATGTCTGGTGAAGCTGGCACAGGCAATCTCAAGAAAATGTAAACCAGGTTTGACTTCCCAGAAATTCCTTTGGACTGGGTTTAGCTGCATCCCTGAGGCTCAGGATCCTCAAGATATTTGCAGGTTTTGCTCTGCGCCATCAGCCTGCTCAGATTCTGCTCGGTGTTTCACAAACGGAGAAGACAATGGATGCTGTGCCAAGCTTCCTTTCAAACAGCAAAACCTGGGTCAGCATGAGAGAAAAGAAGAAGAAGACAAAAAGAAAATATTCATCAGTTAGAACAGAGCCAGTGTCCCACCATCTGCCCCTGCACTCTTACTAATTTTGTCTCTTTAGAGACAAGGCTGGGTCTAAAGCTTCCCTCTCTCAGTGTCTGGTGCTATTTGCTACCTTGCAGCTTTGATTTCTGCTGATCTAAGTCACTGCTATCCATGTGGGCTTGAGAATGTTGAGCCTGGAGAACAGAAGGCCCTGGAGAGGCTTTGCTGTGGCCATGCAGGACTTGAAGGGTGCCATAGGAAAGATGGGGACAGTGTTCAATAGGGCCAGTGGCAAGAGCAGAAGCGGGGATGGCTTTTAAGTGCAGGACGTTGAGTTAGGTTGGATCTAAGGAAGCTGCTTTTTCACACTGAGAGTGCTGAGGCACTGGCCCAGGCTGTGCACAGAGGATGTGCATGCCCCATCGCTGCGAACATCCAAGGCCAGGTGGGAAGAGGACTCTGAGCAACGTGCTCTGCTAGAAGATTGCTCAAGTTGGAACAAGATGATCTTTAGCGTCCCTTCCAAGCCAGAGCACTCAGGGATTGCAACATTCTATGATCCCCGTTGTCCACTCCACGGTGACCCTGGACTCCTGTCAATTGTGATGTCACGGTCTGCATTCACACTGGAGCTCCCAGCATCCAGCAAAGAGGACAACACAACCATTCGCCCTTGTGCCTACACAGCTGTCACCCTGCTTGGCCCCTGCTCCGCTACTCCCAAGACTTCGGAAAGGTCTCTCGTGCCTGGATTTTGCCATTCATCCCTGCAAGATGCTCACATTGGTCTCCAGGAAGGTAAGGTGCCATTCCATGCAAATGGCCACCACTTAAGTGCCTCTGTGGGGATGCTGTGGGACAGGGATGCCACTCCGAGGTCTTGCGACATCTGCAGGTTTCCAGAGACAAAGAGAAAGAGATGGAGGTGGATCTAAAGACTGATATAGAGGAGGAGATGGAAGTGGAGGGAGGAGAGACTGGAGAGGAAGAGGTGGAGGTGGATGTGAAGGAGGAGATGGAGGAAGAGATGGAGGTGGATGTGAAGGAAGAGATGGAGGAAGAGATGGAGGTGGATGTGAAGGAAGAGATGGAGGAAGAGATGGAGGTGGAAATGGAAGAGTACATTGAGGCCATGGATGTTGATGGAAAAGACGAGGAGGAGGAGGACATGGTCCTGGGATGAAGAGGGACTCCAGCAGTAGGACAGGCATGTGCTCCCCACAGGCAGAGTGGGTGCCCTGCTGCCAGGCTGGGGCTGGGCTGGGTGCCCCGCTGAGGGACACGGTGCCCCGTCTGCTGCATTCTGGCAGCACAAGCACCATCCCCATGCTGTCCTGCACTTGCTTTGGCTCACACAAGCCCCATGCCAGTGCCTGGGGCCTGACCCCCAGCCCCAGCCAGGCTCAGCGCTGGCAGCAGAGTCCCGCTCTGCCAGTGTGGCCCAGCCTGGGGGCACATGCAACAGCCCTCTGTGCCTGACTGCAATGACTGTGTCACTTGCTTTTCTTCCGGGACTGATGGAGATCCAGGACACAGATGGCACCCTTCTGTAGATACCTTTTAGGGTTTCTTTTGGTCTTCTGTAAATACGTTTAATATCGTTTTGATAGCTATGTTCTTGTCAATACGGTCTCTAGATCGTTGTTGTTACAAAGGTTCTTCCAATGTAAATATGTTCTCTAGTTGCTTTTTGTTGCTGCTCTTATAGAAACAAAGGATCTTTGTTTTTCACACCTCAGTTCTCTTGGCATTTTCTTTGGGTACAGGCCTCCATGGAGCAAGACTTCCTTTGGAAACCCCCTCTGTCACCAGACTCTGCTCCAAGCATAACACAAATTGATCCTCGTAGTTAAAGGCGTGCCATGAATTGGCACAAATTTGTCCTTTGGACTTTCTAGCACAGTAAATGTCAGTGCTCATAATCCCCAATTCCTAATGAAAGCTTTCAGTCTCCTCACTTGCCACAGACATGTATTGCCGAGATTTGCTTCGGGCTTCTGGCCTGAATCTCGCTCTGGAAATGCCAGTGGCTCAGCTGAGAGCTGTGCCAATGATTGACATTGCCTTGAGAAGGGCCACAGTCCTGCAAGGGTCTTTCATCAGGAGCAAAGAGCGGCCTGGACTGTGGGGAATGCTGGATCTGTACCACTCAGTGCTCATCCTTCACCTTCATGTGGAGCTACCCCCAAAGCCGCCATGTAGCACTTCTGCTATTTCCCCTGGTGTGGATCTTTTGCAGCAGCTGTTCCACGTGGCTTTGTATGGTGATCCTGTGGGAAGCGGCCATTGGCCTGCTGTGATATCCTCACAACTAAGATGAACTCCTCGTTCCTTTTGGTTTTCTTTGGGGTTTTTTAGCTGTTTGTTTGATTGGTTTGTGTGGGTTTGTTTGTTTGGGTTTTTGTCTTTTTTGGTTGGAGTTTTTTGTTTGCTTTTCTCTAAATGTCTGGTGAAGCTGGCACAGGCAAACTCAAGAAAATGTAAACCAGGTTTGACTTCCCAGAAATTCCTTTGGACTGGGTTTAGCTGCATCCCTCAGGCTCAGGATCCTCAAGATAATTGCAGGTTTTGCTCTGCGCCATCAGCCTGCTCAGATTCTGCTCGGTGTTTCACAAACGGAGAAGACAATGGATGCTGTGCCAAGCTTCCTTTCAAACAGCAAAACCTGGGTCAGCATGAGAGAAAAGAAGAAGAAGAAAAAAAGAAAATATTCATCAGTTAGAACAGAGCCAGTGTCCCACCATCTGCCCCTGCGCTCTTACTAATTTTGTCTATTTAGAGACAAGGCTGGGTCTAAAGCTTCCCTCTCTCAGTGTCTGGTGCTAGTTGCTACCTTGCAGCTTTGATTTCTGCTGATCTAAGTCACTGCTGTCCATGTGGGCTTGAGAATGTTGAGCCTGGAGAACAGAAGGCCCTGGAGAGGCTTTGCTGTGGCCATGCAGGACTTGAAGGGTGCCATAGGAAAGATGGGGACAGTGTTCAATAGGGCCAGTGGCAAGAGGAGAAGCGGGGATGGCTTTTAAGTGCAGGACGTTGAGTTAGGTTGGATCTAAGGAAGCTGCTTTTTCACACTGAGAGTGCTGAGGCACTGGCCCAGGCTGTGCACAGAGGATGTGCATGCCCCATGCCTGCGAACATCCAAGGCCAGGTGGGAAGAGGACTCTGAGCAACATGCTCTGGTAGAAGATTGCTCAAGTTGGAACAAGATGATCTTTAGCGTCCCTTCCAAGCCAGAGCACTCAGGGATTGCAACATTCTATGATCCCCGTTGTCCACTCCACGGTGACCCTGGACTCCTGTCAATTGTGATGTCACGGTCTGCATTCACACTGGAGCTCCCAGCACCCAGCAAAGAGGACAACACAACCATTCGCCCTTGTGCCTACACAGCTGTCACCCTGCTTGGCCCCTGCTCCGCTACTCCCAAGACTTCGGAAAGGTCTCTCGTGCCTGGATTTTGCCATTCATCCCTGCAAGATGCTCACATTGGTCCCCAGGAAGGTAAGGTGCCATTCCATGCAAATGGACACCACCTAAGTGCCTCTGTGGGGATGCTGTGGGACAGGGATGCCACTCCGAGGTCTTGCGACATCTGCAGGTTTCCAGAGACAAAGAGAAAGAGATGGAGGTGGATCTAAAGACTGATATAGAGGAGGAGATGGAAGTGGAGGGAGGAGAGACTGGAGAGGAAGAGGTGGAGGTGGATGTGAAGGAGGAGATGGAGGAAGAGATGGAGGTGGATGTGAAGGAGGAGATGGAGGAAGAGATGGAGGTGGATGTGAAGGAAGAGATGGAGGAAGAGATGGAGGTGGATGTGAAGGAAGAGATGGAGGAAGAGATGGAGGTGGAAATGGAAGAGTACATTGAGGCCATGGATGTTGATGGAAAAGACGAGGAGGAGGAGGACATGGTCCTGGGATGAAGAGGGACTCCAGCAGTAGGACAGGCATGTGCTCCCCACAGGCAGAGTGGGTGCCCTGCTGCCAGGCTGGGGCTGGGCTGGGTGCCCCGCTGAGGGACACGGTGCCCCGTCTGCTGCATTCTGGCAGCACAAGCACCATCCCCATGCTGTCCTGCACTTGCTTTGGCTCACACAAGCCCCATGCCAGTGCCTGGGGCCTGACCCCCAGCCCCAGCCAGGCTCAGCGCTGGCAGCAGAGTCCCGCTCTGCCAGTGTGGCCCAGCCTGGGGGCACATGCAACAGCCCTCTGTGCCTGACTGCAATGACTGTGTCACTTGCTTTTCTTCCGGGACTGATGGAGATCCAGGACAGAGATGGCACCCTTCTGTAGATACCTTTTAGGGTTTCTTTTGGTCTTCTGTAAATACGTTTAATATCGTTTTGATAGCTATGTTCTTGTCAATACGTTCTCTAGATCGTTGTTGTTACAAAGGTTCTTCCAATGTAAATATGTTCTCAGGTTGCTTTTTGTTGCTGCTCTTATAGAAACAAAGGATCTTTGTTTTTCACACCTCAGTTCTCTTGGCATTTTCTTTGGGTACAGGCCTCCATGGAGCAAGACTTCCTTTGGAAACCCCCTCTGTCACCAGACTCTGCTCCAAGCATAACACAAATTGATCCTCGTCGTTAAAGGCATGCCATGAATTGGCACAAATTTGTCCCCTGG
The DNA here is from genome assembly GCF_020740725.1 of Corvus hawaiiensis. Lineage (NCBI taxonomy): Eukaryota > Metazoa > Chordata > Aves > Passeriformes > Corvidae > Corvus > Corvus hawaiiensis. Next base: position 553,948 of record NW_025963380.1, read on the forward strand.
ACTTTCTAGCACAGTAAATGTCAGTGCTCATAATCCCCAATTCCTAATGAAAGCTTTCAGTCTCCTCACCTGCCACAGACATGTATTGCCGAGATTTGCTTCTGGCTTCTGGCCTGAATCTCGCTCTGGAAATGCCAGTGGCTCAGCTGAGAGCTGTGCCAATGATTGACATTGCCTTGAGAAGGGCCACAGTCCTGCAAGGGTCTTTCATCAGCAGCAAAGAGCGGCCTGGACTGTGGGGAATGCTGGATCTGTACCACTCAGTGCTCATCCTTCACCTTCATGTGGAGCTACCCCCAAAGCCGCCATGTAGCACTTCTGCTATTTCCCCTGGTGTGGATCTTTTGCAGCAGCTGTTCCATGTGGCTTTGTATGGTGATCCTGTGGGAAGCGGCCATTCGCCTGCTGTGATATCCTCACAACTAAGATGAACTCCTCATTCCTTTTGGTTTTCTTTGGGGTTTTTTAGCTGGTTGTTTGATTGGTTTGTGTGGGTTTGTTTGTTTGGGGTTTTGTCTTTTTTGGTTGGAGTTTTTGTTTGCTTTTTTCTAAATGTCTGGTGAAGCTGGCACAGGCAATCTCAAGAAAATGTAAACCAGGTTTGACTTCCCAGAAATTCCTTTGGACTGGGTTTAGCTGCATCCCTGAGGCTCAGGATCCTCAAGATATTTGCAGGTTTTGCTCTGCGCCATCAGCCTGCTCAGATTCTGCTCGGTGTTTCACAAACGGAGAAGACAATGGATGCTGTGCCAAGCTTCCTTTCAAACAGCAAAACCTGGGTCAGCATGAGAGAAAAGAAGAAGAAGACAAAAAGAAAATATTCATCAGTTAGAACAGAGCCAGTGTCCCACCATCTGCCCCTGCGCTCTTACTAATTTTGTCTATTTAGAGACAAGGCTGGGCCTAAAGCTTCCCTCTCTCAGTTGCTGGTGCTAGTTGCTACCTTGCAGCTTTGATTTCTGCTGATCTAAGTCACTGCTGTCCATGTGGGCTTGAGAATGTTGAGCCTGGAGAACAGAAGGCCCTGGAGAGGCTTTGCTGTGGCCATGCAGGACTTGAAGGGTGCCATAGGAAAGATGGGCACAGTGTTCAATAGGGCCAGTGGCAAGAGCAGAAGCGGGGATGGCTTTTAAGTGCAGGACGTTGAGTTAGGTTGGATCTAAGGAAGCTGCTTTTTCACACTGAGAGTGCTGAGGCACTGGCCCAGGCTGTGCACAGAGGATGTGCATGCCCCATCGCTGCGAACATCCAAGGCCAGGTGGGAAGAGGACTCTGAGCAACGTGCTCTGCTAGAAGATTGCTCAAGTTGCAACAAGATGATCTTTAGCGTCCCTTCCAAGCCAGAGCACTCAGGGATTGCAACATTCTATGATCCCCGTTGTCCACTCCACGGTGACCCTGGACTCCTGTCAATTGTGATGTCACGGTCTGCATTCACACTGGAGCTCCCAGCACCCAGCAAAGAGGACAACACAACCATTCGCCCTTGTGCCTACACAGCTGTCACCCTGCTTGGCCCCTGCTCCGCTACTCCCAAGACTTCGGAAAGGTCTCTCGTGCCTGGATTTTGCCATTCATCCCTGCAAGATGCTCACATTGGTCCCCAGGAAGGTAAGGTGCCATTCCATGCAAATGGCCACCACCTAAGTGCCTCTGTGGGGATGCTGTGGGACAGGGATGCCACTCCGAGGTCTTGCGACATCTGCAGGTTTCCAGAGACAAAGAGAAAGAGATGGAGGTGGATCTAAAGACTGATATAGAGGAGGAGATGGAAGTGGAGGGAGGAGAGACTGGAGAGGAAGAGGTGGAGGTGGATGTGAAGGAGGAGATGGAGGAAGAGATGGAGGTGGATGTGAAGGAAGAGATGGAGGAAGAGATGGAGGTGGATGTGAAGGAAGAGATGGAGGAAGAGATGGAGGTGGATGTGAAGGAAGAGATGGAGGAAGAGATGGAGGTGGAAATGGAAGAGTACATTGAGGCCATGGATGTTGATGGAAAAGACGAGGAGGAGGAGGACATGGTCCTGGGATGAAGAGGGACTCCAGCAGTAGGACAGGCATGTGCTCCCCACAGGCAGAGTGGGTGCCCTGCTGCCAGGCTGGGGCTGGGCTGGGTGCCCCGCTGAGGGACACGGTGCCCCGTCTGCTGCATTCTGGCAGCACAAGCACCATCCCCATGCTGTCCTGCACTTGCTTTGGCTCACACAAGCCCCATGCCAGTGCCTGGGGCCTGACCCCCAGCCCCAGCCAGGCTCAGCGCTGGCAGCAGAGTCCCGCTCTGCCAGTGTGGCCCAGCCTGGGGGCACATGCAACAGCCCTCTGTGCCTGACTGCAATGACTGTGTCACTTGCTTTTCTTCCGGGACTGATGGAGATCCAGGACACAGATGGCACCCTTCTGTAGATACCTTTTAGGGTTTCTTTTGGTCTTCTGTAAATACGTTTAATATCGTTTTGATAGCTATGTTCTTGTCAATACGTTCTCTAGATCGTTGTTGTTACAAAGGTTCTTCCAATGTAAATATGTTCTCTAGTTGCTTTTTGTTGCTGCTCTTATAGAAACAAAGGATCTTTGTTTTTCACACCTCAGTTCTCTTGGCATTTTCTTGGGGTACAGGCCTCCATGGAGCAAGACTTCCTTTGGAAACCCCCTCTGTCACCAGACTCTGCTCCAAGCATAACACAAATTGATCCTCGTAGTTAAAGGCGTGCCATGAATTGGCACAAATTTGTCCCTTGGACTTTCTAGCACAGTAAATGTCAGTGCTCATAATCCCCAATTCCTAATGAAAGCTTTCAGTCTCCTCACTTGCCACAGACATGGATTGCCGAGATTTGCTTCTGGCTTCTGGCCTGAATCTGGCTCTGGAAATGCCAGTGGCTCAGCTGAGAGCTGTGCCAATGCTTGACATTGCCTTGAGAAGGGCCACAGTCCTGCAAGGGTCTTTCATCAGCAGCAAAGAGCGGCCTGGAGTGTGGGGAATGCTGGATCTGTACCACTCAGTGCTCATCCTTCACCTTCATGTGGAGCTACCCCCAAAGCCGCCATGTCGCACTTCTGCTATTTCCCCTGGTGTGGATCTTTTGCAGCAGCTGTTCCATGTGGCTTTGTATGGTGATCCTGTGGGAAGCGGCCATTGGCCTGCTGTGATATCCTCACAACTAAGATGAACTCCTCATTCCTTTTGGTTTTCTTTGGGGTTTTTTAGCTGGTTGTTTGATTGGTTTGTGTGGGTTTGTTTGTTTGGGGTTTTGTCTTTTTTGGTTGGAGTTTTTGTTTGCTTTTTTCTAAATGTCTGGTGAAGCTGGCACAGGCAATCTCAAGAAAATGTAAACCAGGTTTGACTTCCCAGAAATTCCTTTGGACTGGGTTTAGCTGCATCCCTGAGGCTCAGGATCCTCAAGATATTTGCAGGTTTTGCTCTGCGCCATCAGCCTGCTCAGATTCTGCTCGGTGTTTCGCAAACGGAGAAGACAATGGATGCTGTGCCAAGCTTCCTTTCAAACAGCAAAACCTGGGTCAGCATGAGAGAAAAGAAGAAGAAGAAAAAAAGAAAATATTCATCAGTTAGAACAGAGCCAGTGTCCCACCATCTGCCCCTGCGCTCTTACTAATTTTGTCTATTTAGAGACAAGGCTGGGCCTAAAGCTTCCCTCTCTCAGTTGCTGGTGCTAGTTGCTACCTTGCAGCTTTGATTTCTGCTGATCTAAGTCACTGCTGTCCATGTGGGCTTGAGAATGTTGAGCCTGGAGAACAGAAGGCCCTGGAGAGGCTTTGCTGTGGCCATGCAGGACTTGAAGGGTGCCATAGGAAAGATGGGGACAGTGTTCAATAGGGCCAGTGGCAAGAGGAGAAGCGGGGATGGCTTTTAAGTGCAGGACGTTGAGTTAGGTTGGATCTAAGGAAGCTGCTTTTTCACACTGAGAGTGCTGAGGCACTGGCCCAGGCTGTGCACAGAGGATGTGCATGCCCCATGCCTGCGAACATCCAAGGCCAGGTGGGAAGAGGACTCTGAGCAACATGCTCTGGTAGAAGATTGCTCAAGTTGGAACAAGATGATCTTTAGCGTCCCTTCCAAGCCAGAGCACTCAGGGATTGCAACATTCTATGATCCCCGTTGTCCACTCCACGGTGACCCTGGACTCCTGTCAATTGTGATGTCACGGTCTGCATTCACACTGGAGCTCCCAGCACCCAGCAAAGAGGACAACACAACCATTCGCCCTTGTGCCTACACAGCTGTCACCCTGCTTGGCCCCTGCTCCGCTACTCCCAAGACTTCGGAAAGGTCTCTCGTGCCTGGATTTTGCCATTCATCCCTGCAAGATGCTCACATTGGTCCCCAGGAAGGTAAGGTGCCATTCCATGCAAATGGACACCACCTAAGTGCCTCTGTGGGGATGCTGTGGGACAGGGATGCCACTCCGAGGTCTTGCGACATCTGCAGGTTTCCAGAGACAAAGAGAAAGAGATGGAGGTGGATCTAAAGACTGATATAGAGGAGGAGATGGAAGTGGAGGGAGGAGAGACTGGAGAGGAAGAGGTGGAGGTGGATGTGAAGGAAGAGATGGAGGAAGAGATGGAGGTGGATGTGAAGGAGGAGATGGAGGAAGAGATGGAGGTGGATGTGAAGGAAGAGATGGAGGAAGAGATGGAGGTGGATGTGAAGGAAGAGATGGAGGAAGAGATGGAGGTGGAAATGGAAGAGTACATTGAGGCCATGGATGTTGATGGAAAAGACGAGGAGGAGGAGGACATGGTCCTGGGATGAAGAGGGACTCCAGCAGTAGGACAGGCATGTGCTCCCCACAGGCAGAGTGGGTGCCCTGCTGCCAGGCTGGGGCTGGGCTGGGTGCCCCGCTGAGGGACACGGTGCCCCGTCTGCTGCATTCTGGCAGCACAAGCACCATCCCCATGCTGTCCTGCACTTGCTTTGGCTCACACAAGCCCCATGCCAGTGCCTGGGGCCTGACCCCCAGCCCCAGCCAGGCTCAGCGCTGGCAGCAGAGTCCCGCTCTGCCAGTGTGGCCCAGCCTGGGGGCACATGCAACAGCCCTCTGTGCCTGACTGCAATGACTGTGTCACTTGCTTTTCTTCCGGGACTGATGGAGATCCAGGACACAGATGGCACCCTTCTGTAGATACCTTTTAGGGTTTCTTTTGGTCTTCTGTAAATACGTTTAATATCGTTTTGATAGCTATGTTCTTGTCAATACGTTCTCTAGATCGTTGTTGTTACAAAGGTTCTTCCAATGTAAATATGTTCTCTAGTTGCTTTTTGTTGCTGCTCTTATAGAAACAAAGGATCTTTGTTTTTCACGCCTCAGTTCTCTTGGCATTTTCTTTGGGTACAGGCCTCCATGGAGCAAGACTTCCTTTGGAAACCCCCTCTGTCACCAGACTCTGCTCCAAGCATAACACAAATTGATCCTCGTCGTTAAAGGCGTGCCATGAATTGGCACAAATTTGTCCCCTGGACTTTCTAGCACAGTAAATGTCAGTGCTCATAATCCCCAATTCCTAATGAAAGCTTTCAGTCTCCTCACCTGCCACAGACATGTATTGCCGAGATTTGCTTCTGGCTTCTGGCCTGAATCTCGCTCTGGAAATGCCAGTGGCTCAGCTGAGAGCTGTGCCAATGATTGACATTGCCTTGAGAAGGGCCACAGTCCTGCAAGGGTCTTTCATCAGGAGCAAAGAGCGGCCTGGAGTGTGGGGAATGCTGGATCTGTACCACTCAGTGCTCATCCTTCACCTTCATGTGGAGCTACCCCCAAAGCCGCCATGTAGCACTTCTGCTATTTCCCCTGGTGTGGATCTTTTGCAGCAGCTGTTCCATGTGGCTTTGTATGGTGATCCTGTGGGAAGCGGCCATTGGCCTGCTGTGATATCCTCACAACTAAGATGAACTCCTCATTCCTTTTGGTTTTCTTTGGGGTTTTTTAGCTGGTTGTTTGATTGGTTTGTGTGGGTTTGTTTGTTTGGGGTTTTGTCTTTTTTGGTTGGAGTTTTTGTTTGCTTTTTTCTAAATGTCTGGTGAAGCTGGCACAGGCAATCTCAAGAAAATGTAAACCAGGTTTGACTTCCCAGAAATTCCTTTGGACTGGGTTTAGCTGCATCCCTCAGGCTCAGGATCCTCAAGATATTTGCAGGTTTTGCTCTGCGCCATCAGCCTGCTCAGATTCTGCTCGGTGTTTCACAAACGGAGAAGACAATGGATGCTGTGCCAAGCTTCCTTTCAAACAGCAAAACCTGGGTCAGCATGAGAGAAAAGAAGAAGAAGACAAAAAGAAAATATTCATCAGTTAGAACAGAGCCAGTGTCCCACCATCTGCCCCTGCACTCTTACTAATTTTGTCTCTTTAGAGACAAGGCTGGGTCTAAAGCTTCCCTCTCTCAGTGTCTGGTGCTATTTGCTACCTTGCAGCTTTGATTTCTGCTGATCTAAGTCACTGCTATCCATGTGGGCTTGAGAATGTTGAGCCTGGAGAACAGAAGGCCCTGGAGAGGCTTTGCTGTGGCCATGCAGGACTTGAAGGGTGCCATAGGAAAGATGGGGACAGTGTTCAATAGGGCCAGTGGCAAGAGCAGAAGCGGGGATGGCTTTTAAGTGCAGGACGTTGAGTTAGGTTGGATCTAAGGAAGCTGCTTTTTCACACTGAGAGTGCTGAGGCACTGGCCCAGGCTGTGCACAGAGGATGTGCATGCCCCATCGCTGCGAACATCCAAGGCCAGGTGGGAAGAGGACTCTGAGCAACGTGCTCTGGTAGAAGATTGCTCAAGTTGGAACAAGATGATCTTTAGCGTCCCTTCCAAGCCAGAGCACTCAGGGATTGCAACATTCTATGATCCCCGTTGTCCACTCCACGGTGACCCTGGACTCCTGTCAATTGTGATGTCACGGTCTGCATTCACACTGGAGCTCCCAGCACCCAGCAAAGAGGACAACACAACCATTCGCCCTTGTGCCTACACACCTGTCACCCTGCTTGGCCCCTGCTCCGCTACTCCCAAGACTTCGGAAAGGTCTCTCGTGCCTGGATTTTGCCATTCATCCCTGCAAGATGCTCACATTGGTCCCCAGGAAGGTAAGGTGCCATTCCATGCAAATGGCCACCACTTAAGTGCCTCTGTGGGGATGCTGTGGGACAGGGATGCCACTCCGAGGTCTTGCGACATCTGCAGGTTTCCAGAGACAAAGAGAAAGAGATGGAGGTGGATCTAAAGACTGATATAGAGGAGGAGATGGAAGTGGAGGGAGGAGAGACTGGAGAGGAAGAGGTGGAGGTGGATGTGAAGGAGGAGATGGAGGAAGAGATGGAGGTGGATGTGAAGGAAGAGATGGAGGAAGAGATGGAGGTGGATGTGAAGGAAGAGATGGAGGAAGAGATGGAGGTGGAAATGGAAGAGTACATTGAGGCCATGGATGTTGATGGAAAAGACGAGGAGGAGGAGGACATGGTCCTGGGATGAAGAGGGACTCCAGCAGTAGGACAGGCATGTGCTCCCCACAGGCAGAGTGGGTGCCCTGCTGCCAGGCTGGGGCTGGGCTGGGTGCCCCGCTGAGGGACACGGTGCCCCGTCTGCTGCATTCTGGCAGCACAAGCACCATCCCCATGCTGTCCTGCACTTGCTTTGGCTCACACAAGCCCCATGCCAGTGCCTGGGGCCTGACCCCCAGCCCCAGCCAGGCTCAGCGCTGGCAGCAGAGTCCCGCTCTGCCAGTGTGGCCCAGCCTGGGGGCACATGCAACAGCCCTCTGTGCCTGACTGCAATGACTGTGTCACTTGCTTTTCTTCCGGGACTGATGGAGATCCAGGACACAGATGGCACCCTTCTGTAGATACCTTTTAGGGTTTCTTTTGGTCTTCTGTAAATACGTTTAATATAGTTTTGATAGCTATGTTCTTGTCAATACGGTCTCTAGATCGTTGTTGTTACAAAGGTTCTTCCAATGTAAATATGTTCTCTAGTTGCTTTTTGTTGCTGCTCTTATAGAAACAAAGGATCTTTGTTTTTCACACCTCAGTTCTCTTGGCATTTTCTTTGGGTACAGGCCTCCATGGAGCAAGACTTCCTTTGGAAACCCCCTCTGTCACCAGACTCTGCTCCAAGCATAACACAAATTGATCCTCGTAGTTAAAGGCGTGCCATGAACTGGCACAAATTTGTCCCCTGGACTTTCTAGCACAGTAAATGTCAGTGCTCATAATCCCCAATTCCTAATGAAAGCTTTCAGTCTCCTCACCTGCCACAGACATGTATTGCCGAGATTTGCTTCGGGCTTCTGGCCTGAATCTGGCTCTGGAAATGCCAGTGGCTCAGCTGAGAGCTGTGCCAATGATTGACATTGCCTTGAGAAGGGCCACAGTCCTGCAAGGGTCTTTCATCAGCAGCAAAGAGCGGCCTGGAGTGTGGGGAATGCTGGATCTGTACCACTCAGTGCTCATCCTTCACCTTCATGTGGAGCTACCCCCAAAGCCGCCATGTCGCACTTCTGCTATTTCCCCTGGTGTGGATCTTTTGCAGCAGCTGTTCCATGTGGCTTTGTATGGTGATCCTGTGGGAAGCGGCCATTGGCCTGCTGTGATATCCTCACAACTAAGATGAACTCCTCATTCCTTTTGGTTTTCTTTGGGGTTTTTTAGCTGGTTGTTTGATTGGTTTGTGTGGGTTTGTTTGTTTGGGTTTTTGTCTTTTTTGGTTGGAGTTTTTGTTTGCTTTTTTCTAAATGTCTGGTGAAGCTGGCACAGGCAATCTCAAGAAAATGTAAACCAGGTTTGACTTCCCAGAAATTCCTTTGGACTGGGTTTAGCTGCATCCCTGAGGCTCAGGATCCTCAAGATATTTGCAGGTTTTGCTCTGCGCCATCAGCCTGCTCAGATTCTGCTCGGTGTTTCACAAACGGAGAAGACAATGGATGCTGTGCCAAGCTTCCTTTCAAACAGCAAAACCTGGGTCAGCATGAGAGAAAAGAAGAAGAAGAAAAAAAGAAAATATTCATCAGTTAGAACAGAGCCAGTGTCCCACCATCTGCCCCTGCGCTCTTACTAATTTTGTCTATTTAGAGACAAGGCTGGGTCTAAAGCTTCCCTCTCTCAGTGTCTGGTGCTAGTTGCTACCTTGCAGCTTTGATTTCTGCTGATCTAAGTCACTGCTGTCCATGTGGGCTTGAGAATGTTGAGCCTGGAGAACAGAAGGCCCTGGAGAGGCTTTGCTGTGGCCATGCAGGACTTGAAGGGTGCCATAGGAAAGATGGGGACAGTGTTCAATAGGGCCAGTGGCAAGAGGAGAAGCGGGGATGGCTTTTAAGTGCAGGACGTTGAGTTAGGTTGGATCTAAGGAAGCTGCTTTTTCACACTGAGAGTGCTGAGGCACTGGCCCAGGCTGTGCACAGAGGATGTGCATGCCCCATGCCTGCGAACATCCAAGGCCAGGTGGGAAGAGGACTCTGAGCAACATGCTCTGGTAGAAGATTGCTCAAGTTGGAACAAGATGATCTTTAGCGTCCCTTCCAAGCCAGAGCACTCAGGGATTGCAACATTCTATGATCCCCGTTGTCCACTCCACGGTGACCCTGGACTCCTGTCAATTGTGATGTCACGGTCTGCATTCACACTGGAGCTCCCAGCACCCAGCAAAGAGGACAACACAACCATTCGCCCTTGTGCCTACACACCTGTCACCCTGCTTGGCCCCTGCTCCGCTACTCCCAAGACTTCGGAAAGGTCTCTCGTGCCTGGATTTTGCCATTCATCCCTGCAAGATGCTCACATTGGTCCCCAGGAAGGTAAGGTGCCATTCCATGCAAATGGACACCACCTAAGTGCCTCTGTGGGGATGCTGTGGGACAGGGATGCCACTCCGAGGTCTTGCGACATCTGCAGGTTTCCAGAGACAAAGAGAAAGAGATGGAGGTGGATCTAAAGACTGATATAGAGGAGGAGATGGAAGTGGAGGGAGGAGAGACTGGAGAGGAAGAGGTGGAGGTGGATGTGAAGGAGGAGATGGAGGAAGAGATGGAGGTGGATGTGAAGGAGGAGATGGAGGAAGAGATGGAGGTGGATGTGAAGGAAGAGATGGAGGAAGAGATGGAGGTGGATGTGAAGGAAGAGATGGAGGAAGAGATGGAGGTGGAAATGGAAGAGTACATTGAGGCCATGGATGTTGATGGAAAAGACGAGGAGGAGGAGGACATGGTCCTGGGATGAAGAGGGACTCCAGCAGTAGGACAGGCATGTGCTCCCCACAGGCAGAGTGGGTGCCCTGCTGCCAGGCTGGGGCTGGGCTGGGTGCCCCGCTGAGGGACACGGTGCCCCGTCTGCTGCATTCTGGCAGCACAAGCACCATCCCCATGCTGTCCTGCACTTGCTTTGGCTCACACAAGCCCCATGCCAGTGCCTGGGGCCTGACCCCCAGCCCCAGCCAGGCTCAGCGCTGGCAGCAGAGTCCCGCTCTGCCAGTGTGGCCCAGCCTGGGGGCACATGCAACAGCCCTCTGTGCCTGACTGCAATGACTGTGTCACTTGCTTTTCTTCCGGGACTGATGGAGATCCAGGACAGAGATGGCACCCTTCTGTAGATACCTTTTAGGGTTTCTTTTGGTCTTCTGTAAATACGTTTAATATCGTTTTGATAGCTATGTTCTTGTCAATACGTTCTCTAGATCGTTGTTGTTACAAAGGTTCTTCCAATGTAAATATGTTCTCTAGTTGCTTTTTGTTGCTGCTCTTATAGAAACAAAGGATCTTTGTTTTTCACACCTCAGTTCTCTTGGCATTTTCTTTGGGTACAGGCCTCCATGGAGCAAGACTTCCTTTGGAAACCCCCTCTGTCACCAGACTCTGCTCCAAGCATAACACAAATTGATCCTCGTCGTTAAAGGCATGCCATGAATTGGCACAAATTTGTCCCCTGGACTTTCTAGCACAGTAAATGTCAGTGCTCATAATCCCCAATTCCTAATGAAAGCTTTCAGTCTCCTCACCTGCCACAGACATGTATTGCCGAGATTTGCTTCTGGCTTCTGGCCTGAATCTCGCTCTGGAAATGCCAGTGGCTCAGCTGAGAGCTGTGCCAATGATTGACATTGCCTTGAGAAGGGCCACAGTCCTGCAAGGGTCTTTCATCAGCAGCAAAGAGCGGCCTGGACTGTGGGGAATGCTGGATCTGTACCACTCAGTGCTCATCCTTCACCTTCATGTGGAGCTACCCCCAAAGCCGCCATGTAGCACTTCTGCTATTTCCCCTGGTGTGGATCTTTTGCAGCAGCTGTTCCATGTGGCTTTGTATGGTGATCCTGTGGGAAGCGGCCATTCGCCTGCTGTGATATCCTCACAACTAAGATGAACTCCTCATTCCTTTTGGTTTTCTTTGGGGTTTTTTAGCTGGTTGTTTGATTGGTTTGTGTGGGTTTGTTTGTTTGGGGTTTTGTCTTTTTTGGTTGGAGTTTTTGTTTGCTTTTTTCTAAATGTCTGGTGAAGCTGGCACAGGCAAACTCAAGAAAATGTAAACCAGGTTTGACTTCCCAGAAATTCCTTTGGACTGGGTTTAGCTGCATCCCTGAGGCTCAGGATCCTCAAGATATTTGCAGGTTTTGCTCTGCGCCATCAGCCTGCTCAGATTCTGCTCGGTGTTTCACAAACGGAGAAGACAATGGATGCTGTGCCAAGCTTCCTTTCAAACAGCAAAACCTGGGTCAGCATGAGAGAAAAGAAGAAGAAGACAAAAAGAAAATATTCATCAGTTAGAACAGAGCCAGTGTCCCACCATCTGCCCCTGCACTCTTACTAATTTTGTCTCTTTAGAGACAAGGCTGGGTCTAAAGCTTCCCTCTCTCAGTGTCTGGTGCTATTTGCTACCTTGCAGCTTTGATTTCTGCTGATCTAAGTCACTGCTATCCATGTGGGCTTGAGAATGTTGAGCCTGGAGAACAGAAGGCCCTGGAGAGGCTTTGCTGTGGCCATGCAGGACTTGAAGGGTGCCATAGGAAAGATGGGGACAGTGTTCAATAGGGCCAGTGGCAAGAGCAGAAGCGGGGATGGCTTTTAAGTGCAGGACGTTGAGTTAGGTTGGATCTAAGGAAGCTGCTTTTTCACACTGAGAGTGCTGAGGCACTGGCCCAGGCTGTGCACAGAGGATGTGCATGCCCCATCGCTGCGAACATCCAAGGCCAGGTGGGAAGAGGACTCTGAGCAACGTGCTCTGGTAGAAGATTGCTCAAGTTGGAACAAGATGATCTTTAGCGTCCCTTCCAAGCCAGAGCACTCAGGGATTGCAACATTCTATGATCCCCGTTGTCCACTCCACGGTGACCCTGGACTCCTGTCAATTGTGATGTCACGGTCTGCATTCACACTGGAGCTCCCAGCATCCAGCAAAGAGGACAACACAACCATTCGCCCTTGTGCCTACACAGCTGTCACCCTGCTTGGCCCCTGCTCCGCTACTCCCAAGACTTCGGAAAGGTCTCTCGTGCCTGGATTTTGCCATTCATCCCTGCAAGATGCTCACATTGGTCTCCAGGAAGGTAAGGTGCCATTCCATGCAAATGGCCACCACTTAAGTGCCTCTGTGGGGATGCTGTGGGACAGGGATGCCACTCCGAGGTCTTGCGACATCTGCAGGTTTCCAGAGACAAAGAGAAAGAGATGGAGGTGGATCTAAAGACTGATATAGAGGAGGAGATGGAAGTGGAGGGAGGAGAGACTGGAGAGGAAGAGGTGGAGGTGGATGTGAAGGAGGAGATGGAGGAAGAGATGGAGGTGGATGTGAAGGAAGAGATGGAGGAAGAGATGGAGGTGGATGTGAAGGAAGAGATGGAGGAAGAGATGGAGGTGGAAATGGAAGAGTACATTGAGGCCATGGATGTTGATGGAAAAGACGAGGAGGAGGAGGACATGGTCCTGGGATGAAGAGGGACTCCAGCAGTAGGACAGGCATGTGCTCCCCACAGGCAGAGTGGGTGCCCTGCTGCCAGGCTGGGGCTGGGCTGGGTGCCCCGCTGAGGGACACGGTGCCCCGTCTGCTGCATTCTGGCAGCACAAGCACCATCCCCATGCTGTCCTGCACTTGCTTTGGCTCACACAAGCCCCATGCCAGTGCCTGGGGCCTGACCCCCAGCCCCAGCCAGGCTCAGCGCTGGCAGCAGAGTCCCGCTCTGCCAGTGTGGCCCAGCCTGGGGGCACATGCAACAGCCCTCTGTGCCTGACTGCAATGACTGTGTCACTTGCTTTTCTTCCGGGACTGATGGAGATCCAGGACACAGATGGCACCCTTCTGTAGATACCTTTTAGGGTTTCTTTTGGTCTTCTGTAAATACGTTTAATATCGTTTTGATAGCTATGTTCTTGTCAATACGGTCTCTAGATCGTTGTTGTTACAAAGGTTCTTCCAATGTAAATATGTTCTCTAGTTGCTTTTTGTTGCTGCTCTTATAGAAACAAAGGATCTTTGTTTTTCACACCTCAGTTCTCTTGGCATTTTCTTTGGGTACAGGCCTCCATGGAGCAAGACTTCCTTTGGAAACCCCCTCTGTCACCAGACTCTGCTCCAAGCATAACACAAATTGATCCTCGTAGTTAAAGGCGTGCCATGAATTGGCACAAATTTGTCCTTTGGACTTTCTAGCACAGTAAATGTCAGTGCTCATAATCCCCAATTCCTAATGAAAGCTTTCAGTCTCCTCACTTGCCACAGACATGTATTGCCGAGATTTGCTTCGGGCTTCTGGCCTGAATCTCGCTCTGGAAATGCCAGTGGCTCAGCTGAGAGCTGTGCCAATGATTGACATTGCCTTGAGAAGGGCCACAGTCCTGCAAGGGTCTTTCATCAGGAGCAAAGAGCGGCCTGGACTGTGGGGAATGCTGGATCTGTACCACTCAGTGCTCATCCTTCACCTTCATGTGGAGCTACCCCCAAAGCCGCCATGTAGCACTTCTGCTATTTCCCCTGGTGTGGATCTTTTGCAGCAGCTGTTCCACGTGGCTTTGTATGGTGATCCTGTGGGAAGCGGCCATTGGCCTGCTGTGATATCCTCACAACTAAGATGAACTCCTCGTTCCTTTTGGTTTTCTTTGGGGTTTTTTAGCTGTTTGTTTGATTGGTTTGTGTGGGTTTGTTTGTTTGGGTTTTTGTCTTTTTTGGTTGGAGTTTTTTGTTTGCTTTTTCTAAATGTCTGGTGAAGCTGGCACAGGCAAACTCAAGAAAATGTAAACCAGGTTTGACTTCCCAGAAATTCCTTTGGACTGGGTTTAGCTGCATCCCTCAGGCTCAGGATCCTCAAGATAATTGCAGGTTTTGCTCTGCGCCATCAGCCTGCTCAGATTCTGCTCGGTGTTTCACAAACGGAGAAGACAATGGATGCTGTGCCAAGCTTCCTTTCAAACAGCAAAACCTGGGTCAGCATGAGAGAAAAGAAGAAGAAGAAAAAAAGAAAATATTCATCAGTTAGAACAGAGCCAGTGTCCCACCATCTGCCCCTGCGCTCTTACTAATTTTGTCTATTTAGAGACAAGGCTGGGTCTAAAGCTTCCCTCTCTCAGTGTCTGGTGCTAGTTGCTACCTTGCAGCTTTGATTTCTGCTGATCTAAGTCACTGCTGTCCATGTGGGCTTGAGAATGTTGAGCCTGGAGAACAGAAGGCCCTGGAGAGGCTTTGCTGTGGCCATGCAGGACTTGAAGGGTGCCATAGGAAAGATGGGGACAGTGTTCAATAGGGCCAGTGGCAAGAGGAGAAGCGGGGATGGCTTTTAAGTGCAGGACGTTGAGTTAGGTTGGATCTAAGGAAGCTGCTTTTTCACACTGAGAGTGCTGAGGCACTGGCCCAGGCTGTGCACAGAGGATGTGCATGCCCCATGCCTGCGAACATCCAAGGCCAGGTGGGAAGAGGACTCTGAGCAACATGCTCTGGTAGAAGATTGCTCAAGTTGGAACAAGATGATCTTTAGCGTCCCTTCCAAGCCAGAGCACTCAGGGATTGCAACATTCTATGATCCCCGTTGTCCACTCCACGGTGACCCTGGACTCCTGTCAATTGTGATGTCACGGTCTGCATTCACACTGGAGCTCCCAGCACCCAGCAAAGAGGACAACACAACCATTCGCCCTTGTGCCTACACACCTGTCACCCTGCTTGGCCCCTGCTCCGCTACTCCCAAGACTTCGGAAAGGTCTCTCGTGCCTGGATTTTGCCATTCATCCCTGCAAGATGCTCACATTGGTCCCCAGGAAGGTAAGGTGCCATTCCATGCAAATGGACACCACCTAAGTGCCTCTGTGGGGATGCTGTGGGACAGGGATGCCACTCCGAGGTCTTGCGACATCTGCAGGTTTCCAGAGACAAAGAGAAAGAGATGGAGGTGGATCTAAAGACTGATATAGAGGAGGAGATGGAAGTGGAGGGAGGAGAGACTGGAGAGGAAGAGGTGGAGGTGGATGTGAAGGAGGAGATGGAGGAAGAGATGGAGGTGGATGTGAAGGAGGAGATGGAGGAAGAGATGGAGGTGGATGTGAAGGAAGAGATGGAGGAAGAGATGGAGGTGGATGTGAAGGAAGAGATGGAGGAAGAGATGGAGGTGGAAATGGAAGAGTACATTGAGGCCATGGATGTTGATGGAAAAGACGAGGAGGAGGAGGACATGGTCCTGGGATGAAGAGGGACTCCAGCAGTAGGACAGGCATGTGCTCCCCACAGGCAGAGTGGGTGCCCTGCTGCCAGGCTGGGGCTGGGCTGGGTGCCCCGCTGAGGGACACGGTGCCCCGTCTGCTGCATTCTGGCAGCACAAGCACCATCCCCATGCTGTCCTGCACTTGCTTTGGCTCACACAAGCCCCATGCCAGTGCCTGGGGCCTGACCCCCAGCCCCAGCCAGGCTCAGCGCTGGCAGCAGAGTCCCGCTCTGCCAGTGTGGCCCAGCCTGGGGGCACATGCAACAGCCCTCTGTGCCTGACTGCAATGACTGTGTCACTTGCTTTTCTTCCGGGACTGATGGAGATCCAGGACAGAGATGGCACCCTTCTGTAGATACCTTTTAGGGTTTCTTTTGGTCTTCTGTAAATACGTTTAATATCGTTTTGATAGCTATGTTCTTGTCAATACGTTCTCTAGATCGTTGTTGTTACAAAGGTTCTTCCAATGTAAATATGTTCTCAGGTTGCTTTTTGTTGCTGCTCTTATAGAAACAAAGGATCTTTGTTTTTCACACCTCAGTTCTCTTGGCATTTTCTTTGGGTACAGGCCTCCATGGAGCAAGACTTCCTTTGGAAACCCCCTCTGTCACCAGACTCTGCTCCAAGCATAACACAAATTGATCCTCGTCGTTAAAGGCATGCCATGAATTGGCACAAATTTGTCCCCTGGACTTTCTAGCACAGTAAATGTCAGTGCTCATAATCCCCAATTCCTAATGAAAGCTTTCAGTCTCCTCACCTGCCACAGACATGTATTGCCGAGATTTGCTTCTGGCTTCTGGCCTGAATCTCGCTCTGGAAATGCCAGTGGCTCAGCTGAGAGCTGTGCCAATGATTGACATTGCCTTGAGAAGGGCCACAGTCCTGCAAGGGTCTTTCATCAGCAGCAAAGAGCGGCCTGGAGTGTGGGGAATGCTGGATCTGTACCACTCAGTGCTCATCCTTCACCTTCATGTGGAGCTACCCCCAAAGCCGCCATGTAGCACTTCTGCTATTTCCCCTGGTGTGGATCTTTTGCAGCAGCTGTTCCATGTGGCTTTGTATGGTGATCCTGTGGGAAGCGGCCATTCGCCTGCTGTGATATCCTCACAACTAAGATGAACTCCTCATTCCTTTTGGTTTTCTTTGGGGTTTTTTAGCTGGTTGTTTGATTGGTTTGTGTGGGTTTGTTTGTTTGGGGTTTTGTCTTTTTTGGTTGGAGTTTTTGTTTGCTTTTTTCTAAATGTCTGGTGAAGCTGGCACAGGCAATCTCAAGAAAATGTAAACCAGGTTTGACTTCCCAGAAATTCCTTTGGACTGGGTTTAGCTGCATCCCTGAGGCTCAGGATCCTCAAGATATTTGCAGGTTTTGCTCTGCGCCATCAGCCTGCTCAGATTCTGCTCGGTGTTTCACAAACGGAGAAGACAATGGATGCTGTGCCAAGCTTCCTTTCAAACAGCAAAACCTGGGTCAGCATGAGAGAAAAGAAGAAGAAGACAAAAAGAAAATATTCATCAGTTAGAACAGAGCCAGTGTCCCACCATCTGCCCCTGCACTCTTACTAATTTTGTCTCTTTAGAGACAAGGCTGGGTCTAAAGCTTCCCTCTCTCAGTGTCTGGTGCTATTTGCTACCTTGCAGCTTTGATTTCTGCTGATCTAAGTCACTGCTATCCATGTGGGCTTGAGAATGTTGAGCCTGGAGAACAGAAGGCCCTGGAGAGGCTTTGCTGTGGCCATGCAGGACTTGAAGGGTGCCATAGGAAAGATGGGGACAGTGTTCAATAGGGCCAGTGGCAAGAGCAGAAGCGGGGATGGCTTTTAAGTGCAGGACGTTGAGTTAGGTTGGATCTAAGGAAGCTGCTTTTTCACACTGAGAGTGCTGAGGCACTGGCCCAGGCTGTGCACAGAGGATGTGCATGCCCCATGCCTGCGAACATCCAAGGCCAGGTGGGAAGAGGACTCTGAGCAACATGCTCTGGTAGAAGATTGCTCAAGTTGGAACAAGATGATCTTTAGCGTCCCTTCCAAGCCAGAGCACTCAGGGATTGCAACATTCTATGATCCCCGTTGTCCACTCCACGGTGACCCTGGACTCCTGTCAATTGTGATGTCACGGTCTGCATTCACACTGGAGCTCCCAGCACCCAGCAAAGAGGACAACACAACCATTCGCCCTTGTGCCTACACACCTGTCACCCTGCTTGGCCCCTGCTCCGCTACTCCCAAGACTTCGGAAAGGTCTCTCGTGCCTGGATTTTGCCATTCATCCCTGCAAGATGCTCACATTGGTCCCCAGGAAGGTAAGGTGCCATTCCATGCAAATGGACACCACCTAAGTGCCTCTGTGGGGATGCTGTGGGACAGGGATGCCACTCCGAGGTCTTGCGACATCTGCAGGTTTCCAGAGACAAAGAGAAAGAGATGGAGGTGGATCTAAAGACTGATATAGAGGAGGAGATGGAAGTGGAGGGAGGAGAGACTGGAGAGGAAGAGGTGGAGGTGGATGTGAAGGAGGAGATGGAGGAAGAGATGGAGGTGGATGTGAAGGAGGAGATGGAGGAAGAGATGGAGGTGGATGTGAAGGAAGAGATGGAGGAAGAGATGGAGGTGGATGTGAAGGAAGAGATGGAGGAAGAGATGGAGGTGGAAATGGAAGAGTACATTGAGGCCATGGATGTTGATGGAAAAGACGAGGAGGAGGAGGACATGGTCCTGGGATGAAGAGGGACTCCAGCAGTAGGACAGGCATGTGCTCCCCACAGGCAGAGTGGGTGCCCTGCTGCCAGGCTGGGGCTGGGCTGGGTGCCCCGCTGAGGGACACGGTGCCCCGTCTGCTGCATTCTGGCAGCACAAGCACCATCCCCATGCTGTCCTGCACTTGCTTTGGCTCACACAAGCCCCATGCCAGTGCCTGGGGCCTGACCCCCAGCCCCAGCCAGGCTCAGCGCTGGCAGCAGAGTCCCGCTCTGCCAGTGTGGCCCAGCCTGGGGGCACATGCAACAGCCCTCTGTGCCTGACTGCAATGACTGTGTCACTTGCTTTTCTTCCGGGACTGATGGAGATCCAGGACAGAGATGGCACCCTTCTGTAGATACCTTTTAGGGTTTCTTTTGGTCTTCTGTAAATACGTTTAATATCGTTTTGATAGCTATGTTCTTGTCAATACGTTCTCTAGATCGTTGTTGTTACAAAGGTTCTTCCAATGTAAATATGTTCTCAGGTTGCTTTTTGTTGCTGCTCTTATAGAAACAAAGGATCTTTGTTTTTCACACCTCAGTTCTCTTGGCATTTTCTTTGGGTACAGGCCTCCATGGAGCAAGACTTCCTTTGGAAACCCCCTCTGTCACCAGACTCTGCTCCAAGCATAACACAAATTGATCCTCGTCGTTAAAGGCATGCCATGAATTGGCACAAATTTGTCCCCTGGACTTTCTAGCACAGTAAATGTCAGTGCTCATAATCCCCAATTCCTAATGAAAGCTTTCAGTCTCCTCACCTGCCACAGACATGTATTGCCGAGATTTGCTTCTGGCTTCTGGCCTGAATCTCGCTCTGGAAATGCCAGTGGCTCAGCTGAGAGCTGTGCCAATGATTGACATTGCCTTGAGAAGGGCCACAGTCCTGCAAGGGTCTTTCATCAGCAGCAAAGAGCGGCCTGGAGTGTGGGGAATGCTGGATCTGTACCACTCAGTGCTCATCCTTCACCTTCATGTGGAGCTACCCCCAAAGCCGCCATGTAGCACTTCTGCTATTTCCCCTGGTGTGGATCTTTTGCAGCAGCTGTTCCATGTGGCTTTGTATGGTGATCCTGTGGGAAGCGGCCATTCGCCTGCTGTGATATCCTCACAACTAAGATGAACTCCTCATTCCTTTTGGTTTTCTTTGGGGTTTTTTAGCTGGTTGTTTGATTGGTTTGTGTGGGTTTGTTTGTTTGGGGTTTTGTCTTTTTTGGTTGGAGTTTTTGTTTGCTTTTTTCTAAATGTCTGGTGAAGCTGGCACAGGCAATCTCAAGAAAATGTAAACCAGGTTTGACTTCCCAGAAATTCCTTTGGACTGGGTTTAGCTGCATCCCTGAGGCTCAGGATCCTCAAGATATTTGCAGGTTTTGCTCTGCGCCATCAGCCTGCTCAGATTCTGCTCGGTGTTTCACAAACGGAGAAGACAATGGATGCTGTGCCAAGCTTCCTTTCAAACAGCAAAACCTGGGTCAGCATGAGAGAAAAGAAGAAGAAGACAAAAAGAAAATATTCATCAGTTAGAACAGAGCCAGTGTCCCACCATCTGCCCCTGCACTCTTACTAATTTTGTCTCTTTAGAGACAAGGCTGGGTCTAAAGCTTCCCTCTCTCAGTGTCTGGTGCTATTTGCTACCTTGCAGCTTTGATTTCTGCTGATCTAAGTCACTGCTATCCATGTGGGCTTGAGAATGTTGAGCCTGGAGAACAGAAGGCCCTGGAGAGGCTTTGCTGTGGCCATGCAGGACTTGAAGGGTGCCATAGGAAAGATGGGGACAGTGTTCAATAGGGCCAGTGGCAAGAGCAGAAGCGGGGATGGCTTTTAAGTGCAGGACGTTGAGTTAGGTTGGATCTAAGGAAGCTGCTTTTTCACACTGAGAGTGCTGAGGCACTGGCCCAGGCTGTGCACAGAGGATGTGCATGCCCCATCGCTGCGAACATCCAAGGCCAGGTGGGAAGAGGACTCTGAGCAACGTGCTCTGCTAGAAGATTGCTCAAGTTGGAACAAGATGATCTTTAGCGTCCCTTCCAAGCCAGAGCACTCAGGGATTGCAACATTCTATGATCCCCGTTGTCCACTCCACGGTGACCCTGGACTCCTGTCAATTGTGATGTCACGGTCTGCATTCACACTGGAGCTCCCAGCATCCAGCAAAGAGGACAACACAACCATTCGCCCTTGTGCCTACACAGCTGTCACCCTGCTTGGCCCCTGCTCCGCTACTCCCAAGACTTCGGAAAGGTCTCTCGTGCCTGGATTTTGCCATTCATCCCTGCAAGATGCTCACATTGGTCTCCAGGAAGGTAAGGTGCCATTCCATGCAAATGGCCACCACTTAAGTGCCTCTGTGGGGATGCTGTGGGACAGGGATGCCACTCCGAGGTCTTGCGACATCTGCAGGTTTCCAGAGACAAAGAGAAAGAGATGGAGGTGGATCTAAAGACTGATATAGAGGAGGAGATGGAAGTGGAGGGAGGAGAGACTGGAGAGGAAGAGGTGGAGGTGGATGTGAAGGAGGAGATGGAGGAAGAGATGGAGGTGGATGTGAAGGAAGAGATGGAGGAAGAGATGGAGGTGGATGTGAAGGAAGAGATGGAGGAAGAGATGGAGGTGGAAATGGAAGAGTACATTGAGGCCATGGATGTTGATGGAAAAGACGAGGAGGAGGAGGACATGGTCCTGGGATGAAGAGGGACTCCAGCAGTAGGACAGGCATGTGCTCCCCACAGGCAGAGTGGGTGCCCTGCTGCCAGGCTGGGGCTGGGCTGGGTGCCCCGCTGAGGGACACGGTGCCCCGTCTGCTGCATTCTGGCAGCACAAGCACCATCCCCATGCTGTCCTGCACTTGCTTTGGCTCACACAAGCCCCATGCCAGTGCCTGGGGCCTGACCCCCAGCCCCAGCCAGGCTCAGCGCTGGCAGCAGAGTCCCGCTCTGCCAGTGTGGCCCAGCCTGGGGGCACATGCAACAGCCCTCTGTGCCTGACTGCAATGACTGTGTCACTTGCTTTTCTTCCGGGACTGATGGAGATCCAGGACACAGATGGCACCCTTCTGTAGATACCTTTTAGGGTTTCTTTTGGTCTTCTGTAAATACGTTTAATATCGTTTTGATAGCTATGTTCTTGTCAATACGGTCTCTAGATCGTTGTTGTTACAAAGGTTCTTCCAATGTAAATATGTTCTCTAGTTGCTTTTTGTTGCTGCTCTTATAGAAACAAAGGATCTTTGTTTTTCACACCTCAGTTCTCTTGGCATTTTCTTTGGGTACAGGCCTCCATGGAGCAAGACTTCCTTTGGAAACCCCCTCTGTCACCAGACTCTGCTCCAAGCATAACACAAATTGATCCTCGTAGTTAAAGGCGTGCCATGAATTGGCACAAATTTGTCCTTTGGACTTTCTAGCACAGTAAATGTCAGTGCTCATAATCCCCAATTCCTAATGAAAGCTTTCAGTCTCCTCACTTGCCACAGACATGTATTGCCGAGATTTGCTTCGGGCTTCTGGCCTGAATCTCGCTCTGGAAATGCCAGTGGCTCAGCTGAGAGCTGTGCCAATGATTGACATTGCCTTGAGAAGGGCCACAGTCCTGCAAGGGTCTTTCATCAGGAGCAAAGAGCGGCCTGGACTGTGGGGAATGCTGGATCTGTACCACTCAGTGCTCATCCTTCACCTTCATGTGGAGCTACCCCCAAAGCCGCCATGTAGCACTTCTGCTATTTCCCCTGGTGTGGATCTTTTGCAGCAGCTGTTCCACGTGGCTTTGTATGGTGATCCTGTGGGAAGCGGCCATTGGCCTGCTGTGATATCCTCACAACTAAGATGAACTCCTCGTTCCTTTTGGTTTTCTTTGGGGTTTTTTAGCTGTTTGTTTGATTGGTTTGTGTGGGTTTGTTTGTTTGGGTTTTTGTCTTTTTTGGTTGGAGTTTTTTGTTTGCTTTTCTCTAAATGTCTGGTGAAGCTGGCACAGGCAAACTCAAGAAAATGTAAACCAGGTTTGACTTCCCAGAAATTCCTTTGGACTGGGTTTAGCTGCATCCCTCAGGCTCAGGATCCTCAAGATAATTGCAGGTTTTGCTCTGCGCCATCAGCCTGCTCAGATTCTGCTCGGTGTTTCACAAACGGAGAAGACAATGGATGCTGTGCCAAGCTTCCTTTCAAACAGCAAAACCTGGGTCAGCATGAGAGAAAAGAAGAAGAAGACAAAAAGAAAATATTCATCAGTTAGAACAGAGCCAGTGTCCCACCATCTGCCCCTGCGCTCTTACTAATTTTGTCTATTTAGAGACAAGGCTGGGCCTAAAGCTTCCCTCTCTCAGTTGCTGGTGCTAGTTGCTACCTTGCAGCTTTGATTTCTGCTGATCTAAGTCACTGCTGTCCATGTGGGCTTGAGAATGTTGAGCCTGGAGAACAGAAGGCCCTGGAGAGGCTTTGCTGTGGCCATGCAGGACTTGAAGGGTGCCATAGGAAAGATGGGGACAGTGTTCAATAGGGCCAGTGGCAAGAGCAGAAGCGGGGATGGCTTTTAAGTGCAGGACGTTGAGTTAGGTTGGATCTAAGGAAGCTGCTTTTTCACACTGAGAGTGCTGAGGCACTGGCCCAGGCTGTGCACAGAGGATGTGCATGCCCCATCGCTGCGAACATCCAAGGCCAGGTGGGAACAGGACTCTGAGCAACGTGCTCTGGTAGAAGATTGCTCAAGTTGGAACAAGATGATCTTTAGCGTCCCTTCCAAGCCAGAGCACTCAGGGATTGCAACATTCTATGATCCCCGTTGTCCACTCCACGGTGACCCTGGACTCCTGTCAATTGTGATGTCACGGTCTGCATTCACACTGGAGCTCCCAGCACCCAGCAAAGAGGACAACACAACCATTCGCCCTTGTGCCTACACACCTGTCACCCTGCTTGGCCCCTGCTCCGCTACTCCCAAGACTTCGGAAAGGTCTCTCGTGCCTGGATTTTGCCATTCATCCCTGCAAGATGCTCACATTGGTCCCCAGGAAGGTAAGGTGCCATTCCATGCAAATGGACACCACCTAAGTGCCTCTGTGGGGATGCTGTGGGACAGGGATGCCACTCCGAGGTCTTGCGACATCTGCAGCTTTCCAGAGACAAAGAGAAAGAGATGGAGGTGGATCTAAAGACTGATATAGAGGAGGAGATGGAAGTGGAGGGAGGAGAGACTGGAGAGGAAGAGGTGGAGGTGGATGTGAAGGAGGAGATGGAGGAAGAGATGGAGGTGGATGTGAAGGAGGAGATGGAGGAAGAGATGGAGGTGGAAGAGAAGGAAGAGATGGAGGAAGAGATGGAGGTGGATGTGAAGGAAGAGATGGAGGAAGAGATGGAGGTGGAAATGGAAGAGTACATTGAGGCCATGGATGTTGATGGAAAAGACGAGGAGGAGGAGGACATGGTCCTGGGATGAAGAGGGACTCCAGCAGTAGGACAGGCATGGGCTGCCCACAGGCAGAGTGGGTGCCCTGCTGCCAGGCTGGGGCTGGGCTGGGTGCCCCGCTGAGGGACACGGTGCCCCGTCTGCTGCATTCTGGCAGCACAAGCACCATCCCCACGCTGTCCTGCACTTGCTTTGGCTCACACAAGCCCCATGCCAGTGCCTGGGGCCTGACCCCCAGCCCCAGCCAGGCTCAGCGCTGGCAGCAGAGTCCCGCTCTGCCAGTGTGGCCCAGCCTGGGGGCACATGCAACAGCCCTCTGTGCCTGACTGCAATGACTGTGTCACTTGCTTTTCTTCCGGGACTGATGGAGATCCAGGACACAGATGGCACCCTTCTGTAGATACCTTTTAGGGTTTCTTTTGGTCTTCTGTAAATACGTTTAATATCGTTTTGATAGCTATGTTCTTGTCAATACGTTCTCTAGATCGTTGTTGTTACAAAGGTTCTTCCAATGTAAATATGTTCTCTAGTTGCTTTTTGTTGCTGCTCTTATAGAAACAAAGGATCTTTGTTTTTCACACCTCAGTTCTCTTGGCATTTTCTTTGGGTACAGGCCTCCATGGAGCAAGACTTCCTTTGGAAACCCCCTCTGTCACCAGACTCTGCTCCAAGCATAACACAAATTGATCCTCGTAGTTAAAGGCGTGCCATGAATTGGCACAAATTTGTCCCCTGGACTTTCTAGCACAGTAAATGTCAGTGCTCATAATCCCCAATTCCTAATGAAAGCTTTCAGTCTCCTCACCTGCCACAGACATGTATTGCCGAGATTTGCTTCTGGCTTCTGGCCTGAATCTGGCTCTGGAAATGCCAGTGGCTCAGCTGAGAGCTGTGCCAATGATTGACATTGCCTTGAGAAGGGCCACAGTCCTGCAAGGGTCTTTCATCAGCAGCAAAGAGCGGCCTGGACTGTGGGGAATGCTGGATCTGTACCACTCAGTGCTCATCCTTCACCTTCATGTGCAGCTACCCCCAAAGCCGCCATGTAGCACTTCTGCTATTTCCCCTGGTGTGGATCTTTTGCAGCAGCTGTTCCACGTGGCTTTGTATGGTGATCCTGTGGGAAGCGGCCATTGGCCTGCTGTGATATCCTCACAACTAAGATGAACTCCTCGTTCCTTTTGGTTTTCTTTGGGGTTTTTTAGCTGGTTGTTTGATTGGTTTGTGTGGGTTTGTTTGTTTGGGTTTTTGTCTTTTTTGGTTGGAGTTTTTTGTTTGCTTTTCTCTAAATGTCTGGTGAAGCTGGCACAGGCAAACTCAAGAAAATGTAAACCAGGTTTGACTTCCCAGAAATTCCTTTGGACTGGGTTTAGCTGCATCCCTCAGGCTCAGGATCCTCAAGATATTTGCAGGTTTTGCTCTGCGCCATCAGCCTGCTCAGATTCTGCTCGGTGTTTCACAAACGGAGAAGACAATGGATGCTGTGCCAAGCTTCCTTTCAAACAGCAAAACCTGGGTCAGCATGAGAGAAAAGAAGAAGAAGACAAAAAGAAAATATTCATCAGTTAGAACAGAGCCAGTGTCCCACCATCTGCCCCTGCGCTCTTACTAATTTTGTCTATTTAGAGACAAGGCTGGGCCTAAAGCTTCCCTCTCTCAGTTGCTGGTGCTAGTTGCTACCTTGCAGCTTTGATTTCTGCTGATCTAAGTCACTGCTGTCCATGTGGGCTTGAGAATGTTGAGCCTGGAGAACAGAAGGCCCTGGAGAGGCTTTGCTGTGGCCATGCAGGACTTGAAGGGTGCCATAGGAAAGATGGGGACAGTGTTCAATAGGGCCAGTGGCAAGAGCAGAAGCGGGGATGGCTTTTAAGTGCAGGACGTTGAGTTAGGTTGGATCTAAGGAAGCTGCTTTTTCACACTGAGAGTGCTGAGGCACTGGCCCAGGCTGTGCACAGAGGATGTGCATGCCCCATCGCTGCGAACATCCAAGGCCAGGTGGCAACAGGACTCTGAGCAACGTGCTCTGCTAGAAGATTGCTCAAGTTGCAACAAGATGATCTTTAGCGTCCCTTCCAAGCCAGAGCACTCAGGGATTGCAACATTCTATGATCCCCGTTGTCCACTCCACGGTGACCCTGGACTCCTGTCAATTGTGATGTCACGGTCTGCATTCACACTGGAGCTCCCAGCATCCAGCAAAGAGGACAACACAACCATTCGCCCTTGTGCCTACACACCTGTCACCCTGCTCGGCCCCTGCTCCGCTACTCCCAAGACTTCGGAAAGGTCTCTCGTGCCTGGATTTTGCCATTCATCCCTGCAAGATGCTCACATTGGTCCCCAGGAAGGTAAGGTGCCATTCCATGCAAATGGACACCACCTAAGTGCCTCTGTGGGGATGCTGTGGGACAGGGATGCCACTCCGAGGTCTTGCGACATCTGCAGGTTTCCAGAGACAAAGAGAAAGAGATGGAGGTGGATCTAAAGACTGATATAGAGGAGGAGATGGAAGTGGAGGGAGGAGAGACTGGAGAGGAAGAGGTGGAGGTGGATGTGAAGGAAGAGATGGAGGAAGAGATGGAGGTGGATGTGAAGGAAGAGATGGAGGAAGAGATGGAGGTGGAAATGGAAGAGTACATTGAGGCCATGGATGTTGATGGAAAAGACGAGGAGGAGGAGGACATAGTCCTGGGATGAAGAGGGACTCCAGCAGTAGGACAGGCATGTGCTCCCCACAGGCAGAGTGGGTGCCCTGCTGC
Organism: Corvus hawaiiensis; assembly: GCF_020740725.1. Taxonomy (NCBI): domain Eukaryota; kingdom Metazoa; phylum Chordata; class Aves; order Passeriformes; family Corvidae; genus Corvus; species Corvus hawaiiensis. Next base: position 580,506 of record NW_025963380.1, read on the forward strand.
CAGGCTGGGGCTGGGCTGGGTGCCCCGCTGAGGGACACGGTGCCCCGTCTGCTGCATTCTGGCAGCACAAGCACCATCCCCATGCTGTCCTGCACTTGCTTTGGCTCACACAAGCCCCATGCCAGTGCCTGGGGCCTGACCCCCAGCCCCAGCCAGGCTCAGCGCTGGCAGCAGAGTCCCGCTCTGCCAGTGTGGCCCAGCCTGGGGGCACATGCAACAGCCCTCTGTGCCTGACTGCAATGACTGTGTCACTTGCTTTTCTTCCGGGACTGATGGAGATCCAGGACACAGATGGCACCCTTCTGTAGATACCTTTTAGGGTTTCTTTTGGTCTTCTGTAAATACGTTTAATATCGTTTTGATAGCTATGTTCTTGTCAATACGTTCTCTAGATCGTTGTTGTTACAAAGGTTCTTCCAATGTAAATATGTTCTCTAGTTGCTTTTTGTTGCTGCTCTTATAGAAACAAAGGATCTTTGTTTTTCACACCTCAGTTCTCTTGGCATTTTCTTTGGGTACAGGCCTCCATGGAGCAAGACTTCCTTTGGAAACCCCCTCTGTCACCAGACTCTGCTCCAAGCATAACACAAATTGATCCTCGTAGTTAAAGGCGTGCCATGAATTGGCACAAATTTGTCCCTTGGACTTTCTAGCACAGTAAATGTCAGTGCTCATAATCCCCAATTCCTAATGAAAGCTTTCAGTCTCCTCACCTGCCACAGACATGTATTGCCGAGATTTGCTTCTGGCTTCTGGCCTGAATCTTGCTCTGGAAATGCCAGTGGCTCAGCTGAGAGCTGTGCCAATGATTGACATTGCCTGAGAAGGGCCACAGTCCTGCAAGGGTCTTTCATCAGCAGCAAAGAGCGGCCTGGAGTGTGGGGAATGCTGGATCTGTACCACTCAGTGCTCATCCTTCACCTTCATGTGGAGCTACCCCCAAAGCCGCCATGTAGCACTTCTGCTATTTCCCCTGGTGTGGATCTTTTGCAGCAGCTGTTCCATGTGGCTTTGTATGGTGATCCTGTGGGAAGCGGCCATTGGCCTGCTGTGATATCCTCACAACTAAGATGAACTCCTCATTCCTTTTGGTTTTCTTTGGGGTTTTTTAGCTGTTTGTTTGATTGGTTTGTGTGGGTTTGTTTGTTTGGGGTTTTGTCTTTTTTGGTTGGAGTTTTTTGTTTGCTTTTCTCTAAATGTCTGGTGAAGCTGGCACAGGCAAACTCAAGAAAATGTAAACCAGGTTTGACTTCCCAGAAATTCCTTTGGACTGGGTTTAGCTGCATCCCTCAGGCTCAGGATCCTCAAGATAATTGCAGGTTTTGCTCTGCGCCATCAGCCTGCTCAGATTCTGCTCGGTGTTTCACAAACGGAGAAGACAATGGATGCTGTGCCAAGCTTCCTTTCAAACAGCAAAACCTGGGTCAGCATGAGAGAAAAGAAGAAGAAGAAAAAAAGAAAATATTCATCAGTTAGAACAGAGCCAGTGTCCCACCATCTGCCCCTGCGCTCTTACTAATTTTGTCTATTTAGAGACAAGGCTGGGCCTAAAGCTTCCCTCTCTCAGTTGCTGGTGCTAGTTGCTACCTTGCAGCTTTGATTTCTGCTGATCTAAGTCACTGCTGTCCATGTGGGCTTGAGAATGTTGAGCCTGGAGAACAGAAGGCCCTGGAGAGGCTTTGCTGTGGCCATGCAGGACTTGAAGGGTGCCATAGGAAAGATGGGGACAGTGTTCAATAGGGCCAGTGGCAAGAGCAGAAGCGGGGATGGCTTTTAAGTGCAGGACGTTGAGTTAGGTTGGATCTAAGGAAGCTGCTTTTTCACACTGAGAGTGCTGAGGCACTGGCCCAGGCTGTGCACAGAGGATGTGCATGCCCCATCGCTGCGAACATCCAAGGCCAGGTGGGAACAGGACTCTGAGCAACGTGCTCTGGTAGAAGATTGCTCAAGTTGGAACAAGATGATCTTTAGCGTCCCTTCCAAGCCAGAGCACTCAGGGATTGCAACATTCTATGATCCCCGTTGTCCACTCCACGGTGACCCTGGACTCCTGTCAATTGTGATGTCACGGTCTGCATTCACACTGGAGCTCCCAGCACCCAGCAAAGAGGACAACACAACCATTCGCCCTTGTGCCTACACACCTGTCACCCTGCTTGGCCCCTGCTCCGCTACTCCCAAGACTTCGGAAAGGTCTCTCGTGCCTGGATTTTGCCATTCATCCCTGCAAGATGCTCACATTGGTCCCCAGGAAGGTAAGGTGCCATTCCATGCAAATGGACACCACCTAAGTGCCTCTGTGGGGATGCTGTGGGACAGGGATGCCACTCCGAGGTCTTGCGACATCTGCAGCTTTCCAGAGACAAAGAGAAAGAGATGGAGGTGGATCTAAAGACTGATATAGAGGAGGAGATGGAAGTGGAGGGAGGAGAGACTGGAGAGGAAGAGGTGGAGGTGGATGTGAAGGAGGAGATGGAGGAAGAGATGGAGGTGGATGTGAAGGAGGAGATGGAGGAAGAGATGGAGGTGGATGTGAAGGAAGAGATGGAGGAAGAGATGGAGGTGGATGTGAAGGAAGAGATGGAGGAAGAGATGGAGGTGGAAATGGAAGAGTACATTGAGGCCATGGATGTTGATGGAAAAGACGAGGAGGAGGAGGACATGGTCCTGGGATGAAGAGGGACTCCAGCAGTAGGACAGGCATGTGCTGCCCACAGGCAGAGTGGGTGCCCTGCTGCCAGGCTGGGGCTGGGCTGGGTGCCCCGCTGAGGGACACGGTGCCCCGTCTGCTGCATTCTGGCAGCACAAGCACCATCCCCATGCTGTCCTGCACTTGCTTTGGCTCACACAAGCCCCATGCCAGTGCCTGGGGCCTGACCCCCAGCCCCAGCCAGGCTCAGCGCTGGCAGCAGAGTCCCGCTCTGCCAGTGTGGCCCAGCCTGGGGGCACATGCAACAGCCCTCTGTGCCTGACTGCAATGACTGTGTCACTTGCTTTTCTTCCGGGACTGATGGAGATCCAGGACAGAGATGGCACCCTTCTGTAGATACCTTTTAGGGTTTCTTTTGGTCTTCTGTAAATACGTTTAATATCGTTTTGATAGCTATGTTCTTGTCAATACGTTCTCTAGATCGTTGTTGTTACAAAGGTTCTTCCAATGTAAATATGTTCTCTAGTTGCTTTTTGTTGCTGCTCTTATAGAAACAAAGGATCTTTGTTTTTCACACCTCAGTTCTCTTGGCATTTTCTTTGGGTACAGGCCTCCATGGAGCAAGACTTCCTTTGGAAACCCCCTCTGTCACCAGACTCTGCTCCAAGCATAACACAAATTGATCCTCGTAGTTAAAGGCGTGCCATGAATTGGCACAAATTTGTCCCCTGGACTTTCTAGCACAGTAAATGTCAGTGCTCATAATCCCCAATTCCTAATGAAAGCTTTCAGTCTCCTCACCTGCCACAGACATGGATTGCCGAGATTTGCTTCGGGCTTCTGGCCTGAATCTCGCTCTGGAAATGCCAGTGGCTCAGCTGAGAGCTGTGCCAATGATTGACATTGCCTTGAGAAGGGCCACAGTCCTGCAAGGGTCTTTCATCAGCAACAAAGAGCGGCCTGGAGTGTGGGGAATGCTGGATCTGTACCACTCAGTGCTCATCCTTCACCTTCATGTGCAGCTACCCCCAAAGCCGCCATGTAGCACTTCTGCTATTTCCCCTGGTGTGGATCTTTTGCAGCAGCTGTTCCATGTGGCTTTGTATGGTGATCCTGTGGGAAGCGGCCATTGGCCTGCTGTGATATCCTCACAACTAAGATGAACTCCTCATTCCTTTTGGTTTTCTTTGGGGTTTTTTAGCTGGTTGTTTGATTGGTTTGTGTGGGTTTGTTTGTTTGGGGTTTTGTCTTTTTTGGTTGGAGTTTTTGTTTGCTTTTTTCTAAATGTCTGGTGAAGCTGGCACAGGCAAACTCAAGAAAATGTAAACCAGGTTTGACTTCCCAGAAATTCCTTTGGACTGGGTTTAGCTGCATCCCTGAGGCTCAGGATCCTCAAGATATTTGCAGGTTTTGCTCTGCGCCATCAGCCTGCTCAGATTCTGCTCGGTGTTTCACAAACGGAGAAGACAATGGATACTGTGCCAAGCTTCCTTTCAAACAGCAAAACCTGGGTCAGCATGAGAGAAAAGAAGAAGAAGACAAAAAGAAAATATTCATCAGTTAGAACAGAGCCAGTGTCCCACCATCTGCCCCTGCACTCTTACTAATTTTGTCTATTTAGAGACAAGGCTGGGTCTAAAGCTTCCCTCTCTCAGTGTCTGGTGCTAGTTGCTACCTTGCAGCTTTGATTTCTGCTGATCTAAGTCACTGCTATCCATGTGGGCTTGAGAATGTTGAGCCTGGAGAACAGAAGGCCCTGGAGAGGCTTTGCTGTGGCCATGCAGGACTTGAAGGGTGCCATAGGAAAGATGGGGACAGTGTTCAATAGGGCCAGTGGCAAGAGCAGAAGCGGGGATGGCTTTTAAGTGCAGGACGTTGAGTTAGGTTGGATCTAAGGAAGCTGCTTTTTCACACTGAGAGTGCTGAGGCACTGGCCCAGGCTGTGCACAGAGGATGTGCATGCCCCATGCCTGCGAACATCCAAGGCCAGGTGGGAAGAGGACTCTGAGCAACGTGCTCTGTTAGAAGATTGCTCAAGTTGGAACAAGATGATCTTTAGCGTCCCTTCCAAGCCAGAGCACTCAGGGATTGCAACATTCTATGATCCCCGTTGTCCACTCCACGGTGACCCTGGACTCCTGTCAATTGTGATGTCACGGTCTGCATTCACACTGGAGCTCCCAGCATCCAGCAAAGAGGACAACACAACCATTCGCCCTTGTGCCTACACAGCTGTCACCCTGCTTGGCCCCTGCTCCGCTACTCCCAAGACTTCGGAAAGGTCTCTCGTGCCTGGATTTTGCCATTCATCCCTGCAAGATGCTCACATTGGTCCCCAGGAAGGTAAGGTGCCATTCCATGCAAATGGACACCACCTAAGTGCCTCTGTGGGGATGCTGTGGGACAGGGATCCCACTCCGAGGTCTTGCGACATCTGCAGGTTTCCAGAGACAAAGAGAAAGAGATGGAGGTGGATCTAAAGACTGATATAGAGGAGGAGATGGAAGTGGAGGGAGGAGAGACTGGAGAGGAAGAGGTGGAGGTGGATGTGAAGGAGGAGATGGAGGAAGAGATGGAGGTGGATGTGAAGGAAGAGATGGAGGAAGAGATGGAGGTGGATGTGAAGGAAGAGATGGAGGAAGAGATGGAGGTGGAAATGGAAGAGTACATTGAGGCCATGGATGTTGATGGAAAAGACGAGGAGGAGGAGGACATGGTCCTGGGATGAAGAGGGACTCCAGCAGTAGGACAGGCATGTGCTGCCCACAGGCAGAGTGGGTGCCCTGCTGCCAGGCTGGGGCTGGGCTGGGTGCCCCGCTGAGGGACACAGTGCCCCGTCTGCTGCATTCTGGCAGCACAAGCACCATCCCCATGCTGTCCTGCACTTGCTTTGGCTCACACAAGCCCCATGCCAGTGCCTGGGGCCTGACCCCCAGCCCCAGCCAGGCTCAGCGCTGGCAGCAGAGTCCCGCTCTGCCAGTGTGGCCCAGCCTGGGGGCACATGCAACAGCCCTCTGTGCCTGACTGCAATGACTGTGTCACTTGCTTTTCTTCTGGGACTGATGGAGATCCAGGACACAGATGGCACCCTTCTGTAGATACCTTTTAGGGTTTCTTTTGGTCTTCTGTAAATACGTTTAATATAGTTTTGATAGCTATGTTCTTGTCAATACGTTCTCTAGATCGTTGTTGTTACAAAGGTTCTTCCAATGTAAATATGTTCTCTAGTTGCTTTTTGTTGCTGCTCTTATAGAAACAAAGGATCTTTGTTTTTCACACCTCAGTTCTCTTGGCATTTTCTTTGGGTACAGGCCTCCATGGAGCAAGACTTCCTTTGGAAACCCCCTCTGTCACCAGACTCTGCTCCAAGCATAACACAAATTGATCCTCGTAGTTAAAGGCGTGCCATGAATTGGCACAAATTTGTCCCTTGGACTTTCTAGCACAGTAAATGTCAGTGCTCATAATCCCCAATTCCTAATGAAAGCTTTCAGTCTCCTCACCTGCCACAGACATGTATTGCTGAGATTTGCTTCGGGTTTCTGGCCTGAATCTGGCTCTGGAAATGCCAGTGGCTCAGCTGAGAGCTGTGCCAATGCTTGACATTGCCTTGAGAAGGGCCACAGTCCTGCAAGGGTCTTTCATCAGGAGCAAAGAGCGGCCTGGACTGTGGGGAATGCTGGATCTGTACCACTCAGTGCTCATCCTTCACCTTCATGTGGAGCTACCCCCAAAGCCGCCATGTAGCACTTCTGCTATTTCCCCTGGTGTGGATCTTTTGCAGCAGCTGTTCCACGTGGCTTTGTATGGTGATCCTGTGGGAAGCGGCCGTTCGCCTGCTGTGATATCCTCACAACTAAGATGAACTCCTCGTTCCTTTTGGTTTTCTTTGGGGTTTTTTAGCTGGTTGTTTGATTGGTTTGTGTGGGTTTGTTTGTTTGGGTTTTTGTCTTTTTTGGTTGGAGTTTTTTGTTTGCTTTTCTCTAAATGTCTGGTGAAGCTGGCACAGGCAAACTCAAGAAAATGTAAACCAGGTTTGACTTCCCAGAAATTCCTTTGGACTGGGTTTAGCTGCATCCCTCAGGCTCAGGATCCTCAAGATAATTGCAGGTTTTGCTCTGCGCCATCAGCCTGCTCAGATTCTGCTCGGTGTTTCACAAACGGAGAAGACAATGGATGCTGTGCCAAGCTTCCTTTCAAACAGCAAAACCTGGGTCAGCATGAGAGAAAAGAAGAAGAAGACAAAAAGAAAATATTCATCAGTTAGAACAGAGCCAGTGTCCCACCATCTGCCCCTGCGCTCTTACTAATTTTGTCTATTTAGAGACAAGGCTGGGTCTAAAGCTTCCCTCTCTCAGTTGCTGGTGCTAGTTGCTACCTTGCAGCTTTGATTTCTGCTGATCTAAGTCACTGCTGTCCATGTGGGCTTGAGAATGTTGAGCCTGGAGAACAGAAGGCCCTGGAGAGGCTTTGCTGTGGCCATGCAGGACTTGAAGGGTGCCATAGGAAAGATGGGGACAGTGTTCAATAGGGCCAGTGGCAAGAGCAGAAGCGGGGATGGCTTTTAAGTGCAGGACGTTGAGTTAGGTTGGATCTAAGGAAGCTGCTTTTTCACACTGAGAGTGCTGAGGCACTGGCCCAGGCTGTGCACAGAGGATGTGCATGCCCCATCGCTGCGAACATCCAAGGCCAGGTGGCAACAGGACTCTGAGCAACGTGCTCTGCTAGAAGATTGCTCAAGTTGGAACAAGATGATCTTTAGCGTCCCTTCCAAGCCAGAGCACTCAGGGATTGCAACATTCTATGATCCCCGTTGTCCACTCCACGGTGACCCTGGACTCCTGTCAATTGTGATGTCACGGTCTGCATTCACACTGGAGCTCCCAGCATCCAGCAAAGAGGACAACACAACCATTCGCCCTTGTGCCTACACACCTGTCACCCTGCTCGGCCCCTGCTCCGCTACTCCCAAGACTTCGGAAAGGTCTCTCGTGCCTGGATTTTGCCATTCATCCCTGCAAGATGCTCACATTGGTCCCCAGGAAGGTAAGGTGCCATTCCATGCAAATGGACACCACCTAAGTGCCTCTGTGGGGATGCTGTGGGACAGGGATGCCACTCCGAGGTCTTGCGACATCTGCAGGTTTCCAGAGACAAAGAGAAAGAGATGGAGGTGGATCTAAAGACTGATATAGAGGAGGAGATGGAAGTGGAGGGAGGAGAGACTGGAGAGGAAGAGGTGGAGGTGGATGTGAAGGAAGAGATGGAGGAAGAGATGGAGGTGGATGTGAAGGAAGAGATGGAGGAAGAGATGGAGGTGGAAATGGAAGAGTACATTGAGGCCATGGATGTTGATGGAAAAGACGAGGAGGAGGAGGACATGGTCCTGGGATGAAGAGGGACTCCAGCAGTAGGACAGGCATGTGCTCCCCACAGGCAGAGTGGGTGCCCTGCTGCCAGGCTGGGGCTGGGCTGGGTGCCCCGCTGAGGGACACGGTGCCTCGTCTGCTGCATTCTGGCAGCACAAGCACCATCCCCATGCTGTCCTGCACTTGCTTTGGCTCACACAAGCCCCATGCCAGTGCCTGGGGCCTGACCCCCAGCCCCAGCCAGGCTCAGCGCTGGCAGCAGAGTCCCGCTCTGCCAGTGTGGCCCAGCCTGGAGGCACATGCAACAGCCCTCTGTGCCTGACTGCAATGACTGTGTCACTTGCTTTTCTTCCGGGACTGATGGAGATCCAGGACAGAGATGGCACCCTTCTGTAGATACCTTTTAGGGTTTCTTTTGGTCTTCTGTAAATACGTCTAATATCGTTTTGATAGCTATGTTCTTGTCAATACGTTCTCTAGATCGTTGTTGTTACAAAGGTTCTTCCAATGTAAATATGTTCTCTAGTTGCTTTTTGTTGCTGCTCTTATAGAAACAAAGGATCTTTGTTTTTCACACCTCAGTTCTCTTGGCATTTTCTTTGGGTACAGGCCTCCATGGAGCAAGACTTCCTTTGGAAACCCCCTCTGTCACCAGACTCTGCTCCAAGCATAACACAAATTGATCCTCGTAGTTAAAGGCGTGCCATGAATTGGCACAAATTTGTCCCTTGGACTTTCTAGCACAGTAAATGTCAGTGCTCATAATCCCCAATTCCTAATGAAAGCTTTCAGTCTCCTCACCTGCCACAGACATGGATTGCCGAGATTTGCTTCGGGCTTCTGGCCTGAATCTGGCTCTGGAAATGCCAGTGGCTCAGCTGAGAGCTGTGCCAATGATTGACATTGCCTTGAGAAGGGCCACAGTCCTGCAAGGGTCTTTCATCAGCAGCAAAGAGCGGCCTGGAGTGTGGGGAATGCTGGATCTGTACCACTCAGTGCTCATCCTTCACCTTCATGTGGAGCTACCCCCAAAGCCGCCATGTAGCACTTCTGCTATTTCCCCTGGTGTGGATCTTTTGGAGCAGCTGTTCCATGTGGCTTTGTATGGTGATCCTGTGGGAAGCGGCCATTGGCCTGCTGTGATATCCTCACAACTAAGATGAACTCCTCATTCCTTTTGGTTTTCTTTGGGGTTTTTTAGCTGGTTGTTTGATTGGTTTGTGTGGGTTTGTTTGTTTGGGTTTTTGTCTTTTTTGGTTGGAGTTTTTTGTTTGCTTTTCTCTAAATGTCTGGTGAAGCTGGCACAGCCAAACTCAAGAAAATGTAAACCAGGTTTGACTTCCCAGAAATTCCTTTGGACTGGGTTTAGCTGCATCCCTGAGGCTCAGGATCCTCAAGATATTTGCAGGTTTTGCTCTGCGCCATCAGCCTGCTCAGATTCTGCTCGGTGTTTCACAAACGGAGAAGACAATGGATGCTGTGCCAAGCTTCCTTTCAAACAGCAAAACCTGGGTCAGCATGAGAGAAAAGAAGAAGAAGAAAAAAAGAAAATATTCATCAGTTAGAACAGAGCCAGTGTCCCACCATCTGCCCCTGCGCTCTTACTAATTTTGTCTATTTAGAGACAAGGCTGGGCCTAAAGCTTCCCTCTCTCAGTTGCTGGTGCTAGTTGCTACCTTGCAGCTTTGATTTCTGCTGATCTAAGTCACTGCTGTCCATGTGGGCTTGAGAAAGTTGAGCCTGGAGAACAGAAGGCCCTGGAGAGGCTTTGCTGTGGCCATGCAGGACTTGAAGGGTGCCATAGGAAAGATGGGGACAGTGTTCAATAGGGCCAGTGGCAAGAGGAGAAGCGGGGATGGCTTTTAAGTGCAGGATGTTGAGTTAGGTTGGATCTAAGGAAGCTGCTTTTTCACACTGAGAGTGCTGAGGCACTGGCCCAGGCTGTGCACAGAGGATGTGCATGCCCCATCGCTGCGAACATCCAAGGCCAGGTGGGAAGAGGACTCTGAGCAACGTGCTCTGGTAGAAGATTGCTCAAGTTGGAACAAGATGATCTTTAGCGTCCCTTCCAAGCCAGAGCACTCAGGGATTGCAACATTCTATGATCCCCGTTGTCCACTCCACGGTGACCCTGGACTCCTGTCAATTGTGATGTCACGGTCTGCATTCACACTGGAGCTCCCAGCATCCAGCAAAGAGGACAACACAACCATTCGCCCTTGTGCCTACACAGCTGTCACCCTGCTTGGCCCCTGCTCCGCTACTCCCAAGACTTCGGAAAGGTCTCTCGTGCCTGGATTTTGCCATTCATCCCTGCAAGATGCTCACATTGGTCCCCAGGAAGGTAAGGTGCCATTCCATGCAAATGGACACCACCTAAGTGCCTCTGTGGGGATGCTGTGGGACAGGGATGCCACTCCGAGGTCTTGCGACATCTGCAGGTTTCCAGAGACAAAGAGAAAGAGATGGAGGTGGATCTAAAGACTGATATAGAGGAGGAGATGGAAGTGGAGGGAGGAGAGACTGGAGAGGAAGAGGTGGAGGTGGATGTGAAGGAAGAGATGGAGGAAGAGATGGAGGTGGATGTGAAGGAAGAGATGGAGGAAGAGATGGAGGTGGATGTGAAGGAAGAGATGGAGGAAGAGATGGAGGTGGAAATGGAAGAGTACATTGAGGCCATGGATGTTGATGGAAAAGACGAGGAGGAGGAGGACATGGTCCTGGGATGAAGAGGGACTCCAGCAGTAGGACAGGCATGTGCTCCCCACAGGCAGAGTGGGTGCCCTGCTGCCAGGCTGGGGCTGGGCTGGGTGCCCCGCTGAGGGACACGGTGCCCCGTCTGCTGCATTCTGGCAGCACAAGCACCATCCCCATGCTGTCCTGCACTTGCTTTGGCTCACACAAGCCCCATGCCAGTGCCTGGGGCCTGACCCCCAGCCCCAGCCAGGCTCAGCGCTGGCAGCAGAGTCCCGCTCTGCCAGTGTGGCCCAGCCTGGGGGCACATGCAACAGCCCTCTGTGCCTGACTGCAATGACTGTGTCACTTGCTTTTCTTCCGGGACTGATGGAGATCCAGGACAGAGATGGCACCCTTCTGTAGATACCTTTTAGGGTTTCTTTTGGTCTTCTGTAAATACGTTTAATATCGTTTTGATAGCTATGTTCTTGTCAATACGGTCTCTAGATCGTTGTTGTTACAAAGGTTCTTCCAATGTAAATATGTTCTCTAGTTGCTTTTTGTTGCTGCTCTTATAGAAACAAAGGATCTTTGTTTTTCACACCTCAGTTCTCTTGGCATTTTCTTTGGGTACAGGCCTCCATGGAGCAAGACTTCCTTTGGAAACCCCCTCTGTCACCAGACTCTGCTCCAAGCATAACACAAATTGATCCTCGTAGTTAAAGGCGTGCCATGAATTGGCACAAATTTGTCCCCTGGACTTTCTAGCACAGTAAATGTCAGTGCTCATAATCCCCAATTCCTAATGAAAGCTTTCAGTCTCCTCACCTGCCACAGACATGGATTGCCGAGATTTGCTTCGGGCTTCTGGCCTGAATCTCGCTCTGGAAATGCCAGTGGCTCAGCTGAGAGCTGTGCCAATGATTGACATTGCCTTGAGAAGGGCCACAGTCCTGCAAGGGTCTTTCATCAGCAACAAAGAGCGGCCTGGAGTGTGGGGAATGCTGGATCTGTACCACTCAGTGCTCATCCTTCACCTTCATGTGCAGCTACCCCCAAAGCCGCCATGTAGCACTTCTGCTATTTCCCCTGGTGTGGATCTTTTGCAGCAGCTGTTCCATGTGGCTTTGTATGGTGATCCTGTGGGAAGCGGCCATTGGCCTGCTGTGATATCCTCACAACTAAGATGAACTCCTCATTCCTTTTGGTTTTCTTTGGGGTTTTTTAGCTGGTTGTTTGATTGGTTTGTGTGGGTTTGTTTGTTTGGGTTTTTGTCTTTTTTGGTTGGAGTTTTTTGTTTGCTTTTCTCTAAATGTCTGGTGAAGCTGGCACAGGCAAACTCAAGAAAATGTAAACCAGGTTTGACTTCCCAGAAATTCCTTTGGACTGGGTTTAGCTGCATCCCTGAGGCTCAGGATCCTCAAGATATTTGCAGGTTTTGCTCTGCGCCATCAGCCTGCTCAGATTCTGCTCGGTGTTTCACAAACGGAGAAGACAATGGATGCTGTGCCAAGCTTCCTTTCAAACAGCAAAACCTGGGTCAGCATGAGAGAAAAGAAGAAGAAGAAAAAAAGAAAATATTCATCAGTTAGAACAGAGCCAGTGTCCCACCATCTGCCCCTGCGCTCTTACTAATTTTGTCTATTTAGAGACAAGGCTGGGCCTAAAGCTTCCCTCTCTCAGTTGCTGGTGCTAGTTGCTACCTTGCAGCTTTGATTTCTGCTGATCTAAGTCACTGCTGTCCATGTGGGCTTGAGAAAGTTGAGCCTGGAGAACAGAAGGCCCTGGAGAGGCTTTGCTGTGGCCATGCAGGACTTGAAGGGTGCCATAGGAAAGATGGGGACAGTGTTCAATAGGGCCAGTGGCAAGAGGAGAAGCGGGGATGGCTTTTAAGTGCAGGATGTTGAGTTAGGTTGGATCTAAGGAAGCTGCTTTTTCACACTGAGAGTGCTGAGGCACTGGCCCAGGCTGTGCACAGAGGATGTGCATGCCCCATCGCTGCGAACATCCAAGGCCAGGTGGGAAGAGGACTCTGAGCAACGTGCTCTGGTAGAAGATTGCTCAAGTTGGAACAAGATGATCTTTAGCGTCCCTTCCAAGCCAGAGCACTCAGGGATTGCAACATTCTATGATCCCCGTTGTCCACTCCACGGTGACCCTGGACTCCTGTCAATTGTGATGTCACGGTCTGCATTCACACTGGAGCTCCCAGCATCCAGCAAAGAGGACAACACAACCATTCGCCCTTGTGCCTACACAGCTGTCACCCTGCTTGGCCCCTGCTCCGCTACTCCCAAGACTTCGGAAAGGTCTCTCGTGCCTGGATTTTGCCATTCATCCCTGCAAGATGCTCACATTGGTCCCCAGGAAGGTAAGGTGCCATTCCATGCAAATGGACACCACCTAAGTGCCTCTGTGGGGATGCTGTGGGACAGGGATGCCACTCCGAGGTCTTGCGACATCTGCAGGTTTCCAGAGACAAAGAGAAAGAGATGGAGGTGGATCTAAAGACTGATATAGAGGAGGAGATGGAAGTGGAGGGAGGAGAGACTGGAGAGGAAGAGGTGGAGGTGGATGTGAAGGAAGAGATGGAGGAAGAGATGGAGGTGGATGTGAAGGAAGAGATGGAGGAAGAGATGGAGGTGGATGTGAAGGAAGAGATGGAGGAAGAGATGGAGGTGGAAATGGAAGAGTACATTGAGGCCATGGATGTTGATGGAAAAGACGAGGAGGAGGAGGACATGGTCCTGGGATGAAGAGGGACTCCAGCAGTAGGACAGGCATGTGCTCCCCACAGGCAGAGTGGGTGCCCTGCTGCCAGGCTGGGGCTGGGCTGGGTGCCCCGCTGAGGGACACGGTGCCCCGTCTGCTGCATTCTGGCAGCACAAGCACCATCCCCATGCTGTCCTGCACTTGCTTTGGCTCACACAAGCCCCATGCCAGTGCCTGGGGCCTGACCCCCAGCCCCAGCCAGGCTCAGCGCTGGCAGCAGAGTCCCGCTCTGCCAGTGTGGCCCAGCCTGGGGGCACATGCAACAGCCCTCTGTGCCTGACTGCAATGACTGTGTCACTTGCTTTTCTTCCGGGACTGATGGAGATCCAGGACACAGATGGCACCCTTCTGTAGATACCTTTTAGGGTTTCTTTTGGTCTTCTGTAAATACGTTTAATATCGTTTTGATAGCTATGTTCTTGTCAATACGGTCTCTAGATCGTTGTTGTTACAAAGGTTCTTCCAATGTAAATATGTTCTCTAGTTGCTTTTTGTTGCTGCTCTTATAGAAACAAAGGATCTTTGTTTTTCACACCTCAGTTCTCTTGGCATTTTCTTTGGGTACAGGCCTCCATGGAGCAAGACTTCCTTTGGAAACCCCCTCTGTCACCAGACTCTGCTCCAAGCATAACACAAATTGATCCTCGTAGTTAAAGGCGTGCCATGAATTGGCACAAATTTGTCCCTTGGACTTTCTAGCACAGTAAATGTCAGTGCTCATAATCCCCAATTCCTAATGAAAGCTTTCAGTCTCCTCACTTGCCACAGACATGTATTGCCGAGATTTGCTTCGGGCTTCTGGCCTGAATCTGGCTCTGGAAATGCCAGTGGCTCAGCTGAGAGCTGTGCCAATGCTTGACATTGCCTTGAGAAGGGCCACAGTCCTGCAAGGGTCTTTCATCAGGAGCAAAGAGCGGCCTGGAGTGTGGGGAATGCTGGATCTGTACCACTCAGTGCTCATCCTTCACCTTCATGTGGAGCTACCCCCAAAGCCGCCATGTAGCACTTCTGCTATTTCCCCTGGTGTGGATCTTTTGCAGCAGCTGTTCCACGTGGCTTTGTATGGTGATCCTGTGGGAAGCGGCCATTGGCCTGCTGTGATATCCTCACAACTAAGATGAACTCCTCGTTCCTTTTGGTTTTCTTTGGGGTTTTTTAGCTGGTTGTTTGATTGGTTTGTGTGGGTTTGTTTGTTTGGGTTTTTGTCTTTTTTGGTTGGAGTTTTTTGTTTGCTTTTCTCTAAATGTCTGGTGAAGCTGGCACAGGCAAACTCAAGAAAATGTAAACCAGGTTTGACTTCCCAGAAATTCCTTTGGACTGGGTTTAGCTGCATCCCTCAGGCTCAGGATCCTCAAGATAATTGCAGGTTTTGCTCTGCGCCATCAGCCTGCTCAGATTCTGCTCGGTGTTTCACAAATGCATGAGACAATGGATGCTGTGCCAAGCTTCCTTTCAAACAGCAAAACCTGGGTCAGCATGAGAGAAAAGAAGAAGAAGAAAAAAAGAAAATATTCATCAGTTAGAACAGAGCCAGTGTCCCACCATCTGCCCCTGCACTCTTACTAATTTTGTCTATTTAGAGACAAGGCTGGGCCTAAAGCTTCCCTCTCTCAGTTGCTGGTGCTAGTTGCTACCTTGCAGCTTTGATTTCTGCTGATCTAAGTCACTGCTGTCCATGTGGGCTTGAGAATGTTGAGCCTGGAGAACAGAAGGCCCTGGAGAGGCTTTGCTGTGGCCATGCAGGACTTGAAGGGTGCCATAGGAAAGATGGGGACAGTGTTCAATAGGGCCAGTGGCAAGAGCAGAAGCGGGGATGGCTTTTAAGTGCAGGACGTTGAGTTAGGTTGGATCTAAGGAAGCTGCTTTTTCACACTGAGAGTGCTGAGGCACTGGCCCAGGCTGTGCACAGAGGATGTGCATGCCCCATCGCTGCGAACATCCAAGGCCAGGTGGGAAGAGGACTCTGAGCAACGTGCTCTGCTAGAAGATTGCTCAAGTTGGAACAAGATGATCTTTAGCGTCCCTTCCAAGCCAGAGCACTCAGGGATTGCAACATTCTATGATCCCCGTTGTCCACTCCACGGTGACCCTGGACTCCTGTCAATTGTGATGTCACGGTCTGCATTCACACTGGAGCTCCCAGCATCCAGCAAAGAGGACAACACAACCATTCGCCCTTGTGCCTACACACCTGTCACCCTGCTTGGCCCCTGCTCCGCTACTCCCAAGACTTCGGAAAGGTCTCTCGTGCCTGGATTTTGCCATTCATCCCTGCAAGATGCTCACATTGGTCCCCAGGAAGGTAAGGTGCCATTCCATGCAAATGGACACCACCTAAGTGCCTCTGTGGGGATGCTGTGGGACAGGGATGCCACTCCGAGGTCTTGCGACATCTGCAGGTTTCCAGAGACAAAGAGAAAGAGATGGAGGTGGATCTAAAGACTGATATAGAGGAGGAGATGGAAGTGGAGGGAGGAGAGACTGGAGAGGAAGAGGTGGAGGTGGATGTGAAGGAGGAGATGGAGGAAGAGATGGAGGTGGATGTGAAGGAAGAGATGGAGGAAGAGATGGAGGTGGAAGAGAAGGAAGAGATGGAGGAAGAGATGGAGGTGGATGTGAAGGAAGAGATGGAGGAAGAGATGGAGGTGGAAATGGAAGAGTACATTGAGGCCATGGATGTTGATGGAAAAGACGAGGAGGAGGAGGACATGGTCCTGGGATGAAGAGGGACTCCAGCAGTAGGACAGGCATGGGCTGCCCACAGGCAGAGTGGGTGCCCTGCTGCCAGGCTGGGGCTGGGCTGGGTGCCCCGCTGAGGGACACGGTGCCCCGTCTGCTGCATTCTGGCAGCACAAGCACCATCCCCACGCTGTCCTGCACTTGCTTTGGCTCACACAAGCCCCATGCCAGTGCCTGGGGCCTGACCCCCAGCCCCAGCCAGGCTCAGCGCTGGCAGCAGAGTCCCGCTCTGCCAGTGTGGCCCAGCCTGGGGGCACATGCAACAGCCCTCTGTGCCTGACTGCAATGACTGTGTCACTTGCTTTTCTTCCGGGACTGATGGAGATCCAGGACACAGATGGCACCCTTCTGTAGATACCTTTTAGGGTTTCTTTTGGTCTTCTGTAAATACGTTTAATATCGTTTTGATAGCTATGTTCTTGTCAATACGTTCTCTAGATCGTTGTTGTTACAAAGGTTCTTCCAATGTAAATATGTTCTCTAGTTGCTTTTTGTTGCTGCTCTTATAGAAACAAAGGATCTTTGTTTTTCACACCTCAGTTCTCTTGGCATTTTCTTTGGGTACAGGCCTCCATGGAGCAAGACTTCCTTTGGAAACCCCCTCTGTCACCAGACTCTGCTCCAAGCATAACACAAATTGATCCTCGTAGTTAAAGGCGTGCCATGAATTGGCACAAATTTGTCCCCTGGACTTTCTAGCACAGTAAATGTCAGTGCTCATAATCCCCAATTCCTAATGAAAGCTTTCAGTCTCCTCACCTGCCACAGACATGTATTGCCGAGATTTGCTTCTGGCTTCTGGCCTGAATCTGGCTCTGGAAATGCCAGTGGCTCAGCTGAGAGCTGTGCCAATGATTGACATTGCCTTGAGAAGGGCCACAGTCCTGCAAGGGTCTTTCATCAGCAGCAAAGAGCGGCCTGGACTGTGGGGAATGCTGGATCTGTACCACTCAGTGCTCATCCTTCACCTTCATGTGCAGCTACCCCCAAAGCCGCCATGTAGCACTTCTGCTATTTCCCCTGGTGTGGATCTTTTGCAGCAGCTGTTCCACGTGGCTTTGTATGGTGATCCTGTGGGAAGCGGCCATTGGCCTGCTGTGATATCCTCACAACTAAGATGAACTCCTCGTTCCTTTTGGTTTTCTTTGGGGTTTTTTAGCTGGTTGTTTGATTGGTTTGTGTGGGTTTGTTTGTTTGGGTTTTTGTCTTTTTTGGTTGGAGTTTTTTGTTTGCTTTTCTCTAAATGTCTGGTGAAGCTGGCACAGCCAAACTCAAGAAAATGTAAACCAGGTTTGACTTCCCAGAAATTCCTTTGGACTGGGTTTAGCTGCATCCCTGAGGCTCAGGATCCTCAAGATATTTGCAGGTTTTGCTCTGCGCCATCAGCCTGCTCAGATTCTGCTCGGTGTTTCACAAATGCACAAGACAATGGATGCTGTGCCAAGCTTCCTTTCAAACAGCAAAACCTGGGTCAGCATGAGAGAAAAGAAGAAGAAGACAAAAAGAAAATATTCATCAGTTAGAACAGAGCCAGTGTCCCACCATCTGCCCCTGCGCTCTTACTAATTTTGTCTATTTAGAGACAAGGCTGGGCCTAAAGCTTCCCTCTCTCAGTTGCTGGTGCTAGTTGCTACCTTGCAGCTTTGATTTCTGCTGATCTAAGTCACTGCTGTCCATGTGGGCTTGAGAATGTTGAGCCTGGAGAACAGAAGGCCCTGGAGAGGCTTTGCTGTGGCCATGCAGGACTTGAAGGGTGCCATAGGAAAGATGGGGACAGTGTTCAATAGGGCCAGTGGCAAGAGCAGAAGCGGGGATGGCTTTTAAGTGCAGGACGTTGAGTTAGGTTGGATCTAAGGAAGCTGCTTTTTCACACTGAGAGTGCTGAGGCACTGGCCCAGGCTGTGCACAGAGGATGTGCATGCCCCATCGCTGCGAACATCCAAGGCCAGGTGGCAACAGGACTCTGAGCAACGTGCTCTGCTAGAAGATTGCTCAAGTTGGAACAAGATGATCTTTAGCGTCCCTTCCAAGCCAGAGCACTCAGGGATTGCAACATTCTATGATCCCCGTTGTCCACTCCACGGTGACCCTGGACTCCTGTCAATTGTGATGTCACGGTCTGCATTCACACTGGAGCTCCCAGCATCCAGCAAAGAGGACAACACAACCATTCGCCCTTGTGCCTACACACCTGTCACCCTGCTCGGCCCCTGCTCCGCTACTCCCAAGACTTCGGAAAGGTCTCTCGTGCCTGGATTTTGCCATTCATCCCTGCAAGATGCTCACATTGGTCCCCAGGAAGGTAAGGTGCCATTCCATGCAAATGGACACCACCTAAGTGCCTCTGTGGGGATGCTGTGGGACAGGGATGCCACTCCGAGGTCTTGCGACATCTGCAGGTTTCCAGAGACAAAGAGAAAGAGATGGAGGTGGATCTAAAGACTGATATAGAGGAGGAGATGGAAGTGGAGGGAGGAGAGACTGGAGAGGAAGAGGTGGAGGTGGATGTGAAGGAGGAGATGGAGGAAGAGATGGAGGTGGATGTGAAGGAGGAGATGGAGGAAGAGATGGAGGTGGATGTGAAGGAAGAGATGGAGGAAGAGATGGAGGTGGATGTGAAGGAAGAGATGGAGGAAGAGATGGAGGTGGAAATGGAAGAGTACATTGAGGCCATGGATGTTGATGGAAAAGACGAGGAGGAGGAGGACATGGTCCTGGGATGAAGAGGGACTCCAGCAGTAGGACAGGCATGTGCTGCCCACAGGCAGAGTGGGTGCCCTGCTGCCAGGCTGGGGCTGGGCTGGGTGCCCCGCTGAGGGACACGGTGCCCCGTCTGCTGCATTCTGGCAGCACAAGCACCATCCCCACGCTGTCCTGCACTTGCTTTGGCTCACACAAGCCCCATGCCAGTGCCTGGGGCCTGACCCCCAGCCCCAGCCAGGCTCAGCGCTGGCAGCAGAGTCCCGCTCTGCCAGTGTGGCCCAGCCTGGGGGCACATGCAACAGCCCTCTGTGCCTGACTGCAATGACTGTGTCACTTGCTTTTCTTCCGGGACTGATGGAGATCCAGGACAGAGATGGCACCCTTCTGTAGATACCTTTTAGGGTTTCTTTTGGTCTTCTGTAAATACGTTTAATATCGTTTTGATAGCTATGTTCTTGTCAATACGTTCTCTAGATCGTTGTTGTTACAAAGGTTCTTCCAATGTAAATATGTTCTCTAGTTGCTTTTTGTTGCTGCTCTTATAGAAACAAAGGATCTTTGTTTTTCACACCTCAGTTCTCTTGGCATTTTCTTTGGGTACAGGCCTCCATGGAGCAAGACTTCCTTTGGAAACCCCCTCTGTCACCAGACTCTGCTCCAAGCATAACACAAATTGATCCTCGTAGTTAAAGGCGTGCCATGAATTGGCACAAATTTGTCCCCTGGACTTTCTAGCACAGTAAATGTCAGTGCTCATAATCCCCAATTCCTAATGAAAGCTTTCAGTCTCCTCACCTGCCACAGACATGTATTGCCGAGATTTGCTTCTGGCTTCTGGCCTGAATCTGGCTCTGGAAATGCCAGTGGCTCAGCTGAGAGCTGTGCCAATGATTGACATTGCCTTGAGAAGGGCCACAGTCCTGCAAGGGTCTTTCATCAGCAGCAAAGAGCGGCCTGGACTGTGGGGAATGCTGGATCTGTACCACTCAGTGCTCATCCTTCACCTTCATGTGCAGCTACCCCCAAAGCCGCCATGTAGCACTTCTGCTATTTCCCCTGGTGTGGATCTTTTGCAGCAGCTGTTCCACGTGGCTTTGTATGGTGATCCTGTGGGAAGCGGCCATTGGCCTGCTGTGATATCCTCACAACTAAGATGAACTCCTCATTCCTTTTGGTTTTCTTTGGGGTTTTTTAGCTGGTTGTTTGATTGGTTTGTGTGGGTTTGTTTGTTTGGGTTTTTGTCTTTTTTGGTTGGAGTTTTTTGTTTGCTTTTCTCTAAATGTCTGGTGAAGCTGGCACAGCCAAACTCAAGAAAATGTAAACCAGGTTTGACTTCCCAGAAATTCCTTTGGACTGGGTTTAGCTGCATCCCTGAGGCTCAGGATCCTCAAGATATTTGCAGGTTTTGCTCTGCGCCATCAGCCTGCTCAGATTCTGCTCGGTGTTTCACAAACGGAGAAGACAATGGATGCTGTGCCAAGCTTCCTTTCAAACAGCAAAACCTGGGTCAGCATGAGAGAAAAGAAGAAGAAGAAAAAAAGAAAATATTCATCAGTTAGAACAGAGCCAGTGTCCCACCATCTGCCCCTGCGCTCTTACTAATTTTGTCTATTTAGAGACAAGGCTGGGCCTAAAGCTTCCCTCTCTCAGTTGCTGGTGCTAGTTGCTACCTTGCAGCTTTGATTTCTGCTGATCTAAGTCACTGCTGTCCATGTGGGCTTGAGAAAGTTGAGCCTGGAGAACAGAAGGCCCTGGAGAGGCTTTGCTGTGGCCATGCAGGACTTGAAGGGTGCCATAGGAAAGATGGGGACAGTGTTCAATAGGGCCAGTGGCAAGAGCAGAAGCGGGGATGGCTTTTAAGTGCAGGATGTTGAGTTAGGTTGGATCTAAGGAAGCTGCTTTTTCACACTGAGAGTGCTGAGGCACTGGCCCAGGCTGTGCACAGAGGATGTGCATGCCCCATCGCTGCGAACATCCAAGGCCAGGTGGGAAGAGGACTCTGAGCAACGTGCTCTGCTAGAAGATTGCTCAAGTTGGAACAAGATGATCTTTAGCGTCCCTTCCAAGCCAGAGCACTCAGGGATTGCAACATTCTATGATCCCCGTTGTCCACTCCACGGTGACCCTGGACTCCTGTCAATTGTGATGTCACGGTCTGCATTCACACTGGAGCTCCCAGCATCCAGCAAAGAGGACAACACAACCATTCGCCCTTGTGCCTACACAGCTGTCACCCTGCTTGGCCCCTGCTCCGCTACTCCCAAGACTTCGGAAAGGTCTCTCGTGCCTGGATTTTGCCATTCATCCCTGCAAGATGCTCACATTGGTCCCCAGGAAGGTAAGGTGCCATTCCATGCAAATGGACACCACCTAAGTGCCTCTGTGGGGATGCTGTGGGACAGGGATGCCACTCCGAGGTCTTGCGACATCTGCAGGTTTCCAGAGACAAAGAGAAAGAGATGGAGGTGGATCTAAAGACTGATATAGAGGAGGAGATGGAAGTGGAGGGAGGAGAGACTGGAGAGGAAGAGGTGGAGGTGGATGTGAAGGAAGAGATGGAGGAAGAGATGGAGGTGGATGTGAAGGAAGAGATGGAGGAAGAGATGGAGGTGGAAGAGAAGGAAGAGATGGAGGAAGAGATGGAGGTGGATGTGAAGGAAGAGATGGAGGAAGAGATGGAGGTGGAAATGGAAGAGTACATTGAGGCCATGGATGTTGATGGAAAAGACGAGGAGGAGGAGGACATGGTCCTGGGATGAAGAGGGACTCCAGCAGTAGGACAGGCATGTGCTGCCCACAGGCAGAGTGGGTGCCCTGCTGCCAGGCTGGGGCTGGGCTGGGTGCCCCGCTGAGGGACACGGTGCCCCGTCTGCTGCATTCTGGCAGCACAAGCACCATCCCCACGCTGTCCTGCACTTGCTTTGGCTCACACAAGCCCCATGCCAGTGCCTGGGGCCTGACCCCCAGCCCCAGCCAGGGTCAGCGCTGGCAGCAGAGTCCCGCTCTGCCAGTGTGGCCCAGCCTGGGGGCACATGCAACAGCCCTCTGTGCCTGACTGCAATGACTGTGTCACTTGCTTTTCTTCCGGGACTGATGGAGATCCAGGACACAGATGGCACCCTTCTGTAGATACCTTTTAGGGTTTCTTTTGGTCTTCTGTAAATACGCTTAATATAGTTTTGATAGCTATGTTCTTGTCAATACGTTCTCTAGATCGTTGTTGTTACAAAGGTTCTTCCAATGTAAATATGTTCTCTAGTTGCTTTTTGTTGCTGCTCTTATAGAAACAAAGGATCTTTGTTTTTCACACCTCAGTTCTCTTGGCATTTTCTTTGGGTACAGGCCTCCATGGAGCAAGACTTCCTTTGGAAACCCCCTCTGTCACCAGACTCTGCTCCAAGCATAACACAAATTGATCCTCGTAGTTAAAGGCGTGCCATGAATTGGCACAAATTTGTCCCCTGGACTTTCTAGCACAGTAAATGTCAGTGCTCATAATCCCCAATTCCTAATGAAAGCTTTCAGTCTCCTCACCTGCCACAGACATGTATTGCTGAGATTTGCTTCGGGTTTCTGGCCTGAATCTCGCTCTGGAAATGCCAGTGGCTCAGCTGAGAGCTGTGCCAATGCTTGACATTGCCTTGAGAAGGGCCACAGTCCTGCAAGGGTCTTTCATCAGCAGCAAAGAGTGGCCTGGACTGTGGGGAATGCTGGATCTGTACCACTCAGTGCTCATCCTTCACCTTCATGTGCAGCTACCCCCAAAGCCGCCATGTAGCACTTCTGCTATTTCCCCTGGTGTGGATCTTTTGGAGCAGCTGTTCCACGTGGCTTTGTATGGTGATCCTGTGGGAAGCGGCCGTTCGCCTGCTGTGATATCCTCACAACTAAGATGAACTCCTCGTTCCTTTTGGTTTTCTTTGGGGTTTTTTAGCTGTTTGTTTGATTGGTTTGTGTGGGTTTGTTTGTTTGGGTTTTTGTCTTTTTTGGTTGGAGTTTTTTGTTTGCTTTTTTCTAAATGTCTGGTGAAGCTGGCACAGGCAAACTCAAGAAAATGTAAACCAGGTTTGACTTTCCAGAAATTCCTTTGGACTGGGTTTAGCTGCATCCCTGAGGCTCAGGATCCTCAAGATATTTGCAGGTTTTGCTCTGCGCCATCAGCCTGCTCAGATTCTGCTCGGTGTTTCACAAACGGAGAAGACAATGGATGCTGTGCCAAGCTTCCTTTCAAACAGCAAAACCTGGGTCAGCATGAGAGAAAAGAAGAAGAAGAAAAAAAGAAAATATTCATCAGTTAGAACAGAGCCAGTGTCCCACCATCTGCCCCTGCACTCTTACTAATTTTGTCTCTTTAGAGACAAGGCTGGGTCTAAAGCTTCCCTCTCTCAGTTGCTGGTGCTAGTTGCTACCTTGCAGCTTTGATTTCTGCTGATCTAAGTCACTGCTGTCCATGTGGGCTTGAGAATGTTGAGCCTGGAGAACAGAAGGCCCTGGAGAGGCTTTGCTGTGGCCATGCAGGACTTGAAGGGTGCCGTAGGAAAGATGGGGACAGTGTTCAATAGGGCCAGTGGCAAGAGCAGAAGCGGGGATGGCTTTTAAGTGCAGGACGTTGAGTTAGGTTGGATCTAAGGAAGCTGCTTTTTCACACTGAGAGTGCTGAGGCACTGGCCCAGGCTGTGCACAGAGGATGTGCATGCCCCATGCCTGCGAACATCCAAGGCCAGGTGGGAAGAGGACTCTGAGCAACGTGCTCTGCTAGAAGATTGCTCAAGTTGCAACAAGATGATCTTTAGCGTCCCTTCCAAGCCAGAGCACTCAGGGATTGCAACATTCTATGATCCCCGTTGTCCACTCCACGGTGACCCTGGACTCCTGTCAATTGTGACGTCACGGTCTGCATTCACACTGGAGCTCCCAGCATCCAGCAAAGAGGACAACACAACCATTCGCCCTTGTGCCTACACAGCTGTCACCCTGCTTGGCCCCTGCTCCGCTACTCCCAAGACTTCGGAAAGGTCTCTCGTGCCTGGATTTTGCCATTCATCCCTGCAAGATGCTCACATTGGTCCCCAGGAAGGTAAGGTGCCATTCCATGCAAATGGACACCACCTAAGTGCCTCTGTGGGGATGCTGTGGGACAGGGATGCCACTCCGAGGTCTTGCGACATCTGCAGGTTTCCAGAGACAAAGAGAAAGAGATGGAGGTGGATCTAAAGACTGATATAGAGGAGGAGATGGAAGTGGAGGGAGGAGAGACTGGAGGGGAAGAGGTGGAGGTGGATGTGAAGGAGGAGATGGAGGAAGAGATGGAGGTGGATGTGAAGGAAGAGATGGAGGAAGAGATGGAGGTGGATGTGAAGGAGGAGATGGAGGAAGAGATGGAGGTGGAAATGGAAGAGTACATTGAGGCCATGGATGTTGATGGAAAAGACGAGGAGGAGGAGGACATGGTCCTGGGATGAAGAGGGACTCCAGCAGTAGGACAGGCATGTGCTCCCCACAGGCAGAGTGGGTGCCCTGCTGCCAGGCTGGGGCTGGGCTGGGTGCCCCGCTGAGGGACACGGTGCCCCGTCTGCTGCATTCTGGCAGCACAAGCGCCATCCCCATGCTGTCCTGCACTTGCTTTGGCTCACACAAGCCCCATGCCAGTGCCTGGGGCCTGACCCCCAGCCCCAGCCAGGCTCAGCGCTGGCAGCAGAGTCCCGCTCTGCCAGTGTGGCCCAGCCTGGGGGCACATGCAACAGCCCTCTGTGCCTGACTGCAATGACTGTGTCACTTGCTTTTCTTCCGGGACTGATGGAGATCCAGGAAAGAGATGGCACCCTTCTGTAGATACCTTTTAGGGTTTCTTTTGGTCTTCTGTAAATACGTTTAATATCGTTTTGATAGCTATGTTCTTGTCAATACGGTCTCTAGATCGTTGTTGTTACAAAGGTTCTTCCAATGTAAATATGTTCTCAGGTTGCTTTTTGTTGCTGCTCTTATAGAAACAAAGGATCTTTGTTTTTCACACCTCAGTTCTCTTGGCATTTTCTTTGGGTACAGGCCTCCATGGAGCAAGACTTCCTTTGGAAACCCCCTCTGTCACCAGACTCTGCTCCAAGCATAACACAAATTGATCCTCGTAGTTAAAGGCGTGCCATGAACTGGCACAAATTTGTCCCCTGGACTTTCTAGCACAGTAAATGTCAGTGCTCATAATCCCCAATTCCTAATGAAAGCTTTCAGTCTCCTCACCTGCCACAGACATGTATTGCTGAGATTTGCTTCGGGTTTCTGGCCTGAATCTGGCTCTGGAAATGCCAGTGGCTCAGCTGAGAGCTGTGCCAATGCTTGACATTGCCTTGAGAAGGGCCACAGTCCTGCAAGGGTCTTTCATCAGCAGCAAAGAGTGGCCTGGACTGTGGGGAATGCTGGATCTGTACCACTCAGTGCTCATCCTTCACCTTCATGTGGAGCTACCCCCAAAGCCGCCATGTAGCACTTCTGCTATTTCCCCTGGTGTGGATCTTTTGCAGCAGCTGTTCCACGTGGCTTTGTATGGTGATCCTGTGGGAAGCGGCCGTTCGCCTGCTGTGATATCCTCACAACTAAGATGAACTCCTCGTTCCTTTTGGTTTTCTTTGGGGTTTTTTAGCTGGTTGTTTGATTGGTTTGTGTGGGTTTGTTTGTTTGGGGTTTTGTCTTTTTTGGTTGGAGTTTTTTGTTTGCTTTTCTCTAAATGTCTGGTGAAGCTGGCACAGGCAAACTCAAGAAAATGTAAACCAGGTTTGACTTTCCAGAAATTCCTTTGGACTGGGTTTAGCTGCATCCCTGAGGCTCAGGATCCTCAAGATATTTGCAGGTTTTGCTCTGCGCCATCAGCCTGCTCAGATTCTGCTCGGTGTTTCACAAACGGAGAAGACAATGGATGCTGTGCCAAGCTTCCTTTCAAACAGCAAAACCTGGGTCAGCATGAGAGAAAAGAAGAAGAAGAAAAAAAGAAAATATTCATCAGTTAGAACAGAGCCAGTGTCCCACCATCTGCCCCTGCGCTCTTACTAATTTTGTCTCTTTAGACACAAGGCTGGGTCTAAAGCTTCCCTCTCTCAGTTGCTGGTGCTAGTTGCTACCTTGCAGCTTTGATTTCTGCTGATCTAAGTCACTGCTGTCCATGTGGGCTTGAGAATGTTGAGCCTGGAGAACAGAAGGCCCTGGAGAGGCTTTGCTGTGGCCATGCAGGACTTGAAGGGTGCCGTAGGAAAGATGGGGACAGTGTTCAATAGGGCCAGTGGCAAGAGCAGAAGCGGGGATGGCTTTTAAGTGCAGGACGTTGAGTTAGGTTGGATCTAAGGAAGCTGCTTTTTCACACTGAGAGTGCTGAGGCACTGGCCCAGGCTGTGCACAGAGGATGTGCATGCCCCATGCCTGCGAACATCCAAGGCCAGGTGGCAACAGGACTCTGAGCAACGTGCTCTGCTAGAAGATTGCTCAAGTTGCAACAAGATGATCTTTAGCGTCCCTTCCAAGCCAGAGCACTCAGGGATTGCAACATTCTATGATCCCCGTTGTCCACTCCACGGTGACCCTGGACTCCTGTCAATTGTGATGTCACGGTCTGCATTCACACTGGAGCTCCCAGCATCCAGCAAAGAGGACAACACAACCATTCGCCCTTGTGCCTACACAGCTGTCACCCTGCTTGGCCCCTGCTCCGCTACTCCCAAGACTTCGGAAAGGTCTCTCGTGCCTGGATTTTGCCATTCATCCCTGCAAGATGCTCACATTGGTCCCCAGGAAGGTAAGGTGCCATTCCATGCAAATGGACACCACCTAAGTGCCTCTGTGGGGATGCTGTGGGACAGGGATGCCACTCCGAGGTCTTGCGACATCTGCAGGTTTCCAGAGACAAAGAGAAAGAGATGGAGGTGGATCTAAAGACTGATATAGAGGAGGAGATGGAAGTGGAGGGAGGAGAGACTGGAGGGGAAGAGGTGGAGGTGGATGTGAAGGAGGAGATGGAGGAAGAGATGGAGGTGGATGTGAAGGAAGAGATGGAGGAAGAGATGGAGGTGGATGTGAAGGAGGAGATGGAGGAAGAGATGGAGGTGGAAATGGAAGGGTACATTGAGGCCATGGATGTTGATGGAAAAGACGAGGAGGAGGAGGACATGGTCCTGGGATGAAGAGGGACTCCAGCAGTAGGACAGGCATGTGCTCCCCACAGGCAGAGTGGGTGCCCTGCTGCCCGGCTGGGGCTGGGCTGGGTGCCCCGCTGAGGGACACGGTGCCCCGTCTGCTGCATTCTGGCAGCACAAGCACCATCCCCATGCTGTCCTGCACTTGCTTTGGCTCACACAAGCCCCATGCCAGTGCCTGGGGCCTGACCCCCAGCCCCAGCCAGGCTCAGCGCTGGCAGCAGAGTCCCGCTCTGCCAGTGTGGCCTAGCCTGGGGGCACATGCAACAGCCCTCTGTGCCTGACTGCAATGACTGTGTCACTTGCTTTTCTTCCGGGACTGATGGAGATCCAGGACACAGATGGCACCCTTCTGTAGATACCTTTTAGGGTTTCTTTTGGTCTTCTGTAAATACGTTTAATATCGTTTTGATAGCTATGTTCTTGTCAATACGTTCTCTAGATCGTTGTTGTTACAAAGGTTCTTCCAATGTAAATATGTTCTCAGGTTGCTTTTTGTTGCTGCTCTTATAGAAACAAAGGATCTTTGTTTTTCACACCTCAGTTCTCTTGGCATTTTCTTTGGGTACAGGCCTCCATGGAGCAAGACTTCCTTTGGAAACCCCCTCTGTCACCAGACTCTGCTCCAAGCATAACACAAATTGATCCTCGTAGTTAAAGGCGTGCCATGAATTGGCACAAATTTGTCCCCTGGACTTTCTAGCACAGTAAATGTCAGTGCTCATAATCCCCAATTCCTAATGAAAGCTTTCAGTCTCCTCACCTGCCACAGACATGTATTGCTGAGATTTGCTTCGGGTTTCTGGCCTGAATCTGGCTCTGGAAATGCCAGTGGCTCAGCTGAGAGCTGTGCCAATGCTTGACATTGCCTTGAGAAGGGCCACAGTCCTGCAAGGGTCTTTCATCAGCAGCAAAGAGCGGCCTGGACTGTGGGGAATGCTGGATCTGTACCACTCAGTGCTCATCCTTCACCTTCATGTGCAGCTACCCCCAAAGCCGCCATGTAGCACTTCTGCTATTTCCCCTGGTGTGGATCTTTTGCAGCAGCTGTTCCACGTGGCTTTGTATGGTGATCCTGTGGGAAGCGGCCGTTCGCCTGCTGTGATATCCTCACAACTAAGATGAACTCCTCATTCCTTTTGGTTTTCTTTGGGGTTTTTTAGCTGGTTGTTTGATTGGTTTGTGTGGGTTTGTTTGTTTGGGTTTTTGTCTTTTTTGGTTGGAGTTTTTTGTTTGCTTTTCTCTAAATGTCTGGTGAAGCTGGCACAGGCAAACTCAAGAAAATGTAAACCAGGTTTGACTTCCCAGAAATTCCTTTGGACTGGGTTTAGCTGCATCCCTCAGGCTCAGGATCCTCAAGATAATTGCAGGTTTTGCTCTGCGCCATCAGCCTGCTCAGATTCTGCTCGGTGTTTCACAAACGGAGAAGACAATGGATGCTGTGCCAAGCTTCCTTTCAAACAGCAAAACCTGGGTCAGCATGAGAGAAAAGAAGAAGAAGAAAAAAAGAAAATATTCATCAGTTAGAACAGAGCCAGTGTCCCACCATCTGCCCCTGCGCTCTTACTAATTTTGTCTATTTAGAGACAAGGCTGGGCCTAAAGCTTCCCTCTCTCAGTTGCTGGTGCTAGTTGCTACCTTGCAGCTTTGATTTCTGCTGATCTAAGTCACTGCTGTCCATGTGGGCTTGAGAATGTTGAGCCTGGAGAACAGAAGGCCCTGGAGAGGCTTTGCTGTGGCCATGCAGGACTTGAAGGGTGCCATAGGAAAGATGGGGACAGTGTTCAATAGGGCCAGTGGCAAGAGCAGAAGCGGGGATGGCTTTTAAGTGCAGGACGTTGAGTTAGGTTGGATCTAAGGAAGCTGCTTTTTCACACTGAGAGTGCTGAGGCACTGGCCCAGGCTGTGCACAGAGGATGTGCATGCCCCATCGCTGCGAACATCCAAGGCCAGGTGGGAACAGGACTCTGAGCAACGTGCTCTGGTAGAAGATTGCTCAAGTTGGAACAAGATGATCTTTAGCGTCCCTTCCAAGCCAGAGCACTCAGGGATTGCAACATTCTATGATCCCCGTTGTCCACTCCACGGTGACCCTGGACTCCTGTCAATTGTGATGTCACGGTCTGCATTCACACTGGAGCTCCCAGCACCCAGCAAAGAGGACAACACAACCATTCGCCCTTGTGCCTACACACCTGTCACCCTGCTTGGCCCCTGCTCCGCTACTCCCAAGACTTCGGAAAGGTCTCTCGTGCCTGGATTTTGCCATTCATCCCTGCAAGATGCTCACATTGGTCCCCAGGAAGGTAAGGTGCCATTCCATGCAAATGGACACCACCTAAGTGCCTCTGTGGGGATGCTGTGGGACAGGGATGCCACTCCGAGGTCTTGCGACATCTGCAGCTTTCCAGAGACAAAGAGAAAGAGATGGAGGTGGATCTAAAGACTGATATAGAGGAGGAGATGGAAGTGGAGGGAGGAGAGACTGGAGAGGAAGAGGTGGAGGTGGATGTGAAGGAGGAGATGGAGGAAGAGATGGAGGTGGATGTGAAGGAGGAGATGGAGGAAGAGATGGAGGTGGATGTGAAGGAAGAGATGGAGGAAGAGATGGAGGTGGATGTGAAGGAAGAGATGGAGGAAGAGATGGAGGTGGAAATGGAAGAGTACATTGAGGCCATGGATGTTGATGGAAAAGACGAGGAGGAGGAGGACATGGTCCTGGGATGAAGAGGGACTCCAGCAGTAGGACAGGCATGTGCTGCCCACAGGCAGAGTGGGTGCCCTGCTGCCAGGCTGGGGCTGGGCTGGGTGCCCCGCTGAGGGACATGGTGCCCCGTCTGCTGCATTCTGGCAGCACAAGCACCATCCCCATGCTGTCCTGCACTTGCTTTGGCTCACACAAGCCCCATGCCAGTGCCTGGGGCCTGACCCCCAGCCCCAGCCAGGCTCAGCGCTGGCAGCAGAGTCCCGCTCTGCCAGTGTGGCCCAGCCTGGGGGCACATGCAACAGCCCTCTGTGCCTGACTGCAATGACTGTGTCACTTGCTTTTCTTCCGGGACTGATGGAGATCCAGGACAGAGATGGCACCCTTCTGTAGATACCTTTTAGGGTTTCTTTTGGTCTTCTGTAAATACGTTTAATATCGTTTTGATAGCTATGTTCTTGTCAATACGTTCTCTAGATCGTTGTTGTTACAAAGGTTCTTCCAATGTAAATATGTTCTCTAGTTGCTTTTTGTTGCTGCTCTTATAGAAACAAAGGATCTTTGTTTTTCACACCTCAGTTCTCTTGGCATTTTCTTTGGGTACAGGCCTCCATGGAGCAAGACTTCCTTTGGAAACCCCCTCTGTCACCAGACTCTGCTCCAAGCATAACACAAATTGATCCTCGTAGTTAAAGGCGTGCCATGAATTGGCACAAATTTGTCCCCTGGACTTTCTAGCACAGTAAATGTCAGTGCTCATAATCCCCAATTCCTAATGAAAGCTTTCAGTCTCCTCACCTGCCACAGACATGGATTGCCGAGATTTGCTTCGGGCTTCTGGCCTGAATCTCGCTCTGGAAATGCCAGTGGCTCAGCTGAGAGCTGTGCCAATGATTGACATTGCCTTGAGAAGGGCCACAGTCCTGCAAGGGTCTTTCATCAGCAACAAAGAGCGGCCTGGAGTGTGGGGAATGCTGGATCTGTACCACTCAGTGCTCATCCTTCACCTTCATGTGCAGCTACCCCCAAAGCCGCCATGTAGCACTTCTGCTATTTCCCCTGGTGTGGATCTTTTGCAGCAGCTGTTCCATGTGGCTTTGTATGGTGATCCTGTGGGAAGCGGCCATTGGCCTGCTGTGATATCCTCACAACTAAGATGAACTCCTCATTCCTTTTGGTTTTCTTTGGGGTTTTTTAGCTGGTTGTTTGATTGGTTTGTGTGGGTTTGTTTGTTTGGGTTTTTGTCTTTTTTGGTTGGAGTTTTTGTTTGCTTTTTTCTAAATGTCTGGTGAAGCTGGCACAGGCAAACTCAAGAAAATGTAAACCAGGTTTGACTTCCCAGAAATTCCTTTGGACTGGGTTTAGCTGCATCCCTGAGGCTCAGGATCCTCAAGATATTTGCAGGTTTTGCTCTGCGCCATCAGCCTGCTCAGATTCTGCTCGGTGTTTCACAAACGGAGAAGACAATGGATACTGTGCCAAGCTTCCTTTCAAACAGCAAAACCTGGGTCAGCATGAGAGAAAAGAAGAAGAAGACAAAAAGAAAATATTCATCAGTTAGAACAGAGCCAGTGTCCCACCATCTGCCCCTGCACTCTTACTAATTTTGTCTCTTTAGAGACAAGGCTGGGTCTAAAGCTTCCCTCTCTCAGTTGCTGGTGCTATTTGCTACCTTGCAGCTTTGATTTCTGCTGATCTAAGTCACTGCTATCCATGTGGGCTTGAGAATGTTGAGCCTGGAGAACAGAAGGCCCTGGAGAGGCTTTGCTGTGGCCATGCAGGACTTGAAGGGTGCCATAGGAAAGATGGGGACAGTGTTCAATAGGGCCAGTGGCAAGAGCAGAAGCGGGGATGGCTTTTAAGTGCAGGACGTTGAGTTAGGTTGGATCTAAGGAAGCTGCTTTTTCACACTGAGAGTGCTGAGGCACTGGCCCAGGCTGTGCACAGAGGATGTGCATGCCCCATGCCTGCGAACATCCAAGGCCAGGTGGGAAGAGGACTCTGAGCAACGTGCTCTGCTAGAAGATTGCTCAAGTTGGAACAAGATGATCTTTAGCGTCCCTTCCAAGCCAGAGCACTCAGGGATTGCAACATTCTATGATCCCCGTTGTCCACTCCACGGTGACCCTGGACTCCTGTCAATTGTGATGTCACGGTCTGCATTCACACTGGAGCTCCCAGCATCCAGCAAAGAGGACAACACAACCATTCGCCCTTGTGCCTACACACCTGTCACCCTGCTTGGCCCCTGCTCCGCTACTCCCAAGACTTCGGAAAGGTCTCTCGTGCCTGGATTTTGCCATTCATCCCTGCAAGATGCTCACATTGGTCCCCAGGAAGGTAAGGTGCCATTCCATGCAAATGGACACCACCTAAGTGCCTCTGTGGGGATGCTGTGGGACAGGGATGCCACTCCGAGGTCTTGCGACATCTGCAGGTTTCCAGAGACAAAGAGAAAGAGATGGAGGTGGATCTAAAGACTGATATAGAGGAGGAGATGGAAGTGGAGGGAGGAGAGACTGGAGAGGAAGAGGTGGAGGTGGATGTGAAGGAGGAGATGGAGGAAGAGATGGAGGTGGATGTGAAGGAAGAGATGGAGGAAGAGATGGAGGTGGATGTGAAGGAAGAGATGGAGGAAGAGATGGAGGTGGAAATGGAAGAGTACATTGAGGCCATGGATGTTGATGGAAAAGACGAGGAGGAGGAGGACATGGTCCTGGGATGAAGAGGGACTCCAGCAGTAGGACAGGCATGTGCTGCCCACAGGCAGAGTGGGTGCCCTGCTGCCAGGCTGGGGCTGGGCTGGGTGCCCCGCTGAGGGACACAGTGCCCCGTCTGCTGCATTCTGGCAGCACAAGCACCATCCCCATGCTGTCCTGCACTTGCTTTGGCTCACACAAGCCCCATGCCAGTGCCTGGGGCCTGACCCCCAGCCCCAGCCAGGCTCAGCGCTGGCAGCAGAGTCCCGCTCTGCCAGTGTGGCCCAGCCTGGGGGCACATGCAACAGCCCTCTGTGCCTGACTGCAATGACTGTGTCACTTGCTTTTCTTCTGGGACTGATGGAGATCCAGGACACAGATGGCACCCTTCTGTAGATACCTTTTAGGGTTTCTTTTGGTCTTCTGTAAATACGTTTAATATCGTTTTGATAGCTATGTTCTTGTCAATACGTTCTCTAGATCGTTGTTGTTACAAAGGTTCTTCCAATGTAAA
The DNA here is from genome assembly GCF_020740725.1 of Corvus hawaiiensis. NCBI lineage: Eukaryota > Metazoa > Chordata > Aves > Passeriformes > Corvidae > Corvus > Corvus hawaiiensis. Next base: position 613,509 of record NW_025963380.1, read on the forward strand.
TATGTTCTCTAGTTGCTTTTTGTTGCTGCTCTTATAGAAACAAAGGATCTTTGTTTTTCACACCTCAGTTCTCTTGGCATTTTCTTTGGGTACAGGCCTCCATGGAGCAAGACTTCCTTTGGAAACCCCCTCTGTCACCAGACTCTGCTCCAAGCATAACACAAATTGATCCTCGTAGTTAAAGGCGTGCCATGAATTGGCACAAATTTGTCCCTTGGACTTTCTAGCACAGTAAATGTCAGTGCTCATAATCCCCAATTCCTAATGAAAGCTTTCAGTCTCCTCACCTGCCACAGACATGTATTGCTGAGATTTGCTTCGGGTTTCTGGCCTGAATCTGGCTCTGGAAATGCCAGTGGCTCAGCTGAGAGCTGTGCCAATGCTTGACATTGCCTTGAGAAGGGCCACAGTCCTGCAAGGGTCTTTCATCAGCAGCAAAGAGCGGCCTGGACTGTGGGGAATGCTGGATCTGTACCACTCAGTGCTCATCCTTCACCTTCATGTGGAGCTACCCCCAAAGCCGCCATGTAGCACTTCTGCTATTTCCCCTGGTGTGGATCTTTTGCAGCAGCTGTTCCACGTGGCTTTGTATGGTGATCCTGTGGGAAGCGGCCGTTCGCCTGCTGTGATATCCTCACAACTAAGATGAACTCCTCGTTCCTTTTGGTTTTCTTTGGGGTTTTTTAGCTGGTTGTTTGATTGGTTTGTGTGGGTTTGTTTGTTTGGGTTTTTGTCTTTTTTGGTTGGAGTTTTTTGTTTGCTTTTCTCTAAATGTCTGGTGAAGCTGGCACAGGCAAACTCAAGAAAATGTAAACCAGGTTTGACTTCCCAGAAATTCCTTTGGACTGGGTTTAGCTGCATCCCTCAGGCTCAGGATCCTCAAGATAATTGCAGGTTTTGCTCTGCGCCATCAGCCTGCTCAGATTCTGCTCGGTGTTTCACAAACGGAGAAGACAATGGATGCTGTGCCAAGCTTCCTTTCAAACAGCAAAACCTGGGTCAGCATGAGAGAAAAGAAGAAGAAGACAAAAAGAAAATATTCATCAGTTAGAACAGAGCCAGTGTCCCACCATCTGCCCCTGCGCTCTTACTAATTTTGTCTATTTAGAGACAAGGCTGGGTCTAAAGCTTCCCTCTCTCAGTTGCTGGTGCTAGTTGCTACCTTGCAGCTTTGATTTCTGCTGATCTAAGTCACTGCTGTCCATGTGGGCTTGAGAATGTTGAGCCTGGAGAACAGAAGGCCCTGGAGAGGCTTTGCTGTGGCCATGCAGGACTTGAAGGGTGCCATAGGAAAGATGGGGACAGTGTTCAATAGGGCCAGTGGCAAGAGCAGAAGCGGGGATGGCTTTTAAGTGCAGGACGTTGAGTTAGGTTGGATCTAAGGAAGCTGCTTTTTCACACTGAGAGTGCTGAGGCACTGGCCCAGGCTGTGCACAGAGGATGTGCATGCCCCATCGCTGCGAACATCCAAGGCCAGGTGGCAACAGGACTCTGAGCAACGTGCTCTGCTAGAAGATTGCTCAAGTTGGAACAAGATGATCTTTAGCGTCCCTTCCAAGCCAGAGCACTCAGGGATTGCAACATTCTATGATCCCCGTTGTCCACTCCACGGTGACCCTGGACTCCTGTCAATTGTGATGTCACGGTCTGCATTCACACTGGAGCTCCCAGCATCCAGCAAAGAGGACAACACAACCATTCGCCCTTGTGCCTACACACCTGTCACCCTGCTCGGCCCCTGCTCCGCTACTCCCAAGACTTCGGAAAGGTCTCTCGTGCCTGGATTTTGCCATTCATCCCTGCAAGATGCTCACATTGGTCCCCAGGAAGGTAAGGTGCCATTCCATGCAAATGGACACCACCTAAGTGCCTCTGTGGGGATGCTGTGGGACAGGGATGCCACTCCGAGGTCTTGCGACATCTGCAGGTTTCCAGAGACAAAGAGAAAGAGATGGAGGTGGATCTAAAGACTGATATAGAGGAGGAGATGGAAGTGGAGGGAGGAGAGACTGGAGAGGAAGAGGTGGAGGTGGATGTGAAGGAAGAGATGGAGGAAGAGATGGAGGTGGATGTGAAGGAAGAGATGGAGGAAGAGATGGAGGTGGAAATGGAAGAGTACATTGAGGCCATGGATGTTGATGGAAAAGACGAGGAGGAGGAGGACATGGTCCTGGGATGAAGAGGGACTCCAGCAGTAGGACAGGCATGTGCTCCCCACAGGCAGAGTGGGTGCCCTGCTGCCAGGCTGGGGCTGGGCTGGGTGCCCCGCTGAGGGACACGGTGCCTCGTCTGCTGCATTCTGGCAGCACAAGCACCATCCCCATGCTGTCCTGCACTTGCTTTGGCTCACACAAGCCCCATGCCAGTGCCTGGGGCCTGACCCCCAGCCCCAGCCAGGCTCAGCGCTGGCAGCAGAGTCCCGCTCTGCCAGTGTGGCCCAGCCTGGAGGCACATGCAACAGCCCTCTGTGCCTGACTGCAATGACTGTGTCACTTGCTTTTCTTCCGGGACTGATGGAGATCCAGGACAGAGATGGCACCCTTCTGTAGATACCTTTTAGGGTTTCTTTTGGTCTTCTGTAAATACGTCTAATATCGTTTTGATAGCTATGTTCTTGTCAATACGTTCTCTAGATCGTTGTTGTTACAAAGGTTCTTCCAATGTAAATATGTTCTCAGGTTGCTTTTTGTTGCTGCTCTTATAGAAACAAAGGATCTTTGTTTTTCACACCTCAGTTCTCTTGGCATTTTCTTTGGGTACAGGCCTCCATGGAGCAAGACTTCCTTTGGAAACCCCCTCTGTCACCAGACTCTGCTCCAAGCATAACACAAATTGATCCTCGTAGTTAAAGGCGTGCCATGAATTGGCACAAATTTGTCCCTTGGACTTTCTAGCACAGTAAATGTCAGTGCTCATAATCCCCAATTCCTAATGAAAGCTTTCAGTCTCCTCACCTGCCACAGACATGTATTGCCGAGATTTGCTTCGGGCTTCTGGCCTGAATCTGGCTCTGGAAATGCCAGTGGCTCAGCTGAGAGCTGTGCCAATGATTGACATTGCCTTGAGAAGGGCCACAGTCCTGCAAGGGTCTTTCATCAGCAGCAAAGAGCGGCCTGGAGTGTGGGGATTGCTGGATCTGTACCACTCAGTGCTCATCCTTCACCTTCATGTGGAGCTACCCCCAAAGCCGCCATGTAGCACTTCTGCTATTTCCCCTGGTGTGGATCTTTTGCAGCAGCTGTTCCATGTGGCTTTGTATGGTGATCCTGTGGGAAGCGGCCATTGGCCTGCTGTGATATCCTCACAACTAAGATGAACTCCTCATTCCTTTTGGTTTTCTTTGGGGTTTTTTAGCTGGTTGTTTGATTGGTTTGTGTGGGTTTGTTTGTTTGGGTTTTTGTCTTTTTTGGTTGGAGTTTTTTGTTTGCTTTTCTCTAAATGTCTGGTGAAGCTGGCACAGCCAAACTCAAGAAAATGTAAACCAGGTTTGACTTCCCAGAAATTCCTTTGGACTGGGTTTAGCTGCATCCCTGAGGCTCAGGATCCTCAAGATATTTGCAGGTTTTGCTCTGCGCCATCAGCCTGCTCAGATTCTGCTCGGTGTTTCACAAACGGAGAAGACAATGGATGCTGTGCCAAGCTTCCTTTCAAACAGCAAAACCTGGGTCAGCATGAGAGAAAAGAAGAAGAAGAAAAAAAGAAAATATTCATCAGTTAGAACAGAGCCAGTGTCCCACCATCTGCCCCTGCGCTCTTACTAATTTTGTCTATTTAGAGACAAGGCTGGGCCTAAAGCTTCCCTCTCTCAGTTGCTGGTGCTAGTTGCTACCTTGCAGCTTTGATTTCTGCTGATCTAAGTCACTGCTGTCCATGTGGGCTTGAGAAAGTTGAGCCTGGAGAACAGAAGGCCCTGGAGAGGCTTTGCTGTGGCCATGCAGGACTTGAAGGGTGCCATAGGAAAGATGGGGACAGTGTTCAATAGGGCCAGTGGCAAGAGGAGAAGCGGGGATGGCTTTTAAGTGCAGGATGTTGAGTTAGGTTGGATCTAAGGAAGCTGCTTTTTCACACTGAGAGTGCTGAGGCACTGGCCCAGGCTGTGCACAGAGGATGTGCATGCCCCATCGCTGCGAACATCCAAGGCCAGGTGGGAAGAGGACTCTGAGCAACGTGCTCTGGTAGAAGATTGCTCAAGTTGGAACAAGATGATCTTTAGCGTCCCTTCCAAGCCAGAGCACTCAGGGATTGCAACATTCTATGATCCCCGTTGTCCACTCCACGGTGACCCTGGACTCCTGTCAATTGTGATGTCACGGTCTGCATTCACACTGGAGCTCCCAGCATCCAGCAAAGAGGACAACACAACCATTCGCCCTTGTGCCTACACAGCTGTCACCCTGCTTGGCCCCTGCTCCGCTACTCCCAAGACTTCGGAAAGGTCTCTCGTGCCTGGATTTTGCCATTCATCCCTGCAAGATGCTCACATTGGTCCCCAGGAAGGTAAGGTGCCATTCCATGCAAATGGACACCACCTAAGTGCCTCTGTGGGGATGCTGTGGGACAGGGATGCCACTCCGAGGTCTTGCGACATCTGCAGGTTTCCAGAGACAAAGAGAAAGAGATGGAGGTGGATCTAAAGACTGATATAGAGGAGGAGATGGAAGTGGAGGGAGGAGAGACTGGAGAGGAAGAGGTGGAGGTGGATGTGAAGGAGGAGATGGAGGAAGAGATGGAGGTGGATGTGAAGGAAGAGATGGAGGAAGAGATGGAGGTGGATGTGAAGGAAGAGATGGAGGAAGAGATGGAGGTGGAAATGGAAGAGTACATTGAGGCCATGGATGTTGATGGAAAAGACGAGGAGGAGGAGGACATGGTCCTGGGATGAAGAGGGACTCCAGCAGTAGGACAGGCATGTGCTGCCCACAGGCAGAGTGGGTGCCCTGCTGCCAGGCTGGGGCTGGGCTGGGTGCCCCGCTGAGGGACACAGTGCCCCGTCTGCTGCATTCTGGCAGCACAAGCACCATCCCCATGCTGTCCTGCACTTGCTTTGGCTCACACAAGCCCCATGCCAGTGCCTGGGGCCTGACCCCCAGCCCCAGCCAGGCTCAGCGCTGGCAGCAGAGTCCCGCTCTGCCAGTGTGGCCCAGCCTGGGGGCACATGCAACAGCCCTCTGTGCCTGACTGCAATGACTGTGTCACTTGCTTTTCTTCTGGGACTGATGGAGATCCAGGACACAGATGGCACCCTTCTGTAGATACCTTTTAGGGTTTCTTTTGGTCTTCTGTAAATACGTTTAATATCGTTTTGATAGCTATGTTCTTGTCAATACGTTCTCTAGATCGTTGTTGTTACAAAGGTTCTTCCAATGTAAATATGTTCTCTAGTTGCTTTTTGTTGCTGCTCTTATAGAAACAAAGGATCTTTGTTTTTCACACCTCAGTTCTCTTGGCATTTTCTTTGGGTACAGGCCTCCATGGAGCAAGACTTCCTTTGGAAACCCCCTCTGTCACCAGACTCTGCTCCAAGCATAACACAAATTGATCCTCGTAGTTAAAGGCGTGCCATGAATTGGCACAAATTTGTCCCTTGGACTTTCTAGCACAGTAAATGTCAGTGCTCATAATCCCCAATTCCTAATGAAAGCTTTCAGTCTCCTCACCTGCCACAGACATGTATTGCTGAGATTTGCTTCGGGTTTCTGGCCTGAATCTGGCTCTGGAAATGCCAGTGGCTCAGCTGAGAGCTGTGCCAATGCTTGACATTGCCTTGAGAAGGGCCACAGTCCTGCAAGGGTCTTTCATCAGCAGCAAAGAGCGGCCTGGACTGTGGGGAATGCTGGATCTGTACCACTCAGTGCTCATCCTTCACCTTCATGTGGAGCTACCCCCAAAGCCGCCATGTAGCACTTCTGCTATTTCCCCTGGTGTGGATCTTTTGCAGCAGCTGTTCCACGTGGCTTTGTATGGTGATCCTGTGGGAAGCGGCCGTTCGCCTGCTGTGATATCCTCACAACTAAGATGAACTCCTCGTTCCTTTTGGTTTTCTTTGGGGTTTTTTAGCTGGTTGTTTGATTGGTTTGTGTGGGTTTGTTTGTTTGGGTTTTTGTCTTTTTTGGTTGGAGTTTTTTGTTTGCTTTTCTCTAAATGTCTGGTGAAGCTGGCACAGGCAAACTCAAGAAAATGTAAACCAGGTTTGACTTCCCAGAAATTCCTTTGGACTGGGTTTAGCTGCATCCCTCAGGCTCAGGATCCTCAAGATAATTGCAGGTTTTGCTCTGCGCCATCAGCCTGCTCAGATTCTGCTCGGTGTTTCACAAACGGAGAAGACAATGGATGCTGTGCCAAGCTTCCTTTCAAACAGCAAAACCTGGGTCAGCATGAGAGAAAAGAAGAAGAAGACAAAAAGAAAATATTCATCAGTTAGAACAGAGCCAGTGTCCCACCATCTGCCCCTGCGCTCTTACTAATTTTGTCTATTTAGAGACAAGGCTGGGTCTAAAGCTTCCCTCTCTCAGTTGCTGGTGCTAGTTGCTACCTTGCAGCTTTGATTTCTGCTGATCTAAGTCACTGCTGTCCATGTGGGCTTGAGAATGTTGAGCCTGGAGAACAGAAGGCCCTGGAGAGGCTTTGCTGTGGCCATGCAGGACTTGAAGGGTGCCATAGGAAAGATGGGGACAGTGTTCAATAGGGCCAGTGGCAAGAGCAGAAGCGGGGATGGCTTTTAAGTGCAGGACGTTGAGTTAGGTTGGATCTAAGGAAGCTGCTTTTTCACACTGAGAGTGCTGAGGCACTGGCCCAGGCTGTGCACAGAGGATGTGCATGCCCCATCGCTGCGAACATCCAAGGCCAGGTGGCAACAGGACTCTGAGCAACGTGCTCTGCTAGAAGATTGCTCAAGTTGGAACAAGATGATCTTTAGCGTCCCTTCCAAGCCAGAGCACTCAGGGATTGCAACATTCTATGATCCCCGTTGTCCACTCCACGGTGACCCTGGACTCCTGTCAATTGTGATGTCACGGTCTGCATTCACACTGGAGCTCCCAGCATCCAGCAAAGAGGACAACACAACCATTCGCCCTTGTGCCTACACACCTGTCACCCTGCTCGGCCCCTGCTCCGCTACTCCCAAGACTTCGGAAAGGTCTCTCGTGCCTGGATTTTGCCATTCATCCCTGCAAGATGCTCACATTGGTCCCCAGGAAGGTAAGGTGCCATTCCATGCAAATGGACACCACCTAAGTGCCTCTGTGGGGATGCTGTGGGACAGGGATGCCACTCCGAGGTCTTGCGACATCTGCAGGTTTCCAGAGACAAAGAGAAAGAGATGGAGGTGGATCTAAAGACTGATATAGAGGAGGAGATGGAAGTGGAGGGAGGAGAGACTGGAGAGGAAGAGGTGGAGGTGGATGTGAAGGAAGAGATGGAGGAAGAGATGGAGGTGGATGTGAAGGAAGAGATGGAGGAAGAGATGGAGGTGGAAATGGAAGAGTACATTGAGGCCATGGATGTTGATGGAAAAGACGAGGAGGAGGAGGACATGGTCCTGGGATGAAGAGGGACTCCAGCAGTAGGACAGGCATGTGCTCCCCACAGGCAGAGTGGGTGCCCTGCTGCCAGGCTGGGGCTGGGCTGGGTGCCCCGCTGAGGGACACGGTGCCTCGTCTGCTGCATTCTGGCAGCACAAGCACCATCCCCATGCTGTCCTGCACTTGCTTTGGCTCACACAAGCCCCATGCCAGTGCCTGGGGCCTGACCCCCAGCCCCAGCCAGGCTCAGCGCTGGCAGCAGAGTCCCGCTCTGCCAGTGTGGCCCAGCCTGGAGGCACATGCAACAGCCCTCTGTGCCTGACTGCAATGACTGTGTCACTTGCTTTTCTTCCGGGACTGATGGAGATCCAGGACAGAGATGGCACCCTTCTGTAGATACCTTTTAGGGTTTCTTTTGGTCTTCTGTAAATACGTCTAATATCGTTTTGATAGCTATGTTCTTGTCAATACGTTCTCTAGATCGTTGTTGTTACAAAGGTTCTTCCAATGTAAATATGTTCTCAGGTTGCTTTTTGTTGCTGCTCTTATAGAAACAAAGGATCTTTGTTTTTCACACCTCAGTTCTCTTGGCATTTTCTTTGGGTACAGGCCTCCATGGAGCAAGACTTCCTTTGGAAACCCCCTCTGTCACCAGACTCTGCTCCAAGCATAACACAAATTGATCCTCGTAGTTAAAGGCGTGCCATGAATTGGCACAAATTTGTCCCTTGGACTTTCTAGCACAGTAAATGTCAGTGCTCATAATCCCCAATTCCTAATGAAAGCTTTCAGTCTCCTCACCTGCCACAGACATGTATTGCCGAGATTTGCTTCGGGCTTCTGGCCTGAATCTGGCTCTGGAAATGCCAGTGGCTCAGCTGAGAGCTGTGCCAATGATTGACATTGCCTTGAGAAGGGCCACAGTCCTGCAAGGGTCTTTCATCAGCAGCAAAGAGCGGCCTGGAGTGTGGGGATTGCTGGATCTGTACCACTCAGTGCTCATCCTTCACCTTCATGTGGAGCTACCCCCAAAGCCGCCATGTAGCACTTCTGCTATTTCCCCTGGTGTGGATCTTTTGCAGCAGCTGTTCCATGTGGCTTTGTATGGTGATCCTGTGGGAAGCGGCCATTGGCCTGCTGTGATATCCTCACAACTAAGATGAACTCCTCATTCCTTTTGGTTTTCTTTGGGGTTTTTTAGCTGGTTGTTTGATTGGTTTGTGTGGGTTTGTTTGTTTGGGTTTTTGTCTTTTTTGGTTGGAGTTTTTTGTTTGCTTTTCTCTAAATGTCTGGTGAAGCTGGCACAGCCAAACTCAAGAAAATGTAAACCAGGTTTGACTTCCCAGAAATTCCTTTGGACTGGGTTTAGCTGCATCCCTGAGGCTCAGGATCCTCAAGATATTTGCAGGTTTTGCTCTGCGCCATCAGCCTGCTCAGATTCTGCTCGGTGTTTCACAAACGGAGAAGACAATGGATGCTGTGCCAAGCTTCCTTTCAAACAGCAAAACCTGGGTCAGCATGAGAGAAAAGAAGAAGAAGAAAAAAAGAAAATATTCATCAGTTAGAACAGAGCCAGTGTCCCACCATCTGCCCCTGCGCTCTTACTAATTTTGTCTATTTAGAGACAAGGCTGGGCCTAAAGCTTCCCTCTCTCAGTTGCTGGTGCTAGTTGCTACCTTGCAGCTTTGATTTCTGCTGATCTAAGTCACTGCTGTCCATGTGGGCTTGAGAAAGTTGAGCCTGGAGAACAGAAGGCCCTGGAGAGGCTTTGCTGTGGCCATGCAGGACTTGAAGGGTGCCATAGGAAATATGGGGACAGTGTTCAATAGGGCCAGTGGCAAGAGGAGAAGCGGGGATGGCTTTTAAGTGCAGGATGTTGAGTTAGGTTGGATCTAAGGAAGCTGCTTTTTCACACTGAGAGTGCTGAGGCACTGGCCCAGGCTGTGCACAGAGGATGTGCATGCCCCATCGCTGCGAACATCCAAGGCCAGGTGGGAAGAGGACTCTGAGCAACGTGCTCTGGTAGAAGATTGCTCAAGTTGGAACAAGATGATCTTTAGCGTCCCTTCCAAGCCAGAGCACTCAGGGATTGCAACATTCTATGATCCCCGTTGTCCACTCCACGGTGACCCTGGACTCCTGTCAATTGTGATGTCACGGTCTGCATTCACACTGGAGCTCCCAGCATCCAGCAAAGAGGACAACACAACCATTCGCCCTTGTGCCTACACACCTGTCACCCTGCTTGGCCCCTGCTCCGCTACTCCCAAGACTTCGGAAAGGTCTCTCGTGCCTGGATTTTGCCATTCATCCCTGCAAGATGCTCACATTGGTCCCCAGGAAGGTAAGGTGCCATTCCATGCAAATGGACACCACCTAAGTGCCTCTGTGGGGATGCTGTGGGACAGGGATGCCACTCCGAGGTCTTGCGACATCTGCAGGTTTCCAGAGACAAAGAGAAAGAGATGGAGGTGGATCTAAAGACTGATATAGAGGAGGAGATGGAAGTGGAGGGAGGAGAGACTGGAGAGGAAGAGGTGGAGGTGGATGTGAAGGAAGAGATGGAGGAAGAGATGGAGGTGGATGTGAAGGAAGAGATGGAGGAAGAGATGGAGGTGGATGTGAAGGAAGAGATGGAGGAAGAGATGGAGGTGGAAATGGAAGAGTACATTGAGGCCATGGATGTTGATGGAAAAGACGAGGAGGAGGAGGACATGGTCCTGGGATGAAGAGGGACTCCAGCAGTAGGACAGGCATGTGCTCCCCACAGGCAGAGTGGGTGCCCTGCTGCCAGGCTGGGGCTGGGCTGGGTGCCCCGCTGAGGGACACGGTGCCCCGTCTGCTGCATTCTGGCAGCACAAGCACCATCCCCATGCTGTCCTGCACTTGCTTTGGCTCACACAAGCCCCATGCCAGTGCCTGGGGCCTGACCCCCAGCCCCAGCCAGGCTCAGCGCTGGCAGCAGAGTCCCGCTCTGCCAGTGTGGCCCAGCCTGGGGGCACATGCAACAGCCCTCTGTGCCTGACTGCAATGACTGTGTCACTTGCTTTTCTTCCGGGACTGATGGAGATCCAGGACACAGATGGCACCCTTCTGTAGATACCTTTTAGGGTTTCTTTTGGTCTTCTGTAAATACGTTTAATATCGTTTTGATAGCTATGTTCTTGTCAATACGGTCTCTAGATCGTTGTTGTTACAAAGGTTCTTCCAATGTAAATATGTTCTCTAGTTGCTTTTTGTTGCTGCTCTTATAGAAACAAAGGATCTTTGTTTTTCACACCTCAGTTCTCTTGGCATTTTCTTTGGGTACAGGCCTCCATGGAGCAAGACTTCCTTTGGAAACCCCCTCTGTCACCAGACTCTGCTCCAAGCATAACACAAATTGATCCTCGTAGTTAAAGGCGTGCCATGAATTGGCACAAATTTGTCCCTTGGACTTTCTAGCACAGTAAATGTCAGTGCTCATAATCCCCAATTCCTAATGAAAGCTTTCAGTCTCCTCACTTGCCACAGACATGTATTGCCGAGATTTGCTTCGGGCTTCTGGCCTGAATCTGGCTCTGGAAATGCCAGTGGCTCAGCTGAGAGCTGTGCCAATGATTGACATTGCCTTGAGAAGGGCCACAGTCCTGCAAGGGTCTTTCATCAGGAGCAAAGAGCGGCCTGGACTGTGGGGAATGCTGGATCTGTACCACTCAGTGCTCATCCTTCACCTTCATGTGGAGCTACCCCCAAAGCCGCCATGTAGCACTTCTGCTATTTCCCCTGGTGTGGATCTTTTGGAGCAGCTGTTCCATGTGGCTTTGTATGGTGATCCTGTGGGAAGCGGCCATTGGCCTGCTGTGATATCCTCACAACTAAGATGAACTCCTCGTTCCTTTTGGTTTTCTTTGGGGTTTTTTAGCTGTTTGTTTGATTGGTTTGTGTGGGTTTGTTTGTTTGGGTTTTTGTCTTTTTTGGTTGGAGTTTTTTGTTTGCTTTTCTCTAAATGTCTGGTGAAGCTGGCACAGGCAAACTCAAGAAAATGTAAACCAGGTTTGACTTCCCAGAAATTCCTTTGGACTGGGTTTAGCTGCATCCCTCAGGCTCAGGATCCTCAAGATAATTGCAGGTTTTGCTCTGCGCCATCAGCCTGCTCAGATTCTGCTCGGTGTTTCACAAACGGAGAAGACAATGGATGCTGTGCCAAGCTTCCTTTCAAACAGCAAAACCTGGGTCAGCATGAGAGAAAAGAAGAAGAAGAAAAAAAGAAAATATTCATCAGTTAGAACAGAGCCAGTGTCCCACCATCTGCCCCTGCACTCTTACTAATTTTGTCTATTTAGAGACAAGGCTGGGCCTAAAGCTTCCCTCTCTCAGTTGCTGGTGCTAGTTGCTACCTTGCAGCTTTGATTTCTGCTGATCTAAGTCACTGCTGTCCATGTGGGCTTGAGAATGTTGAGCCTGGAGAACAGAAGGCCCTGGAGAGGCTTTGCTGTGGCCATGCAGGACTTGAAGGGTGCCATAGGAAAGATGGGGACAGTGTTCAATAGGGCCAGTGGCAAGAGCAGAAGCGGGGATGGCTTTTAAGTGCAGGACGTTGAGTTAGGTTGGATCTAAGGAAGCTGCTTTTTCACACTGAGAGTGCTGAGGCACTGGCCCAGGCTGTGCACAGAGGATGTGCATGCCCCATCGCTGCGAACATCCAAGGCCAGGTGGGAAGAGGACTCTGAGCAACGTGCTCTGCTAGAAGATTGCTCAAGTTGGAACAAGATGATCTTTAGCGTCCCTTCCAAGCCAGAGCACTCAGGGATTGCAACATTCTATGATCCCCGTTGTCCACTCCACGGTGACCCTGGACTCCTGTCAATTGTGATGTCACGGTCTGCATTCACACTGGAGCTCCCAGCATCCAGCAAAGAGGACAACACAACCATTCGCCCTTGTGCCTACACACCTGTCACCCTGCTTGGCCCCTGCTCCGCTACTCCCAAGACTTCGGAAAGGTCTCTCGTGCCTGGATTTTGCCATTCATCCCTGCAAGATGCTCACATTGGTCCCCAGGAAGGTAAGGTGCCATTCCATGCAAATGGACACCACCTAAGTGCCTCTGTGGGGATGCTGTGGGACAGGGATGCCACTCCGAGGTCTTGCGACATCTGCAGGTTTCCAGAGACAAAGAGAAAGAGATGGAGGTGGATCTAAAGACTGATATAGAGGAGGAGATGGAAGTGGAGGGAGGAGAGACTGGAGAGGAAGAGGTGGAGGTGGATGTGAAGGAGGAGATGGAGGAAGAGATGGAGGTGGATGTGAAGGAAGAGATGGAGGAAGAGATGGAGGTGGAAGAGAAGGAAGAGATGGAGGAAGAGATGGAGGTGGATGTGAAGGAAGAGATGGAGGAAGAGATGGAGGTGGAAATGGAAGAGTACATTGAGGCCATGGATGTTGATGGAAAAGACGAGGAGGAGGAGGACATGGTCCTGGGATGAAGAGGGACTCCAGCAGTAGGACAGGCATGGGCTGCCCACAGGCAGAGTGGGTGCCCTGCTGCCAGGCTGGGGCTGGGCTGGGTGCCCCGCTGAGGGACACGGTGCCCCGTCTGCTGCATTCTGGCAGCACAAGCACCATCCCCACGCTGTCCTGCACTTGCTTTGGCTCACACAAGCCCCATGCCAGTGCCTGGGGCCTGACCCCCAGCCCCAGCCAGGCTCAGCGCTGGCAGCAGAGTCCCGCTCTGCCAGTGTGGCCCAGCCTGGGGGCACATGCAACAGCCCTCTGTGCCTGACTGCAATGACTGTGTCACTTGCTTTTCTTCCGGGACTGATGGAGATCCAGGACACAGATGGCACCCTTCTGTAGATACCTTTTAGGGTTTCTTTTGGTCTTCTGTAAATACGTTTAATATCGTTTTGATAGCTATGTTCTTGTCAATACGTTCTCTAGATCGTTGTTGTTACAAAGGTTCTTCCAATGTAAATATGTTCTCTAGTTGCTTTTTGTTGCTGCTCTTATAGAAACAAAGGATCTTTGTTTTTCACACCTCAGTTCTCTTGGCATTTTCTTTGGGTACAGGCCTCCATGGAGCAAGACTTCCTTTGGAAACCCCCTCTGTCACCAGACTCTGCTCCAAGCATAACACAAATTGATCCTCGTAGTTAAAGGCGTGCCATGAATTGGCACAAATTTGTCCCCTGGACTTTCTAGCACAGTAAATGTCAGTGCTCATAATCCCCAATTCCTAATGAAAGCTTTCAGTCTCCTCACCTGCCACAGACATGTATTGCCGAGATTTGCTTCTGGCTTCTGGCCTGAATCTGGCTCTGGAAATGCCAGTGGCTCAGCTGAGAGCTGTGCCAATGATTGACATTGCCTTGAGAAGGGCCACAGTCCTGCAAGGGTCTTTCATCAGCAGCAAAGAGCGGCCTGGACTGTGGGGAATGCTGGATCTGTACCACTCAGTGCTCATCCTTCACCTTCATGTGCAGCTACCCCCAAAGCCGCCATGTAGCACTTCTGCTATTTCCCCTGGTGTGGATCTTTTGCAGCAGCTGTTCCACGTGGCTTTGTATGGTGATCCTGTGGGAAGCGGCCATTGGCCTGCTGTGATATCCTCACAACTAAGATGAACTCCTCGTTCCTTTTGGTTTTCTTTGGGGTTTTTTAGCTGGTTGTTTGATTGGTTTGTGTGGGTTTGTTTGTTTGGGTTTTTGTCTTTTTTGGTTGGAGTTTTTTGTTTGCTTTTCTCTAAATGTCTGGTGAAGCTGGCACAGGCAAACTCAAGAAAATGTAAACCAGGTTTGACTTCCCAGAAATTCCTTTGGACTGGGTTTAGCTGCATCCCTCAGGCTCAGGATCCTCAAGATATTTGCAGGTTTTGCTCTGCGCCATCAGCCTGCTCAGATTCTGCTCGGTGTTTCACAAACGGAGAAGACAATGGATGCTGTGCCAAGCTTCCTTTCAAACAGCAAAACCTGGGTCAGCATGAGAGAAAAGAAGAAGAAGACAAAAAGAAAATATTCATCAGTTAGAACAGAGCCAGTGTCCCACCATCTGCCCCTGCGCTCTTACTAATTTTGTCTATTTAGAGACAAGGCTGGGCCTAAAGCTTCCCTCTCTCAGTTGCTGGTGCTAGTTGCTACCTTGCAGCTTTGATTTCTGCTGATCTAAGTCACTGCTGTCCATGTGGGCTTGAGAATGTTGAGCCTGGAGAACAGAAGGCCCTGGAGAGGCTTTGCTGTGGCCATGCAGGACTTGAAGGGTGCCATAGGAAAGATGGGGACAGTGTTCAATAGGGCCAGTGGCAAGAGCAGAAGCGGGGATGGCTTTTAAGTGCAGGACGTTGAGTTAGGTTGGATCTAAGGAAGCTGCTTTTTCACACTGAGAGTGCTGAGGCACTGGCCCAGGCTGTGCACAGAGGATGTGCATGCCCCATCGCTGCGAACATCCAAGGCCAGGTGGGAACAGGACTCTGAGCAACGTGCTCTGCTAGAAGATTGCTCAAGTTGGAACAAGATGATCTTTAGCGTCCCTTCCAAGCCAGAGCACTCAGGGATTGCAACATTCTATGATCCCCGTTGTCCACTCCACGGTGACCCTGGACTCCTGTCAATTGTGATGTCACGGTCTGCATTCACACTGGAGCTCCCAGCATCCAGCAAAGAGGACAACACAACCATTCGCCCTTGTGCCTACACACCTGTCACCCTGCTTGGCCCCTGCTCCGCTACTCCCAAGACTTCGGAAAGGTCTCTCGTGCCTGGATTTTGCCATTCATCCCTGCAAGATGCTCACATTGGTCCCCAGGAAGGTAAGGTGCCATTCCATGCAAATGGACACCACCTAAGTGCCTCTGTGGGGATGCTGTGGGACAGGGATGCCACTCCGAGGTCTTGCGACATCTGCAGGTTTCCAGAGACAAAGAGAAAGAGATGGAGGTGGATCTAAAGACTGATATAGAGGAGGAGATGGAAGTGGAGGGAGGAGAGACTGGAGAGGAAGAGGTGGAGGTGGATGTGAAGGAAGAGATGGAGGAAGAGATGGAGGTGGATGTGAAGGAAGAGATGGAGGAAGAGATGGAGGTGGAAATGGAAGAGTACATTGAGGTCATGGATGTTGATGGAAAAGACGAGGAGGAGGAGGACATAGTCCTGGGATGAAGAGGGACTCCAGCAGTAGGACAGGCATGTGCTCCCCACAGGCAGAGTGGGTGCCCTGCTGCCAGGCTGGGGCTGGGCTGGGTGCCCCGCTGAGGGACACGGTGCCCCGTCTGCTGCATTCTGGCAGCACAAGCACCATCCCCATGCTGTCCTGCACTTGCTTTGGCTCACACAAGCCCCATGCCAGTGCCTGGGGCCTGACCCCCAGCCCCAGCCAGGCTCAGCGCTGGCAGCAGAGTCCCGCTCTGCCAGTGTGGCCCAGCCTGGGGGCACATGCAACAGCCCTCTGTGCCTGACTGCAATGACTGTGTCACTTGCTTTTCTTCCGGGACTGATGGAGATCCAGGACAGAGATGGCACCCTTCTGTAGATACCTTTTAGGGTTTCTTTTGGTCTTCTGTAAATACGTTTAATATCGTTTTGATAGCTATGTTCTTGTCAATACGTTCTCTAGATCGTTGTTGTTACAAAGGTTCTTCCAATGTAAATATGTTCTCAGGTTGCTTTTTGTTGCTGCTCTTATAGAAACAAAGGATCTTTGTTTTTCACACCTCAGTTCTCTTGGCATTTTCTTTGGGTACAGGCCTCCATGGAGCAAGACTTCCTTTGGAAACCCCCTCTGTCACCAGACTCTGCTCCAAGCATAACACAAATTGATCCTCGTAGTTAAAGGCGTGCCATGAATTGGCACAAATTTGTCCCTTGGACTTTCTAGCACAGTAAATGTCAGTGCTCATAATCCCCAATTCCTAATGAAAGCTTTCAGTCTCCTCACCTGCCACAGACATGTATTGCCGAGATTTGCTTCTGGCTTCTGGCCTGAATCTTGCTCTGGAAATGCCAGTGGCTCAGCTGAGAGCTGTGCCAATGATTGACATTGCCTTGAGAAGGGCCACAGTCCTGCAAGGGTCTTTCATCAGCAGCAAAGAGCGGCCTGGACTGTGGGGAATGCTGGATCTGTACCACTCAGTGCTCATCCTTCACCTTCATGTGGAGCTACCCCCAAAGCCGCCATGTAGCACTTCTGCTATTTCCCCTGGTGTGGATCTTTTGCAGCAGCTGTTCCATGTGGCTTTGTATGGTGATCCTGTGGGAAGCGGCCATTGGCCTGCTGTGATATCCTCACAACTAAGATGAACTCCTCATTCCTTTTGGTTTTCTTTGGGGTTTTTTAGCTGGTTGTTTGATTGGTTTGTGTGGGTTTGTTTGTTTGGGTTTTTGTCTTTTTTGGTTGGAGTTTTTTGTTTGCTTTTCTCTAAATGTCTGGTGAAGCTGGCACAGGCAAACTCAAGAAAATGTAAACCAGGTTTGACTTCCCAGAAATTCCTTTGGACTGGGTTTAGCTGCATCCCTCAGGCTCAGGATCCTCAAGATAATTGCAGGTTTTGCTCTGCGCCATCAGCCTGCTCAGATTCTGCTCGGTGTTTCACAAACGGAGAAGACAATGGATGCTGTGCCAAGCTTCCTTTCAAACAGCAAAACCTGGGTCAGCATGAGAGAAAAGAAGAAGAAGAAAAAAAGAAAATATTCATCAGTTAGAACAGAGCCAGTGTCCCACCATCTGCCCCTGCGCTCTTACTAATTTTGTCTATTTAGAGACAAGGCTGGGCCTAAAGCTTCCCTCTCTCAGTTGCTGGTGCTAGTTGCTACCTTGCAGCTTTGATTTCTGCTGATCTAAGTCACTGCTGTCCATGTGGGCTTGAGAATGTTGAGCCTGGAGAACAGAAGGCCCTGGAGAGGCTTTGCTGTGGCCATGCAGGACTTGAAGGGTGCCATAGGAAAGATGGGGACAGTGTTCAATAGGGCCAGTGGCAAGAGCAGAAGCGGGGATGGCTTTTAAGTGCAGGACGTTGAGTTAGGTTGGATCTAAGGAAGCTGCTTTTTCACACTGAGAGTGCTGAGGCACTGGCCCAGGCTGTGCACAGAGGATGTGCATGCCCCATCGCTGCGAACATCCAAGGCCAGGTGGCAACAGGACTCTGAGCAACGTGCTCTGCTAGAAGATTGCTCAAGTTGGAACAAGATGATCTTTAGCGTCCCTTCCAAGCCAGAGCACTCAGGGATTGCAACATTCTATGATCCCCGTTGTCCACTCCACGGTGACCCTGGACTCCTGTCAATTGTGATGTCACGGTCTGCATTCACACTGGAGCTCCCAGCATCCAGCAAAGAGGACAACACAACCATTCGCCCTTGTGCCTACACAGCTGTCACCCTGCTTGGCCCCTGCTCCGCTACTCCCAAGACTTCGGAAAGGTCTCTCGTGCCTGGATTTTGCCATTCATCCCTGCAAGATGCTCACATTGGTCCCCAGGAAGGTAAGGTGCCATTCCATGCAAATGGACACCACCTAAGTGCCTCTGTGGGGATGCTGTGGGACAGGGATGCCACTCCGAGGTCTTGCGACATCTGCAGGTTTCCAGAGACAAAGAGAAAGAGATGGAGGTGGATCTAAAGACTGATATAGAGGAGGAGATGGAAGTGGAGGGAGGAGAGACTGGAGAGGAAGAGGTGGAGGTGGATGTGAAGGAGGAGATGGAGGAAGAGATGGAGGTGGATGTGAAGGAAGAGATGGAGGAAGAGATGGAGGTGGAAGAGAAGGAAGAGATGGAGGAAGAGATGGAGGTGGATGTGAAGGAAGAGATGGAGGAAGAGATGGAGGTGGAAATGGAAGAGTACATTGAGGCCATGGATGTTGATGGAAAAGACGAGGAGGAGGAGGACATGGTCCTGGGATGAAGAGGGACTCCAGCAGTAGGACAGGCATGGGCTGCCCACAGGCAGAGTGGGTGCCCTGCTGCCAGGCTGGGGCTGGGCTGGGTGCCCCGCTGAGGGACACGGTGCCCCGTCTGCTGCATTCTGGCAGCACAAGCACCATCCCCACGCTGTCCTGCACTTGCTTTGGCTCACACAAGCCCCATGCCAGTGCCTGGGGCCTGACCCCCAGCCCCAGCCAGGCTCAGCGCTGGCAGCAGAGTCCCGCTCTGCCAGTGTGGCCCAGCCTGGGGGCACATGCAACAGCCCTCTGTGCCTGACTGCAATGACTGTGTCACTTGCTTTTCTTCCGGGACTGATGGAGATCCAGGACACAGATGGCACCCTTCTGTAGATACCTTTTAGGGTTTCTTTTGGTCTTCTGTAAATACGTTTAATATCGTTTTGATAGCTATGTTCTTGTCAATACGTTCTCTAGATCGTTGTTGTTACAAAGGTTCTTCCAATGTAAATATGTTCTCTAGTTGCTTTTTGTTGCTGCTCTTATAGAAACAAAGGATCTTTGTTTTTCACACCTCAGTTCTCTTGGCATTTTCTTTGGGTACAGGCCTCCATGGAGCAAGACTTCCTTTGGAAACCCCCTCTGTCACCAGACTCTGCTCCAAGCATAACACAAATTGATCCTCGTAGTTAAAGGCGTGCCATGAATTGGCACAAATTTGTCCCCTGGACTTTCTAGCACAGTAAATGTCAGTGCTCATAATCCCCAATTCCTAATGAAAGCTTTCAGTCTCCTCACCTGCCACAGACATGTATTGCCGAGATTTGCTTCTGGCTTCTGGCCTGAATCTGGCTCTGGAAATGCCAGTGGCTCAGCTGAGAGCTGTGCCAATGATTGACATTGCCTTGAGAAGGGCCACAGTCCTGCAAGGGTCTTTCATCAGCAGCAAAGAGCGGCCTGGACTGTGGGGAATGCTGGATCTGTACCACTCAGTGCTCATCCTTCACCTTCATGTGCAGCTACCCCCAAAGCCGCCATGTAGCACTTCTGCTATTTCCCCTGGTGTGGATCTTTTGCAGCAGCTGTTCCACGTGGCTTTGTATGGTGATCCTGTGGGAAGCGGCCATTGGCCTGCTGTGATATCCTCACAACTAAGATGAACTCCTCGTTCCTTTTGGTTTTCTTTGGGGTTTTTTAGCTGGTTGTTTGATTGGTTTGTGTGGGTTTGTTTGTTTGGGTTTTTGTCTTTTTTGGTTGGAGTTTTTTGTTTGCTTTTCTCTAAATGTCTGGTGAAGCTGGCACAGGCAAACTCAAGAAAATGTAAACCAGGTTTGACTTCCCAGAAATTCCTTTGGACTGGGTTTAGCTGCATCCCTCAGGCTCAGGATCCTCAAGATATTTGCAGGTTTTGCTCTGCGCCATCAGCCTGCTCAGATTCTGCTCGGTGTTTCACAAACGGAGAAGACAATGGATGCTGTGCCAAGCTTCCTTTCAAACAGCAAAACCTGGGTCAGCATGAGAGAAAAGAAGAAGAAGACAAAAAGAAAATATTCATCAGTTAGAACAGAGCCAGTGTCCCACCATCTGCCCCTGCGCTCTTACTAATTTTGTCTATTTAGAGACAAGGCTGGGCCTAAAGCTTCCCTCTCTCAGTTGCTGGTGCTAGTTGCTACCTTGCAGCTTTGATTTCTGCTGATCTAAGTCACTGCTGTCCATGTGGGCTTGAGAATGTTGAGCCTGGAGAACAGAAGGCCCTGGAGAGGCTTTGCTGTGGCCATGCAGGACTTGAAGGGTGCCATAGGAAAGATGGGGACAGTGTTCAATAGGGCCAGTGGCAAGAGCAGAAGCGGGGATGGCTTTTAAGTGCAGGACGTTGAGTTAGGTTGGATCTAAGGAAGCTGCTTTTTCACACTGAGAGTGCTGAGGCACTGGCCCAGGCTGTGCACAGAGGATGTGCATGCCCCATCGCTGCGAACATCCAAGGCCAGGTGGCAACAGGACTCTGAGCAACGTGCTCTGCTAGAAGATTGCTCAAGTTGGAACAAGATGATCTTTAGCGTCCCTTCCAAGCCAGAGCACTCAGGGATTGCAACATTCTATGATCCCCGTTGTCCACTCCACGGTGACCCTGGACTCCTGTCAATTGTGATGTCACGGTCTGCATTCACACTGGAGCTCCCAGCATCCAGCAAAGAGGACAACACAACCATTCGCCCTTGTGCCTACACACCTGTCACCCTGCTCGGCCCCTGCTCCGCTACTCCCAAGACTTCGGAAAGGTCTCTCGTGCCTGGATTTTGCCATTCATCCCTGCAAGATGCTCACATTGGTCCCCAGGAAGGTAAGGTGCCATTCCATGCAAATGGACACCACCTAAGTGCCTCTGTGGGGATGCTGTGGGACAGGGATGCCACTCCGAGGTCTTGCGACATCTGCAGGTTTCCAGAGACAAAGAGAAAGAGATGGAGGTGGATCTAAAGACTGATATAGAGGAGGAGATGGAAGTGGAGGGAGGAGAGACTGGAGAGGAAGAGGTGGAGGTGGATGTGAAGGAAGAGATGGAGGAAGAGATGGAGGTGGATGTGAAGGAAGAGATGGAGGAAGAGATGGAGGTGGAAATGGAAGAGTACATTGAGGTCATGGATGTTGATGGAAAAGACGAGGAGGAGGAGGACATAGTCCTGGGATGAAGAGGGACTCCAGCAGTAGGACAGGCATGTGCTCCCCACAGGCAGAGTGGGTGCCCTGCTGCCAGGCTGGGGCTGGGCTGGGTGCCCCGCTGAGGGACACGGTGCCCCGTCTGCTGCATTCTGGCAGCACAAGCACCATCCCCATGCTGTCCTGCACTTGCTTTGGCTCACACAAGCCCCATGCCAGTGCCTGGGGCCTGACCCCCAGCCCCAGCCAGGCTCAGCGCTGGCAGCAGAGTCCCGCTCTGCCAGTGTGGCCCAGCCTGGGGGCACATGCAACAGCCCTCTGTGCCTGACTGCAATGACTGTGTCACTTGCTTTTCTTCCGGGACTGATGGAGATCCAGGACAGAGATGGCACCCTTCTGTAGATACCTTTTAGGGTTTCTTTTGGTCTTCTGTAAATACGTTTAATATCGTTTTGATAGCTATGTTCTTGTCAATACGTTCTCTAGATCGTTGTTGTTACAAAGGTTCTTCCAATGTAAATATGTTCTCAGGTTGCTTTTTGTTGCTGCTCTTATAGAAACAAAGGATCTTTGTTTTTCACACCTCAGTTCTCTTGGCATTTTCTTTGGGTACAGGCCTCCATGGAGCAAGACTTCCTTTGGAAACCCCCTCTGTCACCAGACTCTGCTCCAAGCATAACACAAATTGATCCTCGTAGTTAAAGGCGTGCCATGAATTGGCACAAATTTGTCCCTTGGACTTTCTAGCACAGTAAATGTCAGTGCTCATAATCCCCAATTCCTAATGAAAGCTTTCAGTCTCCTCACCTGCCACAGACATGTATTGCCGAGATTTGCTTCTGGCTTCTGGCCTGAATCTTGCTCTGGAAATGCCAGTGGCTCAGCTGAGAGCTGTGCCAATGATTGACATTGCCTTGAGAAGGGCCACAGTCCTGCAAGGGTCTTTCATCAGCAGCAAAGAGCGGCCTGGACTGTGGGGAATGCTGGATCTGTACCACTCAGTGCTCATCCTTCACCTTCATGTGGAGCTACCCCCAAAGCCGCCATGTAGCACTTCTGCTATTTCCCCTGGTGTGGATCTTTTGCAGCAGCTGTTCCATGTGGCTTTGTATGGTGATCCTGTGGGAAGCGGCCATTGGCCTGCTGTGATATCCTCACAACTAAGATGAACTCCTCATTCCTTTTGGTTTTCTTTGGGGTTTTTTAGCTGGTTGTTTGATTGGTTTGTGTGGGTTTGTTTGTTTGGGTTTTTGTCTTTTTTGGTTGGAGTTTTTTGTTTGCTTTTCTCTAAATGTCTGGTGAAGCTGGCACAGGCAAACTCAAGAAAATGTAAACCAGGTTTGACTTCCCAGAAATTCCTTTGGACTGGGTTTAGCTGCATCCCTCAGGCTCAGGATCCTCAAGATAATTGCAGGTTTTGCTCTGCGCCATCAGCCTGCTCAGATTCTGCTCGGTGTTTCACAAACGGAGAAGACAATGGATGCTGTGCCAAGCTTCCTTTCAAACAGCAAAACCTGGGTCAGCATGAGAGAAAAGAAGAAGAAGAAAAAAAGAAAATATTCATCAGTTAGAACAGAGCCAGTGTCCCACCATCTGCCCCTGCGCTCTTACTAATTTTGTCTATTTAGAGACAAGGCTGGGCCTAAAGCTTCCCTCTCTCAGTTGCTGGTGCTAGTTGCTACCTTGCAGCTTTGATTTCTGCTGATCTAAGTCACTGCTGTCCATGTGGGCTTGAGAATGTTGAGCCTGGAGAACAGAAGGCCCTGGAGAGGCTTTGCTGTGGCCATGCAGGACTTGAAGGGTGCCATAGGAAAGATGGGGACAGTGTTCAATAGGGCCAGTGGCAAGAGCAGAAGCGGGGATGGCTTTTAAGTGCAGGACGTTGAGTTAGGTTGGATCTAAGGAAGCTGCTTTTTCACACTGAGAGTGCTGAGGCACTGGCCCAGGCTGTGCACAGAGGATGTGCATGCCCCATCGCTGCGAACATCCAAGGCCAGGTGGCAACAGGACTCTGAGCAACGTGCTCTGCTAGAAGATTGCTCAAGTTGGAACAAGATGATCTTTAGCGTCCCTTCCAAGCCAGAGCACTCAGGGATTGCAACATTCTATGATCCCCGTTGTCCACTCCACGGTGACCCTGGACTCCTGTCAATTGTGATGTCACGGTCTGCATTCACACTGGAGCTCCCAGCACCCAGCAAAGAGGACAACACAACCATTCGCCCTTGTGCCTACACAGCTGTCACCCTGCTTGGCCCCTGCTCCGCTACTCCCAAGACTTCGGAAAGGTCTCTCGTGCCTGGATTTTGCCATTCATCCCTGCAAGATGCTCACATTGGTCCCCAGGAAGGTAAGGTGCCATTCCATGCAAATGGCCACCACCTAAGTGCCTCTGTGGGGATGCTGTGGGACAGGGATGCCACTCCGAGGTCTTGCGACATCTGCAGGTTTCCAGAGACAAAGAGAAAGAGATGGAGGTGGATCTAAAGACTGATATAGAGGAGGAGATGGAAGTGGAGGGAGGAGAGACTGGAGAGGAAGAGGTGGAGGTGGATGTGAAGGAGGAGATGGAGGAAGAGATGGAGGTGGATGTGAAGGAGGAGATGGAGGAAGAGATGGAGGTGGATGTGAAGGAAGAGATGGAGGAAGAGATGGAGGTGGATGTGAAGGAAGAGATGGAGGAAGAGATGGAGGTGGAAATGGAAGAGTACATTGAGGCCATGGATGTTGATGGAAAAGACGAGGAGGAGGAGGACATGGTCCTGGGATGAAGAGGGACTCCAGCAGTAGGACAGGCATGTGCTGCCCACAGGCAGAGTGGGTGCCCTGCTGCCAGGCTGGGGCTGGGCTGGGTGCCCCGCTGAGGGACACGGTGCCCCGTCTGCTGCATTCTGGCAGCACAAGCACCATCCCCACGCTGTCCTGCACTTGCTTTGGCTCACACAAGCCCCATGCCAGTGCCTGGGGCCTGACCCCCAGCCCCAGCCAGGCTCAGCGCTGGCAGCAGAGTCCCGCTCTGCCAGTGTGGCCCAGCCTGGGGGCACATGCAACAGCCCTCTGTGCCTGACTGCAATGACTGTGTCACTTGCTTTTCTTCCGGGACTGATGGAGATCCAGGACAGAGATGGCACCCTTCTGTAGATACCTTTTAGGGTTTCTTTTGGTCTTCTGTAAATACGTTTAATATAGTTTTGATAGCTATGTTCTTGTCAATACGGTCTCTAGATCGTTGTTGTTACAAAGGTTCTTCCAATGTAAATATGTTCTCTAGTTGCTTTTTGTTGCTGCTCTTATAGAAACAAAGGATCTTTGTTTTTCACACCTCAGTTCTCTTGGCATTTTCTTTGGGTACAGGCCTCCATGGAGCAAGACTTCCTTTGGAAACCCCCTCTGTCACCAGACTCTGCTCCAAGCATAACACAAATTGATCCTCGTAGTTAAAGGCGTGCCATGAATTGGCACAAATTTGTCCCCTGGACTTTCTAGCACAGTAAATGTCAGTGCTCATAATCCCCAATTCCTAATGAAAGCTTTCAGTCTCCTCACCTGCCACAGACATGTATTGCCGAGATTTGCTTCGGGCTTCTGGCCTGAATCTGGCTCTGGAAATGCCAGTGGCTCAGCTGAGAGCTGTGCCAATGATTGACATTGCCTTGAGAAGGGCCACAGTCCTGCAAGGGTCTTTCATCAGCAGCAAAGAGCGGCCTGGACTGTGGGGAATGCTGGATCTGTACCACTCAGTGCT
Organism: Corvus hawaiiensis; assembly: GCF_020740725.1. Lineage (NCBI taxonomy): Eukaryota > Metazoa > Chordata > Aves > Passeriformes > Corvidae > Corvus > Corvus hawaiiensis. The sequence continues at coordinate 638,286 of NW_025963380.1, forward strand.
CATCCTTCACCTTCATGTGGAGCTACCCCCAAAGCCGCCATGTAGCACTTCTGCTATTTCCCCTGGTGTGGATCTTTTGGAGCAGCTGTTCCATGTGGCTTTGTATGGTGATCCTGTGGGAAGCGGCCATTGGCCTGCTGTGATATCCTCACAACTAAGATGAACTCCTCATTCCTTTTGGTTTTCTTTGGGGTTTTTTAGCTGGTTGTTTGATTGGTTTGTGTGGGTTTGTTTGTTTGGGTTTTTGTCTTTTTTGGTTGGAGTTTTTTGTTTGCTTTTCTCTAAATGTCTGGTGAAGCTGGCACAGCCAAACTCAAGAAAATGTAAACCAGGTTTGACCTCCCAGAAATTCCTTTGGACTGGGTTTAGCTGCATCCCTGAGGCTCAGGATCCTCAAGATATTTGCAGGTTTTGCTCTGCGCCATCAGCCTGCTCAGATTCTGCTCGGTGTTTCACAAACGGAGAAGACAATGGATGCTGTGCCAAGCTTCCTTTCAAACAGCAAAACCTGGGTCAGCATGAGAGAAAAGAAGAAGAAGAAAAAAAGAAAATATTCATCAGTTAGAACAGAGCCAGTGTCCCACCATCTGCCCCTGCGCTCTTACTAATTTTGTCTATTTAGAGACAAGGCTGGGCCTAAAGCTTCCCTCTCTCAGTTGCTGGTGCTAGTTGCTACCTTGCAGCTTTGATTTCTGCTGATCTAAGTCACTGCTGTCCATGTGGGCTTGAGAAAGTTGAGCCTGGAGAACAGAAGGCCCTGGAGAGGCTTTGCTGTGGCCATGCAGGACTTGAAGGGTGCCATAGGAAAGATGGGGACAGTGTTCAATAGGGCCAGTGGCAAGAGGAGAAGCGGGGATGGCTTTTAAGTGCAGGATGTTGAGTTAGGTTGGATCTAAGGAAGCTGCTTTTTCACACTGAGAGTGCTGAGGCACTGGCCCAGGCTGTGCACAGAGGATGTGCATGCCCCATCGCTGCGAACATCCAAGGCCAGGTGGGAAGAGGACTCTGAGCAACGTGCTCTGGTAGAAGATTGCTCAAGTTGGAACAAGATGATCTTTAGCGTCCCTTCCAAGCCAGAGCACTCAGGGATTGCAACATTCTATGATCCCCGTTGTCCACTCCACGGTGACCCTGGACTCCTGTCAATTGTGATGTCACGGTCTGCATTCACACTGGAGCTCCCAGCATCCAGCAAAGAGGACAACACAACCATTCGCCCTTGTGCCTACACACCTGTCACCCTGCTTGGCCCCTGCTCCGCTACTCCCAAGACTTCGGAAAGGTCTCTCGTGCCTGGATTTTGCCATTCATCCCTGCAAGATGCTCACATTGGTCCCCAGGAAGGTAAGGTGCCATTCCATGCAAATGGACACCACCTAAGTGCCTCTGTGGGGATGCTGTGGGACAGGGATGCCACTCCGAGGTCTTGCGACATCTGCAGGTTTCCAGAGACAAAGAGAAAGAGATGGAGGTGGATCTAAAGACTGATATAGAGGAGGAGATGGAAGTGGAGGGAGGAGAGACTGGAGAGGAAGAGGTGGAGGTGGATGTGAAGGAAGAGATGGAGGAAGAGATGGAGGTGGATGTGAAGGAAGAGATGGAGGAAGAGATGGAGGTGGAAGAGAAGGAAGAGATGGAGGAAGAGATGGAGGTGGATGTGAAGGAAGAGATGGAGGAAGAGATGGAGGTGGAAATGGAAGAGTACATTGAGGCCATGGATGTTGATGGAAAAGACGAGGAGGAGGAGGACATGGTCCTGGGATGAAGAGGGACTCCAGCAGTAGGACAGGCATGTGCTGCCCACAGGCAGAGTGGGTGCCCTGCTGCCAGGCTGGGGCTGGGCTGGGTGCCCCGCTGAGGGACACGGTGCCCCGTCTGCTGCATTCTGGCAGCACAAGCACCATCCCCACGCTGTCCTGCACTTGCTTTGGCTCACACAAGCCCCATGCCAGTGCCTGGGGCCTGACCCCCAGCCCCAGCCAGGGTCAGCGCTGGCAGCAGAGTCCCGCTCTGCCAGTGTGGCCCAGCCTGGGGGCACATGCAACAGCCCTCTGTGCCTGACTGCAATGACTGTGTCACTTGCTTTTCTTCCGGGACTGATGGAGATCCAGGACACAGATGGCACCCTTCTGTAGATACCTTTTAGGGTTTCTTTTGGTCTTCTGTAAATACGCTTAATATAGTTTTGATAGCTATGTTCTTGTCAATACGTTCTCTAGATCGTTGTTGTTACAAAGGTTCTTCCAATGTAAATATGTTCTCAGGTTGCTTTTTGTTGCTGCTCTTATAGAAACAAAGGATCTTTGTTTTTCACACCTCAGTTCTCTTGGCATTTTCTTTGGGTACAGGCCTCCATGGAGCAAGACTTCCTTTGGAAACCCCCTCTGTCACCAGACTCTGCTCCAAGCATAACACAAATTGATCCTCGTAGTTAAAGGCGTGCCATGAATTGGCACAAATTTGTCCCCTGGACTTTCTAGCACAGTAAATGTCAGTGCTCATAATCCCCAATTCCTAATGAAAGCTTTCAGTCTCCTCACCTGCCACAGACATGTATTGCTGAGATTTGCTTCGGGTTTCTGGCCTGAATCTCGCTCTGGAAATGCCAGTGGCTCAGCTGAGAGCTGTGCCAATGCTTGACATTGCCTTGAGAAGGGCCACAGTCCTGCAAGGGTCTTTCATCAGCAGCAAAGAGTGGCCTGGACTGTGGGGAATGCTGGATCTGTACCACTCAGTGCTCATCCTTCACCTTCATGTGCAGCTACCCCCAAAGCCGCCATGTAGCACTTCTGCTATTTCCCCTGGTGTGGATCTTTTGGAGCAGCTGTTCCACGTGGCTTTGTATGGTGATCCTGTGGGAAGCGGCCGTTCGCCTGCTGTGATATCCTCACAACTAAGATGAACTCCTCGTTCCTTTTGGTTTTCTTTGGGGTTTTTTAGCTGTTTGTTTGATTGGTTTGTGTGGGTTTGTTTGTTTGGGTTTTTGTCTTTTTTGGTTGGAGTTTTTTGTTTGCTTTTTTCTAAATGTCTGGTGAAGCTGGCACAGGCAAACTCAAGAAAATGTAAACCAGGTTTGACTTTCCAGAAATTCCTTTGGACTGGGTTTAGCTGCATCCCTGAGGCTCAGGATCCTCAAGATATTTGCAGGTTTTGCTCTGCGCCATCAGCCTGCTCAGATTCTGCTCGGTGTTTCACAAACGGAGAAGACAATGGATGCTGTGCCAAGCTTCCTTTCAAACAGCAAAACCTGGGTCAGCATGAGAGAAAAGAAGAAGAAGAAAAAAAGAAAATATTCATCAGTTAGAACAGAGCCAGTGTCCCACCATCTGCCCCTGCACTCTTACTAATTTTGTCTCTTTAGACACAAGGCTGGGTCTAAAGCTTCCCTCTCTCAGTTGCTGGTGCTAGTTGCTACCTTGCAGCTTTGATTTCTGCTGATCTAAGTCACTGCTGTCCATGTGGGCTTGAGAATGTTGAGCCTGGAGAACAGAAGGCCCTGGAGAGGCTTTGCTGTGGCCATGCAGGACTTGAAGGGTGCCGTAGGAAAGATGGGGACAGTGTTCAATAGGGCCAGTGGCAAGAGCAGAAGCGGGGATGGCTTTTAAGTGCAGGACGTTGAGTTAGGTTGGATCTAAGGAAGCTGCTTTTTCACACTGAGAGTGCTGAGGCACTGGCCCAGGCTGTGCACAGAGGATGTGCATGCCCCATGCCTGCGAACATCCAAGGCCAGGTGGGAAGAGGACTCTGAGCAACGTGCTCTGCTAGAAGATTGCTCAAGTTGCAACAAGATGATCTTTAGCGTCCCTTCCAAGCCAGACCACTCAGGGATTGCAACATTCTATGATCCCCGTTGTCCACTCCACGGTGACCCTGGACTCCTGTCAATTGTGACGTCACGGTCTGCATTCACACTGGAGCTCCCAGCATCCAGCAAAGAGGACAACACAACCATTCGCCCTTGTGCCTACACACCTGTCACCCTGCTTGGCCCCTGCTCCGCTACTCCCAAGACTTCGGAAAGGTCTCTCGTGCCTGGATTTTGCCATTCATCCCTGCAAGATGCTCACATTGGTCCCCAGGAAGGTAAGGTGCCATTCCATGCAAATGGACACCACCTAAGTGCCTCTGTGGGGATGCTGTGGGACAGGGATGCCACTCCGAGGTCTTGCGACATCTGCAGGTTTCCAGAGACAAAGAGAAAGAGATGGAGGTGGATCTAAAGACTGATATAGAGGAGGAGATGGAAGTGGAGGGAGGAGAGACTGGAGGGGAAGAGGTGGAGGTGGATGTGAAGGAGGAGATGGAGGAAGAGATGGAGGTGGATGTGAAGGAAGAGATGGAGGAAGAGATGGAGGTGGATGTGAAGGAGGAGATGGAGGAAGAGATGGAGGTGGAAATGGAAGAGTACATTGAGGCCATGGATGTTGATGGAAAAGACGAGGAGGAGGAGGACATGGTCCTGGGATGAAGAGGGACTCCAGCAGTAGGACAGGCATGTGCTCCCCACAGGCAGAGTGGGTGCCCTGCTGCCAGGCTGGGGCTGGGCTGGGTGCCCCGCTGAGGGACACGGTGCCCCGTCTGCTGCATTCTGGCAGCACAAGCGCCATCCCCATGCTGTCCTGCACTTGCTTTGGCTCACACAAGCCCCATGCCAGTGCCTGGGGCCTGACCCCCAGCCCCAGCCAGGCTCAGCGCTGGCAGCAGAGTCCCGCTCTGCCAGTGTGGCCCAGCCTGGGGGCACATGCAACAGCCCTCTGTGCCTGACTGCAATGACTGTGTCACTTGCTTTTCTTCCGGGACTGATGGAGATCCAGGACACAGATGGCACCCTTCTGTAGATACCTTTTAGGGTTTCTTTTGGTCTTCTGTAAATACGTTTAATATCGTTTTGATAGCTATGTTCTTGTCAATACGGTCTCTAGATCGTTGTTGTTACAAAGGTTCTTCCAATGTAAATATGTTCTCAGGTTGCTTTTTGTTGCTGCTCTTATAGAAACAAAGGATCTTTGTTTTTCACACCTCAGTTCTCTTGGCATTTTCTTTGGGTACAGGCCTCCATGGAGCAAGACTTCCTTTGGAAACCCCCTCTGTCACCAGACTCTGCTCCAAGCATAACACAAATTGATCCTCGTAGTTAAAGGCGTGCCATGAACTGGCACAAATTTGTCCCCTGGACTTTCTAGCACAGTAAATGTCAGTGCTCATAATCCCCAATTCCTAATGAAAGCTTTCAGTCTCCTCACCTGCCACAGACATGTATTGCTGAGATTTGCTTCGGGTTTCTGGCCTGAATCTGGCTCTGGAAATGCCAGTGGCTCAGCTGAGAGCTGTGCCAATGCTTGACATTGCCTTGAGAAGGGCCACAGTCCTGCAAGGGTCTTTCATCAGCAGCAAAGAGTGGCCTGGACTGTGGGGAATGCTGGATCTGTACCACTCAGTGCTCATCCTTCACCTTCATGTGCAGCTACCCCCAAAGCCGCCATGTAGCACTTCTGCTATTTCCCCTGGTGTGGATCTTTTGCAGCAGCTGTTCCACGTGGCTTTGTATGGTGATCCTGTGGGAAGCGGCCGTTCGCCTGCTGTGATATCCTCACAACTAAGATGAACTCCTCGTTCCTTTTGGTTTTCTTTGGGGTTTTTTAGCTGGTTGTTTGATTGGTTTGTGTGGGTTTGTTTGTTTGGGGTTTTGTCTTTTTTGGTTGGAGTTTTTTGTTTGCTTTTCTCTAAATGTCTGGTGAAGCTGGCACAGGCAAACTCAAGAAAATGTAAACCAGGTTTGACTTTCCAGAAATTCCTTTGGACTGGGTTTAGCTGCATCCCTGAGGCTCAGGATCCTCAAGATATTTGCAGGTTTTGCTCTGCGCCATCAGCCTGCTCAGATTCTGCTCGGTGTTTCACAAACGGAGAAGACAATGGATGCTGTGCCAAGCTTCCTTTCAAACAGCAAAACCTGGGTCAGCATGAGAGAAAAGAAGAAGAAGAAAAAAAGAAAATATTCATCAGTTAGAACAGAGCCAGTGTCCCACCATCTGCCCCTGCACTCTTACTAATTTTGTCTCTTTAGACACAAGGCTGGGTCTAAAGCTTCCCTCTCTCAGTTGCTGGTGCTAGTTGCTACCTTGCAGCTTTGATTTCTGCTGATCTAAGTCACTGCTGTCCATGTGGGCTTGAGAATGTTGAGCCTGGAGAACAGAAGGCCCTGGAGAGGCTTTGCTGTGGCCATGCAGGACTTGAAGGGTGCCATAGGAAAGATGGGGACAGTGTTCAATAGGGCCAGTGGCAAGAGCAGAAGCGGGGATGGCTTTTAAGTGCAGGACGTTGAGTTAGGTTGGATCTAAGGAAGCTGCTTTTTCACACTGAGAGTGCTGAGGCACTGGCCCAGGCTGTGCACAGAGGATGTGCATGCCCCATGCCTGCGAACATCCAAGGCCAGGTGGCAACAGGACTCTGAGCAACGTGCTCTGCTAGAAGATTGCTCAAGTTGGAACAAGATGATCTTTAGCGTCCCTTCCAAGCCAGAGCACTCAGGGATTGCAACATTCTATGATCCCCGTTGTCCACTCCACGGTGACCCTGGACTCCTGTCAATTGTGATGTCACGGTCTGCATTCACACTGGAGCTCCCAGCATCCAGCAAAGAGGACAACACAACCATTCGCCCTTGTGCCTACACAGCTGTCACCCTGCTTGGCCCCTGCTCCGCTACTCCCAAGACTTCGGAAAGGTCTCTCGTGCCTGGATTTTGCCATTCATCCCTGCAAGATGCTCACATTGGTCCCCAGGAAGGTAAGGTGCCATTCCATGCAAATGGACACCACCTAAGTGCCTCTGTGGGGATGCTGTGGGACAGGGATGCCACTCCGAGGTCTTGCGACATCTGCAGGTTTCCAGAGACAAAGAGAAAGAGATGGAGGTGGATCTAAAGACTGATATAGAGGAGGAGATGGAAGTGGAGGGAGGAGAGACTGGAGGGGAAGAGGTGGAGGTGGATGTGAAGGAGGAGATGGAGGAAGAGATGGAGGTGGATGTGAAGGAAGAGATGGAGGAAGAGATGGAGGTGGATGTGAAGGAGGAGATGGAGGAAGAGATGGAGGTGGAAATGGAAGGGTACATTGAGGCCATGGATGTTGATGGAAAAGACGAGGAGGAGGAGGACATGGTCCTGGGATGAAGAGGGACTCCAGCAGTAGGACAGGCATGTGCTCCCCACAGGCAGAGTGGGTGCCCTGCTGCCCGGCTGGGGCTGGGCTGGGTGCCCCGCTGAGGGACACGGTGCCCCGTCTGCTGCATTCTGGCAGCACAAGCACCATCCCCAGCCTGTCCTGCACTTGCTTTGGCTCACACAAGCCCCATGCCAGTGCCTGGGGCCTGACCCCCAGCCCCAGCCAGGCTCAGCGCTGGCAGCAGAGTCCCGCTCTGCCAGTGTGGCCCAGCCTGGGGGCACATGCAACAGCCCTCTGTGCCTGACTGCAATGACTGTGTCACTTGCTTTTCTTCCGGGACTGATGGAGATCCAGGACACAGATGGCACCCTTCTGTAGATACCTTTTAGGGTTTCTTTTGGTCTTCTGTAAATACGTTTAATATCGTTTTGATAGCTATGTTCTTGTCAATACGTTCTCTAGATCGTTGTTGTTACAAAGGTTCTTCCAATGTAAATATGTTCTCAGGTTGCTTTTTGTTGCTGCTCTTATAGAAACAAAGGATCTTTGTTTTTCACACCTCAGTTCTCTTGGCATTTTCTTTGGGTACAGGCCTCCATGGAGCAAGACTTCCTTTGGAAACCCCCTCTGTCACCAGACTCTGCTCCAAGCATAACACAAATTGATCCTCGTAGTTAAAGGCGTGCCATGAATTGGCACAAATTTGTCCCCTGGACTTTCTAGCACAGTAAATGTCAGTGCTCATAATCCCCAATTCCTAATGAAAGCTTTCAGTCTCCTCACCTGCCACAGACATGTATTGCTGAGATTTGCTTCGGGTTTCTGGCCTGAATCTGGCTCTGGAAATGCCAGTGGCTCAGCTGAGAGCTGTGCCAATGCTTGACATTGCCTTGAGAAGGGCCACAGTCCTGCAAGGGTCTTTCATCAGCAGCAAAGAGCGGCCTGGACTGTGGGGAATGCTGGATCTGTACCACTCAGTGCTCATCCTTCACCTTCATGTGCAGCTACCCCCAAAGCCGCCATGTAGCACTTCTGCTATTTCCCCTGGTGTGGATCTTTTGGAGCAGCTGTTCCACGTGGCTTTGTATGGTGATCCTGTGGGAAGCGGCCGTTCGCCTGCTGTGATATCCTCACAACTAAGATGAACTCCTCGTTCCTTTTGGTTTTCTTTGGGGTTTTTTAGCTGGTTGTTTGATTGGTTTGTGTGGGTTTGTTTGTTTGGTTTTTTGTCTTTTTTGGTTGGAGTTTTTTGTTTGCTTTTCTCTAAATGTCTGGTGAAGCTGGCACAGCCAAACTCAAGAAAATGTAAACCAGGTTTGACTTTCCAGAAATTCCTTTGGACTGGGTTTAGCTGCATCCCTGAGGCTCAGGATCCTCAAGATATTTGCAGGTTTTGCTCTGCGCCATCAGCCTGCTCAGATTCTGCTCGGTGTTTCACAAATGCACAAGACAATGGATGCTGTGCCAAGCTTCCTTTCAAACAGCAAAACCTGGGTCAGCATGAGAGAAAAGAAGAAGAAGAAAAAAAGAAAATATTCATCAGTTAGAACAGAGCCAGTGTCCCACCATCTGCCCCTGCACTCTTACTAATTTTGTCTCTTTAGAGACAAGGCTGGGTCTAAAGCTTCCCTCTCTCAGTTCCTGGTGCTAGTTGCTACCTTGCAGCTTTGATTTCTGCTGATCTAAGTCACTGCTGTCCATGTGGGCTTGAGAATGTTGAGCCTGGAGAACAGAAGGCCCTGGAGAGGCTTTGCTGTGGCCATGCAGGACTTGAAGGGTGCCGTAGGAAAGATGGGGACAGTGTTCAATAGGGCCAGTGGCAAGAGCAGAAGCGGGGATGGCTTTTAAGTGCAGGACGTTGAGTTAGGTTGGATCTAAGGAAGCTGCTTTTTCACACTGAGAGTGCTGAGGCACTGGCCCAGGCTGTGCACAGAGGATGTGCATGCCCCATGCCTGCGAACATCCAAGGCCAGGTGGGAAGAGGACTCTGAGCAACGTGCTCTGCTAGAAGATTGCTCAAGTTGCAACAAGATGATCTTTAGCGTCCCTTCCAAGCCAGACCACTCAGGGATGGCAACATTCTATGATCCCCGTTGTCCACTCCACGGTGACCCTGGACTCCTGTCAATTGTGATGTCACGGTCTGCATTCACACTGGAGCTCCCAGCATCCAGCAAAGAGGACAACACAACCATTCGCCCTTGTGCCTACACAGCTGTCACCCTGCTTGGCCCCTGCTCCGCTACTCCCAAGACTTCGGAAAGGTCTCTCGTGCCTGGATTTTGCCATTCATCCCTGCAAGATGCTCACATTGGTCCCCAGGAAGGTAAGGTGCCATTCCATGCAAATGGACACCACCTAAGTGCCTCTGTGGGGATGCTGTGGGACAGGGATGCCACTCCGAGGTCTTGCGACATCTGCAGGTTTCCAGAGACAAAGAGAAAGAGATGGAGGTGGATCTAAAGACTGATATAGAGGAGGAGATGGAAGTGGAGGGAGGAGAGACTGGAGGGGAAGAGGTGGAGGTGGATGTGAAGGAGGAGATGGAGGAAGAGATGGAGGTGGATGTGAAGGAGGAGATGGAGGAAGAGATGGAGGTGGAAATGGAAGGGTACATTGAGGCCATGGATGTTGATGGAAAAGACGAGGAGGAGGAGGACATGGTCCTGGGATGAAGAGGGACTCCAGCAGTAGGACAGGCATGTGCTCCCCACAGGCAGAGTGGGTGCCCTGCTGCCAGGCTGGGGCTGGGCTGGGTGCCCCGCTGAGGGACACGGTGCCCCGTCTGCTGCATTCTGGCAGCACAAGCACCATCCCCATGCTGTCCTGCACTTGCTTTGGCTCACACAAGCCCCATGCCAGTGCCTGGGGCCTGACCCCCAGCCCCAGCCAGGCTCAGCGCTGGCAGCAGAGTCCCGCTCTGCCAGTGTGGCCCAGCCTGGGGGCACATGCAACAGCCCTCTGTGCCTGACTGCAATGACTGTGTCACTTGCTTTTCTTCCAGGACTGATGGAGATCCAGGACATAGATGGCACCCTTCTGTAGATACCTTTTAGGGTTTCTTTTGGTCTTCTGTAAATACGCTTAATATCGTTTTGATAGCTATGTTCTTGTCAATACGTTCTCTAGATCGTTGTTGTTACAAAGGTTCTTCCAATGTAAATATGTTCTCAGGTTGCTTTTTGTTGCTGCTCTTATAGAAACAAAGGATCTTTGTTTTTCACACCTCAGTTCTCTTGGCATTTTCTTTGGGTACAGGCCTCCATGGAGCAAGACTTCCTTTGGAAACCCCCTCTGTCACCAGACTCTGCTCCAAGCATAACACAAATTGATCCTCGTAGTTAAAGGCGTGCCATGAATTGGCACAAATTTGTCCCCTGGACTTTCTAGCACAGTAAATGTCAGTGCTCATAATCCCCAATTCCTAATGAAAGCTTTCAGTCTCCTCACCTGCCACAGACATGTATTGCTGAGATTTGCTTCGGGTTTCTGGCCTGAATCTGGCTCTGGAAATGCCAGTGGCTCAGCTGAGAGCTGTGCCAATGCTTGACATTGCCTTGAGAAGGGCCACAGTCCTGCAAGGGTCTTTCATCAGCAGCAAAGAGTGGCCTGGACTGTGGGGAATGCTGGATCTGTACCACTCAGTGCTCATCCTTCACCTTCATGTGCAGCTACCCCCAAAGCCGCCATGTAGCACTTCTGCTATTTCCCCTGGTGTGGATCTTTTGCAGCAGCTGTTCCACGTGGCTTTGTATGGTGATCCTGTGGGAAGCGGCCGTTCGCCTGCTGTGATATCCTCACAACTAAGATGAACTCCTCGTTCCTTTTGGTTTTCTTTGGGGTTTTTTAGCTGTTTGTTTGATTGGTTTGTGTGGGTTTGTTTGTTTGGGTTTTTGTCTTTTTTGGTTGGAGTTTTTTGTTTGCTTTTCTCTAAATGTCTGGTGAAGCTGGCACAGGCAAACTCAAGAAAATGTAAACCAGGTTTGACTTTCCAGAAATTCCTTTGGACTGGGTTTAGCTGCATCCCTGAGGCTCAGGATCCTCAAGATATTTGCAGGTTTTGCTCTGCGCCATCAGCCTGCTCAGATTCTGCTCGGTGTTTCACAAATGCACAAGACAATGGATGCTGTGCCAAGCTTCCTTTCAAACAGCAAAACCTGGGTCAGCATGAGAGAAAAGAAGAAGAAGAAAAAAAGAAAATATTCATCAGTTAGAACAGAGCCAGTGCCCCACCATCTGCCCCTGCACTCTTACTAATTTTGTCTCTTTAGAGACAAGGCTGGGTCTAAAGCTTCCCTCTCTCAGTTCCTGGTGCTAGTTGCTACCTTGCAGCTTTGATTTCTGCTGATCTAAGTCACTGCTGTCCATGTGGGCTTGAGAATGTTGAGCCTGGAGAACAGAAGGCCCTGGAGAGGCTTTGCTGTGGCCATGCAGGACTTGAAGGGTGCCGTAGGAAAGATGGGGACAGTGTTCAATAGGGCCAGTGGCAAGAGCAGAAGCGGGGATGGCTTTTAAGTGCAGGACGTTGAGTTAGGTTGGATCTAAGGAAGCTGCTTTTTCACACTGAGAGTGCTGAGGCACTGGCCCAGGCTGTGCACAGAGGATGTGCATGCCCCATCGCTGCGAACATCCAAGGCCAGGTGGGAAGAGGACTCTGAGCAACGTGCTCTGCTAGAAGATTGCTCAAGTTGGAACAAGATGATCTTTAGCGTCCCTTCCAAGCCAGAGCACTCAGGGATTGCAACATTCTATGATCCCCGTTGTCCACTCCACGGTGACCCTGGACTCCTGTCAATTGTGATGTCACGGTCTGCATTCACACTGGAGCTCCCAGCATCCAGCAAAGAGGACAACACAACCATTCGCCCTTGTGCCTACACAGCTGTCACCCTGCTTGGCCCCTGCTCCGCTACTCCCAAGACTTCGGAAAGGTCTCTCGTGCCTGGATTTTGCCATTCATCCCTGCAAGATGCTCACATTGGTCCCCAGGAAGGTAAGGTGCCATTCCATGCAAATGGCCACCACTTAAGTGCCTCTGTGGGGATGCTGTGGGACAGGGATGCCACTCCGAGGTCTTGCGACATCTGCAGGTTTCCAGAGACAAAGAGAAAGAGATGGAGGTGGATCTAAAGACTGATATAGAGGAGGAGATGGAAGTGGAGGGAGGAGAGACTGGAGGGGAAGAGGTGGAGGTGGATGTGAAGGAGGAGATGGAGGAAGAGATGGAGGTGGATGTGAAGGAAGAGATGGAGGAAGAGATGGAGGTGGATGTGAAGGAGGAGATGGAGGAAGAGATGGAGGTGGAAATGGAAGGGTACATTGAGGCCATGGATGTTGATGGAAAAGACGAGGAGGAGGAGGACATGGTCCTGGGATGAAGAGGGACTCCAGCAGTAGGACAGGCATGTGCTCCCCACAGGCAGAGTGGGTGCCCTGCTGCCCGGCTGGGGCTGGGCTGGGTGCCCCGCTGAGGGACACGGTGCCCCGTCTGCTGCATTCTGGCAGCACAAGCACCATCCCCATGCTGTCCTGCACTTGCTTTGGCTCACACAAGCCCCATGCCAGTGCCTGGGGCCTGACCCCCAGCCCCAGCCAGGCTCAGCGCTGGCAGCAGAGTCCCGCTCTGCCAGTGTGGCCCAGCCTGGGGGCACATGCAACAGCCCTCTGTGCCTGACTGCAATGACTGTGTCACTTGCTTTTCTTCCGGGACTGATGGAGATCCAGGACACAGATGGCACCCTTCTGTAGATACCTTTTAGGGTTTCTTTTGGTCTTCTGTAAATACGCTTAATATCGTTTTGATAGCTATGTTCTTGTCAATACGTTCTCTAGATCGTTGTTGTTACAAAGGTTCTTCCAATGTAAATATGTTCTCAGGTTGCTTTTTGTTGCTGCTCTTATAGAAACAAAGGATCTTTGTTTTTCACACCTCAGTTCTCTTGGCATTTTCTTTGGGTACAGGCCTCCATGGAGCAAGACTTCCTTTCAAAACCCCCTCTGTCACCAGACTCTGCTCCAAGCATAACACAAATTGATCCTCGTAGTTAAAGGCGTGCCATGAATTGGCACAAATTTGTCCCCTGGACTTTCTAGCACAGTAAATGTCAGTGCTCATAATCCCCAATTCCTAATGAAAGCTTTCAGTCTCCTCACCTGCCACAGACATGTATTGCTGAGATTTGCTTCGGGTTTCTGGCCTGAATCTCGCTCTGGAAATGCCAGTGGCTCAGCTGAGAGCTGTGCCAATGCTTGACATTGCCTTGAAAAGGGCCACAGTCCTGCAAGGGTCTTTCATCAGCAGCAAAGAGTGGCCTGCACTGTGGGGAATGCTGGATCTGTACCACTCAGTGCTCATCCTTCACCTTCATGTGCAGCTACCCCCAAAGCCACCATGTAGCACTTCTGCTATTTCCCCTGGTGTGGATCTTTTGGAGCAGCTGTTCCACGTGGCTTTGTATGGTGATCCTGTGGGAAGCAGCCGTTCGCCTGCTGTGATATCCTCACAACTAAGATGAACTCCTCGTTCCTTTTGGTTTTCTTTGGGGTTTTTTAGCTGGTTGTTTGATTGGTTTGTGTGGGTTTGTTTGTTTGGGGTTTTGTCTTTTTTGGTTGGAGTTTTTTGTTTGCTTTTCTCTAAATGTCTGGTGAAGCTGGCACAGGCAAACTCAAGAAAATGTAAACCAGGTTTGACTTTCCAGAAATTCCTTTGGACTGGGTTTAGCTGCATCCCCCAGGCTCAGGATCCTCAAGATATTTGCAGGTTTTGCTCTGCGCCATCAGCCTGCTCAGATTCTGCTCGGTGTTTCACAAATGCACAAGACAATGGATGCTGTGCCAAGCTTCCTTTCAAACAGCAAAACCTGGGTCAGCATGAGAGAAAAGAAGAAGAAGAAAAAAAGAAAATATTCATCAGTTAGAACAGAGCCAGTGTCCCACCATCTGCCCCTGCACTCTTACTAATTTTGTCTCTTTAGAGACAAGGCTGGGTCTAAAGCTTCCCTCTCTCAGTTCCTGGTGCTAGTTGCTACCTTGCAGCTTTGATTTCTGCTGATCTAAGTCACTGCTCTCCATGTGGGCTTGAGAATGTTGAGCCTGGAGAACAGAAGGCCCTGGAGAGGCTTTGCTGTGGCCATGCAGGACTTGAAGGGTGCCGTAGGAAAGATGGGGACAGTGTTCAATAGGGCCAGTGGCAAGAGCAGAAGCGGGGATGGCTTTTAAGTGCAGGACGTTGAGTTAGGTTGGATCTAAGGAAGCTGCTTTTTCACACTGAGAGTGCTGAGGCACTGGCCCAGGCTGTGCACAGAGGATGTGCATGCCCCATGCCTGCGAACATCCAAGGCCAGGTGGGAAGAGGACTCTGAGCAACGTGCTCTGCTAGAAGATTGCTCAAGTTGCAACAAGATGATCTTTAGCGTCCCTTCCAAGCCAGACCACTCAGGGATTGCAACATTCTATGATCCCCGTTGTCCACTCCACGGTGACCCTGGACTCCTGTCAATTGTGATGTCACGGTCTGCATTCACACTGGAGCTCCCAGCATCCAGCAAAGAGGACAACACAACCATTCGCCCTTGTGCCTACACACCTGTCACCCTGCTTGGCCCCTGCTCCGCTACTCCCAAGACTTCGGAAAGGTCTCTCGTGCCTGGATTTTGCCATTCATCCCTGCAAGATGCTGACATTGGTCCCCAGGAAGGTAAGGTGCCATTCCATGCAAATGGACACCACCTAAGTGCCTCTGTGGGGATGCTGTGGGACAGGGATGCCACTCCGAGGTCTTGCGACATCTGCAGGTTTCCAGAGACAAAGAGAAAGAGATGGAGGTGGATCTAAAGACTGATATAGAGGAGGAGATGGAAGTGGAGGGAGGAGAGACTGGAGGGGAAGAGGTGGAGGTGGATGTGAAGGAGGAGATGGAGGAAGAGATGGAGGTGGATGTGAAGGAGGAGATGGAGGAAGAGATGGAGGTGGAAATGGAAGAGTACATTGAGGCCATGGATGTTGATGGAAAAGACGAGGAGGAGGAGGACATGGTCCTGGGATGAAGAGGGACTCCAGCAGTAGGACAGGCATGTGCTCCCCACAGGCAGAGTGGGTGCCCTGCTGCCAGGCTGGGGCTGGGCTGGGTGCCCCGCTGAGGGACACGGTGCCCCGTCTGCTGCATTCTGGCAGCACAAGCACCATCCCCATGCTGTCCTGCACTTGCTTTGGCTCACACAAGCCCCATGCCAGTGCCTGGGGCCTGACCCCCAGCCCCAGCCAGGCTCAGCGCTGGCAGCAGAGTCCCGCTCTGCCAGTGTGGCCCAGCCTGGGGGCACATGCAACAGCCCTCTGTGCCTGACTGCAATGACTGTGTCACTTGCTTTTCTTCCAGGACTGATGGAGATCCAGGACACAGATGGCACCCTTCTGTAGATACCTTTTAGGGTTTCTTTTGGTCTTCTGTAAATACGCTTAATATCGTTTTGATAGCTATGTTCTTGTCAATACGTTCTCTAGATCGTTGTTGTTACAAAGGTTCTTCCAATGTAAATATGTTCTCAGGTTGCTTTTTGTTGCTGCTCTTATAGAAACAAAGGATCTTTGTTTTTCACACCTCAGTTCTCTTGGCATTTTCTTTGGGTACAGGCCTCCATGGAGCAAGACTTCCTTTCAAAACCCCCTCTGTCACCAGACTCTGCTCCAAGCATAACACAAATTGATCCTCGTAGTTAAAGGCGTGCCATGAATTGGCACAAATTTGTCCCCTGGACTTTCTAGCACAGTAAATGTCAGTGCTCATAATCCCCAATTCCTAATGAAAGCTTTCAGTCTCCTCACCTGCCACAGACATGTATTGCTGAGATTTGCTTCGGGTTTCTGGCCTGAATCTGGCTCTGGAAATGCCAGTGGCTCAGCTGAGAGCTGTGCCAATGCTTGACATTGCCTTGAGAAGGGCCACAGTCCTGCAAGGGTCTTTCATCAGCAGCAAAGAGTGGCCTGCACTGTGGGGAATGCTGGATCTGTACCACTCAGTGCTCATCCTTCACCTTCATGTGCAGCTACCCCCAAAGCCACCATGTAGCACTTCTGCTATTTCCCCTGGTGTGGATCTTTTGGAGCAGCTGTTCCACGTGGCTTTGTATGGTGATCCTGTGGGAAGCGGCCGTTCGCCTGCTGTGATATCCTCACAACTAAGATGAACTCCTCGTTCCTTTTGGTTTTCTTTGGGGTTTTTTAGCTGGTTGTTTGATTGGTTTGTGTGGGTTTGTTTGTTTGGGTTTTTGTCTTTTTTGGTTGGAGTTTTTTGTTTGCTTTTCTCTAAATGTCTGGTGAAGCTGGCACAGCCAAACTCAAGAAAATGTAAACCAGGTTTGACTTCCCAGAAATTCCTTTGGACTGGGTTTAGCTGCATCCCCCAGGCTCAGGATCCTCAAGATATTTGCAGGTTTTGCTCTGCGCCATCAGCCTGCTCAGATTCTGCTCGGTGTTTCACAAACGGAGAAGACAATGGATGCTGTGCCAAGCTTCCTTTCAAACAGCAAAACCTGGGTCAGCATGAGAGAAAAGAAGAAGAAGAAAAAAAGAAAATATTCATCAGTTAGAACAGAGCCAGTGTCCCACCATCTGCCCCTGCACTCTTACTAATTTTGTCTCTTTAGAGACAAGGCTGGGTCTAAAGCTTCCCTCTCTCAGTTGCTGGTGCTAGTTGCTACCTTGCAGCTTTGATTTCTGCTGATCTAAGTCACTGCTGTCCATGTGGGCTTGAGAATGTTGAGCCTGGAGAACAGAAGGCCCTGGAGAGGCTTTGCTGTGGCCATGCAGGACTTGAAGGGTGCCATAGGAAAGATGGGGACAGTGTTCAATAGGGCCAGTGGCAAGAGCAGAAGCGGGGATGGCTTTTAAGTGCAGGACGTTGAGTTAGGTTGGATCTAAGGAAGCTGCTTTTTCACACTGAGAGTGCTGAGGCACTGGCCCAGGCTGTGCACAGAGGATGTGCATGCCCCATGCCTGCGAACATCCAAGGCCAGGTGGGAAGAGGACTCTGAGCAACGTGCTCTGCTAGAAGATTGCTCAAGTTGGAACAAGATGATCTTTAGCGTCCCTTCCAAGCCAGAGCACTCAGGGATTGCAACATTCTATGATCCCCGTTGTCCACTCCACGGTGACCCTGGACTCCTGTCAATTGTGATGTCACGGTCTGCATTCACACTGGAGCTCCCAGCATCCAGCAAAGAGGACAACACAACCATTCGCCCTTGTGCCTACACAGCTGTCACCCTGCTTGGCCCCTGCTCCGCTACTCCCAAGACTTCGGAAAGGTCTCTCGTGCCTGGATTTTGCCATTCATCCCTGCAAGATGCTGACATTGGTCCCCAGGAAGGTAAGGTGCCATTCCATGCAAATGGACACCACCTAAGTGCCTCTGTGGGGATGCTGTGGGACAGGGATGCCACTCCGAGGTCTTGCGACATCTGCAGGTTTCCAGAGACAAAGAGAAAGAGATGGAGGTGGATCTAAAGACTGATATAGAGGAGGAGATGGAAGTGGAGGGAGGAGAGACTGGAGGGGAAGAGGTGGAGGTGGATGTGAAGGAGGAGATGGAGGAAGAGATGGAGGTGGATGTGAAGGAAGAGATGGAGGAAGAGATGGAGGTGGATGTGAAGGAGGAGATGGAGGAAGAGATGGAGGTGGAAATGGAAGGGTACATTGAGGCCATGGATGTTGATGGAAAAGACGAGGAGGAGGAGGACATGGTCCTGGGATGAAGAGGGACTCCAGCAGTAGGACAGGCATGTGCTGCCCACAGGCAGAGTGGGTGCCCTGCTGCCAGGCTGGGGCTGGGCTGGGTGCCCCGCTGAGGGACACGGTGCCCCGTCTGCTGCATTCTGGCAGCACAAGCACCATCCCCATGCTGTCCTGCACTTGCTTTGGCTCACACAAGCCCCATGCCAGTGCCTGGGGCCTGACCCCCAGCCCCAGCCAGGCTCAGCGCTGGCAGCAGAGTCCCGCTCTGCCAGTGTGGCCCAGCCTGGGGGCACATGCAACAGCCCTCTGTGCCTGACTGCAATGACTGTGTCACTTGCTTTTCTTCCAGGACTGATGGAGATCCAGGACACAGATGGCACCCTTCTGTAGATACCTTTTAGGGTTTCTTTTGGTCTTCTGTAAATACGCTTAATATCGTTTTGATAGCTATGTTCTTGTCAATACGTTCTCTAGATCGTTGTTGTTACAAAGGTTCTTCCAACGTAAATATGTTCTCAGGTTGCTTTTTGTTGCTGCTCTTATAGAAACAAAGGATCTTTGTTTTTCACACCTCAGTTCTCTTGGCATTTTCTTTGGGTACAGGCCTCCATGGAGCAAGACTTCCTTTCGAAACCCCCTCTGTCACCAGACTCTGCTCCAAGCATAACACAAATTGATCCTCGTAGTTAAAGGCGTGCCATGAATTGGCACAAATTTGTCCCCTGGACTTTCTAGCACAGTAAATGTCAGTGCTCATAATCCCCAATTCCTAATGAAAGCTTTCAGTCTCCTCACCTGCCACAGACATGTATTGCTGAGATTTGCTTTGGGTTTCTGGCCTGAATCTCGCTCTGGAAATGCCAGTGGCTCAGCTGAGAGCTGTGCCAATGATTGACATTGCCTTGAGAAGGGCCACAGTCCTGCAAGGGTCTTTCATCAGCAGCAAAGAGCGGCCTGGACTGTGGGGAATGCTGGATCTGTACCACTCAGTGCTCATCCTTCACCTTCATGTGCAGCTACCCCCAAAGCCGCCATGTAGCACTTCTGCTATTTCCCCTGGTGTGGATCTTTTGCAGCAGCTGTTCCACGTGGCTTTGTATGGTGATCCTGTGGGAAGCGGCCGTTCGCCTGCTGTGATATCCTCACAACTAAGATGAACTCCTCGTTCCTTTTGGTTTTCTTTGGGGTTTTTTAGCTGGTTGTTTGATTGGTTTGTGTGGGTTTGTTTGTTTGGGTTTTTGTCTTTTTTGGTTGGAGTTTTTTGTTTGCTTTTCTCTAAATGTCTGGTGAAGCTGGCACAGGCAAACTCAAGAAAATGTAAACCAGGTTTGACTTTCCAGAAATTCCTTTGGACTGGGTTTAGCTGCATCCCCCAGGCTCAGGATCCTCAAGATATTTGCAGGTTTTGCTCTGCGCCATCAGCCTGCTCAGATTCTGCTCGGTGTTTCACAAATGCACAAGACAATGGATGCTGTGCCAAGCTTCCTTTCAAACAGCAAAACCTGGGTCAGCATGAGAGAAAAGAAGAAGAAGAAAAAAAGAAAATATTCATCAGTTAGAACAGAGCCAGTGTCCCACCATCTGCCCCTGCACTCTTACTAATTTTGTCTCTTTAGAGACAAGGCTGGGTCTAAAGCTTCCCTCTCTCAGTTCCTGGTGCTAGTTGCTACCTTGCAGCTTTGATTTCTGCTGATCTAAGTCACTGCTCTCCATGTGGGCTTGAGAATGTTGAGCCTGGAGAACAGAAGGCCCTGGAGAGGCTTTGCTGTGGCCATGCAGGACTTGAAGGGTGCCGTAGGAAAGATGGGGACAGTGTTCAATAGGGCCAGTGGCAAGAGCAGAAGCGGGGATGGCTTTTAAGTGCAGGACGTTGAGTTAGGTTGGATCTAAGGAAGCTGCTTTTTCACACTGAGAGTGCTGAGGCACTGGCCCAGGCTGTGCACAGAGGATGTGCATGCCCCATGCCTGCGAACATCCAAGGCCAGGTGGGAAGAGGACTCTGAGCAACGTGCTCTGCTAGAAGATTGCTCAAGTTGCAACAAGATGATCTTTAGCGTCCCTTCCAAGCCAGACCACTCAGGGATTGCAACATTCTATGATCCCCGTTGTCCACTCCACGGTGACCCTGGACTCCTGTCAATTGTGATGTCACGGTCTGCATTCACACTGGAGCTCCCAGCATCCAGCAAAGAGGACAACACAACCATTCGCCCTTGTGCCTACACACCTGTCACCCTGCTTGGCCCCTGCTCCGCTACTCCCAAGACTTCGGAAAGGTCTCTCGTGCCTGGATTTTGCCATTCATCCCTGCAAGATGCTGACATTGGTCCCCAGGAAGGTAAGGTGCCATTCCATGCAAATGGACACCACCTAAGTGCCTCTGTGGGGATGCTGTGGGACAGGGATGCCACTCCGAGGTCTTGCGACATCTGCAGGTTTCCAGAGACAAAGAGAAAGAGATGGAGGTGGATCTAAAGACTGATATAGAGGAGGAGATGGAAGTGGAGGGAGGAGAGACTGGAGGGGAAGAGGTGGAGGTGGATGTGAAGGAGGAGATGGAGGAAGAGATGGAGGTGGATGTGAAGGAGGAGATGGAGGAAGAGATGGAGGTGGAAATGGAAGAGTACATTGAGGCCATGGATGTTGATGGAAAAGACGAGGAGGAGGAGGACATGGTCCTGGGATGAAGAGGGACTCCAGCAGTAGGACAGGCATGTGCTCCCCACAGGCAGAGTGGGTGCCCTGCTGCCAGGCTGGGGCTGGGCTGGGTGCCCCGCTGAGGGACACGGTGCCCCGTCTGCTGCATTCTGGCAGCACAAGCACCATCCCCATGCTGTCCTGCACTTGCTTTGGCTCACACAAGCCCCATGCCAGTGCCTGGGGCCTGACCCCCAGCCCCAGCCAGGCTCAGCGCTGGCAGCAGAGTCCCGCTCTGCCAGTGTGGCCCAGCCTGGGGGCACATGCAACAGCCCTCTGTGCCTGACTGCAATGACTGTGTCACTTGCTTTTCTTCCAGGACTGATGGAGATCCAGGACACAGATGGCACCCTTCTGTAGATACCTTTTAGGGTTTCTTTTGGTCTTCTGTAAATACGCTTAATATCGTTTTGATAGCTATGTTCTTGTCAATACGTTCTCTAGATCGTTGTTGTTACAAAGGTTCTTCCAATGTAAATATGTTCTCAGGTTGCTTTTTGTTGCTGCTCTTATAGAAACAAAGGATCTTTGTTTTTCACACCTCAGTTCTCTTGGCATTTTCTTTGGGTACAGGCCTCCATGGAGCAAGACTTCCTTTCAAAACCCCCTCTGTCACCAGACTCTGCTCCAAGCATAACACAAATTGATCCTCGTAGTTAAAGGCGTGCCATGAATTGGCACAAATTTGTCCCCTGGACTTTCTAGCACAGTAAATGTCAGTGCTCATAATCCCCAATTCCTAATGAAAGCTTTCAGTCTCCTCACCTGCCACAGACATGTATTGCTGAGATTTGCTTCGGGTTTCTGGCCTGAATCTGGCTCTGGAAATGCCAGTGGCTCAGCTGAGAGCTGTGCCAATGCTTGACATTGCCTTGAGAAGGGCCACAGTCCTGCAAGGGTCTTTCATCAGCAGCAAAGAGTGGCCTGCACTGTGGGGAATGCTGGATCTGTACCACTCAGTGCTCATCCTTCACCTTCATGTGCAGCTACCCCCAAAGCCACCATGTAGCACTTCTGCTATTTCCCCTGGTGTGGATCTTTTGGAGCAGCTGTTCCACGTGGCTTTGTATGGTGATCCTGTGGGAAGCGGCCGTTCGCCTGCTGTGATATCCTCACAACTAAGATGAACTCCTCGTTCCTTTTGGTTTTCTTTGGGGTTTTTTAGCTGGTTGTTTGATTGGTTTGTGTGGGTTTGTTTGTTTGGGTTTTTGTCTTTTTTGGTTGGAGTTTTTTGTTTGCTTTTCTCTAAATGTCTGGTGAAGCTGGCACAGCCAAACTCAAGAAAATGTAAACCAGGTTTGACTTCCCAGAAATTCCTTTGGACTGGGTTTAGCTGCATCCCCCAGGCTCAGGATCCTCAAGATATTTGCAGGTTTTGCTCTGCGCCATCAGCCTGCTCAGATTCTGCTCGGTGTTTCACAAACGGAGAAGACAATGGATGCTGTGCCAAGCTTCCTTTCAAACAGCAAAACCTGGGTCAGCATGAGAGAAAAGAAGAAGAAGAAAAAAAGAAAATATTCATCAGTTAGAACAGAGCCAGTGTCCCACCATCTGCCCCTGCACTCTTACTAATTTTGTCTCTTTAGAGACAAGGCTGGGTCTAAAGCTTCCCTCTCTCAGTTGCTGGTGCTAGTTGCTACCTTGCAGCTTTGATTTCTGCTGATCTAAGTCACTGCTGTCCATGTGGGCTTGAGAATGTTGAGCCTGGAGAACAGAAGGCCCTGGAGAGGCTTTGCTGTGGCCATGCAGGACTTGAAGGGTGCCATAGGAAAGATGGGGACAGTGTTCAATAGGGCCAGTGGCAAGAGCAGAAGCGGGGATGGCTTTTAAGTGCAGGACGTTGAGTTAGGTTGGATCTAAGGAAGCTGCTTTTTCACACTGAGAGTGCTGAGGCACTGGCCCAGGCTGTGCACAGAGGATGTGCATGCCCCATGCCTGCGAACATCCAAGGCCAGGTGGGAAGAGGACTCTGAGCAACGTGCTCTGCTAGAAGATTGCTCAAGTTGGAACAAGATGATCTTTAGCGTCCCTTCCAAGCCAGAGCACTCAGGGATTGCAACATTCTATGATCCCCGTTGTCCACTCCACGGTGACCCTGGACTCCTGTCAATTGTGATGTCACGGTCTGCATTCACACTGGAGCTCCCAGCATCCAGCAAAGAGGACAACACAACCATTCGCCCTTGTGCCTACACAGCTGTCACCCTGCTTGGCCCCTGCTCCGCTACTCCCAAGACTTCGGAAAGGTCTCTCGTGCCTGGATTTTGCCATTCATCCCTGCAAGATGCTGACATTGGTCCCCAGGAAGGTAAGGTGCCATTCCATGCAAATGGACACCACCTAAGTGCCTCTGTGGGGATGCTGTGGGACAGGGATGCCACTCCGAGGTCTTGCGACATCTGCAGGTTTCCAGAGACAAAGAGAAAGAGATGGAGGTGGATCTAAAGACTGATATAGAGGAGGAGATGGAAGTGGAGGGAGGAGAGACTGGAGGGGAAGAGGTGGAGGTGGATGTGAAGGAGGAGATGGAGGAAGAGATGGAGGTGGATGTGAAGGAAGAGATGGAGGAAGAGATGGAGGTGGATGTGAAGGAGGAGATGGAGGAAGAGATGGAGGTGGAAATGGAAGGGTACATTGAGGCCATGGATGTTGATGGAAAAGACGAGGAGGAGGAGGACATGGTCCTGGGATGAAGAGGGACTCCAGCAGTAGGACAGGCATGTGCTGCCCACAGGCAGAGTGGGTGCCCTGCTGCCAGGCTGGGGCTGGGCTGGGTGCCCCGCTGAGGGACACGGTGCCCCGTCTGCTGCATTCTGGCAGCACAAGCACCATCCCCATGCTGTCCTGCACTTGCTTTGGCTCACACAAGCCCCATGCCAGTGCCTGGGGCCTGACCCCCAGCCCCAGCCAGGCTCAGCGCTGGCAGCAGAGTCCCGCTCTGCCAGTGTGGCCCAGCCTGGGGGCACATGCAACAGCCCTCTGTGCCTGACTGCAATGACTGTGTCACTTGCTTTTCTTCCAGGACTGATGGAGATCCAGGACACAGATGGCACCCTTCTGTAGATACCTTTTAGGGTTTCTTTTGGTCTTCTGTAAATACGCTTAATATCGTTTTGATAGCTATGTTCTTGTCAATACGTTCTCTAGATCGTTGTTGTTACAAAGGTTCTTCCAACGTAAATATGTTCTCAGGTTGCTTTTTGTTGCTGCTCTTATAGAAACAAAGGATCTTTGTTTTTCACACCTCAGTTCTCTTGGCATTTTCTTTGGGTACAGGCCTCCATGGAGCAAGACTTCCTTTCGAAACCCCCTCTGTCACCAGACTCTGCTCCAAGCATAACACAAATTGATCCTCGTAGTTAAAGGCGTGCCATGAATTGGCACAAATTTGTCCCCTGGACTTTCTAGCACAGTAAATGTCAGTGCTCATAATCCCCAATTCCTAATGAAAGCTTTCAGTCTCCTCACCTGCCACAGACATGTATTGCTGAGATTTGCTTTGGGTTTCTGGCCTGAATCTCGCTCTGGAAATGCCAGTGGCTCAGCTGAGAGCTGTGCCAATGATTGACATTGCCTTGAGAAGGGCCACAGTCCTGCAAGGGTCTTTCATCAGCAGCAAAGAGCGGCCTGGACTGTGGGGAATGCTGGATCTGTACCACTCAGTGCTCATCCTTCACCTTCATGTGCAGCTACCCCCAAAGCCGCCATGTAGCACTTCTGCTATTTCCCCTGGTGTGGATCTTTTGCAGCAGCTGTTCCACGTGGCTTTGTATGGTGATCCTGTGGGAAGCGGCCGTTCGCCTGCTGTGATATCCTCACAACTAAGATGAACTCCTCGTTCCTTTTGGTTTTCTTTGGGGTTTTTTAGCTGGTTGTTTGATTGGTTTGTGTGGGTTTGTTTGTTTGGGTTTTTGTCTTTTTTGGTTGGAGTTTTTTGTTTGCTTTTCTCTAAATGTCTGGTGAAGCTGGCACAGGCAAACTCAAGAAAATGTAAACCAGGTTTGACTTTCCAGAAATTCCTTTGGACTGGGTTTAGCTGCATCCCCCAGGCTCAGGATCCTCAAGATATTTGCAGGTTTTGCTCTGCGCCATCAGCCTGCTCAGATTCTGCTCGGTGTTTCACAAATGCACAAGACAATGGATGCTGTGCCAAGCTTCCTTTCAAACAGCAAAACCTGGGTCAGCATGAGAGAAAAGAAGAAGAAGAAAAAAAGAAAATATTCATCAGTTAGAACAGAGCCAGTGTCCCACCATCTGCCCCTGCACTCTTACGAATTTTGTCTCTTTAGAGACAAGGCTGGGCCTAAAGCTTCCCTCTCTCAGTTGCTGGTGCTAGTTGCTACCTTGCAGCTTTGATTTCTGCTGATCTAAGTCACTGCTGTCCATGTGGGCTTGAGAATGTTGAGCCTGGAGAACAGAAGGCCCTGGAGAGGCTTTGCTGTGGCCATGCAGGACTTGAAGGGTGCCGTAGGAAAGATGGGGACAGTGTTCAATAGGGCCAGTGGCAAGAGCAGAAGCGGGGATGGCTTTTAAGTGCAGGACGTTGAGTTAGGTTGGATCTAAGGAAGCTGCTTTTTCACACTGAGAGTGCTGAGGCACTGGCCCAGGCTGTGCACAGAGGATGTGCATGCCCCATCGCTGCGAACATCCAAGGCCAGGTGGGAAGAGGACTCTGAGCAACGTGCTCTGCTAGAAGATTGCTCAAGTTGCAACAAGATGATCTTTAGCGTCCCTTCCAAGCCAGACCACTCAGGGATTGCAACATTCTATGATCCCCGTTGTCCACTCCACGGTGACCCTGGACTCCTGTCAATTGTGATGTCACGGTCTGCATTCACACTGGAGCTCCCAGCATCCAGCAAAGAGGACAACACAACCATTCGCCCTTGTGCCTACACAGCTGTCACCCTGCTTGGCCCCTGCTCCGCTACTCCCAAGACTTCGGAAAGGTCTCTCGTGCCTGGATTTTGCCATTCATCCCTGCAAGATGCTGACATTGGTCCCCAGGAAGGTAAGGTGCCATTCCATGCAAATGGACACCACCTAAGTGCCTCTGTGGGGATGCTGTGGGACAGGGATGCCACTCCGAGGTCTTGCGACATCTGCAGGTTTCCAGAGACAAAGAGAAAGAGATGGAGGTGGATCTAAAGACTGATATAGAGGAGGAGATGGAAGTGGAGGGAGGAGAGACTGGAGGGGAAGAGGTGGAGGTGGATGTGAAGGAGGAGATGGAGGAAGAGATGGAGGTGGATGTGAAGGAGGAGATGGAGGAAGAGATGGAGGTGGAAATGGAAGAGTACATTGAGGCCATGGATGTTGATGGAAAAGACGAGGAGGAGGAGGACATGGTCCTGGGATGAAGAGGGACTCCAGCAGTAGGACAGGCATGTGCTCCCCACAGGCAGAGTGGGTGCCCTGCTGCCAGGCTGGGGCTGGGCTGGGTGCCCCGCTGAGGGACACGGTGCCCCGTCTGCTGCATTCTGGCAGCACAAGCACCATCCCCATGCTGTCCTGCACTTGCTTTGGCTCACACAAGCCCCATGCCAGTGCCTGGGGCCTGACCCCCAGCCCCAGCCAGGCTCAGCGCTGGCAGCAGAGTCCCGCTCTGCCAGTGTGGCCCAGCCTGGGGGCACATGCAACAGCCCT
The DNA here is from genome assembly GCF_020740725.1 of Corvus hawaiiensis. Taxonomy (NCBI): domain Eukaryota; kingdom Metazoa; phylum Chordata; class Aves; order Passeriformes; family Corvidae; genus Corvus; species Corvus hawaiiensis. The sequence continues at coordinate 664,520 of NW_025963380.1, forward strand.
CTGTGCCTGACTGCAATGACTGTGTCACTTGCTTTTCTTCCAGGACTGATGGAGATCCAGGACACAGATGGCACCCTTCTGTAGATACCTTTTCGGGTTTCTTTTGGTCTTCTGTAAATATGCTTAATATCGTTTTGATAGCTATGTTCTTGTCAATACGTTCTCTAGATCGTTGTTGTTACAAAGGTTCTTCCAATGTAAATATGTTCTCTAGTTGCTTTTTGTTGCTGCTCTTATAGAAACAAAGGATCTTTGTTTTTCACACCTCAGTTCTCTTGGCATTTTCTTTGGGTACAGGCCTCCATGGAGCAAGACTTCCTTTCAAAACCCCCTTTGTCACCAGACTCTGCTCCAAGCATAACACAAATTGATCCTCGTAGTTAAAGGCGTGCCATGAATTGGCACAAATTTGTCCCCTGGACTTTCTAGCACAGTAAATGTCAGTGCTCATAATCCCCAATTCCTAATGAAAGCTTTCAGTCTCCTCACCTGCCACAGACATGTATTGCTGAGATTTGCTTCGGGTTTCTGGCCTGAATCTGGCTCTGGAAATGCCAGTGGCTCAGCTGAGAGCTGTGCCAATGATTGACATTGCCTTGAGAAGGGCCACAGTCCTGCAAGGGTCTTTCATCAGCAGCAAAGAGTGGCCTGGACTGTGGGGAATGCTGGATCTGTACCACTCAGTGCTCATCCTTCACCTTCATGTGGAGCTACCCCCAAAGCCACCATGTAGCACTTCTGCTATTTCCCCTGGTGTGGATCTTTTGGAGCAGCTGTTCCACGTGGCTTTGTATGGTGATCCTGTGGGAAGCGGCCGTTCGCCTGCTGTGATATCCTCACAACTAAGATGAACTCCTCGTTCCTTTTGGTTTTCTTTGGGGTTTTTTAGCTGTTTGTTTGATTGGTTTGTGTGGGTTTGTTTGTTTGGGTTTTTGTCTTTTTTGGTTGGAGTTTTTTGTTTGCTTTTTTCTAAATGTCTGGTGAAGCTGGCACAGGCAAACTCAAGAAAATGTAAACCAGGTTTGACTTTCCAGAAATTCCTTTGGACTGGGTTTAGCTGCATCCCTGAGGCTCAGGATCCTCAAGATATTTGCAGGTTTTGCTCTGCGCCATCAGCCTGCTCAGATTCTGCTCGGTGTTTCACAAACGGAGAAGACAATGGATGCTGTGCCAAGCTTCCTTTCAAACAGCAAAACCTGGGTCAGCATGAGAGAAAAGAAGAAGAAGAAAAAAAGAAAATATTCATCAGTTAGAACAGAGCCAGTGTCCCACCATCTGCCCCTGCACTCTTACTAATTTTGTCTCTTTAGAGACAAGGCTGGGTCTAAAGCTTCCCTCTCTCAGTTCCTGGTGCTAGTTGCTACCTTGCAGCTTTGATTTCTGCTGATCTAAGTCACTGCTGTCCATGTGGGCTTGAGAATGTTGAGCCTGGAGAACAGAAGGCCCTGGAGAGGCTTTGCTGTGGCCATGCAGGACTTGAAGGGTGCCGTAGGAAAGATGGGGACAGTGTTCAATAGGGCCAGTGGCAAGAGCAGAAGCGGGGATGGCTTTTAAGTGCAGGACGTTGAGTTAGGTTGGATCTAAGGAAGCTGCTTTTTCACACTGAGAGTGCTGAGGCACTGGCCCAGGCTGTGCACAGAGGATGTGCATGCCCCATGCCTGCGAACATCCAAGGCCAGGTGGGAAGAGGACTCTGAGCAACGTGCTCTGCTAGAAGATTGCTCAAGTTGCAACAAGATGATCTTTAGCGTCCCTTCCAAGCCAGAGCACTCAGGGATTGCAACATTCTATGATCCCCGTTGTCCACTCCACGGTGACCCTGGACTCCTGTCAATTGTGACGTCACGGTCTGCATTCACACTGGAGCTCCCAGCATCCAGCAAAGAGGACAACACAACCATTCGCCCTTGTGCCTACACAGCTGTCACCCTGCTTGGTCCCTGCTCCGCTACTCCCAAGACTTCGGAAAGGTCTCTCGTGCCTGGATTTTGCCATTCATCCCTGCAAGATGCTCACATTGGTCCCCAGGAAGGTAAGGTGCCATTCCATGCAAATGGACACCACCTAAGTGCCTCTGTGGGGATGCTGTGGGACAGGGATGCCACTCCGAGGTCTTGCGACATCTGCAGGTTTCCAGAGACAAAGAGAAAGAGATGGAGGTGGATCTAAAGACTGATATAGAGGAGGAGATGGAAGTGGAGGGAGGAGAGACTGGAGGGGAAGAGGTGGAGGTGGATGTGAAGGAGGAGATGGAGGAAGAGATGGAGGTGGATGTGAAGGAAGAGATGGAGGAAGAGATGGAGGTGGATGTGAAGGAGGAGATGGAGGAAGAGATGGAGGTGGAAATGGAAGAGTACATTGAGGCCATGGATGTTGATGGAAAAGACGAGGAGGAGGAGGACATGGTCCTGGGATGAAGAGGGACTCCAGCAGTAGGACAGGCATGTGCTCCCCACAGGCAGAGTGGGTGCCCTGCTGCCAGGCTGGGGCTGGGCTGGGTGCCCCGCTGAGGGACACGGTGCCCCGTCTGCTGCATTCTGGCAGCACAAGCACCATCCCCATGCTGTCCTGCACTTGCTTTGGCTCACACAAGCCCCATGCCAGTGCCTGGGGCCTGACCCCCAGCCCCAGCCAGGCTCAGCGCTGGCAGCAGAGTCCCGCTCTGCCAGTGTGGCCCAGCCTGGGGGCACATGCAACAGCCCTCTGTGCCTGACTGCAATGACTGTGTCACTTGCTTTTCTTCCGGGACTGATGGAGATCCAGGACACAGATGGCACCCTTCTGTAGATACCTTTTAGGGTTTCTTTTGGTCTTCTGTAAATACGTTTAATATCGTTTTGATAGCTATGTTCTTGTCAATACGGTCTCTAGATCGTTGTTGTTACAAAGGTTCTTCCAATGTAAATATGTTCTCAGGTTGCTTTTTGTTGCTGCTCTTATAGAAACAAAGGATCTTTGTTTTTCACACCTCAGTTCTCTTGGCATTTTCTTTGGGTACAGGCCTCCATGGAGCAAGACTTCCTTTGGAAACCCCCTCTGTCACCAGACTCTGCTCCAAGCATAACACAAATTGATCCTCGTAGTTAAAGGCGTGCCATGAACTGGCACAAATTTGTCCCCTGGACTTTCTAGCACAGTAAATGTCAGTGCTCATAATCCCCAATTCCTAATGAAAGCTTTCAGTCTCCTCACCTGCCACAGACATGTATTGCTGAGATTTGCTTCGGGTTTCTGGCCTGAATCTCGCTCTGGAAATGCCAGTGGCTCAGCTGAGAGCTGTGCCAATGCTTGACATTGCCTTGAGAAGGGCCACAGTCCTGCAAGGGTCTTTCATCAGCAGCAAAGAGCGGCCTGGACTGTGGGGAATGCTGGATCTGTACCACTCAGTGCTCATCCTTCACCTTCATGTGCAGCTACCCCCAAAGCCGCCATGTAGCACTTCTGCTATTTCCCCTGGTGTGGATCTTTTGCAGCAGCTGTTCCACGTGGCTTTGTATGGTGATCCTGTGGGAAGCGGCCGTTCGCCTGCTGTGATATCCTCACAACTAAGATGAACTCCTCATTCCTTTTGGGTTTTCTTTGGGGTTTTTTAGCTGGTTGTTTGATTGGTTTGTGTGGGTTGGTTTGTTTGGGGTTTTGTCTTTTTTGGTTGGAGTTTTTTGTTTGCTTTTCTCTAAATGTCTGGTGAAGCTGGCACAGGCAAACTCAAGAAAATGTAAACCAGGTTTGACTTTCCAGAAATTCCTTTGGACTGGGTTTAGCTGCATCCCTGAGGCTCAGGATCCTCAAGATATTTGCAGGTTTTGCTCTGCGCCATCAGCCTGCTCAGATTCTGCTCGGTGTTTCACAAACGGAGAAGACAATGGATGCTGTGCCAAGCTTCCTTTCAAACAGCAAAACCTGGGTCAGCATGAGAGAAAAGAAGAAGAAGAAAAAAAGAAAATATTCATCAGTTAGAACAGAGCCAGTGTCCCACCATCTGCCCCTGCACTCTTACTAATTTTGTCTCTTTAGACACAAGGCTGGGTCTAAAGCTTCCCTCTCTCAGTTGCTGGTGCTAGTTGCTACCTTGCAGCTTTGATTTCTGCTGATCTAAGTCACTGCTGTCCATGTGGGCTTGAGAATGTTGAGCCTGGAGAACAGAAGGCCCTGGAGAGGCTTTGCTGTGGCCATGCAGGACTTGAAGGGTGCCGTAGGAAAGATGGGGACAGTGTTCAATAGGGCCAGTGGCAAGAGCAGAAGCGGGGATGGCTTTTAAGTGCAGGACGTTGAGTTAGGTTGGATCTAAGGAAGCTGCTTTTTCACACTGAGAGTGCTGAGGCACTGGCCCAGGCTGTGCACAGAGGATGTGCATGCCCCATGCCTGCGAACATCCAAGGCCAGGTGGGAAGAGGACTCTGAGCAACGTGCTCTGCTAGAAGATTGCTCAAGTTGCAACAAGATGATCTTTAGCGTCCCTTCCAAGCCAGAGCACTCAGGGATTGCAACATTCTATGATCCCCGTTGTCCACTCCACGGTGACCCTGGACTCCTGTCAATTGTGACGTCACGGTCTGCATTCACACTGGAGCTCCCAGCATCCAGCAAAGAGGACAACACAACCATTCGCCCTTGTGCCTACACAGCTGTCACCCTGCTTGGCCCCTGCTCCGCTACTCCCAAGACTTCGGAAAGGTCTCTCGTGCCTGGATTTTGCCATTCATCCCTGCAAGATGCTGACATTGGTCCCCAGGAAGGTAAGGTGCCATTCCATGCAAATGGACACCACCTAAGTGCCTCTGTGGGGATGCTGTGGGACAGGGATGCCACTCCGAGGTCTTGCGACATCTGCAGGTTTCCAGAGACAAAGAGAAAGAGATGGAGGTGGATCTAAAGACTGATATAGAGGAGGAGATGGAAGTGGAGGGAGGAGAGACTGGAGGGGAAGAGGTGGAGGTGGATGTGAAGGAGGAGATGGAGGAAGAGATGGAGGTGGATGTGAAGGAGGAGATGGAGGAAGAGATGGAGGTGGAAATGGAAGAGTACATTGAGGCCATGGATGTTGATGGAAAAGACGAGGAGGAGGAGGACATGGTCCTGGGATGAAGAGGGACTCCAGCAGTAGGACAGGCATGTGCTCCCCACAGGCAGAGTGGGTGCCCTGCTGCCAGGCTGGGGCTGGGCTGGGTGCCCCGCTGAGGGACACGGTGCCCCGTCTGCTGCATTCTGGCAGCACAAGCACCATCCCCATGCTGTCCTGCACTTGCTTTGGCTCACACAAGCCCCATGCCAGTGCCTGGGGCCTGACCCCCAGCCCCAGCCAGGCTCAGCGCTGGCAGCAGAGTCCCGCTCTGCCAGTGTGGCCCAGCCTGGGGGCACATGCAACAGCCCTCTGTGCCTGACTGCAATGACTGTGTCACTTGCTTTTCTTCCAGGACTGATGGAGATCCAGGACACAGATGGCACCCTTCTGTAGATACCTTTTCGGGTTTCTTTTGGTCTTCTGTAAATATGCTTAATATCGTTTTGATAGCTATGTTCTTGTCAATACGTTCTCTAGATCGTTGTTGTTACAAAGGTTCTTCCAATGTAAATATGTTCTCTAGTTGCTTTTTGTTGCTGCTCTTATAGAAACAAAGGATCTTTGTTTTTCACACCTCAGTTCTCTTGGCATTTTCTTTGGGTACAGGCCTCCATGGAGCAAGACTTCCTTTGGAAACCCCCTCTGTCACCAGACTCTGCTCCAAGCATAACACAAATTGATCCTCGTAGTTAAAGGCGTGCCATGAATTGGCACAAATTTGTCCCCTGGACTTTCTAGCACAGTAAATGTCAGTGCTCATAATCCCCAATTCCTAATGAAAGCTTTCAGTCTCCTCACCTGCCACAGACATGTATTGCTGAGATTTGCTTCGGGTTTCTGGCCTGAATCTCGCTCTGGAAATGCCAGTGGCTCAGCTGAGAGCTGTGCCAATGCTTGACATTGCCTTGAGAAGGGCCACAGTCCTGCAAGGGTCTTTCATCAGCAGCAAAGAGTGGCCTGGACTGTGGGGAATGCTGGATCTGTACCACTCAGTGCTCATCCTTCACCTTCATGTGGAGCTACCCCCAAAGCCACCATGTAGCACTTCTGCTATTTCCCCTGGTGTGGATCTTTTGGAGCAGCTGTTCCACGTGGCTTTGTATGGTGATCCTGTGGGAAGCGGCCGTTCGCCTGCTGTGATATCCTCACAACTAAGATGAACTCCTCGTTCCTTTTGGTTTTCTTTGGGGTTTTTTAGCTGTTTGTTTGATTGGTTTGTGTGGGTTTGTTTGTTTGGGTTTTTGTCTTTTTTGGTTGGAGTTTTTTGTTTGCTTTTTTCTAAATGTCTGGTGAAGCTGGCACAGGCAAACTCAAGAAAATGTAAACCAGGTTTGACTTTCCAGAAATTCCTTTGGACTGGGTTTAGCTGCATCCCTGAGGCTCAGGATCCTCAAGATATTTGCAGGTTTTGCTCTGCGCCATCAGCCTGCTCAGATTCTGCTCGGTGTTTCACAAATGCACGAGACAATGGATGCTGTGCCAAGCTTCCTTTCAAACCGCAAAACCTGGGTCAGCATGAGAGAAAAGAAGAAGAAGAAGAAAAAAAGAAAATATTCATCAGTTAGAACAGAGCCAGTGTCCCACCATCTGCCCCTGCACTCTTACTAATTTTGTCTCTTTAGAGACAAGGCTGGGTCTAAAGCTTCCCTCTCTCAGTTGCTGGTGCTAGTTGCTACCTTGCAGCTTTGATTTCTGCTGATCTAAGTCACTGCTGTCCATGTGGGCTTGAGAATGTTGAGCCTGGAGAACAGAAGGCCCTGGAGAGGCTTTGCTGTGGCCATGCAGGACTTGAAGGGTGCCATAGGAAAGATGGGGACAGTGTTCAATAGGGCCAGTGGCAAGAGCAGAAGCGGGGATGGCTTTTAAGTGCAGGACGTTGAGTTAGGTTGGATCTAAGGAAGCTGCTTTTTCACACTGAGAGTGCTGAGGCACTGGCCCAGGCTGTGCACAGAGGATGTGCATGCCCCATCGCTGCGAACATCCAAGGCCAGGTGGGAAGAGGACTCTGAGCAACGTGCTCTGCTAGAAGATTGCTCAAGTTGCAACAAGATGATCTTTAGCGTCCCTTCCAAGCCAGAGCACTCAGGGATTGCAACATTCTATGATCCCCGTTGTCCACTCCACGGTGACCCTGGACTCCTGTCAATTGTGACGTCACGGTCTGCATTCACACTGGAGCTCCCAGCATCCAGCAAAGAGGACAACACAACCATTCGCCCTTGTGCCTACACAGCTGTCACCCTGCTTGGCCCCTGCTCCGCTACTCCCAAGACTTCGGAAAGGTCTCTCGTGCCTGGATTTTGCCATTCATCCCTGCAAGATGCTCACATTGGTCCCCAGGAAGGTAAGGTGCCATTCCATGCAAATGGACACCACCTAAGTGCCTCTGTGGGGATGCTGTGGGACAGGGATGCCACTCCGAGGTCTTGCGACATCTGCAGGTTTCCAGAGACAAAGAGAAAGAGATGGAGGTGGATCTAAAGACTGATATAGAGGAGGAGATGGAAGTGGAGGGAGGAGAGACTGGAGGGGAAGAGGTGGAGGTGGATGTGAAGGAGGAGATGGAGGAAGAGATGGAGGTGGATGTGAAGGAGGAGATGGAGGAAGAGATGGAGGTGGAAATGGAAGAGTACATTGAGGCCATGGATGTTGATGGAAAAGACGAGGAGGAGGAGGACATGGTCCTGGGATGAAGAGGGACTCCAGCAGTAGGACAGGCATGTGCTCCCCACAGGCAGAGTGGGTGCCCTGCTGCCAGGCTGGGGCTGGGCTGGGTGCCCCGCTGAGGGACACGGTGCCCCGTCTGCTGCATTCTGGCAGCACAAGCACCATCCCCATGCTGTCCTGCACTTGCTTTGGCTCACACAAGCCCCATGCCAGTGCCTGGGGCCTGACCCCCAGCCCCAGCCAGGCTCAGCGCTGGCAGCAGAGTCCCGCTCTGCCAGTGTGGCCCAGCCTGGGGGCACATGCAACAGCCCTCTGTGCCTGACTGCAATGACTGTGTCACTTGCTTTTCTTCCAGGACTGATGGAGATCCAGGACACAGATGGCACCCTTCTGTAGATACCTTTTCGGGTTTCTTTTGGTCTTCTGTAAATATGCTTAATATCGTTTTGATAGCTATGTTCTTGTCAATACGTTCTCTAGATCGTTGTTGTTACAAAGGTTCTTCCAATGTAAATATGTTCTCTAGTTGCTTTTTGTTGCTGCTCTTATAGAAACAAAGGATCTTTGTTTTTCACACCTCAGTTCTCTTGGCATTTTCTTTGGGTACAGGCCTCCATGGAGCAAGACTTCCTTTGGAAACCCCCTCTGTCACCAGACTCTGCTCCAAGCATAACACAAATTGATCCTCGTAGTTAAAGGCGTGCCATGAATTGGCACAAATTTGTCCCCTGGACTTTCTAGCACAGTAAATGTCAGTGCTCATAATCCCCAATTCCTAATGAAAGCTTTCAGTCTCCTCACCTGCCACAGACATGTATTGCTGAGATTTGCTTCGGGTTTCTGGCCTGAATCTCGCTCTGGAAATGCCAGTGGCTCAGCTGAGAGCTGTGCCAATGCTTGACATTGCCTTGAGAAGGGCCACAGTCCTGCAAGGGTCTTTCATCAGCAGCAAAGAGTGGCCTGGACTGTGGGGAATGCTGGATCTGTACCACTCAGTGCTCATCCTTCACCTTCATGTGGAGCTACCCCCAAAGCCACCATGTAGCACTTCTGCTATTTCCCCTGGTGTGGATCTTTTGGAGCAGCTGTTCCACGTGGCTTTGTATGGTGATCCTGTGGGAAGCGGCCGTTCGCCTGCTGTGATATCCTCACAACTAAGATGAACTCCTCGTTCCTTTTGGTTTTCTTTGGGGTTTTTTAGCTGTTTGTTTGATTGGTTTGTGTGGGTTTGTTTGTTTGGGTTTTTGTCTTTTTTGGTTGGAGTTTTTTGTTTGCTTTTTTCTAAATGTCTGGTGAAGCTGGCACAGGCAAACTCAAGAAAATGTAAACCAGGTTTGACTTTCCAGAAATTCCTTTGGACTGGGTTTAGCTGCATCCCTGAGGCTCAGGATCCTCAAGATATTTGCAGGTTTTGCTCTGCGCCATCAGCCTGCTCAGATTCTGCTCGGTGTTTCACAAATGCACGAGACAATGGATGCTGTGCCAAGCTTCCTTTCAAACCGCAAAACCTGGGTCAGCATGAGAGAAAAGAAGAAGAAGAAGAAAAAAAGAAAATATTCATCAGTTAGAACAGAGCCAGTGTCCCACCATCTGCCCCTGCACTCTTACTAATTTTGTCTCTTTAGAGACAAGGCTGGGTCTAAAGCTTCCCTCTCTCAGTTCCTGGTGCTAGTTGCTACCTTGCAGCTTTGATTTCTGCTGATCTAAGTCACTGCTGTCCATGTGGGCTTGAGAATGTTGAGCCTGGAGAACAGAAGGCCCTGGAGAGGCTTTGCTGTGGCCATGCAGGACTTGAAGGGTGCCATAGGAAAGATGGGGACAGTGTTCAATAGGGCCAGTGGCAAGAGCAGAAGCGGGGATGGCTTTTAAGTGCAGGACGTTGAGTTAGGTTGGATCTAAGGAAGCTGCTTTTTCACACTGAGAGTGCTGAGGCACTGGCCCAGGCTGTGCACAGAGGATGTGCATGCCCCATGCCTGCGAACATCCAAGGCCAGGTGGGAAGAGGACTCTGAGCAACGTGCTCTGCTAGAAGATTGCTCAAGTTGCAACAAGATGATCTTTAGCGTCCCTTCCAAGCCAGAGCACTCAGGGATTGCAACATTCTATGATCCCCGTTGTCCACTCCACGGTGACCCTGGACTCCTGTCAATTGTGACGTCACGGTCTGCATTCACACTGGAGCTCCCAGCATCCAGCAAAGAGGACAACACAACCATTCGCCCTTGTGCCTACACAGCTGTCACCCTGCTTGGCCCCTGCTCCGCTACTCCCAAGACTTCGGAAAGGTCTCTCGTGCCTGGATTTTGCCATTCATCCCTGCAAGATGCTCACATTGGTCCCCAGGAAGGTAAGGTGCCATTCCATGCAAATGGACACCACCTAAGTGCCTCTGTGGGGATGCTGTGGGACAGGGATGCCACTCCGAGGTCTTGCGACATCTGCAGGTTTCCAGAGACAAAGAGAAAGAGATGGAGGTGGATCTAAAGACTGATATAGAGGAGGAGATGGAAGTGGAGGGAGGAGAGACTGGAGGGGAAGAGGTGGAGGTGGATGTGAAGGAGGAGATGGAGGAAGAGATGGAGGTGGATGTGAAGGAAGAGATGGAGGAAGAGATGGAGGTGGATGTGAAGGAGGAGATGGAGGAAGAGATGGAGGTGGAAATGGAAGAGTACATTGAGGCCATGGATGTTGATGGAAAAGACGAGGAGGAGGAGGACATGGTCCTGGGATGAAGAGGGACTCCAGCAGTAGGACAGGCATGTGCTCCCCACAGGCAGAGTGGGTGCCCTGCTGCCAGGCTGGGGCTGGGCTGGGTGCCCCGCTGAGGGACACGGTGCCCCGTCTGCTGCATTCTGGCAGCACAAGCACCATCCCCATGCTGTCCTGCACTTGCTTTGGCTCACACAAGCCCCATGCCAGTGCCTGGGGCCTGACCCCCAGCCCCAGCCAGGCTCAGCGCTGGCAGCAGAGTCCCGCTCTGCCAGTGTGGCCCAGCCTGGGGGCACATGCAACAGCCCTCTGTGCCTGACTGCAATGACTGTGTCACTTGCTTTTCTTCCAGGACTGATGGAGATCCAGGACACAGATGGCACCCTTCTGTAGATACCTTTTCGGGTTTCTTTTGGTCTTCTGTAAATATGCTTAATATCGTTTTGATAGCTATGTTCTTGTCAATACGTTCTCTAGATCGTTGTTGTTACAAAGGTTCTTCCAATGTAAATATGTTCTCTAGTTGCTTTTTGTTGCTGCTCTTATAGAAACAAAGGATCTTTGTTTTTCACACCTCAGTTCTCTTGGCATTTTCTTTGGGTACAGGCCTCCATGGAGCAAGACTTCCTTTGGAAACCCCCTCTGTCACCAGACTCTGCTCCAAGCATAACACAAATTGATCCTCGTAGTTAAAGGCGTGCCATGAATTGGCACAAATTTGTCCCCTGGACTTTCTAGCACAGTAAATGTCAGTGCTCATAATCCCCAATTCCTAATGAAAGCTTTCAGTCTCCTCACCTGCCACAGACATGTATTGCTGAGATTTGCTTCGGGTTTCTGGCCTGAATCTCGCTCTGGAAATGCCAGTGGCTCAGCTGAGAGCTGTGCCAATGCTTGACATTGCCTTGAGAAGGGCCACAGTCCTGCAAGGGTCTTTCATCAGCAGCAAAGAGTGGCCTGGACTGTGGGGAATGCTGGATCTGTACCACTCAGTGCTCATCCTTCACCTTCATGTGGAGCTACCCCCAAAGCCACCATGTAGCACTTCTGCTATTTCCCCTGGTGTGGATCTTTTGGAGCAGCTGTTCCACGTGGCTTTGTATGGTGATCCTGTGGGAAGCGGCCGTTCGCCTGCTGTGATATCCTCACAACTAAGATGAACTCCTCGTTCCTTTTGGTTTTCTTTGGGGTTTTTTAGCTGTTTGTTTGATTGGTTTGTGTGGGTTTGTTTGTTTGGGTTTTTGTCTTTTTTGGTTGGAGTTTTTTGTTTGCTTTTTTCTAAATGTCTGGTGAAGCTGGCACAGGCAAACTCAAGAAAATGTAAACCAGGTTTGACTTTCCAGAAATTCCTTTGGACTGGGTTTAGCTGCATCCCTGAGGCTCAGGATCCTCAAGATATTTGCAGGTTTTGCTCTGCGCCATCAGCCTGCTCAGATTCTGCTCGGTGTTTCACAAATGCACGAGACAATGGATGCTGTGCCAAGCTTCCTTTCAAACCGCAAAACCTGGGTCAGCATGAGAGAAAAGAAGAAGAAGAAGAAAAAAAGAAAATATTCATCAGTTAGAACAGAGCCAGTGTCCCACCATCTGCCCCTGCACTCTTACTAATTTTGTCTCTTTAGAGACAAGGCTGGGTCTAAAGCTTCCCTCTCTCAGTTGCTGGTGCTAGTTGCTACCTTGCAGCTTTGATTTCTGCTGATCTAAGTCACTGCTGTCCATGTGGGCTTGAGAATGTTGAGCCTGGAGAACAGAAGGCCCTGGAGAGGCTTTGCTGTGGCCATGCAGGACTTGAAGGGTGCCATAGGAAAGATGGGGACAGTGTTCAATAGGGCCAGTGGCAAGAGCAGAAGCGGGGATGGCTTTTAAGTGCAGGACGTTGAGTTAGGTTGGATCTAAGGAAGCTGCTTTTTCACACTGAGAGTGCTGAGGCACTGGCCCAGGCTGTGCACAGAGGATGTGCATGCCCCATGCCTGCGAACATCCAAGGCCAGGTGGGAAGAGGACTCTGAGCAACGTGCTCTGCTAGAAGATTGCTCAAGTTGCAACAAGATGATCTTTAGCGTCCCTTCCAAGCCAGAGCACTCAGGGATTGCAACATTCTATGATCCCCGTTGTCCACTCCACGGTGACCCTGGACTCCTGTCAATTGTGACGTCACGGTCTGCATTCACACTGGAGCTCCCAGCATCCAGCAAAGAGGACAACACAACCATTCGCCCTTGTGCCTACACAGCTGTCACCCTGCTTGGCCCCTGCTCCGCTACTCCCAAGACTTCGGAAAGGTCTCTCGTGCCTGGATTTTGCCATTCATCCCTGCAAGATGCTCACATTGGTCCCCAGGAAGGTAAGGTGCCATTCCATGCAAATGGACACCACCTAAGTGCCTCTGTGGGGATGCTGTGGGACAGGGATGCCACTCCGAGGTCTTGCGACATCTGCAGGTTTCCAGAGACAAAGAGAAAGAGATGGAGGTGGATCTAAAGACTGATATAGAGGAGGAGATGGAAGTGGAGGGAGGAGAGACTGGAGGGGAAGAGGTGGAGGTGGATGTGAAGGAGGAGATGGAGGAAGAGATGGAGGTGGATGTGAAGGAAGAGATGGAGGAAGAGATGGAGGTGGATGTGAAGGAGGAGATGGAGGAAGAGATGGAGGTGGAAATGGAAGAGTACATTGAGGCCATGGATGTTGATGGAAAAGACGAGGAGGAGGAGGACATGGTCCTGGGATGAAGAGGGACTCCAGCAGTAGGACAGGCATGTGCTCCCCACAGGCAGAGTGGGTGCCCTGCTGCCAGGCTGGGGCTGGGCTGGGTGCCCCGCTGAGGGACACGGTGCCCCGTCTGCTGCATTCTGGCAGCACAAGCACCATCCCCATGCTGTCCTGCACTTGCTTTGGCTCACACAAGCCCCATGCCAGTGCCTGGGGCCTGACCCCCAGCCCCAGCCAGGCTCAGCGCTGGCAGCAGAGTCCCGCTCTGCCAGTGTGGCCCAGCCTGGGGGCACATGCAACAGCCCTCTGTGCCTGACTGCAATGACTGTGTCACTTGCTTTTCTTCCGGGACTGATGGAGATCCAGGACACAGATGGCACCCTTCTGTAGATACCTTTTAGGGTTTCTTTTGGTCTTCTGTAAATACGTTTAATATCGTTTTGATAGCTATGTTCTTGTCAATACGTTCTCTAGATCGTTGTTGTTACAAAGGTTCTTCCAATGTAAATATGTTCTCAGGTTGCTTTTTGTTGCTGCTCTTATAGAAACAAAGGATCTTTGTTTTTCACACCTCAGTTCTCTTGGCATTTTCTTTGGGTACAGGCCTCCATGGAGCAAGACTTCCTTTGGAAACCCCCTCTGTCACCAGACTCTGCTCCAAGCATAACACAAATTGATCCTCGTAGTTAAAGGCGTGCCATGAACTGGCACAAATTTGTCCCCTGGACTTTCTAGCACAGTAAATGTCAGTGCTCATAATCCCCAATTCCTAATGAAAGCTTTCAGTCTCCTCACCTGCCACAGACATGTATTGCTGAGATTTGCTTCGGGTTTCTGGCCTGAATCTGGCTCTGGAAATGCCAGTGGCTCAGCTGAGAGCTGTGCCAATGCTTGACATTGCCTTGAGAAGGGCCACAGTCCTGCAAGGGTCTTTCATCAGCAGCAAAGAGCGGCCTGGACTGTGGGGAATGCTGGATCTGTACCACTCAGTGCTCATCCTTCACCTTCATGTGCAGCTACCCCCAAAGCCGCCATGTAGCACTTCTGCTATTTCCCCTGGTGTGGATCTTTTGCAGCAGCTGTTCCACGTGGCTTTGTATGGTGATCCTGTGGGAAGCGGCCGTTCGCCTGCTGTGATATCCTCACAACTAAGATGAACTCCTCATTCCTTTTGGGTTTTCTTTGGGGTTTTTTAGCTGGTTGTTTGATTGGTTTGTGTGGGTTGGTTTGTTTGGGGTTTTGTCTTTTTTGGTTGGAGTTTTTTGTTTGCTTTTCTCTAAATGTCTGGTGAAGCTGGCACAGGCAAACTCAAGAAAATGTAAACCAGGTTTGACTTTCCAGAAATTCCTTTGGACTGGGTTTAGCTGCATCCCTGAGGCTCAGGATCCTCAAGATATTTGCAGGTTTTGCTCTGCGCCATCAGCCTGCTCAGATTCTGCTCGGTGTTTCACAAATGCACGAGACAATGGATGCTGTGCCAAGCTTCCTTTCAAACCGCAAAACCTGGGTCAGCATGAGAGAAAAGAAGAAGAAGAAGAAAAAAAGAAAATATTCATCAGTTAGAACAGAGCCAGTGTCCCACCATCTGCCCCTGCACTCTTACTAATTTTGTCTCTTTAGAGACAAGGCTGGGTCTAAAGCTTCCCTCTCTCAGTTGCTGGTGCTAGTTGCTACCTTGCAGCTTTGATTTCTGCTGATCTAAGTCACTGCTGTCCATGTGGGCTTGAGAATGTTGAGCCTGGAGAACAGAAGGCCCTGGAGAGGCTTTGCGGTGGCCATGCAGGACTTGAAGGGTGCCATAGGAAAGATGGGGACAGTGTTCAATAGGGCCAGTGGCAAGAGCAGAAGCGGGGATGGCTTTTAAGTGCAGGACGTTGAGTTAGGTTGGATCTAAGGAAGCTGCTTTTTCACACTGAGAGTGCTGAGGCACTGGCCCAGGCTGTGCACAGAGGATGTGCATGCCCCATGCCTGCGAACATCCAAGGCCAGGTGGGAAGAGGACTCTGAGCAACGTGCTCTGCTAGAAGATTGCTCAAGTTGCAACAAGATGATCTTTAGCGTCCCTTCCAAGCCAGACCACTCAGGGATTGCAACATTCTATGATCCCCGTTGTCCACTCCACGGTGACCCTGGACTCCTGTCAATTGTGACGTCACGGTCTGCATTCACACTGGAGCTCCCAGCATCCAGCAAAGAGGACAACACAACCATTCGCCCTTGTGCCTACACAGCTGTCACCCTGCTTGGCCCCTGCTCCGCTACTCCCAAGACTTCGGAAAGGTCTCTCGTGCCTGGATTTTGCCATTCATCCCTGCAAGATGCTCACATTGGTCCCCAGGAAGGTAAGGTGCCATTCCATGCAAATGGACACCACCTAAGTGCCTCTGTGGGGATGCTGTGGGACAGGGATGCCACTCCGAGGTCTTGCGACATCTGCAGGTTTCCAGAGACAAAGAGAAAGAGATGGAGGTGGATCTAAAGACTGATATAGAGGAGGAGATGGAAGTGGAGGGAGGAGAGACTGGAGGGGAAGAGGTGGAGGTGGATGTGAAGGAGGAGATGGAGGAAGAGGTGGAGGTGGATGTGAAGGAGGAGATGGAGGAAGAGATGGAGGTGGAAATGGAAGAGTACATTGAGGCCATGGATGTTGATGGAAAAGACGAGGAGGAGGAGGACATGGTCCTGGGATGAAGAGGGACTCCAGCAGTAGGACAGGCATGTGCTCCCCACAGGCAGAGTGGGTGCCCTGCTGCCAGGCTGGGGCTGGGCTGGGTGCCCCGCTGAGGGACACGGTGCCCCGTCTGCTGCATTCTGGCAGCACAAGCACCATCCCCAGCCTGTCCTGCACTTGCTTTGGCTCACACAAGCCCCATGCCAGTGCCTGGGGCCTGACCCCCAGCCCCAGCCAGGCTCAGCGCTGGCAGCAGAGTCCCGCTCTGCCAGTGTGGCCCAGCCTGGGGGCACATGCAACAGCCCTCTGTGCCTGACTGCAATGACTGTGTCACTTGCTTTTCTTCCGGGACTGATGGAGATCCAGGACACAGATGGCACCCTTCTGTAGATACCTTTTCGGGTTTCTTTTGGTCTTCTGTAAATATGCTTAATATCGTTTTGATAGCTATGTTCTTGTCAATACGTTCTCTAGATCGTTGTTGTTACAAAGGTTCTTCCAATGTAAATATGTTCTCTAGTTGCTTTTTGTTGCTGCTCTTATAGAAACAAAGGATCTTTGTTTTTCACACCTCAGTTCTCTTGGCATTTTCTTTGGGTACAGGCCTCCATGGAGCAAGACTTCCTTTGGAAACCCCCTCTGTCACCAGACTCTGCTCCAAGCATAACACAAATTGATCCTCGTAGTTAAAGGCGTGCCATGAATTGGCACAAATTTGTCCCCTGGACTTTCTAGCACAGTAAATGTCAGTGCTCATAATCCCCAATTCCTAATGAAAGCTTTCAGTCTCCTCACCTGCCACAGACATGTATTGCTGAGATTTGCTTCGGGTTTCTGGCCTGAATCTCGCTCTGGAAATGCCAGTGGCTCAGCTGAGAGCTGTGCCAATGCTTGACATTGCCTTGAGAAGGGCCACAGTCCTGCAAGGGTCTTTCATCAGCAGCAAAGAGTGGCCTGGACTGTGGGGAATGCTGGATCTGTACCACTCAGTGCTCATCCTTCACCTTCATGTGGAGCTACCCCCAAAGCCACCATGTAGCACTTCTGCTATTTCCCCTGGTGTGGATCTTTTGGAGCAGCTGTTCCACGTGGCTTTGTATGGTGATCCTGTGGGAAGCGGCCGTTCGCCTGCTGTGATATCCTCACAACTAAGATGAACTCCTCGTTCCTTTTGGTTTTCTTTGGGGTTTTTTAGCTGTTTGTTTGATTGGTTTGTGTGGGTTTGTTTGTTTGGGTTTTTGTCTTTTTTGGTTGGAGTTTTTTGTTTGCTTTTTTCTAAATGTCTGGTGAAGCTGGCACAGGCAAACTCAAGAAAATGTAAACCAGGTTTGACTTTCCAGAAATTCCTTTGGACTGGGTTTAGCTGCATCCCTGAGGCTCAGGATCCTCAAGATATTTGCAGGTTTTGCTCTGCGCCATCAGCCTGCTCAGATTCTGCTCGGTGTTTCACAAACGGAGAAGACAATGGATGCTGTGCCAAGCTTCCTTTCAAACAGCAAAACCTGGGTCAGCATGAGAGAAAAGAAGAAGAAGAAAAAAAGAAAATATTCATCAGTTAGAACAGAGCCAGTGTCCCACCATCTGCCCCTGCACTCTTACTAATTTTGTCTCTTTAGAGACAAGGCTGGGTCTAAAGCTTCCCTCTCTCAGTTGCTGGTGCTAGTTGCTACCTTGCAGCTTTGATTTCTGCTGATCTAAGTCACTGCTGTCCATGTGGGCTTGAGAATGTTGAGCCTGGAGAACAGAAGGCCCTGGAGAGGCTTTGCTGTGGCCATGCAGGACTTGAAGGGTGCCGTAGGAAAGATGGGGACAGTGTTCAATAGGGCCAGTGGCAAGAGCAGAAGCGGGGATGGCTTTTAAGTGCAGGACGTTGAGTTAGGTTGGATCTAAGGAAGCTGCTTTTTCACACTGAGAGTGCTGAGGCACTGGCCCAGGCTGTGCACAGAGGATGTGCATGCCCCATGCCTGCGAACATCCAAGGCCAGGTGGGAAGAGGACTCTGAGCAACGTGCTCTGCTAGAAGATTGCTCAAGTTGCAACAAGATGATCTTTAGCGTCCCTTCCAAGCCAGAGCACTCAGGGATTGCAACATTCTATGATCCCCGTTGTCCACTCCACGGTGACCCTGGACTCCTGTCAATTGTGACGTCACGGTCTGCATTCACACTGGAGCTCCCAGCATCCAGCAAAGAGGACAACACAACCATTCGCCCTTGTGCCTACACAGCTGTCACCCTGCTTGGCCCCTGCTCCGCTACTCCCAAGACTTCGGAAAGGTCTCTCGTGCCTGGATTTTGCCATTCATCCCTGCAAGATGCTCACATTGGTCCCCAGGAAGGTAAGGTGCCATTCCATGCAAATGGACACCACCTAAGTGCCTCTGTGGGGATGCTGTGGGACAGGGATGCCACTCCGAGGTCTTGCGACATCTGCAGGTTTCCAGAGACAAAGAGAAAGAGATGGAGGTGGATCTAAAGACTGATATAGAGGAGGAGATGGAAGTGGAGGGAGGAGAGACTGGAGGGGAAGAGGTGGAGGTGGATGTGAAGGAGGAGATGGAGGAAGAGATGGAGGTGGATGTGAAGGAAGAGATGGAGGAAGAGATGGAGGTGGATGTGAAGGAGGAGATGGAGGAAGAGATGGAGGTGGAAATGGAAGAGTACATTGAGGCCATGGATGTTGATGGAAAAGACGAGGAGGAGGAGGACATGGTCCTGGGATGAAGAGGGACTCCAGCAGTAGGACAGGCATGTGCTCCCCACAGGCAGAGTGGGTGCCCTGCTGCCAGGCTGGGGCTGGGCTGGGTGCCCCGCTGAGGGACACGGTGCCCCGTCTGCTGCATTCTGGCAGCACAAGCACCATCCCCAGCCTGTCCTGCACTTGCTTTGGCTCACACAAGCCCCATGCCAGTGCCTGGGGCCTGACCCCCAGCCCCAGCCAGGCTCAGCGCTGGCAGCAGAGTCCCGCTCTGCCAGTGTGGCCCAGCCTGGGGGCACATGCAACAGCCCTCTGTGCCTGACTGCAATGACTGTGTCACTTGCTTTTCTTCCGGGACTGATGGAGATCCAGGACACAGATGGCACCCTTCTGTAGATACCTTTTAGGGTTTCTTTTGGTCTTCTGTAAATACGTTTAATATCGTTTTGATAGCTATGTTCTTGTCAATACGGTCTCTAGATCGTTGTTGTTACAAAGGTTCTTCCAATGTAAATATGTTCTCAGGTTGCTTTTTGTTGCTGCTCTTATAGAAACAAAGGATCTTTGTTTTTCACACCTCAGTTCTCTTGGCATTTTCTTTGGGTACAGGCCTCCATGGAGCAAGACTTCCTTTGGAAACCCCCTCTGTCACCAGACTCTGCTCCAAGCATAACACAAATTGATCCTCGTAGTTAAAGGCGTGCCATGAACTGGCACAAATTTGTCCCCTGGACTTTCTAGCACAGTAAATGTCAGTGCTCATAATCCCCAATTCCTAATGAAAGCTTTCAGTCTCCTCACCTGCCACAGACATGTATTGCTGAGATTTGCTTCGGGTTTCTGGCCTGAATCTCGCTCTGGAAATGCCAGTGGCTCAGCTGAGAGCTGTGCCAATGCTTGACATTGCCTTGAGAAGGGCCACAGTCCTGCAAGGGTCTTTCATCAGCAGCAAAGAGCGGCCTGGAGTGTGGGGAATGCTGGATCTGTACCACTCAGTGCTCATCCTTCACCTTCATGTGCAGCTACCCCCAAAGCCGCCATGTAGCACTTCTGCTATTTCCCCTGGTGTGGATCTTTTGCAGCAGCTGTTCCACGTGGCTTTGTATGGTGATCCTGTGGGAAGCGGCCGTTCGCCTGCTGTGATATCCTCACAACTAAGATGAACTCCTCATTCCTTTTGGGTTTTCTTTGGGGTTTTTTAGCTGGTTGTTTGATTGGTTTGTGTGGGTTGGTTTGTTTGGGGTTTTGTCTTTTTTGGTTGGAGTTTTTTGTTTGCTTTTCTCTAAATGTCTGGTGAAGCTGGCACAGGCAAACTCAAGAAAATGTAAACCAGGTTTGACTTTCCAGAAATTCCTTTGGACTGGGTTTAGCTGCATCCCTCAGGCTCAGGATCCTCAAGATATTTGCAGGTTTTGCTCTGCGCCATCAGCCTGCTCAGATTCTGCTCGGTGTTTCACAAATGCACGAGACAATGGATGCTGTGCCAAGCTTCCTTTCAAACCGCAAAACCTGGGTCAGCATGAGAGAAAAGAAGAAGAAGAAGAAAAAAAGAAAATATTCATCAGTTAGAACAGAGCCAGTGTCCCACCATCTGCCCCTGCACTCTTACTAATTTTGTCTCTTTAGAGACAAGGCTGGGTCTAAAGCTTCCCTCTCTCAGTTGCTGGTGCTAGTTGCTACCTTGCAGCTTTGATTTCTGCTGATCTAAGTCACTGCTGTCCATGTGGGCTTGAGAATGTTGAGCCTGGAGAACAGAAGGCCCTGGAGAGGCTTTGCTGTGGCCATGCAGGACTTGAAGGGTGCCATAGGAAAGATGGGGACAGTGTTCAATAGGGCCAGTGGCAAGAGCAGAAGCGGGGATGGCTTTTAAGTGCAGGACGTTGAGTTAGGTTGGATCTAAGGAAGCTGCTTTTTCACACTGAGAGTGCTGAGGCACTGGCCCAGGCTGTGCACAGAGGATGTGCATGCCCCATCGCTGCGAACATCCAAGGCCAGGTGGGAACAGGACTCTGAGCAACGTGCTCTGCTAGAAGATTGCTCAAGTTGCAACAAGATGATCTTTAGCGTCCCTTCCAAGCCAGAGCACTCAGGGATTGCAACATTCTATGATCCCCGTTGTCCACTCCACGGTGACCCTGGACTCCTGTCAATTGTGACGTCACGGTCTGCATTCACACTGGAGCTCCCAGCATCCAGCAAAGAGGACAACACAACCATTCGCCCTTGTGCCTACACAGCTGTCACCCTGCTTGGCCCCTGCTCCGCTACTCCCAAGACTTCGGAAAGGTCTCTCGTGCCTGGATTTTGCCATTCATCCCTGCAAGATGCTCACATTGGTCCCCAGGAAGGTAAGGTGCCATTCCATGCAAATGGACACCACCTAAGTGCCTCTGTGGGGATGCTGTGGGACAGGGATGCCACTCCGAGGTCTTGCGACATCTGCAGGTTTCCAGAGACAAAGAGAAAGAGATGGAGGTGGATCTAAAGACTGATATAGAGGAGGAGATGGAAGTGGAGGGAGGAGAGACTGGAGGGGAAGAGGTGGAGGTGGATGTGAAGGAGGAGATGGAGGAAGAGATGGAGGTGGATGTGAAGGAGGAGATGGAGGAAGAGATGGAGGTGGAAATGGAAGAGTACATTGAGGCCATGGATGTTGATGGAAAAGACGAGGAGGAGGAGGACATGGTCCTGGGATGAAGAGGGACTCCAGCAGTAGGACAGGCATGTGCTCCCCACAGGCAGAGTGGGTGCCCTGCTGCCAGGCTGGGGCTGGGCTGGGTGCCCCGCTGAGGGACACGGTGCCCCGTCTGCTGCATTCTGGCAGCACAAGCACCATCCCCATGCTGTCCTGCACTTGCTTTGGCTCACACAAGCCCCATGCCAGTGCCTGGGGCCTGACCCCCAGCCCCAGCCAGGCTCAGCGCTGGCAGCAGAGTCCCGCTCTGCCAGTGTGGCCCAGCCTGGGGGCACATGCAACAGCCCTCTGTGCCTGACTGCAATGACTGTGTCACTTGCTTTTCTTCCAGGACTGATGGAGATCCAGGACACAGATGGCACCCTTCTGTAGATACCTTTTAGGGTTTCTTTTGGTCTTCTGTAAATACGTTTAATATCGTTTTGATAGCTATGTTCTTGTCAATACGTTCTCTAGATCGTTGTTGTTACAAAGGTTCTTCCAATGTAAATATGTTCTCTAGTTGCTTTTTGTTGCTGCTCTTATAGAAACAAAGGATCTTTGTTTTTCACACCTCAGTTCTCTTGGCATTTTCTTTGGGTACAGGCCTCCATGGAGCAAGACTTCCTTTGGAAACCCCCTCTGTCACCAGACTCTGCTCCAAGCATAACACAAATTGATCCTCGTAGTTAAAGGCGTGCCATGAATTGGCACAAATTTGTCCCCTGGACTTTCTAGCACAGTAAATGTCAGTGCTCATAATCCCCAATTCCTAATGAAAGCTTTCAGTCTCCTCACCTGCCACAGACATGTATTGCTGAGATTTGCTTCGGGTTTCTGGCCTGAATCTGGCTCTGGAAATGCCAGTGGCTCAGCTGAGAGCTGTGCCAATGCTTGACATTGCCTTGAGAAGGGCCACAGTCCTGCAAGGGTCTTTCATCAGCAGCAAAGAGTGGCCTGGACTGTGGGGAATGCTGGATCTGTACCACTCAGTGCTCATCCTTCACCTTCATGTGGAGCTACCCCCAAAGCCACCATGTAGCACTTCTGCTATTTCCCCTGGTGTGGATCTTTTGGAGCAGCTGTTCCACGTGGCTTTGTATGGTGATCCTGTGGGAAGCGGCCGTTCGCCTGCTGTGATATCCTCACAACTAAGATGAACTCCTCGTTCCTTTTGGTTTTCTTTGGGGTTTTTTAGCTGTTTGTTTGATTGGTTTGTGTGGGTTTGTTTGTTTGGGTTTTTGTCTTTTTTGGTTGGAGTTTTTTGTTTGCTTTTTTCTAAATGTCTGGTGAAGCTGGCACAGGCAAACTCAAGAAAATGTAAACCAGGTTTGACTTTCCAGAAATTCCTTTGGACTGGGTTTAGCTGCATCCCTGAGGCTCAGGATCCTCAAGATATTTGCAGGTTTTGCTCTGCGCCATCAGCCTGCTCAGATTCTGCTCGGTGTTTCACAAATGCACGAGACAATGGATGCTGTGCCAAGCTTCCTTTCAAACCGCAAAACCTGGGTCAGCATGAGAGAAAAGAAGAAGAAGAAGAAAAAAAGAAAATATTCATCAGTTAGAACAGAGCCAGTGTCCCACCATCTGCCCCTGCACTCTTACTAATTTTGTCTCTTTAGAGACAAGGCTGGGTCTAAAGCTTCCCTCTCTCAGTTGCTGGTGCTAGTTGCTACCTTGCAGCTTTGATTTCTGCTGATCTAAGTCACTGCTGTCCATGTGGGCTTGAGAATGTTGAGCCTGGAGAACAGAAGGCCCTGGAGAGGCTTTGCTGTGGCCATGCAGGACTTGAAGGGTGCCATAGGAAAGATGGGGACAGTGTTCAATAGGGCCAGTGGCAAGAGCAGAAGCGGGGATGGCTTTTAAGTGCAGGACGTTGAGTTAGGTTGGATCTAAGGAAGCTGCTTTTTCACACTGAGAGTGCTGAGGCACTGGCCCAGGCTGTGCACAGAGGATGTGCATGCCCCATGCCTGCGAACATCCAAGGCCAGGTGGGAAGAGGACTCTGAGCAACGTGCTCTGCTAGAAGATTGCTCAAGTTGCAACAAGATGATCTTTAGCGTCCCTTCCAAGCCAGACCACTCAGGGATTGCAACATTCTATGATCCCCGTTGTCCACTCCACGGTGACCCTGGACTCCTGTCAATTGTGACGTCACGGTCTGCATTCACACTGGAGCTCCCAGCATCCAGCAAAGAGGACAACACAACCATTCGCCCTTGTGCCTACACAGCTGTCACCCTGCTTGGCCCCTGCTCCGCTACTCCCAAGACTTCGGAAAGGTCTCTCGTGCCTGGATTTTGCCATTCATCCCTGCAAGATGCTCACATTGGTCCCCAGGAAGGTAAGGTGCCATTCCATGCAAATGGACACCACCTAAGTGCCTCTGTGGGGATGCTGTGGGACAGGGATGCCACTCCGAGGTCTTGCGACATCTGCAGGTTTCCAGAGACAAAGAGAAAGAGATGGAGGTGGATCTAAAGACTGATATAGAGGAGGAGATGGAAGTGGAGGGAGGAGAGACTGGAGGGGAAGAGGTGGAGGTGGATGTGAAGGAGGAGATGGAGGAAGAGATGGAGGTGGATGTGAAGGAAGAGATGGAGGAAGAGATGGAGGTGGATGTGAAGGAGGAGATGGAGGAAGAGATGGAGGTGGAAATGGAAGAGTACATTGAGGCCATGGATGTTGATGGAAAAGACGAGGAGGAGGAGGACATGGTCCTGGGATGAAGAGGGACTCCAGCAGTAGGACAGGCATGTGCTCCCCACAGGCAGAGTGGGTGCCCTGCTGCCAGGCTGGGGCTGGGCTGGGTGCCCCGCTGAGGGACACGGTGCCCCGTCTGCTGCATTCTGGCAGCACAAGCACCATCCCCATGCTGTCCTGCACTTGCTTTGGCTCACACAAGCCCCATGCCAGTGCCTGGGGCCTGACCCCCAGCCCCAGCCAGGCTCAGCGCTGGCAGCAGAGTCCCGCTCTGCCAGTGTGGCCCAGCCTGGGGGCACATGCAACAGCCCTCTGTGCCTGACTGCAATGACTGTGTCACTTGCTTTTCTTCCGGGACTGATGGAGATCCAGGACACAGATGGCACCCTTCTGTAGATACCTTTTAGGGTTTCTTTTGGTCTTCTGTAAATACGTTTAATATCGTTTTGATAGCTATGTTCTTGTCAATACGGTCTCTAGATCGTTGTTGTTACAAAGGTTCTTCCAATGTAAATATGTTCTCAGGTTGCTTTTTGTTGCTGCTCTTATAGAAACAAAGGATCTTTGTTTTTCACACCTCAGTTCTCTTGGCATTTTCTTTGGGTACAGGCCTCCATGGAGCAAGACTTCCTTTGGAAACCCCCTCTGTCACCAGACTCTGCTCCAAGCATAACACAAATTGATCCTCGTAGTTAAAGGCGTGCCATGAACTGGCACAAATTTGTCCCCTGGACTTTCTAGCACAGTAAATGTCAGTGCTCATAATCCCCAATTCCTAATGAAAGCTTTCAGTCTCCTCACCTGCCACAGACATGTATTGCTGAGATTTGCTTCGGGTTTCTGGCCTGAATCTGGCTCTGGAAATGCCAGTGGCTCAGCTGAGAGCTGTGCCAATGCTTGACATTGCCTTGAGAAGGGCCACAGTCCTGCAAGGGTCTTTCATCAGCAGCAAAGAGCGGCCTGGACTGTGGGGAATGCTGGATCTGTACCACTCAGTGCTCATCCTTCACCTTCATGTGCAGCTACCCCCAAAGCCGCCATGTAGCACTTCTGCTATTTCCCCTGGTGTGGATCTTTTGCAGCAGCTGTTCCACGTGGCTTTGTATGGTGATCCTGTGGGAAGCGGCCGTTCGCCTGCTGTGATATCCTCACAACTAAGATGAACTCCTCATTCCTTTTGGGTTTTCTTTGGGGTTTTTTAGCTGGTTGTTTGATTGGTTTGTGTGGGTTGGTTTGTTTGGGGTTTTGTCTTTTTTGGTTGGAGTTTTTTGTTTGCTTTTCTCTAAATGTCTGGTGAAGCTGGCACAGGCAAACTCAAGAAAATGTAAACCAGGTTTGACTTTCCAGAAATTCCTTTGGACTGGGTTTAGCTGCATCCCTGAGGCTCAGGATCCTCAAGATATTTGCAGGTTTTGCTCTGCGCCATCAGCCTGCTCAGATTCTGCTCGGTGTTTCACAAATGCACGAGACAATGGATGCTGTGCCAAGCTTCCTTTCAAACCGCAAAACCTGGGTCAGCATGAGAGAAAAGAAGAAGAAGAAGAAAAAAAGAAAATATTCATCAGTTAGAACAGAGCCAGTGTCCCACCATCTGCCCCTGCACTCTTACTAATTTTGTCTCTTTAGAGACAAGGCTGGGTCTAAAGCTTCCCTCTCTCAGTTGCTGGTGCTAGTTGCTACCTTGCAGCTTTGATTTCTGCTGATCTAAGTCACTGCTGTCCATGTGGGCTTGAGAATGTTGAGCCTGGAGAACAGAAGGCCCTGGAGAGGCTTTGCGGTGGCCATGCAGGACTTGAAGGGTGCCATAGGAAAGATGGGGACAGTGTTCAATAGGGCCAGTGGCAAGAGCAGAAGCGGGGATGGCTTTTAAGTGCAGGACGTTGAGTTAGGTTGGATCTAAGGAAGCTGCTTTTTCACACTGAGAGTGCTGAGGCACTGGCCCAGGCTGTGCACAGAGGATGTGCATGCCCCATGCCTGCGAACATCCAAGGCCAGGTGGGAAGAGGACTCTGAGCAACGTGCTCTGCTAGAAGATTGCTCAAGTTGCAACAAGATGATCTTTAGCGTCCCTTCCAAGCCAGACCACTCAGGGATTGCAACATTCTATGATCCCCGTTGTCCACTCCACGGTGACCCTGGACTCCTGTCAATTGTGACGTCACGGTCTGCATTCACACTGGAGCTCCCAGCATCCAGCAAAGAGGACAACACAACCATTCGCCCTTGTGCCTACACAGCTGTCACCCTGCTTGGCCCCTGCTCCGCTACTCCCAAGACTTCGGAAAGGTCTCTCGTGCCTGGATTTTGCCATTCATCCCTGCAAGATGCTCACATTGGTCCCCAGGAAGGTAAGGTGCCATTCCATGCAAATGGACACCACCTAAGTGCCTCTGTGGGGATGCTGTGGGACAGGGATGCCACTCCGAGGTCTTGCGACATCTGCAGGTTTCCAGAGACAAAGAGAAAGAGATGGAGGTGGATCTAAAGACTGATATAGAGGAGGAGATGGAAGTGGAGGGAGGAGAGACTGGAGGGGAAGAGGTGGAGGTGGATGTGAAGGAGGAGATGGAGGAAGAGATGGAGGTGGATGTGAAGGAGGAGATGGAGGAAGAGATGGAGGTGGAAATGGAAGAGTACATTGAGGCCATGGATGTTGATGGAAAAGACGAGGAGGAGGAGGACATGGTCCTGGGATGAAGAGGGACTCCAGCAGTAGGACAGGCATGTGCTCCCCACAGGCAGAGTGGGTGCCCTGCTGCCAGGCTGGGGCTGGGCTGGGTGCCCCGCTGAGGGACACGGTGCCCCGTCTGCTGCATTCTGGCAGCACAAGCACCATCCCCATGCTGTCCTGCACTTGCTTTGGCTCACACAAGCCCCATGCCAGTGCCTGGGGCCTGACCCCCAGCCCCAGCCAGGCTCAGCGCTGGCAGCAGAGTCCCGCTCTGCCAGTGTGGCCCAGCCTGGGGGCACATGCAACAGCCCTCTGTGCCTGACTGCAATGACTGTGTCACTTGCTTTTCTTCCAGGACTGATGGAGATCCAGGACACAGATGGCACCCTTCTGTAGATACCTTTTCGGGTTTCTTTTGGTCTTCTGTAAATATGCTTAATATCGTTTTGATAGCTATGTTCTTGTCAATACGTTCTCTAGATCGTTGTTGTTACAAAGGTTCTTCCAATGTAAATATGTTCTCTAGTTGCTTTTTGTTGCTGCTCTTATAGAAACAAAGGATCTTTGTTTTTCACACCTCAGTTCTCTTGGCATTTTCTTTGGGTACAGGCCTCCATGGAGCAAGACTTCCTTTGGAAACCCCCTCTGTCACCAGACTCTGCTCCAAGCATAACACAAATTGATCCTCGTAGTTAAAGGCGTGCCATGAATTGGCACAAATTTGTCCCCTGGACTTTCTAGCACAGTAAATGTCAGTGCTCATAATCCCCAATTCCTAATGAAAGCTTTCAGTCTCCTCACCTGCCACAGACATGTATTGCTGAGATTTGCTTCGGGTTTCTGGCCTGAATCTCGCTCTGGAAATGCCAGTGGCTCAGCTGAGAGCTGTGCCAATGCTTGACATTGCCTTGAGAAGGGCCACAGTCCTGCAAGGGTCTTTCATCAGCAGCAAAGAGTGGCCTGGACTGTGGGGAATGCTGGATCTGTACCACTCAGTGCTCATCCTTCACCTTCATGTGGAGCTACCCCCAAAGCCACCATGTAGCACTTCTGCTATTTCCCCTGGTGTGGATCTTTTGGAGCAGCTGTTCCACGTGGCTTTGTATGGTGATCCTGTGGGAAGCGGCCGTTCGCCTGCTGTGATATCCTCACAACTAAGATGAACTCCTCGTTCCTTTTGGTTTTCTTTGGGGTTTTTTAGCTGTTTGTTTGATTGGTTTGTGTGGGTTTGTTTGTTTGGGTTTTTGTCTTTTTTGGTTGGAGTTTTTTGTTTGCTTTTCTCTAAATGTCTGGTGAAGCTGGCACAGGCAAACTCAAGAAAATGTAAACCAGGTTTGACTTTCCAGAAATTCCTTTGGACTGGGTTTAGCTGCATCCCTGAGGCTCAGGATCCTCAAGATATTTGCAGGTTTTGCTCTGCGCCATCAGCCTGCTCAGATTCTGCTCGGTGTTTCACAAACGGAGAAGACAATGGATGCTGTGCCAAGCTTCCTTTCAAACAGCAAAACCTGGGTCAGCATGAGAGAAAAGAAGAAGAAGAAAAAAAGAAAATATTCATCAGTTAGAACAGAGCCAGTGTCCCACCATCTGCCCCTGCGCTCTTACTAATTTTGTCTATTTAGAGACAAGGCTGGGTCTAAAGCTTCCCTCTCTCAGTTGCTGGTGCTAGTTGCTACCTTGCAGCTTTGATTTCTGCTGATCTAAGTCACTGCTGTCCATGTGGGCTTGAGAATGTTGAGCCTGGAGAACAGAAGGCCCTGGAGAGGCTTTGCTGTGGCCATGCAGGACTTGAAGGGTGCCGTAGGAAAGATGGGGACAGTGTTCAATAGGGCCAGTGGCAAGAGCAGAAGCGGGGATGGCTTTTAAGTGCAGGACGTTGAGTTAGGTTGGATCTAAGGAAGCTGCTTTTTCACACTGAGAGTGCTGAGGCACTGGCCCAGGCTGTGCACAGAGGATGTGCATGCCCCATGCCTGCGAACATCCAAGGCCAGGTGGGAAGAGGACTCTGAGCAACGTGCTCTGCTAGAAGATTGCTCAAGTTGCAACAAGATGATCTTTAGCGTCCCTTCCAAGCCAGAGCACTCAGGGATTGCAACATTCTATGATCCCCGTTGTCCACTCCACGGTGACCCTGGACTCCTGTCAATTGTGACGTCACGGTCTGCATTCACACTGGAGCTCCCAGCATCCAGCAAAGAGGACAACACAACCATTCGCCCTTGTGCCTACACAGCTGTCACCCTGCTTGGCCCCTGCTCCGCTACTCCCAAGACTTCGGAAAGGTCTCTCGTGCCTGGATTTTGCCATTCATCCCTGCAAGATGCTCACATTGGTCCCCAGGAAGGTAAGGTGCCATTCCATGCAAATGGACACCACCTAAGTGCCTCTGTGGGGATGCTGTGGGACAGGGATGCCACTCCGAGGTCTTGCGACATCTGCAGGTTTCCAGAGACAAAGAGAAAGAGATGGAGGTGGATCTAAAGACTGATATAGAGGAGGAGATGGAAGTGGAGGGAGGAGAGACTGGAGGGGAAGAGGTGGAGGTGGATGTGAAGGAGGAGATGGAGGAAGAGATGGAGGTGGATGTGAAGGAAGAGATGGAGGAAGAGATGGAGGTGGATGTGAAGGAGGAGATGGAGGAAGAGATGGAGGTGGAAATGGAAGAGTACATTGAGGCCATGGATGTTGATGGAAAAGACGAGGAGGAGGAGGACATGGTCCTGGGATGAAGAGGGACTCCAGCAGTAGGACAGGCATGTGCTCCCCACAGGCAGAGTGGGTGCCCTGCTGCCAGGCTGGGGCTGGGCTGGGTGCCCCGCTGAGGGACACGGTGCCCCGTCTGCTGCATTCTGGCAGCACAAGCACCATCCCCATGCTGTCCTGCACTTGCTTTGGCTCACACAAGCCCCATGCCAGTGCCTGGGGCCTGACCCCCAGCCCCAGCCAGGCTCAGCGCTGGCAGCAGAGTCCCGCTCTGCCAGTGTGGCCCAGCCTGGGGGCACATGCAACAGCCCTCTGTGCCTGACTGCAATGACTGTGTCACTTGCTTTTCTTCCGGGACTGATGGAGATCCAGGACACAGATGGCACCCTTCTGTAGATACCTTTTAGGGTTTCTTTTGGTCTTCTGTAAATACGTTTAATATCGTTTTGATAGCTATGTTCTTGTCAATACGGTCTCTAGATCGTTGTTGTTACAAAGGTTCTTCCAATGTAAATATGTTCTCAGGTTGCTTTTTGTTGCTGCTCTTATAGAAACAAAGGATCTTTGTTTTTCACACCTCAGTTCTCTTGGCATTTTCTTTGGGTACAGGCCTCCATGGAGCAAGACTTCCTTTGGAAACCCCCTCTGTCACCAGACTCTGCTCCAAGCATAACACAAATTGATCCTCGTAGTTAAAGGCGTGCCATGAACTGGCACAAATTTGTCCCCTGGACTTTCTAGCACAGTAAATGTCAGTGCTCATAATCCCCAATTCCTAATGAAAGCTTTCAGTCTCCTCACCTGCCACAGACATGTATTGCTGAGATTTGCTTCGGGTTTCTGGCCTGAATCTGGCTCTGGAAATGCCAGTGGCTCAGCTGAGAGCTGTGCCAATGCTTGACATTGCCTTGAGAAGGGCCACAGTCCTGCAAGGGTCTTTCATCAGCAGCAAAGAGCGGCCTGGACTGTGGGGAATGCTGGATCTGTACCACTCAGTGCTCATCCTTCACCTTCATGTGCAGCTACCCCCAAAGCCGCCATGTAGCACTTCTGCTATTTCCCCTGGTGTGGATCTTTTGCAGCAGCTGTTCCACGTGGCTTTGTATGGTGATCCTGTGGGAAGCGGCCGTTCGCCTGCTGTGATATCCTCACAACTAAGATGAACTCCTCATTCCTTTTGGGTTTTCTTTGGGGTTTTTTAGCTGGTTGTTTGATTGGTTTGTGTGGGTTGGTTTGTTTGGGGTTTTGTCTTTTTTGGTTGGAGTTTTTTGTTTGCTTTTCTCTAAATGTCTGGTGAAGCTGGCACAGGCAAACTCAAGAAAATGTAAACCAGGTTTGACTTTCCAGAAATTCCTTTGGACTGGGTTTAGCTGCATCCCTGAGGCTCAGGATCCTCAAGATATTTGCAGGTTTTGCTCTGCGCCATCAGCCTGCTCAGATTCTGCTCGGTGTTTCACAAATGCACGAGACAATGGATGCTGTGCCAAGCTTCCTTTCAAACCGCAAAACCTGGGTCAGCATGAGAGAAAAGAAGAAGAAGAAGAAAAAAAGAAAATATTCATCAGTTAGAACAGAGCCAGTGTCCCACCATCTGCCCCTGCACTCTTACTAATTTTGTCTCTTTAGACACAAGGCTGGGTCTAAAGCTTCCCTCTCTCAGTTCCTGGTGCTAGTTGCTACCTTGCAGCTTTGATTTCTGCTGATCTAAGTCACTGCTGTCCATGTGGGCTTGAGAATGTTGAGCCTGGAGAACAGAAGGCCCTGGAGAGGCTTTGCGGTGGCCATGCAGGACTTGAAGGGTGCCATAGGAAAGATGGGGACAGTGTTCAATAGGGCCAGTGGCAAGAGCAGAAGCGGGGATGGCTTTTAAGTGCAGGACGTTGAGTTAGGTTGGATCTAAGGAAGCTGCTTTTTCACACTGAGAGTGCTGAGGCACTGGCCCAGGCTGTGCACAGAGGATGTGCATGCCCCATGCCTGCGAACATCCAAGGCCAGGTGGGAAGAGGACTCTGAGCAACGTGCTCTGCTAGAAGATTGCTCAAGTTGCAACAAGATGATCTTTAGCGTCCCTTCCAAGCCAGACCAGTCAGGGATTGCAACATTCTATGATCCCCGTTGTCCACTCCACGGTGACCCTGGACTCCTGTCAATTGTGATGTCACGGTCTGCATTCACACTGGAGCTCCCAGCATCCAGCAAAGAGGACAACACAACCATTCGCCCTTGTGCCTACACAGCTGTCACCCTGCTTGGCCCCTGCTCCGCTACTCCCAAGACTTCGGAAAGGTCTCTCGTGCCTGGATTTTGCCATTCATCCCTGCAAGATGCTCACATTGGTCCCCAGGAAGGTAAGGTGCCATTCCATGCAAATGGACACCACCTAAGTGCCTCTGTGGGGATGCTGTGGGACAGGGATGCCACTCCGAGGTCTTGCGACATCTGCAGGTTTCCAGAGACAAAGAGAAAGAGATGGAGGTGGATCTAAAGACTGATATAGAGGAGGAGATGGAAGTGGAGGGAGGAGAGACTGGAGGGGAAGAGGTGGAGGTGGATGTGAAGGAGGAGATGGAGGAAGAGATGGAGGTGGATGTGAAGGAAGAGATGGAGGAAGAGATGGAGGTGGATGTGAAGGAGGAGATGGAGGAAGAGATGGAGGTGGAAATGGAAGAGTACATTGAGGCCATGGATGTTGATGGAAAAGACGAGGAGGAGGAGGACATGGTCCTGGGATGAAGAGGGACTCCAGCAGTAGGACAGGCATGTGCTCCCCACAGGCAGAGTGGGTGCCCTGCTGCCAGGCTGGGGCTGGGCTGGGTGCCCCGCTGAGGGACACGGTGCCCCGTCTGCTGCATTCTGGCAGCACAAGCACCATCCCCAGCCTGTCCTGCACTTGCTTTGGCTCACACAAGCCCCATGCCAGTGCCTGGGGCCTGACCCCCAGCCCCAGCCAGGCTCAGCGCTGGCAGCAGAGTCCCGCTCTGCCAGTGTGGCCCAGCCTGGGGGCACATGCAACAGCCCTCCGTGCCTGACTGCAATGACTGTGTCCCTTGCTTTTCTTCCGGGACTGATGGAGATCCAGGACACAGATGGCACCCTTCTGTAGATACCTTTTAGGGTTTCTTTTGGTCTTCTGTAAATACGTTTAATATCGTTTTGATAGCTATGTTCTTGTCAATACGGTCTCTAGATCGTTGTTGTTACAAAGGTTCTTCCAATGTAAATATGTTCTCTAGTTGCTTTTTGTTGCTGCTCTTATAGAAACAAAGGATCTTTGTTTTTCACACCTCAGTTCTCTTGGCATTTTCTTTGGGTACAGGCCTCCATGGAGCAAGACTTCCTTTGGAAACCCCCTCTGTCACCAGACTCTGCTCCAAGCATAACACAAATTGATCCTCGTAGTTAAAGGCGTGCCATGAATTGGCACAAATTTGTCCCCTGGACTTTCTAGCACAGTAAATGTCAGTGCTCATAATCCCCAATTCCTAATGAAAGCTTTCAGTCTCCTCACCTGCCACAGACATGTATTGCTGAGATTTGCTTTGGGTTTCTGGCCTGAATCTGGCTCTGGAAATGCCAGTGGCTCAGCTGAGAGCTGTGCCAATGATTGACATTGCCTTGAGAAGGGCCACAGTCCTGCAAGGGTCTTTCATCAGCAGCAAAGAGCGGCCTGGAGTGTGGGGAATGCTGGATCTGTACCACTCAGTGCTCATCCTTCACCTTCATGTGGAGCTACCCCCAAAGCCGCCATGTAGCACTTCTGCTATTTCCCCTGGTGTGGATCTTTTGCAGCAGCTGTTCCACGTGGCTTTGTATGGTGATCCTGTGGGAAGCGGCCATTGGCCTGCTGTGATATCCTCACAACTAAGATGAACTCCTCATTCCTTTTGGTTTTCTTTGGGGTTTTTTAGCTGGTTGTTTGATTGGTTTGTGTGGGTTGGTTTGTTTGGGGTTTTGTCTTTTTTGGTTGGAGTTTTTTGTTTGCTTTTCTCTAAATGTCTGGTGAAGCTGGCACAGGCAAACTCAAGAAAATGTAAACCAGGTTTGACTTTCCAGAAATTCCTTTGGACTGGGTTTAGCTGCATCCCCCAGGCTCAGGATCCTCAAGATATTTGCAGGTTTTGCTCTGCGCCACCAGCCTGCTCAGATTCTGCTCGGTGTTTCACAAATGCACGAGACAATGGATGCTGTGCCAAGCTTCCTTTCAAACAGCAAAACCTGGGTCAGCATGAGAGAAAAGAAGAAGAAGAAGAAAAAAAGAAAATATTCATCAGTTAGAACAGAGCCAGTGTCCCACCATCTGCCCCTGCACTCTTACTAATTTTGTCTCTTTAGACACAAGGCTGGGTCTAAAGCTTCCCTCTCTCAGTTGCTGGTGCTAGTTGCTACCTTGCAGCTTTGATTTCTGCTGATCTAAGTCACTGCTGTCCATGTGGGCTTGAGAA
Organism: Corvus hawaiiensis; assembly: GCF_020740725.1. NCBI lineage: Eukaryota > Metazoa > Chordata > Aves > Passeriformes > Corvidae > Corvus > Corvus hawaiiensis. The sequence continues at coordinate 698,228 of NW_025963380.1, forward strand.
TGTTGAGCCTGGAGAACAGAAGGCCCTGGAGAGGCTTTGCGGTGGCCATGCAGGACTTGAAGGGTGCCATAGGAAAGATGGGGACAGTGTTCAATAGGGCCAGTGGCAAGAGCAGAAGCGGGGATGGCTTTTAAGTGCAGGACGTTGAGTTAGGTTGGATCTAAGGAAGCTGCTTTTTCACACTGAGAGTGCTGAGGCACTGGCCCAGGCTGTGCACAGAGGATGTGCATGCCCCATGCCTGCGAACATCCAAGGCCAGGTGGGAAGAGGACTCTGAGCAACGTGCTCTGCTAGAAGATTGCTCAAGTTGCAACAAGATGATCTTTAGCGTCCCTTCCAAGCCAGAGCACTCAGGGATTGCAACATTCTATGATCCCCGTTGTCCACTCCACGGTGACCCTGGACTCCTGTCAATTGTGACGTCACGGTCTGCATTCACACTGGAGCTCCCAGCATCCAGCAAAGAGGACAACACAACCATTCGCCCTTGTGCCTACACAGCTGTCACCCTGCTTGGCCCCTGCTCCGCTACTCCCAAGACTTCGGAAAGGTCTCTCGTGCCTGGATTTTGCCATTCATCCCTGCAAGATGCTCACATTGGTCCCCAGGAAGGTAAGGTGCCATTCCATGCAAATGGACACCACCTAAGTGCCTCTGTGGGGATGCTGTGGGACAGGGATGCCACTCCGAGGTCTTGCGACATCTGCAGGTTTCCAGAGACAAAGAGAAAGAGATGGAGGTGGATCTAAAGACTGATATAGAGGAGGAGATGGAAGTGGAGGGAGGAGAGACTGGAGGGGAAGAGGTGGAGGTGGATGTGAAGGAGGAGATGGAGGAAGAGATGGAGGTGGATGTGAAGGAAGAGATGGAGGAAGAGATGGAGGTGGATGTGAAGGAGGAGATGGAGGAAGAGATGGAGGTGGAAATGGAAGAGTACATTGAGGCCATGGATGTTGATGGAAAAGACGAGGAGGAGGAGGACATGGTCCTGGGATGAAGAGGGACTCCAGCAGTAGGACAGGCATGTGCTCCCCACAGGCAGAGTGGGTGCCCTGCTGCCAGGCTGGGGCTGGGCTGGGTGCCCCGCTGAGGGACACGGTGCCCCGTCTGCTGCATTCTGGCAGCACAAGCACCATCCCCAGCCTGTCCTGCACTTGCTTTGGCTCACACAAGCCCCATGCCAGTGCCTGGGGCCTGACCCCCAGCCCCAGCCAGGCTCAGCGCTGGCAGCAGAGTCCCGCTCTGCCAGTGTGGCCCAGCCTGGGGGCACATGCAACAGCCCTCTGTGCCTGACTGCAATGACTGTGTCACTTGCTTTTCTTCCGGGACTGATGGAGATCCAGGACACAGATGGCACCCTTCTGTAGATACCTTTTAGGGTTTCTTTTGGTCTTCTGTAAATACGTTTAATATCGTTTTGATAGCTATGTTCTTGTCAATACGGTCTCTAGATCGTTGTTGTTACAAAGGTTCTTCCAATGTAAATATGTTCTCAGGTTGCTTTTTGTTGCTGCTCTTATAGAAACAAAGGATCTTTGTTTTTCACACCTCAGTTCTCTTGGCATTTTCTTTGGGTACAGGCCTCCATGGAGCAAGACTTCCTTTGGAAACCCCCTCTGTCACCAGACTCTGCTCCAAGCATAACACAAATTGATCCTCGTAGTTAAAGGCGTGCCATGAACTGGCACAAATTTGTCCCCTGGACTTTCTAGCACAGTAAATGTCAGTGCTCATAATCCCCAATTCCTAATGAAAGCTTTCAGTCTCCTCACCTGCCACAGACATGTATTGCTGAGATTTGCTTCGGGTTTCTGGCCTGAATCTCGCTCTGGAAATGCCAGTGGCTCAGCTGAGAGCTGTGCCAATGCTTGACATTGCCTTGAGAAGGGCCACAGTCCTGCAAGGGTCTTTCATCAGCAGCAAAGAGCGGCCTGGAGTGTGGGGAATGCTGGATCTGTACCACTCAGTGCTCATCCTTCACCTTCATGTGCAGCTACCCCCAAAGCCGCCATGTAGCACTTCTGCTATTTCCCCTGGTGTGGATCTTTTGCAGCAGCTGTTCCACGTGGCTTTGTATGGTGATCCTGTGGGAAGCGGCCGTTCGCCTGCTGTGATATCCTCACAACTAAGATGAACTCCTCATTCCTTTTGGGTTTTCTTTGGGGTTTTTTAGCTGGTTGTTTGATTGGTTTGTGTGGGTTGGTTTGTTTGGGGTTTTGTCTTTTTTGGTTGGAGTTTTTTGTTTGCTTTTCTCTAAATGTCTGGTGAAGCTGGCACAGGCAAACTCAAGAAAATGTAAACCAGGTTTGACTTTCCAGAAATTCCTTTGGACTGGGTTTAGCTGCATCCCTGAGGCTCAGGATCCTCAAGATATTTGCAGGTTTTGCTCTGCGCCATCAGCCTGCTCAGATTCTGCTCGGTGTTTCACAAATGCACGAGACAATGGATGCTGTGCCAAGCTTCCTTTCAAACCGCAAAACCTGGGTCAGCATGAGAGAAAAGAAGAAGAAGAAGAAAAAAAGAAAATATTCATCAGTTAGAACAGAGCCAGTGTCCCACCATCTGCCCCTGCACTCTTACTAATTTTGTCTCTTTAGAGACAAGGCTGGGTCTAAAGCTTCCCTCTCTCAGTTGCTGGTGCTAGTTGCTACCTTGCAGCTTTGATTTCTGCTGATCTAAGTCACTGCTGTCCATGTGGGCTTGAGAATGTTGAGCCTGGAGAACAGAAGGCCCTGGAGAGGCTTTGCTGTGGCCATGCAGGACTTGAAGGGTGCCATAGGAAAGATGGGGACAGTGTTCAATAGGGCCAGTGGCAAGAGCAGAAGCGGGGATGGCTTTTAAGTGCAGGACGTTGAGTTAGGTTGGATCTAAGGAAGCTGCTTTTTCACACTGAGAGTGCTGAGGCACTGGCCCAGGCTGTGCACAGAGGATGTGCATGCCCCATCGCTGCGAACATCCAAGGCCAGGTGGGAAGAGGACTCTGAGCAACGTGCTCTGCTAGAAGATTGCTCAAGTTGCAACAAGATGATCTTTAGCGTCCCTTCCAAGCCAGAGCACTCAGGGATTGCAACATTCTATGATCCCCGTTGTCCACTCCACGGTGACCCTGGACTCCTGTCAATTGTGACGTCACGGTCTGCATTCACACTGGAGCTCCCAGCATCCAGCAAAGAGGACAACACAACCATTCGCCCTTGTGCCTACACAGCTGTCACCCTGCTTGGCCCCTGCTCCGCTACTCCCAAGACTTCGGAAAGGTCTCTCGTGCCTGGATTTTGCCATTCATCCCTGCAAGATGCTCACATTGGTCCCCAGGAAGGTAAGGTGCCATTCCATGCAAATGGACACCACCTAAGTGCCTCTGTGGGGATGCTGTGGGACAGGGATGCCACTCCGAGGTCTTGCGACATCTGCAGGTTTCCAGAGACAAAGAGAAAGAGATGGAGGTGGATCTAAAGACTGATATAGAGGAGGAGATGGAAGTGGAGGGAGGAGAGACTGGAGGGGAAGAGGTGGAGGTGGATGTGAAGGAGGAGATGGAGGAAGAGATGGAGGTGGATGTGAAGGAGGAGATGGAGGAAGAGATGGAGGTGGAAATGGAAGAGTACATTGAGGCCATGGATGTTGATGGAAAAGACGAGGAGGAGGAGGACATGGTCCTGGGATGAAGAGGGACTCCAGCAGTAGGACAGGCATGTGCTCCCCACAGGCAGAGTGGGTGCCCTGCTGCCAGGCTGGGGCTGGGCTGGGTGCCCCGCTGAGGGACACGGTGCCCCGTCTGCTGCATTCTGGCAGCACAAGCACCATCCCCATGCTGTCCTGCACTTGCTTTGGCTCACACAAGCCCCATGCCAGTGCCTGGGGCCTGACCCCCAGCCCCAGCCAGGCTCAGCGCTGGCAGCAGAGTCCCGCTCTGCCAGTGTGGCCCAGCCTGGGGGCACATGCAACAGCCCTCTGTGCCTGACTGCAATGACTGTGTCACTTGCTTTTCTTCCAGGACTGATGGAGATCCAGGACACAGATGGCACCCTTCTGTAGATACCTTTTAGGGTTTCTTTTGGTCTTCTGTAAATACGTTTAATATCGTTTTGATAGCTATGTTCTTGTCAATACGTTCTCTAGATCGTTGTTGTTACAAAGGTTCTTCCAATGTAAATATGTTCTCTAGTTGCTTTTTGTTGCTGCTCTTATAGAAACAAAGGATCTTTGTTTTTCACACCTCAGTTCTCTTGGCATTTTCTTTGGGTACAGGCCTCCATGGAGCAAGACTTCCTTTGGAAACCCCCTCTGTCACCAGACTCTGCTCCAAGCATAACACAAATTGATCCTCGTAGTTAAAGGCGTGCCATGAATTGGCACAAATTTGTCCCCTGGACTTTCTAGCACAGTAAATGTCAGTGCTCATAATCCCCAATTCCTAATGAAAGCTTTCAGTCTCCTCACCTGCCACAGACATGTATTGCTGAGATTTGCTTCGGGTTTCTGGCCTGAATCTGGCTCTGGAAATGCCAGTGGCTCAGCTGAGAGCTGTGCCAATGCTTGACATTGCCTTGAGAAGGGCCACAGTCCTGCAAGGGTCTTTCATCAGCAGCAAAGAGTGGCCTGGACTGTGGGGAATGCTGGATCTGTACCACTCAGTGCTCATCCTTCACCTTCATGTGGAGCTACCCCCAAAGCCACCATGTAGCACTTCTGCTATTTCCCCTGGTGTGGATCTTTTGGAGCAGCTGTTTCACGTGGCTTTGTATGGTGATCCTGTGGGAAGCGGCCGTTCGCCTGCTGTGATATCCTCACAACTAAGATGAACTCCTCGTTCCTTTTGGTTTTCTTTGGGGTTTTTTAGCTGTTTGTTTGATTGGTTTGTGTGGGTTTGTTTGTTTGGGTTTTTGTCTTTTTTGGTTGGAGTTTTTTGTTTGCTTTTTTCTAAATGTCTGGTGAAGCTGGCACAGGCAAACTCAAGAAAATGTAAACCAGGTTTGACTTTCCAGAAATTCCTTTGGACTGGGTTTAGCTGCATCCCTGAGGCTCAGGATCCTCAAGATATTTGCAGGTTTTGCTCTGCGCCATCAGCCTGCTCAGATTCTGCTCGGTGTTTCACAAATGCACGAGACAATGGATGCTGTGCCAAGCTTCCTTTCAAACCGCAAAACCTGGGTCAGCATGAGAGAAAAGAAGAAGAAGAAGAAAAAAAGAAAATATTCATCAGTTAGAACAGAGCCAGTGTCCCACCATCTGCCCCTGCACTCTTACTAATTTTGTCTCTTTAGAGACAAGGCTGGGTCTAAAGCTTCCCTCTCTCAGTTGCTGGTGCTAGTTGCTACCTTGCAGCTTTGATTTCTGCTGATCTAAGTCACTGCTGTCCATGTGGGCTTGAGAATGTTGAGCCTGGAGAACAGAAGGCCCTGGAGAGGCTTTGCTGTGGCCATGCAGGACTTGAAGGGTGCCATAGGAAAGATGGGGACAGTGTTCAATAGGGCCAGTGGCAAGAGCAGAAGCGGGGATGGCTTTTAAGTGCAGGACGTTGAGTTAGGTTGGATCTAAGGAAGCTGCTTTTTCACACTGAGAGTGCTGAGGCACTGGCCCAGGCTGTGCACAGAGGATGTGCATGCCCCATGCCTGCGAACATCCAAGGCCAGGTGGGAAGAGGACTCTGAGCAACGTGCTCTGCTAGAAGATTGCTCAAGTTGCAACAAGATGATCTTTAGCGTCCCTTCCAAGCCAGACCACTCAGGGATTGCAACATTCTATGATCCCCGTTGTCCACTCCACGGTGACCCTGGACTCCTGTCAATTGTGACGTCACGGTCTGCATTCACACTGGAGCTCCCAGCATCCAGCAAAGAGGACAACACAACCATTCGCCCTTGTGCCTACACAGCTGTCACCCTGCTTGGCCCCTGCTCCGCTACTCCCAAGACTTCGGAAAGGTCTCTCGTGCCTGGATTTTGCCATTCATCCCTGCAAGATGCTCACATTGGTCCCCAGGAAGGTAAGGTGCCATTCCATGCAAATGGACACCACCTAAGTGCCTCTGTGGGGATGCTGTGGGACAGGGATGCCACTCCGAGGTCTTGCGACATCTGCAGGTTTCCAGAGACAAAGAGAAAGAGATGGAGGTGGATCTAAAGACTGATATAGAGGAGGAGATGGAAGTGGAGGGAGGAGAGACTGGAGGGGAAGAGGTGGAGGTGGATGTGAAGGAGGAGATGGAGGAAGAGATGGAGGTGGATGTGAAGGAAGAGATGGAGGAAGAGATGGAGGTGGATGTGAAGGAGGAGATGGAGGAAGAGATGGAGGTGGAAATGGAAGAGTACATTGAGGCCATGGATGTTGATGGAAAAGACGAGGAGGAGGAGGACATGGTCCTGGGATGAAGAGGGACTCCAGCAGTAGGACAGGCATGTGCTCCCCACAGGCAGAGTGGGTGCCCTGCTGCCAGGCTGGGGCTGGGCTGGGTGCCCCGCTGAGGGACACGGTGCCCCGTCTGCTGCATTCTGGCAGCACAAGCACCATCCCCATGCTGTCCTGCACTTGCTTTGGCTCACACAAGCCCCATGCCAGTGCCTGGGGCCTGACCCCCAGCCCCAGCCAGGCTCAGCGCTGGCAGCAGAGTCCCGCTCTGCCAGTGTGGCCCAGCCTGGGGGCACATGCAACAGCCCTCTGTGCCTGACTGCAATGACTGTGTCACTTGCTTTTCTTCCGGGACTGATGGAGATCCAGGACACAGATGGCACCCTTCTGTAGATACCTTTTAGGGTTTCTTTTGGTCTTCTGTAAATACGTTTAATATCGTTTTGATAGCTATGTTCTTGTCAATACGGTCTCTAGATCGTTGTTGTTACAAAGGTTCTTCCAATGTAAATATGTTCTCAGGTTGCTTTTTGTTGCTGCTCTTATAGAAACAAAGGATCTTTGTTTTTCACACCTCAGTTCTCTTGGCATTTTCTTTGGGTACAGGCCTCCATGGAGCAAGACTTCCTTTGGAAACCCCCTCTGTCACCAGACTCTGCTCCAAGCATAACACAAATTGATCCTCGTAGTTAAAGGCGTGCCATGAACTGGCACAAATTTGTCCCCTGGACTTTCTAGCACAGTAAATGTCAGTGCTCATAATCCCCAATTCCTAATGAAAGCTTTCAGTCTCCTCACCTGCCACAGACATGTATTGCTGAGATTTGCTTCGGGTTTCTGGCCTGAATCTGGCTCTGGAAATGCCAGTGGCTCAGCTGAGAGCTGTGCCAATGCTTGACATTGCCTTGAGAAGGGCCACAGTCCTGCAAGGGTCTTTCATCAGCAGCAAAGAGCGGCCTGGACTGTGGGGAATGCTGGATCTGTACCACTCAGTGCTCATCCTTCACCTTCATGTGCAGCTACCCCCAAAGCCGCCATGTAGCACTTCTGCTATTTCCCCTGGTGTGGATCTTTTGCAGCAGCTGTTCCACGTGGCTTTGTATGGTGATCCTGTGGGAAGCGGCCGTTCGCCTGCTGTGATATCCTCACAACTAAGATGAACTCCTCATTCCTTTTGGGTTTTCTTTGGGGTTTTTTAGCTGGTTGTTTGATTGGTTTGTGTGGGTTGGTTTGTTTGGGGTTTTGTCTTTTTTGGTTGGAGTTTTTTGTTTGCTTTTCTCTAAATGTCTGGTGAAGCTGGCACAGGCAAACTCAAGAAAATGTAAACCAGGTTTGACTTTCCAGAAATTCCTTTGGACTGGGTTTAGCTGCATCCCTGAGGCTCAGGATCCTCAAGATATTTGCAGGTTTTGCTCTGCGCCATCAGCCTGCTCAGATTCTGCTCGGTGTTTCACAAATGCACGAGACAATGGATGCTGTGCCAAGCTTCCTTTCAAACCGCAAAACCTGGGTCAGCATGAGAGAAAAGAAGAAGAAGAAGAAAAAAAGAAAATATTCATCAGTTAGAACAGAGCCAGTGTCCCACCATCTGCCCCTGCACTCTTACTAATTTTGTCTCTTTAGAGACAAGGCTGGGTCTAAAGCTTCCCTCTCTCAGTTGCTGGTGCTAGTTGCTACCTTGCAGCTTTGATTTCTGCTGATCTAAGTCACTGCTGTCCATGTGGGCTTCAGAATGTTGAGCCTGGAGAACAGAAGGCCCTGGAGAGGCTTTGCGGTGGCCATGCAGGACTTGAAGGGTGCCATAGGAAAGATGGGGACAGTGTTCAATAGGGCCAGTGGCAAGAGCAGAAGCGGGGATGGCTTTTAAGTGCAGGACGTTGAGTTAGGTTGGATCTAAGGAAGCTGCTTTTTCACACTGAGAGTGCTGAGGCACTGGCCCAGGCTGTGCACAGAGGATGTGCATGCCCCATGCCTGCGAACATCCAAGGCCAGGTGGCAACAGGACTCTGAGCAACGTGCTCTGCTAGAAGATTGCTCAAGTTGCAACAAGATGATCTTTAGCGTCCCTTCCAAGCCAGACCACTCAGGGATTGCAACATTCTATGATCCCCGTTGTCCACTCCACGGTGACCCTGGACTCCTGTCAATTGTGACGTCACGGTCTGCATTCACACTGGAGCTCCCAGCATCCAGCAAAGAGGACAACACAACCATTCGCCCTTGTGCCTACACAGCTGTCACCCTGCTTGGCCCCTGCTCCGCTACTCCCAAGACTTCGGAAAGGTCTCTCGTGCCTGGATTTTGCCATTCATCCCTGCAAGATGCTCACATTGGTCCCCAGGAAGGTAAGGTGCCATTCCATGCAAATGGACACCACCTAAGTGCCTCTGTGGGGATGCTGTGGGACAGGGATGCCACTCCGAGGTCTTGCGACATCTGCAGGTTTCCAGAGACAAAGAGAAAGAGATGGAGGTGGATCTAAAGACTGATATAGAGGAGGAGATGGAAGTGGAGGGAGGAGAGACTGGAGGGGAAGAGGTGGAGGTGGATGTGAAGGAGGAGATGGAGGAAGAGATGGAGGTGGATGTGAAGGAGGAGATGGAGGAAGAGATGGAGGTGGAAATGGAAGAGTACATTGAGGCCATGGATGTTGATGGAAAAGACGAGGAGGAGGAGGACATGGTCCTGGGATGAAGAGGGACTCCAGCAGTAGGACAGGCATGTGCTCCCCACAGGCAGAGTGGGTGCCCTGCTGCCAGGCTGGGGCTGGGCTGGGTGCCCCGCTGAGGGACACGGTGCCCCGTCTGCTGCATTCTGGCAGCACAAGCACCATCCCCATGCTGTCCTGCACTTGCTTTGGCTCACACAAGCCCCATGCCAGTGCCTGGGGCCTGACCCCCAGCCCCAGCCAGGCTCAGCGCTGGCAGCAGAGTCCCGCTCTGCCAGTGTGGCCCAGCCTGGGGGCACATGCAACAGCCCTCTGTGCCTGACTGCAATGACTGTGTCACTTGCTTTTCTTCCAGGACTGATGGAGATCCAGGACACAGATGGCACCCTTCTGTAGATACCTTTTCGGGTTTCTTTTGGTCTTCTGTAAATATGCTTAATATCGTTTTGATAGCTATGTTCTTGTCAATACGTTCTCTAGATCGTTGTTGTTACAAAGGTTCTTCCAATGTAAATATGTTCTCAGGTTGCTTTTTGTTGCTGCTCTTATAGAAACAAAGGATCTTTGTTTTTCACACCTCAGTTCTCTTGGCATTTTCTTTGGGTACAGGCCTCCATGGAGCAAGACTTCCTTTGGAAACCCCCTCTGTCACCAGACTCTGCTCCAAGCATAACACAAATTGATCCTCGTAGTTAAAGGCGTGCCATGAATTGGCACAAATTTGTCCCCTGGACTTTCTAGCACAGTAAATGTCAGTGCTCATAATCCCCAATTCCTAATGAAAGCTTTCAGTCTCCTCACCTGCCACAGACATGTATTGCTGAGATTTGCTTCGGGTTTCTGGCCTGAATCTGGCTCTGGAAATGCCAGTGGCTCAGCTGAGAGCTGTGCCAATGCTTGACATTGCCTTGAGAAGGGCCACAGTCCTGCAAGGGTCTTTCATCAGCAGCAAAGAGTGGCCTGGACTGTGGGGAATGCTGGATCTGTACCACTCAGTGCTCATCCTTCACCTTCATGTGGAGCTACCCCCAAAGCCACCATGTAGCACTTCTGCTATTTCCCCTGGTGTGGATCTTTTGGAGCAGCTGTTCCACGTGGCTTTGTATGGTGATCCTGTGGGAAGCGGCCGTTCGCCTGCTGTGATATCCTCACAACTAAGATGAACTCCTCGTTCCTTTTGGTTTTCTTTGGGGTTTTTTAGCTGGTTGTTTGATTGGTTTGTGTGGGTTTGTTTGTTTGGGTTTTTGTCTTTTTTGGTTGGAGTTTTTTGTTTGCTTTTTTCTAAATGTCTGGTGAAGCTGGCACAGGCAAACTCAAGAAAATGTAAACCAGGTTTGACTTTCCAGAAATTCCTTTGGACTGGGTTTAGCTGCATCCCTGAGGCTCAGGATCCTCAAGATATTTGCAGGTTTTGCTCTGCGCCATCAGCCTGCTCAGATTCTGCTCGGTGTTTCACAAATGCACGAGACAATGGATGCTGTGCCAAGCTTCCTTTCAAACAGCAAAACCTGGGTCAGCATGAGAGAAAAGAAGAAGAAGAAAAAAAGAAAATATTCATCAGTTAGAACAGAGCCAGTGTCCCACCATCTGCCCCTGCACTCTTACTAATTTTGTCTCTTTAGAGACAAGGCTGGGTCTAAAGCTTCCCTCTCTCAGTTCCTGGTGCTAGTTGCTACCTTGCAGCTTTGATTTCTGCTGATCTAAGTCACTGCTGTCCATGTGGGCTTGAGAATGTTGAGCCTGGAGAACAGAAGGCCCTGGAGAGGCTTTGCTGTGGCCATGCAGGACTTGAAGGGTGCCGTAGGAAAGATGGGGACAGTGTTCAATAGGGCCAGTGGCAAGAGCAGAAGCGGGGATGGCTTTTAAGTGCAGGACGTTGAGTTAGGTTGGATCTAAGGAAGCTGCTTTTTCACACTGAGAGTGCTGAGGCACTGGCCCAGGCTGTGCACAGAGGATGTGCATGCCCCATGCCTGCGAACATCCAAGGCCAGGTGGGAAGAGGACTCTGAGCAACGTGCTCTGCTAGAAGATTGCTCAAGTTGCAACAAGATGATCTTTAGCGTCCCTTCCAAGCCAGAGCACTCAGGGATTGCAACATTCTATGATCCCCGTTGTCCACTCCACGGTGACCCTGGACTCCTGTCAATTGTGACGTCACGGTCTGCATTCACACTGGAGCTCCCAGCATCCAGCAAAGAGGACAACACAACCATTCGCCCTTGTGCCTACACAGCTGTCACCCTGCTTGGCCCCTGCTCCGCTACTCCCAAGACTTCGGAAAGGTCTCTCGTGCCTGGATTTTGCCATTCATCCCTGCAAGATGCTCACATTGGTCCCCAGGAAGGTAAGGTGCCATTCCATGCAAATGGACACCACCTAAGTGCCTCTGTGGGGATGCTGTGGGACAGGGATGCCACTCCGAGGTCTTGCGACATCTGCAGGTTTCCAGAGACAAAGAGAAAGAGATGGAGGTGGATCTAAAGACTGATATAGAGGAGGAGATGGAAGTGGAGGGAGGAGAGACTGGAGGGGAAGAGGTGGAGGTGGATGTGAAGGAGGAGATGGAGGAAGAGATGGAGGTGGATGTGAAGGAAGAGATGGAGGAAGAGATGGAGGTGGATGTGAAGGAGGAGATGGAGGAAGAGATGGAGGTGGAAATGGAAGAGTACATTGAGGCCATGGATGTTGATGGAAAAGACGAGGAGGAGGAGGACATGGTCCTGGGATGAAGAGGGACTCCAGCAGTAGGACAGGCATGTGCTCCCCACAGGCAGAGTGGGTGCCCTGCTGCCAGGCTGGGGCTGGGCTGGGTGCCCCGCTGAGGGACACGGTGCCCCGTCTGCTGCATTCTGGCAGCACAAGCACCATCCCCATGCTGTCCTGCACTTGCTTTGGCTCACACAAGCCCCATGCCAGTGCCTGGGGCCTGACCCCCAGCCCCAGCCAGGCTCAGCGCTGGCAGCAGAGTCCCGCTCTGCCAGTGTGGCCCAGCCTGGGGGCACATGCAACAGCCCTCTGTGCCTGACTGCAATGACTGTGTCACTTGCTTTTCTTCCGGGACTGATGGAGATCCAGGACACAGATGGCACCCTTCTGTAGATACCTTTTAGGGTTTCTTTTGGTCTTCTGTAAATACGTTTAATATCGTTTTGATAGCTATGTTCTTGTCAATACGGTCTCTAGATCGTTGTTGTTACAAAGGTTCTTCCAATGTAAATATGTTCTCAGGTTGCTTTTTGTTGCTGCTCTTATAGAAACAAAGGATCTTTGTTTTTCACACCTCAGTTCTCTTGGCATTTTCTTTGGGTACAGGCCTCCATGGAGCAAGACTTCCTTTGGAAACCCCCTCTGTCACCAGACTCTGCTCCAAGCATAACACAAATTGATCCTCGTAGTTAAAGGCGTGCCATGAACTGGCACAAATTTGTCCCCTGGACTTTCTAGCACAGTAAATGTCAGTGCTCATAATCCCCAATTCCTAATGAAAGCTTTCAGTCTCCTCACCTGCCACAGACATGTATTGCTGAGATTTGCTTCGGGTTTCTGGCCTGAATCTGGCTCTGGAAATGCCAGTGGCTCAGCTGAGAGCTGTGCCAATGCTTGACATTGCCTTGAGAAGGGCCACAGTCCTGCAAGGGTCTTTCATCAGCAGCAAAGAGCGGCCTGGAGTGTGGGGAATGCTGGATCTGTACCACTCAGTGCTCATCCTTCACCTTCATGTGCAGCTACCCCCAAAGCCGCCATGTAGCACTTCTGCTATTTCCCCTGGTGTGGATCTTTTGCAGCAGCTGTTCCACGTGGCTTTGTATGGTGATCCTGTGGGAAGCGGCCGTTCGCCTGCTGTGATATCCTCACAACTAAGATGAACTCCTCATTCCTTTTGGGTTTTCTTTGGGGTTTTTTAGCTGGTTGTTTGATTGGTTTGTGTGGGTTGGTTTGTTTGGGGTTTTGTCTTTTTTGGTTGGAGTTTTTTGTTTGCTTTTCTCTAAATGTCTGGTGAAGCTGGCACAGGCAAACTCAAGAAAATGTAAACCAGGTTTGACTTTCCAGAAATTCCTTTGGACTGGGTTTAGCTGCATCCCTGAGGCTCAGGATCCTCAAGATATTTGCAGGTTTTGCTCTGCGCCATCAGCCTGCTCAGATTCTGCTCGGTGTTTCACAAATGCACGAGACAATGGATGCTGTGCCAAGCTTCCTTTCAAACCGCAAAACCTGGGTCAGCATGAGAGAAAAGAAGAAGAAGAAGAAAAAAAGAAAATATTCATCAGTTAGAACAGAGCCAGTGTCCCACCATCTGCCCCTGCACTCTTACTAATTTTGTCTCTTTAGACACAAGGCTGGGTCTAAAGCTTCCCTCTCTCAGTTGCTGGTGCTAGTTGCTACCTTGCAGCTTTGATTTCTGCTGATCTAAGTCACTGCTGTCCATGTGGGCTTGAGAATGTTGAGCCTGGAGAACAGAAGGCCCTGGAGAGGCTTTGCTGTGGCCATGCAGGACTTGAAGGGTGCCATAGGAAAGATGGGGACAGTGTTCAATAGGGCCAGTGGCAAGAGCAGAAGCGGGGATGGCTTTTAAGTGCAGGACGTTGAGTTAGGTTGGATCTAAGGAAGCTGCTTTTTCACACTGAGAGTGCTGAGGCACTGGCCCAGGCTGTGCACAGAGGATGTGCATGCCCCATGCCTGCGAACATCCAAGGCCAGGTGGGAAGAGGACTCTGAGCAACGTGCTCTGCTAGAAGATTGCTCAAGTTGCAACAAGATGATCTTTAGCGTCCCTTCCAAGCCAGACCACTCAGGGATTGCAACATTCTATGATCCCCGTTGTCCACTCCACGGTGACCCTGGACTCCTGTCAATTGTGATGTCACGGTCTGCATTCACACTGGAGCTCCCAGCATCCAGCAAAGAGGACAACACAACCATTCGCCCTTGTGCCTACACAGCTGTCACCCTGCTTGGCCCCTGCTCCGCTACTCCCAAGACTTCGGAAAGGTCTCTCGTGCCTGGATTTTGCCATTCATCCCTGCAAGATGCTCACATTGGTCCCCAGGAAGGTAAGGTGCCATTCCATGCAAATGGACACCACCTAAGTGCCTCTGTGGGGATGCTGTGGGACAGGGATGCCACTCCGAGGTCTTGCGACATCTGCAGGTTTCCAGAGACAAAGAGAAAGAGATGGAGGTGGATCTAAAGACTGATATAGAGGAGGAGATGGAAGTGGAGGGAGGAGAGACTGGAGGGGAAGAGGTGGAGGTGGATGTGAAGGAGGAGATGGAGGAAGAGATGGAGGTGGATGTGAAGGAAGAGATGGAGGAAGAGATGGAGGTGGATGTGAAGGAGGAGATGGAGGAAGAGATGGAGGTGGAAATGGAAGAGTACATTGAGGCCATGGATGTTGATGGAAAAGACGAGGAGGAGGAGGACATGGTCCTGGGATGAAGAGGGACTCCAGCAGTAGGACAGGCATGTGCTCCCCACAGGCAGAGTGGGTGCCCTGCTGCCAGGCTGGGGCTGGGCTGGGTGCCCCGCTGAGGGACACGGTGCCCCGTCTGCTGCATTCTGGCAGCACAAGCACCATCCCCAGCCTGTCCTGCACTTGCTTTGGCTCACACAAGCCCCATGCCAGTGCCTGGGGCCTGACCCCCAGCCCCAGCCAGGCTCAGCGCTGGCAGCAGAGTCCCGCTCTGCCAGTGTGGCCCAGCCTGGGGGCACATGCAACAGCCCTCCGTGCCTGACTGCAATGACTGTGTCCCTTGCTTTTCTTCCGGGACTGATGGAGATCCAGGACACAGATGGCACCCTTCTGTAGATACCTTTTAGGGTTTCTTTTGGTCTTCTGTAAATACGTTTAATATCGTTTTGATAGCTATGTTCTTGTCAATACGGTCTCTAGATCGTTGTTGTTACAAAGGTTCTTCCAATGTAAATATGTTCTCTAGTTGCTTTTTGTTGCTGCTCTTATAGAAACAAAGGATCTTTGTTTTTCACACCTCAGTTCTCTTGGCATTTTCTTTGGGTACAGGCCTCCATGGAGCAAGACTTCCTTTGGAAACCCCCTCTGTCACCAGACTCTGCTCCAAGCATAACACAAATTGATCCTCGTAGTTAAAGGCGTGCCATGAATTGGCACAAATTTGTCCCCTGGACTTTCTAGCACAGTAAATGTCAGTGCTCATAATCCCCAATTCCTAATGAAAGCTTTCAGTCTCCTCACCTGCCACAGACATGTATTGCTGAGATTTGCTTTGGGTTTCTGGCCTGAATCTGGCTCTGGAAATGCCAGTGGCTCAGCTGAGAGCTGTGCCAATGATTGACATTGCCTTGAGAAGGGCCACAGTCCTGCAAGGGTCTTTCATCAGCAGCAAAGAGCGGCCTGGAGTGTGGGGAATGCTGGATCTGTACCACTCAGTGCTCATCCTTCACCTTCATGTGGAGCTACCCCCAAAGCCGCCATGTAGCACTTCTGCTATTTCCCCTGGTGTGGATCTTTTGCAGCAGCTGTTCCACGTGGCTTTGTATGGTGATCCTGTGGGAAGCGGCCATTGGCCTGCTGTGATATCCTCACAACTAAGATGAACTCCTCATTCCTTTTGGTTTTCTTTGGGGTTTTTTAGCTGGTTGTTTGATTGGTTTGTGTGGGTTGGTTTGTTTGGGGTTTTGTCTTTTTTGGTTGGAGTTTTTTGTTTGCTTTTCTCTAAATGTCTGGTGAAGCTGGCACAGGCAAACTCAAGAAAATGTAAACCAGGTTTGACTTTCCAGAAATTCCTTTGGACTGGGTTTAGCTGCATCCCCCAGGCTCAGGATCCTCAAGATATTTGCAGGTTTTGCTCTGCGCCACCAGCCTGCTCAGATTCTGCTCGGTGTTTCACAAATGCACGAGACAATGGATGCTGTGCCAAGCTTCCTTTCAAACAGCAAAACCTGGGTCAGCATGAGAGAAAAGAAGAAGAAGAAGAAAAAAAGAAAATATTCATCAGTTAGAACAGAGCCAGTGTCCCACCATCTGCCCCTGCACTCTTACTAATTTTGTCTCTTTAGACACAAGGCTGGGTCTAAAGCTTCCCTCTCTCAGTTGCTGGTGCTAGTTGCTACCTTGCAGCTTTGATTTCTGCTGATCTAAGTCACTGCTGTCCATGTGGGCTTGAGAATGTTGAGCCTGGAGAACAGAAGGCCCTGGAGAGGCTTTGCGGTGGCCATGCAGGACTTGAAGGGTGCCATAGGAAAGATGGGGACAGTGTTCAATAGGGCCAGTGGCAAGAGCAGAAGCGGGGATGGCTTTTAAGTGCAGGACGTTGAGTTAGGTTGGATCTAAGGAAGCTGCTTTTTCACACTGAGAGTGCTGAGGCACTGGCCCAGGCTGTGCACAGAGGATGTGCATGCCCCATGCCTGCGAACATCCAAGGCCAGGTGGGAAGAGGACTCTGAGCAACGTGCTCTGCTAGAAGATTGCTCAAGTTGCAACAAGATGATCTTTAGCGTCCCTTCCAAGCCAGAGCACTCAGGGATTGCAACATTCTATGATCCCCGTTGTCCACTCCACGGTGACCCTGGACTCCTGTCAATTGTGACGTCACGGTCTGCATTCACACTGGAGCTCCCAGCATCCAGCAAAGAGGACAACACAACCATTCGCCCTTGTGCCTACACAGCTGTCACCCTGCTTGGCCCCTGCTCCGCTACTCCCAAGACTTCGGAAAGGTCTCTCGTGCCTGGATTTTGCCATTCATCCCTGCAAGATGCTCACATTGGTCCCCAGGAAGGTAAGGTGCCATTCCATGCAAATGGACACCACCTAAGTGCCTCTGTGGGGATGCTGTGGGACAGGGATGCCACTCCGAGGTCTTGCGACATCTGCAGGTTTCCAGAGACAAAGAGAAAGAGATGGAGGTGGATCTAAAGACTGATATAGAGGAGGAGATGGAAGTGGAGGGAGGAGAGACTGGAGGGGAAGAGGTGGAGGTGGATGTGAAGGAGGAGATGGAGGAAGAGATGGAGGTGGATGTGAAGGAGGAGATGGAGGAAGAGATGGAGGTGGAAATGGAAGAGTACATTGAGGCCATGGATGTTGATGGAAAAGACGAGGAGGAGGAGGACATGGTCCTGGGATGAAGAGGGACTCCAGCAGTAGGACAGGCATGTGCTCCCCACAGGCAGAGTGGGTGCCCTGCTGCCAGGCTGGGGCTGGGCTGGGTGCCCCGCTGAGGGACACGGTGCCCCGTCTGCTGCATTCTGGCAGCACAAGCACCATCCCCATGCTGTCCTGCACTTGCTTTGGCTCACACAAGCCCCATGCCAGTGCCTGGGGCCTGACCCCCAGCCCCAGCCAGGCTCAGCGCTGGCAGCAGAGTCCCGCTCTGCCAGTGTGGCCCAGCCTGGGGGCACATGCAACAGCCCTCTGTGCCTGACTGCAATGACTGTGTCACTTGCTTTTCTTCCGGGACTGATGGAGATCCAGGACACAGATGGCACCCTTCTGTAGATACCTTTTAGGGTTTCTTTTGGTCTTCTGTAAATACGTTTAATATCGTTTTGATAGCTATGTTCTTGTCAATACGGTCTCTAGATCGTTGTTGTTACAAAGGTTCTTCCAACATAAATATGTTCTCAGGTTGCTTTTTGTTGCTGCTCTTATAGAAACAAAGGATCTTTGTTTTTCACACCTCAGTTCTCTTGGCATTTTCTTGGGGTACAGGCCTCCATGGAGCAAGACTTCCTTTGGAAACCCCCTCTGACACCAGACTCTGCTCCAAGCATAACACAAATTGATCCTCGTAGTTAAAGGCGTGCCATGAATTGGCACAAATTTGTCCCCTGGACTTTCTAGCACAGTAAATGTCAGTGCTCATAATCCCCAATTCCTAATGAAAGCTTTCAGTCTCCTCACCTGCCACAGACATGTATTGCTGAGATTTGCTTCGGGTTTCTGGCCTGAATCTCGCTCTGGAAATGCCAGTGGCTCAGCTGAGAGCTGTGCCAATGCTTGACATTGCCTTGAGAAGGGCCACAGTCCTGCAAGGGTCTTTCATCAGCAGCAAAGAGCGGCCTGGACTGTGGGGAATGCTGGATCTGTACCACTCAGTGCTCATCCTTCACCTTCATGTGGAGCTACCCCCAAAGCCGCCATGTAGCACTTCTGCTATTTCCCCTGGTGTGGATCTTTTGGAGCAGCTGTTCCACGTGGCTTTGTATGGTGATCCTGTGGGAAGCGGCCGTTCGCCTGCTGTGATATCCTCACAACTAAGATGAACTCCTCGTTCCTTTTGGTTTTCTTTGGGGTTTTTTAGCTGGTTGTTTGATTGGTTTGTGTGGGTTTGTTTGTTTGGGTTTTTGTCTTTTTTGGTTGGAGTTTTTTGTTTGCTTTTCTCTAAATGTCTGGTGAAGCTGGCACAGGCAAACTCAAGAAAATGTAAACCAGGTTTGACTTTCCAGAAATTCCTTTGGACTGGGTTTAGCTGCATCCCTGAGGCTCAGGATCCTCAAGATATTTGCAGGTTTTGCTCTGCGCCATCAGCCTGCTCAGATTCTGCTCGGTGTTTCACAAACGGAGAAGACAATGGATGCTGTGCCAAGCTTCCTTTCAAACAGCAAAACCTGGGTCAGCATGAGAGAAAAGAAGAAGAAGAAAAAAAGAAAATATTCATCAGTTAGAACAGAGCCAGTGTCCCACCATCTGCCCCTGCACTCTTACTAATTTTGTCTCTTTAGACACAAGGCTGGGTCTAAAGCTTCCCTCTCTCAGTTGCTGGTGCTAGTTGCTACCTTGCAGCTTTGATTTCTGCTGATCTAAGTCACTGCTGTCCATGTGGGCTTGAGAATGTTGAGCCTGGAGAACAGAAGGCCCTGGAGAGGCTTTGCTGTGGCCATGCAGGACTTGAAGGGTGCCGTAGGAAAGATGGGGACAGTGTTCAATAGGGCCAGTGGCAAGAGCAGAAGCGGGGATGGCTTTTAAGTGCAGGACGTTGAGTTAGGTTGGATCTAAGGAAGCTGCTTTTTCACACTGAGAGTGCTGAGGCACTGGCCCAGGCTGTGCACAGAGGATGTGCATGCCCCATGCCTGCGAACATCCAAGGCCAGGTGGCAACAGGACTCTGAGCAACGTGCTCTGCTAGAAGATTGCTCAAGTTGCAACAAGATGATCTTTAGCGTCCCTTCCAAGCCAGACCACTCAGGGATTGCAACATTCTATGATCCCCGTTGTCCACTCCACGGTGACCCTGGACTCCTGTCAATTGTGATGTCACGGTCTGCATTCACACTGGAGCTCCCAGCATCCAGCAAAGAGGACAACACAACCATTCGCCCTTGTGCCTACACAGCTGTCACCCTGCTTGGCCCCTGCTCCGCTACTCCCAAGACTTCGGAAAGGTCTCTCGTGCCTGGATTTTGCCATTCATCCCTGCAAGATGCTCACATTGGTCCCCAGGAAGGTAAGGTGCCATTCCATGCAAATGGACACCACCTAAGTGCCTCTGTGGGGATGCTGTGGGACAGGGATGCCACTCCGAGGTCTTGCGACATCTGCAGGTTTCCAGAGACAAAGAGAAAGAGATGGAGGTGGATCTAAAGACTGATATAGAGGAGGAGATGGAAGTGGAGGGAGGAGAGACTGGAGAGGAAGAGGTGGAGGTGGATGTGAAGGAGGAGATGGAGGAAGAGATGGAGGTGGATGTGAAGGAGGAGATGGAGGAAGAGATGGAGGTGGAAATGGAAGAGTACATTGAGGCCATGGATGTTGATGGAAAAGACGAGGAGGAGGAGGACATGGTCCTGGGATGAAGAGGGACTCCAGCAGTAGGACAGGCATGTGCTCCCCACAGGCAGAGTGGGTGCCCTGCTGCCAGGCTGGGGCTGGGCTGGGTGCCCCGCTGAGGGACACGGTGCCCCGTCTGCTGCATTCTGGCAGCACAAGCACCATCCCCATGCTGTCCTGCACTTGCTTTGGCTCACACAAGCCCCATGCCAGTGCCTGGGGCCTGACCCCCAGCCCCAGCCAGGCTCAGCGCTGGCAGCAGAGTCCCGCTCTGCCAGTGTGGCCCAGCCTGGGGGCACATGCAACAGCCCTCTGTGCCTGACTGCAATGACTGTGTCACTTGCTTTTCTTCCAGGACTGATGGAGATCCAGGACACAGATGGCACCCTTCTGTAGATACCTTTTAGGGTTTCTTTTGGTCTTCTGTAAATACGCTTAATATCGTTTTGATAGCTATGTTCTTGTCAATACGTTCTCTAGATCATTGTTGTTACAAAGGTTCTTCCAATGTAAATATGTTCTCAGGTTGCTTTTTGTTGCTGCTCTTATAGAAACAAAGGATCTTTGTTTTTCACACCTCAGTTCTCTTGGCATTTTCTTTGGGTACAGGCCTCCATGGAGCAAGACTTCCTTTCAAAACCCCCTCTGTCACCAGACTCTGCTCCAAGCATAACACAAATTGATCCTCGTAGTTAAAGGCGTGCCATGAATTGGCACAAATTTGTCCCCTGGACTTTCTAGCACAGTAAATGTCAGTGCTCATAATCCCCAATTCCTAATGAAAGCTTTCAGTCTCCTCACCTGCCACAGACATGTATTGCTGAGATTTGCTTCGGGTTTCTGGCCTGAATCTGGCTCTGGAAATGCCAGTGGCTCAGCTGAGAGCTGTGCCAATGCTTGACATTGCCTTGAGAAGGGCCACAGTCCTGCAAGGGTCTTTCATCAGCAGCAAAGAGCGGCCTGCACTGTGGGGAATGCTGGATCTGTACCACTCAGTGCTCATCCTTCACCTTCATGTGCAGCTACCCCCAAAGCCGCCATGTAGCACTTCTGCTATTTCCCCTGGTGTGGATCTTTTGCAGCAGCTGTTCCACGTGGCTTTGTATGGTGATCCTGTGGGAAGCGGCCGTTCGCCTGCTGTGATATCCTCACAACTAAGATGAACTCCTCATTCCTTTTGGGTTTTCTTTGGGGTTTTTTAGCTGGTTGTTTGATTGGTTTGTGTGGGTTTGTTTGTTTGGGTTTTTGTCTTTTTTGGTTGGAGTTTTTTGTTTGCTTTTCTCTAAATGTCTGGTGAAGCTGGCACAGGCAAACTCAAGAAAATGTAAACCAGGTTTGACTTTCCAGAAATTCCTTTGGACTGGGTTTAGCTGCATCCCCCAGGCTCAGGATCCTCAAGATATTTGCAGGTTTTGCTCTGCGCCATCAGCCTGCTCAGATTCTGCTCGGTGTTTCACAAACGGAGAAGACAATGGATGCTGTGCCAAGCTTCCTTTCAAACAGCAAAACCTGGGTCAGCATGAGAGAAAAGAAGAAGAAGAAAAAAAGAAAATATTCATCAGTTAGAACAGAGCCAGTGTCCCACCATCTGCCCCTGCACTCTTACTAATTTTGTCTCTTTAGACACAAGGCTGGGTCTAAAGCTTCCCTCTCTCAGTTCCTGGTGCTAGTTGCTACCTTGCAGCTTTGATTTCTGCTGATCTAAGTCACTGCTGTCCATGTGGGCTTGAGAATGTTGAGCCTGGAGAACAGAAGGCCCTGGAGAGGCTTTGCTGTGGCCATGCAGGACTTGAAGGGTGCCGTAGGAAAGATGGGGACAGTGTTCAATAGGGCCAGTGGCAAGAGCAGAAGCGGGGATGGCTTTTAAGTGCAGGACGTTGAGTTAGGTTGGATCTAAGGAAGCTGCTTTTTCACACTGAGAGTGCTGAGGCACTGGCCCAGGCTGTGCACAGAGGATGTGCATGCCCCATGCCTGCGAACATCCAAGGCCAGGTGGCAACAGGACTCTGAGCAACGTGCTCTGCTAGAAGATTGCTCAAGTTGCAACAAGATGATCTTTAGCGTCCCTTCCAAGCCAGACCACTCAGGGATTGCAACATTCTATGATCCCCGTTGTCCACTCCACGGTGACCCTGGACTCCTGTCAATTGTGACGTCACGGTCTGCATTCACACTGGAGCTCCCAGCATCCAGCAAAGAGGACAACACAACCATTCGCCCTTGTGCCTACACAGCTGTCACCCTGCTTGGCCCCTGCTCCGCTACTCCCAAGACTTCGGAAAGGTCTCTCGTGCCTGGATTTTGCCATTCATCCCTGCAAGATGCTCACATTGGTCCCCAGGAAGGTAAGGTGCCATTCCATGCAAATGGACACCACCTAAGTGCCTCTGTGGGGATGCTGTGGGACAGGGATGCCACTCCGAGGTCTTGCGACATCTGCAGGTTTCCAGAGACAAAGAGAAAGAGATGGAGGTGGATCTAAAGACTGATATAGAGGAGGAGATGGAAGTGGAGGGAGGAGAGACTGGAGAGGAAGAGGTGGAGGTGGATG
The DNA here is from genome assembly GCF_020740725.1 of Corvus hawaiiensis. Taxonomy (NCBI): domain Eukaryota; kingdom Metazoa; phylum Chordata; class Aves; order Passeriformes; family Corvidae; genus Corvus; species Corvus hawaiiensis. Next base: position 720,545 of record NW_025963380.1, read on the forward strand.
TGAAGGAGGAGATGGAGGAAGAGATGGAGGTGGATGTGAAGGAGGAGATGGAGGAAGAGATGGAGGTGGAAATGGAAGAGTACATTGAGGCCATGGATGTTGATGGAAAAGACGAGGAGGAGGAGGACATGGTCCTGGGATGAAGAGGGACTCCAGCAGTAGGACAGGCATGTGCTCCCCACAGGCAGAGTGGGTGCCCTGCTGCCAGGCTGGGGCTGGGCTGGGTGCCCCGCTGAGGGACACGGTGCCCCGTCTGCTGCATTCTGGCAGCACAAGCACCATCCCCATGCTGTCCTGCACTTGCTTTGGCTCACACAAGCCCCATGCCAGTGCCTGGGGCCTGACCCCCAGCCCCAGCCAGGCTCAGCGCTGGCAGCAGAGTCCCGCTCTGCCAGTGTGGCCCAGCCTGGGGGCACATGCAACAGCCCTCTGTGCCTGACTGCAATGACTGTGTCACTTGCTTTTCTTCCAGGACTGATGGAGATCCAGGACACAGATGGCACCCTTCTGTAGATACCTTTTAGGGTTTCTTTTGGTCTTCTGTAAATACGCTTAATATCGTTTTGATAGCTATGTTCTTGTCAATACGTTCTCTAGATCATTGTTGTTACAAAGGTTCTTCCAATGTAAATATGTTCTCAGGTTGCTTTTTGTTGCTGCTCTTATAGAAACAAAGGATCTTTGTTTTTCACACCTCAGTTCTCTTGGCATTTTCTTTGGGTACAGGCCTCCATGGAGCAAGACTTCCTTTGGAAACCCCCTCTGTCACCAGACTCTGCTCCAAGCATAACACAAATTGATCCTCGTAGTTAAAGGCGTGCCATGAATTGGCACAAATTTGTCCCCTGGACTTTCTAGCACAGTAAATGTCAGTGCTCATAATCCCCAATTCCTAATGAAAGCTTTCAGTCTCCTCACCTGCCACAGACATGTATTGCTGAGATTTGCTTCGGGTTTCTGGCCTGAATCTGGCTCTGGAAATGCCAGTGGCTCAGCTGAGAGCTGTGCCAATGCTTGACATTGCCTTGAGAAGGGCCACAGTCCTGCAAGGGTCTTTCATCAGCAGCAAAGAGCGGCCTGCACTGTGGGGAATGCTGGATCTGTACCACTCAGTGCTCATCCTTCACCTTCATGTGCAGCTACCCCCAAAGCCGCCATGTAGCACTTCTGCTATTTCCCCTGGTGTGGATCTTTTGCAGCAGCTGTTCCACGTGGCTTTGTATGGTGATCCTGTGGGAAGCGGCCGTTCGCCTGCTGTGATATCCTCACAACTAAGATGAACTCCTCATTCCTTTTGGGTTTTCTTTGGGGTTTTTTAGCTGGTTGTTTGATTGGTTTGTGTGGGTTGGTTTGTTTGGGGTTTTGTCTTTTTTGGTTGGAGTTTTTTGTTTGCTTTTCTCTAAATGTCTGGTGAAGCTGGCACAGGCAAACTCAAGAAAATGTAAACCAGGTTTGACTTTCCAGAAATTCCTTTGGACTGGGTTTAGCTGCATCCCTGAGGCTCAGGATCCTCAAGATATTTGCAGGTTTTGCTCTGCGCCATCAGCCTGCTCAGATTCTGCTCGGTGTTTCACAAACGGAGAAGACAATGGATGCTGTGCCAAGCTTCCTTTCAAACAGCAAAACCTGGGTCAGCATGAGAGAAAAGAAGAAGAAGAAAAAAAGAAAATATTCATCAGTTAGAACAGAGCCAGTGTCCCACCATCTGCCCCTGCACTCTTACTAATTTTGTCTCTTTAGACACAAGGCTGGGTCTAAAGCTTCCCTCTCTCAGTTGCTGGTGCTAGTTGCTACCTTGCAGCTTTGATTTCTGCTGATCTAAGTCACTGCTGTCCATGTGGGCTTGAGAATGTTGAGCCTGGAGAACAGAAGGCCCTGGAGAGGCTTTGCTGTGGCCATGCAGGACTTGAAGGGTGCCGTAGGAAAGATGGGGACAGTGTTCAATAGGGCCAGTGGCAAGAGCAGAAGCGGGGATGGCTTTTAAGTGCAGGACGTTGAGTTAGGTTGGATCTAAGGAAGCTGCTTTTTCACACTGAGAGTGCTGAGGCACTGGCCCAGGCTGTGCACAGAGGATGTGCATGCCCCATCGCTGCGAACATCCAAGGCCAGGTGGCAACAGGACTCTGAGCAACGTGCTCTGCTAGAAGATTGCTCAAGTTGCAACAAGATGATCTTTAGCGTCCCTTCCAAGCCAGACCACTCAGGGATTGCAACATTCTATGATCCCCGTTGTCCACTCCACGGTGACCCTGGACTCCTGTCAATTGTGATGTCACGGTCTGCATTCACACTGGAGCTCCCAGCATCCAGCAAAGAGGACAACACAACCATTCGCCCTTGTGCCTACACAGCTGTCACCCTGCTTGGCCCCTGCTCCGCTACTCCCAAGACTTCGGAAAGGTCTCTCGTGCCTGGATTTTGCCATTCATCCCTGCAAGATGCTCACATTGGTCCCCAGGAAGGTAAGGTGCCATTCCATGCAAATGGACACCACCTAAGTGCCTCTGTGGGGATGCTGTGGGACAGGGATGCCACTCCGAGGTCTTGCGACATCTGCAGCTTTCCAGAGACAAAGAGAAAGAGATGGAGGTGGATCTAAAGACTGATATAGAGGAGGAGATGGAAGTGGAGGGAGGAGAGACTGGAGGGGAAGAGGTGGAGGTGGATGTGAAGGAGGAGATGGAGGAAGAGATGGAGGTGGATGTGAAGGAGGAGATGGAGGAAGAGATGGAGGTGGAAATGGAAGAGTACATTGAGGCCATGGATGTTGATGGAAAAGACGAGGAGGAGGAGGACATGGTCCTGGGATGAAGAGGGACTCCAGCAGTAGGACAGGCATGTGCTCCCCACAGGCAGAGTGGGTGCCCTGCTGCCAGGCTGGGGCTGGGCTGGGTGCCCCGCTGAGGGACACGGTGCCCCGTCTGCTGCATTCTGGCAGCACAAGCACCATCCCCAGCCTGTCCTGCACTTGCTTTGGCTCACACAAGCCCCATGCCAGTGCCTGGGGCCTGACCCCCAGCCCCAGCCAGGCTCAGCGCTGGCAGCAGAGTCCCGCTCTGCCAGTGTGGCCCAGCCTGGGGGCACATGCAACAGCCCTCTGTGCCTGACTGCAATGACTGTGTCACTTGCTTTTCTTCCAGGACTGATGGAGATCCAGGACACAGATGGCACCCTTCTGTAGATACCTTTTAGGGTTTCTTTTGGTCTTCTGTAAATACGCTTAATATCGTTTTGATAGCTATGTTCTTGTCAATACGTTCTCTAGATCATTGTTGTTACAAAGGTTCTTCCAATGTAAATATGTTCTCAGGTTGCTTTTTGTTGCTGCTCTTATAGAAACAAAGGATCTTTGTTTTTCACACCTCAGTTCTCTTGGCATTTTCTTTGGGTACAGGCCTCCATGGAGCAAGACTTCCTTTCAAAACCCCCTCTGTCACCAGACTCTGCTCCAAGCATAACACAAATTGATCCTCGTAGTTAAAGGCGTGCCATGAATTGGCACAAATTTGTCCCCTGGACTTTCTAGCACAGTAAATGTCAGTGCTCATAATCCCCAATTCCTAATGAAAGCTTTCAGTCTCCTCACCTGCCACAGACATGTATTGCTGAGATTTGCTTCGGGTTTCTGGCCTGAATCTCGCTCTGGAAATGCCAGTGGCTCAGCTGAGAGCTGTGCCAATGATTGACATTGCCTTGAGAAGGGCCACAGTCCTGCAAGGGTCTTTCATCAGCAGCAAAGAGCGGCCTGGACTGTGGGGAATGCTGGATCTGTACCACTCAGTGCTCATCCTTCACCTTCATGTGCAGCTACCCCCAAAGCCGCCATGTAGCACTTCTGCTATTTCCCCTGGTGTGGATCTTTTGCAGCAGCTGTTCCACGTGGCTTTGTATGGTGATCCTGTGGGAAGCGGCCGTTCGCCTGCTGTGATATCCTCACAACTAAGATGAACTCCTCATTCCTTTTGGGTTTTCTTTGGGGTTTTTTAGCTGGTTGTTTGATTGGTTTGTGTGGGTTGGTTTGTTTGGGGTTTTGTCTTTTTTGGTTGGAGTTTTTTGTTTGCTTTTCTCTAAATGTCTGGTGAAGCTGGCACAGGCAAACTCAAGAAAATGTAAACCAGGTTTGACTTTCCAGAAATTCCTTTGGACTGGGTTTAGCTGCATCCCCCAGGCTCAGGATCCTCAAGATATTTGCAGGTTTTGCTCTGCGCCATCAGCCTGCTCAGATTCTGCTCGGTGTTTCACAAATGGAGAAGACAATGGATGCTGTGCCAAGCTTCCTTTCAAACAGCAAAACCTGGGTCAGCATGAGAGAAAAGAAGAAGAAGAAAAAAAGAAAATATTCATCAGTTAGAACAGAGCCAGTGTCCCACCATCTGCCCCTGCACTCTTACTAATTTTGTCTCTTTAGAGACAAGGCTGGGTCTAAAGCTTCCCTCTCTCAGTTCCTGGTGCTAGTTGCTACCTTGCAGCTTTGATTTCTGCTGATCTAAGTCACTGCTGTCCATGTGGGCTTGAGAATGTTGAGCCTGGAGAACAGAAGGCCCTGGAGAGGCTTTGCGTGGCCATGCAGGACTTGAAGGGTGCCATAGGAAAGATGGGGACAGTGTTCAATAGGGCCAGTGGCAAGAGCAGAAGCGGGGATGGCTTTTAAGTGCAGGACGTTGAGTTAGGTTGGATCTAAGGAAGCTGCTTTTTCACACTGAGAGTGCTGAGGCACTGGCCCAGGCTGTGCTCCAGAGGATGTGCATGCCCCATCGCTGCGAACATCCAAGGCCAGGTGGGAAGAGGACTCTGAGCAACGTGCTCTGCTAGAGATTGCTCAAGTTGCAACAAGATGATCTTTAGCGTCCCTTCCAAGCCAGAGCACTCAGGGATTGCAACATTCTATGATCCCCGTTGTCCACTCCACGGTGACCCTGGACTCCTGTCAATTGTGATGTCACGGTCTGCATTCACACTGGAGCTCCCAGCATCCAGCAAAGAGGACAACACAACCATTCGCCCTTGTGCCTACACACCTGTCACCCTGCTTGGCCCCTGCTCCGCTACTCCCAAGACTTCGGAAAGGTCTCTCGTGCCTGGATTTTGCCATTCATCCCTGCAAGATGCTCACATTGGTCCCCAGGAAGTAAGGTGCCATTCCATGCAAATGGACACCACCTAAGTGCCTCTGTGGGGATGCTGTGGGACAGGGATGCCCACCTTCCGAGGTCTTGCGACATCTGCAGGTTTCCAGAGACAAAGAGAAGAGATGGAGGTGGATCTAAAGACTGATATAGAGGAGGAGATGGAAGTGGAGGGAGGAGAGACTGGAGGGGAAGAGGTGGAGGTGGATGTGAAGGAGGAGATGGAGGAAGAGATGGAGGTGTGATGTGAAGGAGGAGATGGAGGAAGAGATGGAGGTGGAAATGGAAGAGTACATTGAGGCCATGGATGTTGATGGAAAAGACGAGGAGGAGGAGGACATGGTCCTGGGATGAAGAGGGACTCCAGCAGTAGGACAGGCATGTGCTCCCCACAGGCAGAGTGGGTGCCCTGCTGCCAGGCTGGGGCTGGGCTGGGTGCCCCGCTGAGGGACACGGTGCCCGTCTGCTGCATTCTGGCAGCACAAGCACCATCCCCATGCTGTCCTGCACTTGCTTTGGCTCACACAAGCCCCATGCCAGTGCCTGGGGCCTGACCCCCAGCCCCCAGCCAGGCTCAGCGCTGGCAGCAGAGTCCCGCTCTGCCAGTGTGGCCCAGCCTGGGGGCACATGCAACAGCCCTCTGTGCCTGACTGCAATGACTGTGTCACTTGCTTTTCTTCCAGGACTGATGGAGATCCAGGACACAGATGGCACCCTTCTGTAGATACCTTTTAGGGTTTCTTTGGGTCTTCTGTAAAATACGTTTAATATCGTTTTGATAGCTATGTTCTTGTCAATACGGTAGTCTCTAGATCGTTGTTGTTACAAAGGTTCTTCAACGTAAATATGTTCTCAGGTTGCTTTTTTGTTGCTGCTCTTATAGAAACAAAGGATCTTGTTTTTCACACCTCAGTTCTCTTGGCATTTTCTTTGGGTACAGGCCTCCATGGAGCAAGACTTCCTTTGGAAACCCCTCTGTCACCAGACTCGGCTCCAAGCATAACACAAATTGATCCTCGTAGTTAAAGGCGTGCCATGAATTGGCACACCAATTTGTCCCCTGGACTTTCTAGCACAGTAAATGTCAGTGCTCATAATCCCCAATTCCTAATGAAAGCTTTCAGTCTCCTCACCTGCCACAGACATGTAATTGCTGAGATTTGCTTCGGGTTTCTGGCCTGAATCGGCTCTGGAAATGCCAGTGGCTCAGCTGAGAGCTGTGCCAATGCTTGACATTGCCTTGAGAAGGGCCACAGTCCCTGCAAGGGTCTTTCATCAGGAGCAAAGAGCGGCCTGCACTGTGGGGAATGCTGGATCTGTACCACTCAGTGCTCATCCTTCACCTTAATGTGGAGCTACCCCCAAAGCCGCCATGTAGCACTTCTGCTATTTCCCCTGGTGTGGATCTTTTGCAGCAGCTGTTCCACGTGGCTTTGTATGGTGATCCTGTGGGAGCGGCCGTTCGCCTGCTGTGATATCCTCACAACCTAAGATGAACTCCTCGTTCCTTTTGGTTTTCTTTGGGGTTTTTTAGCTGGTTGTTTGATTGGTTTGTGTGGGTTTGTTTGTTTGGGGTTTTGTCTTTTTTGGTTGAGTTTTTTGTTTGCTTTTCTCTAAATGTCTGGTGAAGCTGGCACAGGCAAACTCAAGAAAATGTAAACCAGGTTTGACTTTCCAGAAATTCCTTTGGACTGGGTTTAGCTGCATCCCTCAGGCTCAGGATCCTCAAGATATTTGCAGGTTTTGCTCTGCGCCATCAGCCTGCTCAGATTCTGCTCGGTGTTTCACAATGCACAAGACAATGGATGCTGTGCCAAGCTTCCTTTCAAACAGCAAAACCTGGGTCAGCATGAGAGAAAAGAAGAAGAAGAAAAAAAGAAAATATTCATCAGTTAGAACAGAGCCAGTGTCCCACCATCTGCCCCTGCACTCTTACTAATTTTGTCTCTTTAGAGACAAGGCTGGGTCTAAAGCTTCCCTCTCTCAGTTGCTGGTGCTAGTTGCTACCTTGCAGCTTTGATTTCTGCTGATCTAAGTCACTGCTGTCCATGTGGGCTTGAGAATGTTGAGCCTGGAGAACAGAAGGCCCTGGAGAGGCTTTGCTGTGGCCATGCAGGACTTGAAGGGTGCCATAGGAAAGATGGGGACAGTGTTCAATAGGGCCAGTGGCAAGAGCAGAAGCGGGGATGGCTTTTAAGTGCAGGACGTTGAGTTAGGTTGGATCTAAGGAAGCTGCTTTTTCACACTGAGAGTGCTGAGGCACTGGCCCAGGCTGTGCACAGAGGATGTGCATGCCCCATCGCTGCGAACATCCAAGGCCAGGTGGGAAGAGGACTCTGAGCAACGTGCTCTGCTAGAAGATTGCTCAAGTTGCAACAAGATGATCTTTAGCGTCCCTTCCAAGCAGAGCACTCAGGGATTGCAACATTCTATGATCCCCGTTGTCCACTCCACGGTGACCCTGGACTCCTGTCAATTGTGATGTCACGGTCTGCATTCACACTGGAGCTCCCAGCATCCAGCAAAGAGGACAACACAACCATTCGCCCTTGTGCCTACACACCTGTCACCCTGCTTGGCCCCTGCTCCGCTACTCCCAAGACTTCGAAAGTCTCTCGTGCCTGGATTTTGCCATTCATCCCCTGCAAGATGCTCACATTGGTCCCCAGGAAGGTAGGTGCCATTCCATGCAAATGGACACCACCTAAGTGCCTCTGTGGGGATGCTGTGGACAGGGATGCCACTCCGAGGTCTTGCGACATCTGCAGGTTTCCAGAGACAAAGAGAAAGAGATGGAGGTGGATCTAAAGACTGATATAGAGGAGGAGATGGAAGTGGAGGGAGGAGAGACTGGAGGGGAAGAGGTGGAGGTGGATGTGAAGGAGGAGATGGAGGAAGAGATGGAGGTGGATGTGAAGGAGGAGATGGAGGAAGAGATGGAGGTGGAAATGGAAGAGTACATTGAGGCCATGGATGTTGATGGAAAAGACGAGGAGGAGGAGGACATGGTCCTGGGATGAAGAGGGACTCCAGCAGTAGGACAGGCATGTGCTCCCCACAGGCAGAGTGGGTGCCCTGCTGCCAGGCTGGGGCTGGGCTGGGTGCCCCGCTGAGGGACACGGTGCCCCGTCTGCTGCATTCTGGCAGCACAAGCACCATCCCCATGCTGTCCTGCACTTGCTTTGGCTCACACAAGCCCCATGCCAGTGCCTGGGGCCTGACCCCCAGCCCCAGCCAGGCTCAGCGCTGGCAGCAGAGTCCCGCTCTGCCAGTGTGGCCCAGCCTGGGGGCACATGCAACAGCCCTCTGTGCCTGACTGCAATGACTGTGTCACTTGCTTTTCTTCCAGGACTGATGGAGATCCAGGACACAGATGGCACCCTTCTGTAGATACCTTTTAGGGTTTCTTTTGGTCTTCTGTAAATACGTTTAATATCGTTTTGATAGCTATGTTCTTGTCAATACGGTCTCTAGATCGTTGTTGTTACAAAGGTTCTTCCCAACGTAAATATGTTCTCAGGTTGCTTTTTGTTGCTGCTCTTATAGAAACAAAGGATCTTTGTTTTTCACACCTCAGTTCTCTTGCATTTTCTTTGGGTACAGGCCTCCATGGAGCAAGACTTCCTTTGGAAACCCCCTCTGTCACCAGACTCTGCTCCAAGCATAACACAAATTGATCCTCGTAGTTAAAGGCGTGCCATGAATTGGCACAAATTTGTCCCCTGGACTTTCTAGCACAGTAAATGTCAGTGCTCATAATCCCCAATTCCTAATGAAAGGCTTTCAGTCTCCTCACCTGCCACAGACATGTATTGCTGAGATTTTGCTTCGGGTTTCTGGCCTGAATCTGGCTCTGGAAATGCCAGTGGCTCAGCTGAGAGCTGTGCCAATGCTTGACATTGCCTTGAGAAGGGCCACAGTCCTGCAAGGGTCTTTCATCAGGAGCAAAGAGCGGCCTGCACTGTGGGGAATGCTGGATCTGTACCACTCAGTGCTCATCCTTCACCTTAATGTGGAGCTACCCCCAAAGCCGCCATGTAGCACTTCTGCTATTTCCCCTGGTGTGGATCTTTTGCAGCAGCTGTTCCACGTGGCTTTGTATGGTGATCCTGTGGGAAGCGGCCGTTCGCCTGCTGTGATATCCTCACAACTAAGATGAACTCCTCGTTCCTTTTGGTTTTCTTTGGGGTTTTTTAGCTGGTTGTTTGATTGGTTTGTGTGGGTTTGTTTGTTTGGGGTTTTGTCTTTTTTGGTTGGAGTTTTTTGTTTGCTTTTCTCTAAATGTCTGGTGAAGCTGGCCACAGGCAAACTCAAGAAAATGTAAACCAGGTTTGACTTTCCAGAAATTCCTTTGGACTGGGTTTAGCTGCATCCCTGAGGCTCAGGATCCTCAAGATATTTGCAGGTTTTGCTCTGCCGCCATCAGCCTGCTCAGATTCTGCTCGGTGTTTCACAAATGCACAAGACAATGGATGCTGTGCCAAGCTTCCTTTCAAACAGCAAAACCTGGGTCAGCATGAGAGAAAAGAAGAAGAAGAAAAAAAGAAAATATTCATCAGTTAGAACAGAGCCAGTGTCCCACCATCTGCCCCTGCACTCTTACTAATTTTGTCTCTTTAGAGACAAGGCTGGGTCTAAAGCTTCCCTCTCTCAGTTGCTGGTGCTAGTTGCTACCTTGCAGCTTTGATTTCTGCTGATCTAAGTCACTGCTGTCCATGTGGCTTGAGAATGTTGAGCCTGGAGAACAGAAGGCCCTGGAGAGGCTTTGCTGTGGCCATGCAGGACTTGAAGGGTGCCATAGGAAAGATGGGCACAGTGTTCAATAGGGCCAGTGGCAAGAGCAGAAGCGGGGATGGCTTTTAAGTGCAGGACGTTGAGTTAGGTTGGATCTAAGGAAGCTGCTTTTTCACACTGAGAGTGCTGAGGCACTGGCCCAGGCTGTGCACAGAGGATGTGCATGCCCCATCGCTGCGAACATCCAAGGCCAGGTGGGAAGAGGACTCTGAGCAACGTGCTCTGCTAGAAGATTGCTCAAGTTGCAACAAGATGATCTTTAGCGTCCCTTCCAAGCCAGAGCACTCAGGGATTGCAACATTCTATGATCCCCGTTGTCCACTCCACGGTGACCCTGGACTCCTGTCAATTGTGATGTCACGGTCTGCATTCACACTGGAGCTCCCAGCATCCAGCAAAGAGGACAACACAACCATTCGCCCTTGTGCCTACACAGCTGTCACCCTGCTTGGCCCCTGCTCCGCTACTCCCCAAGACTTCGGAAAGGTCTCTCGTGCCTGGATTTTGCCATTCATCCCTGCAAGATGCTCACATTGGTCCCCAGGAAGGTAAGGTGCCATTCCATGCAAATGGACACCACCTAAGTGCCTCTGTGGGGATGCTGTGGGACAGGGATGCCACTCCGAGGTCTTGCGACATCTGCAGGTTTCCAGAGACAAAGAGAAAGAGATGGAGGTGGATCTAAAGACTGATATAGAGGAGGAGATGGAAGTGGAGGGAGGAGAGACTGGAGGGGAAGAGGTGGAGGTGGATGTGAAGGAGGAGATGGAGGAAGAGATGGAGGTGGATGTGAAGGAGGAGATGGAGGAAGAGATGGAGGTGGAAAGGAAGAGTACATTGAGGCCATGGATGTTGATGGAAAAGACGAGGAGGAGGAGGACATGGTCCTGGGATGAAGAGGGACTCCAGCAGTAGACAGGCATGTGCTCCCCACAGGCAGAGTGGGTGCCCTGCTGCCAGGCTGGGGCTGGGCTGGGTGCCCCGCTGAGGGACACGGTGCCCCGTCTGCTGCATTCTGGCAGCACAAGCACCATCCCCATGCTGTCCTGCACTTGCTTTGGCTCACACAAGCCCCATGCCAGTGCCTGGGGCCTGACCCCCAGCCCCAGCCAGGCTCAGCGCTGGCAGCAGAGTCCCGCTCTGCCAGTGTGGCCCAGCCTGGGGGCACATGCAACAGCCCTCTGTGCCTGACTGCAATGACTGTGTCACTTGCTTTTCTTCCAGGACTGATGGAGATCCAGGACACAGATGGCACCCTTCTGTAGATACCTTTTAGGGTTTCTTTTGGTCTTCTGTAAATACGTTTAATATCGTTTTGATAGCTATGTTCTTGTCAATACGGTCTCTAGATCGTTGTTGTTACAAAGGTTCTTCCAACGTAAATATGTTCTCAGGTTGCTTTTTGTTGCTGCTCTTATAGAAACAAAGGATCTTTGTTTTTCACACCTCAGTTCTCTTGGCATTTTCTTTGGGTACAGGCCTCCATGGAGCAAGACTTCCTTTGGAAACCCCCTCTGTCACCAGACTCTGCTCCAAGCATAACACAAATTGATCCTCGTAGTTAAAGGCGTGCCATGAATTGGCACAATTTGTCCCCTGGACTTTCTAGCACAGTAAATGTCAGTGCTCATAATCCCCAATTCCTAATGAAAGCTTTCAGTCTCCTCACCTGCCACAGACATGTATTGCTGAGATTTGCTTTGGGTTTCTGGCCTGAATCTGGCTCTGGAAATGCCAGTGGCTCAGCTGAGAGCTGTGCCAATGCTTGACATTGCCTTGAGAAGGGCCACAGTCCTGCAAGGGTCTTTCATCAGGAGCAAAGAGCGGCCTGCACTGTGGGGAATGCTGGATCTGTACCACTCAGTGCTCATCCTTCACCTTCATGTGCAGCTACCCCCAAAGCCGCCATGTAGCACTTCTGCTATTTCCCCTGGTGTGGATCTTTTGCAGCAGCTGTTCCACGTGGCTTTGTATGGTGATCCTGTGGGAAGCGGCCGTTCGCCTGCTGTGATATCCTCACAACTAAGATGAACTCCTCGTTCCTTTTGGTTTTCTTTGGGGTTTTTTAGCTGGTTGTTTGATTGGTTTGTGTGGGTTTGTTTGTTTGGGGTTTTGTCTTTTTTGGTTGGAGTTTTTTGTTTGCTTTTCTCTAAATGTCTGGTGAAGCTGGCACAGGCAAACTCAAGAAAATGTAAACCAGGTTTGACTTTCCAGAAATTCCTTTGGACTGGGTTTAGCTGCATCCCTCAGGCTCAGGATCCTCAAGATATTTGCAGGTTTTGCTCTGCGCCATCAGCCTGCTCAGATTCTGCTCGGTGTTTCACAAATGCACAAGACAATGGATGCTGTGCCAAGCTTCCTTTCAAACAGCAAAACCTGGGTCAGCATGAGAGAAAAGAAGAAGAAGAAAAAAAGAAATATTCATCAGTTAGAACAGAGCCAGTGTCCCACCATCTGCCCCTGCACTCTTACTAATTTTGTCTCTTTAGAGACAAGGCTGGGTCTAAAGCTTCCCTCTCTCAGTTGCTGGTGCTAGTTGCTACCTTGCAGCTTTGATTTCTGCTGATCTAAGTCACTGCTGTCCATGTGGGCTTGAGAATGTTGAGCCTGGAGAACAGAAGGCCCTGGAGAGGCTTTGCTGTGGCCATGCAGGACTTGAAGGGTGCCATAGGAAAGATGGGCACAGTGTTCAATAGGGCCAGTGGCAAGAGCAGAAGCGGGGATGGCTTTTAAGTGCAGGACGTTGAGTTAGGTTGGATCTAAGGAAGCTGCTTTTTCACACTGAGAGTGCTGAGGCACTGGCCCAGGCTGTGCACAGAGGATGTGCATGCCCCATCGCTGCGAACATCCAAGGCCAGGTGGGAAGAGGACTCTGAGCAACGTGCTCTGCTAGAAGATTGCTCAAGTTGCAACAAGATGATCTTTAGCGTCCCTTCCAAGCCAGACCACTCAGGGATTGCAACATTCTATGATCCCCGTTGTCCACTCCACGGTGACCCTGGACTCCTGTCAATTGTGATGTCACGGTCTGCATTCACACTGGAGCTCCCAGCATCCAGCAAAGAGGACAACACAACCATTCGCCCTTGTGCCTACACAGCTGTCACCCTGCTTGGCCCCTGCTCCGCTACTCCCAAGACTTCGGAAAGGTCTCTCGTGCCTGGATTTTGCCATTCATCCCTGCAAGATGCTCACATTGGTCCCCAGGAAGGTAAGGTGCCATTCCATGCAAATGGCCACCACCTAAGTGCCTCTGTGGGGATGCTGTGGGACAGGGATGCCACTCCGAGGTCTTGCGACATCTGCAGGTTTCCAGAGACAAAGAGAAAGAGATGGAGGTGGATCTAAAGACTGATATAGAGGAGGAGATGGAAGTGGAGGGAGGAGAGACTGGAGAGGAAGAGGTGGAGGTGGATGTGAAGGAGGAGATGGAGGAAGAGATGGAGGTGGATGTGAAGGAAGAGATGGAGGAAGAGATGGAGGTGGATGTGAAGGAAGAGATGGAGGAAGAGATGGAGGTGGAAATGGAAGAGTACATTGAGGCCATGGATGTTGATGGAAAAGACGAGGAGGAGGAGGACATGGTCCTGGGATGAAGAGGGACTCCAGCAGTAGGACAGGCATGTGCTCCCCACAGGCAGAGTGGGTGCCCTGCTGCCAGGCTGGGGCTGGGCTGGGTGCCCCGCTGAGGGACACGGTGCCCCGTCTGCTGCATTCTGGCAGCACAAGCACCATCCCCATGCTGTCCTGCACTTGCTTTGGCTCACACAAGCCCCATGCCAGTGCCTGGGGCCTGACCCCCAGCCCCAAGCCAGGCTCAGCGCTGGCAGCAGAGTCCCGCTCTGCCAGTGTGGCCCAGCCTGGGGGCACATGCAACAGCCCTCTGTGCCTGACTGCAATGACTGTGTCACTTGCTTTTCTTCCGGGACTGATGGAGATCCAGGACACAGATGGCACCCTTCTGTAGATACCTTTTAGGGTTTCTTTTGGTCTTCTTTAAATACGTTTAATATCGTTTTGATAGCTATGTTCTTGTCAATACGTTCTCTAGATCGTTGTTGTTACAAAGGTTCTTCCAATGTAAATATGTTCTCAGGTTGCTTTTTGTTGCTGCTCTTATAAAAACCAAAGGATCTTTGTTTTTCACACCTCAGTTCTCTTGGCATTTTCTTTGGGTACAGGCCTCCATGGAGCAAGACTTCCTTTCAAAACCCCCTCTGTCACCAGACTCTGCTCCAAGCATACACAAATTGATCCTCGTAGTTAAAGGCGTGCCATGAATTGGCACAAATTTGTCCCCTGGACTTTCTAGCACAGTAAATGTCAGTGCTCATAATCCCCAATTCCTAATGAAAGCTTTCAGTCTCCTCACCTGCCACAGACATGTATTGCTGAGATTTGCTTCGGGTTTCTGGCCTGAATCTGGCTCTGGAAATGCCAGTGGCTCAGCTGAGAGCTGTGCCAATGCTTGACATTGCCTTGAGAAGGGCCACAGTCCCTGCAAGGGGTCTTTCATCAGCAGCAAAGAGCGGCCTGCACTGTGGGGAATGCTGGATCTGTACCACTCAGTGCTCATCCTTCACCTTAATGTGCAGCTACCCCCAAAGCCACCATGTAGCACTTCTGCTATTTCCCCTGGTGTGGATCTTTTGCAGCAGCTGTTCCACGTGGCTTTGTATGGTGATCCTGTGGGAAGCGGCCGTTCGCCTGCTGTGATATCCTCACAACTGAGATGAACTCCTCGTTCCTTTTGGTTTTCTTTGGGGTTTTTTAGCTGGTTGGTTGATTGGTTTCTGTGGGTTTGTTTGTTTGGGTTTTTGTCTTTTTGGTTGGAGTTTTTGTTTGCTTTTCTCTAAATGTCTGGTGAAGCTGGCACAGGCAAACTCAAGAAAATGTAAACCAGGTTTGACTTTCCAGAAATTCCTTTGGACTGGGTTTAGCTGCATCCCTGAGGCTCAGGATCCTCAAGATATTTGCAGGTTTTGCTCTGCGCCATCAGCCTGCTCAGATTCTGCTCGGGTGTTTCACAAATGCACAAGACAATGGATGCTGTGCCAAGCTTCCTTTCAAACAGCAAAACCTGGGTCAGCATGAGAGAAAAGAAGAAGAAGAAAAAAAGAAAATATTCATCAGTTAGAACAGAGCCAGTGTCCCACCATCTGCCCCTGCACTCTTACTAATTTTGTCTCTTAGAGACAAGGCTGGGTCTAAAGCTTCCCTCTCTCAGTTGCTGTGCTAGTTGCTACCTTTGCAGCTTTGATTTCTGCTGATCTAAGTCACTGCTGTCCATGTGGGCTTGAGAATGTTGAGCCTGGAGAACAGAAGGCCCTGGAGAGGCTTTGCTGTGGCCATGCAGGACTTGAAGGGTGCCATAGGAAAGATGGGCACAGTGTTCAATAGGGCCAGTGGCAAGAGCAGAAGCGGGGATGGCTTTTAAGTGCAGGACGTTGAGTTAGGTTGGATCTAAGGAAGCTGCTTTTTCACACTGAGAGTGCTGAGGCACTGGCCCAGGCTGTGCACAGAGGATGTGCATGCCCCATCGCTGCGAACATCCAAGGCCAGGTGGGAAGAGGACTCTGAGCAACGTGCTCTGCTAGAAGATTGCTCAAGTTGCAACAAGATGATCTTTAGCGTCCCTTCCAAGCCAGAGCACTCAGGGATTGCAACATTCTATGATCCCCGTTGTCCACTCCACGGTGACCCTGGACTCCTGTCAATTGTGATGTCACGGTCTGCATTCACACTGGAGCTCCCAGCATCCAGCAAAGAGGACAACACAACCATTCGCCCTTGTGCCTACACACCTGTCACCCTGCTTGGCCCCTGCTCCGCTACTCCCAAGACTTCGGAAAGGTCTCTCGTGCCTGGATTTTGCCATTCATCCCTGCAAGATGCTCACATTGGTCCCCAGGAAGGTAAGGTGCCATTCCATGCAAATGGACACCACCTAAGTGCCTCTGTGGGGATGCTGTGGGACAGAGATGCCACTCCGAGGTCTTGCGACATCTGCAGGTTTCCAGAGACAAAGAGAAAGAGATGGAGGTGGATCTAAAGACTGATATAGAGGAGGAGATGGAAGTGGAGGGAGGAGAGACTGGAGGGGAAGAGGTGGAGGTGGATGTGAAGGAGGAGATGGAGGAAGAGATGGAGGTGGATGTGAAGGAGGAGATGGAGGAAGAGATGGAGGTGGAAATGGAAGAGTACATTGAGGCCATGGATGTTGATGGAAAAGACGAGGAGGAGGAGGACATGGTCCTGGGATGAAGAGGGA
The DNA here is from genome assembly GCF_020740725.1 of Corvus hawaiiensis. Lineage (NCBI taxonomy): Eukaryota > Metazoa > Chordata > Aves > Passeriformes > Corvidae > Corvus > Corvus hawaiiensis. The sequence goes on from NW_025963380.1 coordinate 736,736, forward strand.
CTCCAGCAGTAGGACAGGCATGTGCTCCCCACAGGCAGAGTGGGTGCCCTGCTGCCAGGCTGGGGCTGGGCTGGGTGCCCCGCTGAGGGACACGGTGCCCCGTCTGCTGCATTCTGGCAGCACAAGCACCATCCCCATGCTGTCCTGCCACTTGCTTTGGCTCACACAAGCCCCATGCCAGTGCCTGGGGCCTGACCCCCAGCCCCAGCCAGGCTCAGCGCTGGCAGCAGAGTCCCGCTCTGCCAGTGTGGCCCAGCCTGGGGGCACATGCAACAGCCCTCTGTGCCTGACTGCAATGACTGTGTCACTTGCTTTTCTTCCGGGACTGATGGAGATCCAGGACACAGATGGCACCCTTCTGTAGATACCTTTAGGGTTTCTTTTGGTCTTCTTTAAATACGTTTAATATCGTTTTGATAGCTATGTTCTTGTCAATACGTTCTCTAGATCGTTGTTGTTACAAAGGTTCTTCCAATGTAAATATGTTCTCAGGTTGCTTTTTGTTGCTGCTCTTATAAAAACAAAGGATCTTTGTTTTTCACACCTCAGTTCTCTTGGCATTTTCTTTGGGTACAGGCCTCCATGGAGCAAGACTTCCTTTCAAAACCCCCTCTGTCACCAGACTCTGCTCCAAGCATAACACAAATTGATCCTCGTAGTTAAAGGCGTGCCATGAATTGGCACAAATTTGTCCCCCTGGACTTTCTAGCACAGTAAATGTCAGTGCTCATAATCCCCAATTCCTAATGAAAGCTTTCAGTCTCCTCACCTGCCACAGACATGTATTGCTGAGATTTGCTTCGGGTTTCTGGCCTGAATCTGGCTCTGGAAATGCCAGTGGCTCAGCTGAGAGCTGTGCCAATGCTTGACATTGCCTTGAGAAGGGCCACAGTCCTGCAAGGGTCTTTCATCAGGAGCAAAGAGCGGCCTGCACTGTGGGGAATGCTGGATCTGTACCACTCAGTGCTCATCCTTCACCTTCATGTGGAGCTACCCCCAAAGCCGCCATGTAGCACTTCTGCTATTTCCCCTGGTGTGGATCTTTTGCAGCAGCTGTTCCACGTGGCTTTGTATGGTGATCCTGTGGGAAGCGGCCGTTCGCCTGCTGTGATATCCTCACAACTGAGATGAACTCCTCGTTCCTTTTGGTTTCTTTGGGGTTTTTTAGCTGGTTGTTTGATTGGTTTGTGTGGGTTTGTTTGTTTGGGTTTTTGTCTTTTTTGGTTGGAGTTTTTTGTTTGCTTTTCTCTAAATGTCTGGTGAAGCTGGCACAGGCAAACTCAAGAAAATGTAAACCAGGTTTGACTTTCCAGAAATTCCTTTGGACTGGGTTTAGCTGCATCCCTGAGGCTCAGGATCCTCAAGATATTTGCAGGTTTTGCTCTGCGCCATCAGCCTGCTCAGATTCTGCTCGGTGTTTCACAAATGCAACAAGACAATGGATGCTGTGCCAAGCTTCCTTTCAACAGCAAAACCTGGGTCAGCATGAGAGAAAAGAAGAAGAAGAAGAAAAAAAGAAAATATTCATCAGTTAGAACAGAGCCAGTGTCCCACCATCTGCCCCTGCACTCTTACTAATTTTGTCTCTTTAGAGACAAGGCTGGGTCTAAAGCTTCCCTCTCTCAGTTGCTGGTGCTAGTTGCTACCTTGCAGCTTTGATTTCTGCTGATCTAAGTCACTGCTGTCCATGTGGGCTTGAGAATGTTGAGCCTGGAGAACAGAAGGCCCTGGAGAGGCTTTGCTGTGGCCATGCAGGACTTGAAGGGTGCCATAGGAAAGATGGGGACAGTGTTCAATAGGGCCAGTGGCAAGAGCAGAAGCGGGGACGGCTTTTAAGTGCAGGACGTTGAGTTAGGTTGGATCTAAGGAAGCTGCTTTTTCACACTGAGAGTGCTGAGGCACTGGCCCAGGCTGTGCACAGAGGATGTGCATGCCCCATCGCTGCGAACATCCAAGGCCAGGTGGCAACAGGACTCTGAGCAACGTGCTCTGCTAGAAGATTGCTCAAGTTGCAACAAGATGATCTTTAGCGTCCCTTCCAAGCCAGACCACTCAGGGATTGCAACATTCTATGATCCCCGTTGTCCACTCCACGGTGACCTGGACTCCTGTCAATTGTGATGTCACGGTCTGCATTCACACTGGAGCTCCCAGCATCCAGCAAAGAGGACAACACAACCATTCGCCCTTGTGCCTACACAGCTGTCACCCTGCTTGGCCCTGCTCCGCTACTCCCAAGACTTCGGAAAGGTCTCTCGTGCCTGGATTTTGCCATTCATCCCTGCAAGATGCTCACATTGGTCCCCAGGAAGGTAAGGTGCCATTCCATGCAAATGGACACCACCTAAGTGCCTCTGTGGGGATGCTGTGGGACAGGGATGCCACTCCGAGGTCTTGCGACATCTGCAGGTTTCCAGAGACAAAGAGAAAGAGATGGAGGTGGATCTAAAGACTGATATAGAGGAGGAGATGGAAGTGGAGGGAGGAGAGACTGGAGGGGAAGAGGTGGAGGTGGATGTGAAGGAGGAGATGGAGGAAGAGATGGAGGTGGATGTGAAGGAGGAGATGGAGGAAGAGATGGAGGTGGAAATGGAAGAGTACATTGAGGCCATGGATGTTGATGGAAAAGACGAGGAGGAGGAGGACATGGTCCTGGGATGAAGAGGGACTCCAGCAGTAGGACAGGCATGTGCTCCCCACAGGCAGAGTGGGTGCCCTGCTGCCAGGCTGGGGCTGGGCTGGGTGCCCCGCTGAGGGACACGGTGCCCCGTCTGCTGCATTCTGGCAGCACAAGCACCATCCCCAGCCTGTCCTGCACTTGCTTTGGCTCACACAAGCCCCATGCCAGTGCCTGGGGCCTGACCCCCAGCCCCAGCCAGGCTCAGCGCTGGCAGCAGAGTCCCGCTCTGCCAGTGTGGCCCAGCCTGGGGGCACATGCAACAGCCCTCTGTGCCTGACTGCAATGACTGTGTCACTTGCTTTTCTTCCGGGACTGATGGAGATCCAGGACACAGATGGCACCCTTCTGTAGATACCTTTTAGGGTTTCTTTTGGTCTTCTGTAAATACGTTTAATATCGTTTTGATAGCTATGTTCTTGTCAATACGTTTCTCTAGATCGTTGTTGTTACAAAGGTTCTTCCAATGTAAATATGTTCTCAGGTTGCTTTTTGTTGCTGCTCTTATAAAAACAAAGGATCTTTGTTTTTCACACCTCAGTTCTCTTGGCATTTTCTTTGGGTACAGGCCTCCATGGAGCAAGACTTCCTTTCAAAACCCCCTCTGTCACCAGACTCTGCTCCAAGCATAACACAAATTGATCCTCGTAGTTAAAGGCGTGCCATGAATTGGCACAAATTTGTCCCCTGGACTTTCTAGCACAGTAAATGTCAGTGCTCATAATCCCCAATTCCTAATGAAAGCTTTCAGTCTCCTCACCTGCCACAGACATGTATTGCTGAGATTTGCTTCGGGTTTCTGGCCTGAATCTGGCTCTGGAAATGCCAGTGGCTCAGCTGAGAGCTGTGCCAATGCTTGACATTGCCTTGAGAAGGGCCACAGTCCTGCAAGGGTCTTTCATCAGCAGCAAAGAGCGGCCTGCACTGTGGGGAATGCTGGATCTGTACCACTCAGTGCTCATCCTTCACCTTCATGTGCAGCTACCCCCAAAGCCACCATGTAGCACTTCTGCTATTTCCCCTGGTGTGGATCTTTTGGAGCAGCTGTTCCACGTGGCTTTGTATGGTGATCCTGTGGGAAGCGGCCGTTCGCCTGCTGTGATATCCTCACAACTGAGATGAACTCCTCGTTCCTTTTGGTTTTCTTTGGGGTTTTTTAGCTGGTTGTTTGATTGGTTTGTGTGGGTTTGTTTGTTTGGGTTTTTGTCTTTTTTGGTTGGAGTTTTTTGTTTGCTTTTCTCTAAATGTCTGGTGAAGCTGGCACAGGCAAACTCAAGAAATGTAAACCAGGTTTGACTTTCCAGAAATTCCTTTGGACTGGGTTTAGCTGCATCCCTGAGGCTCAGGATCCTCAAGATATTTGCAGGTTTTGCTCTGCGCCATCAGCCTGCTCAGATTCTGCTCGGTGTTTCACAAATGCACAAGACAATGGATGCTGTGCCAAGCTTCCTTTTCAAACAGCAAAACCTGGGTCAGCATGAGAGAAAAGAAGAAGAAGAAAAAAAGAAAATATTCATCAGTTAGAACAGAGCCAGTGTCCCACCATCTGCCCCTGCACTCTTACTAATTTTGTCTCTTTAGAGACAAGGCTGGGTCTAAAGCTTCCCTCTCTCAGTTGCTGGTGCTAGTTGCTACCTTGCAGCTTTGATTTCTGCTGATCTAAGTCACTGCTGTCCATGTGGGCTTGAGAATGTTGAGCCTGGAGAACAGAAGGCCCTGGAGAGGCTTTGCTGTGGCCATGCAGGACTTGAAGGGTGCCATAGGAAAGATGGGGACAGTGTTCAATAGGGCCAGTGGCAAGAGCAGAAGCGGGGATGGCTTTTAAGTGCAGGACGTTGAGTTAGGTTGGATCTAAGGAAGCTGCTTTTTCACACTGAGAGTGCTGAGGCACTGGCCCAGGCTGTGCACAGAGGATGTGCATGCCCCATCGCTGCGAACATCCAAGGCCAGGTGGGAAGAGGACTCTGAGCAACGTGCTCTGCTAGAAGATTGCTCAAGTTGCAACAAGATGATCTTTAGCGTCCCTTCCAAGCCAGAGCACTCAGGGATTGCAACATTCTATGATCCCCGTTGTCCACTCCACGGTGACCCTGGACTCCTGTCAATTGTGATGTCACGGTCTGCATTCACACTGGAGCTCCCAGCATCCAGCAAAGAGGACAACACAACCATTCGCCCTTGTGCCTACACACCTGTCACCCTGCTTGGCCCCTGCTCCGCTACTCCCAAGACTTCGGAAAGGTCTCTCGTGCCTGGATTTTGCCATTCATCCCTGCAAGATGCTCACATTGGTCCCCAGGAAGGTAAGGGTGCCATTCCATGCAAATGGACACCACCTAAGTGCCTCTGTGGGGATGCTGTGGGACAGAGATGCCACTCCGAGGTCTTGCGACATCTGCAGGTTTCCAGAGACAAAGAGAAAGAGATGGAGGTGGATCTAAAGACTGATATAGAGGAGGAGATGGAAGTGGAGGGAGGAGAGACTGGAGGGGAAGAGGTGGAGGTGGATGTGAAGGAGGAGATGGAGGAAGAGATGGAGGTGGATGTGAAGGAGGAGATGGAGGAAGAGATGGAGGTGGAAATGGAAGAGTACATTGAGGCCATGGATGTTGATGGAAAAGACGAGGAGGAGGAGGACATGGTCCTGGGATGAAGAGGGACTCCAGCAGTAGGACAGCATGTGCTCCCCACAGGCAGAGTGGGTGCCCTGCTGCCAGGCTGGGGCTGGGCTGGGTGCCCCGCTGAGGGACACCGGTGCCCCGTCTGCTGCATTCTGGCAGCACAAGCACCATCCCCATGCTGTCCTGCACTTGCTTTGGCTCACACAAGCCCCATGCCAGTGCCTGGGGCCTGACCCCCAGCCCCAGCCAGGCTCAGCGCTGGCAGCAGAGTCCCGCTCTGCCAGTGTGGCCCAGCCTGGGGGCACATGCAACAGCCCTCTGTGCCTGACTGCAATGACTGTGTCACTTGCTTTTCTTCCAGGACTGATGGAGATCCAGGGACACAGATGGCACCCTTCTGTAGATACCTTTTAGGGTTCTTTTGGTCTTCTGTAAATACGCTTAATATCGTTTTGATAGCTATGTTCTTGTCAATACGGTCTCTAGATCGTTGTTGTTACAAAGGTTCTTCCAATGTAAATATGTTCTCAGGTTGCTTTTTGTTGCTGCTCTTATAGAAACAAAGGATCTTTGTTTTTCACACCTCAGTTCTCTTGGCATTTTCTTTGGGTACAGGCCTCCATGGAGCAAGACTTCCTTTGGAAACCCCCTCTGTCACCAGACTCTGCTCCAAGCATAACACAAATTGATCCTCGTAGTTAAAGGCGTGCCATGAATTGGCACAAATTTGTCCCCTGGACTTTCTAGCACAGTAAATGTCAGTGCTCATAATCCCCAATTCCTAATGAAAGCTTTCAGTCTCCTCACCTGCCACAGACATGTATTGCTGAGATTTGCTTCGGGTTTCTGGCCTGAATCTGGCTCTGGAAATGCCAGTGGCTCAGCTGAGAGCCTGTGCCAATGCTTGACATTGCCTTGAGAAGGGCCACAGTCCTGCAAGGGTCTTTCATCAGCAGCAAAGAGCGGCCTGCACTGTGGGGAATGCTGGATCTGTACCACTCAGTGCTCATCCTTCACCTTAATGTGCAGCTACCCCCAAAGCCACCATGTAGCACTTCTGCTATTTCCCCTGGTGTGGATCTTTTGCAGCAGCTGTTCCACGTGGCTTTGTATGGTGATCCTGTGGGAAGCGGCCGTTCGCCTGCTGTGATATCCTCACAACTGAGATGAACTCCTCGTTCCTTTTGGTTTTCTTTGGGGTTTTTAGCTGGTTGTTTGATTGGTTTGTGTGGGTTTGTTTGTTTGGGTTTTGTCTTTTTTGGTTGGAGTTTTTTGTTTGCTTTTCTCTAAATGTCTGGTGAAGCTGGCACAGGCAAACTCAAGAAAATGTAAACCAGGTTTGACTTTCAGAAATTCCTTTGGACTGGGTTTAGCTGCATCCCTGAGGCTCAGGATCCTCAAGATATTTGCAGGTTTTGCTCTGCGCCATCAGCCTGCTCAGATTCTGCTCGGTGTTTCACAAATGCACAAGACAATGGATGCTGTGCCAAGCTTCCTTTCAAACAGCAAAACCTGGGTCAGCATGAGAGAAAAGAAGAAGAAGAAGAAAAAAAGAAAATATTCATCAGTTAGAACAGAGCCAGTGTCCCACCATCTGCCCCCTGCACTCTTACTAATTTTGTCTCTTTAGAGACAAGGCTGGGTCTAAAGCTTCCCTCTCTCAGTTGCTGGTGCTAGTTGCTACCTTGCAGCTTTGATTTCTGCTGATCTAAGGTCACTGCTGTCCATGTGGGCTTGAGAATGTTGAGCTGGAGAACAGAAGGCCCTGGAGAGGCTTTGCTGTGGCCATGCAGGACTTGAAGGGTGCCATAGGAAAGATGGGGACAGTGTTCAATAGGGCCAGTGGCAAGAGCAGAAGCGGGGATGCTTTTAAGTGCAGGACGTTGAGTTAGGTTGGATCTAAGGAAGCTGCTTTTTCACACTGAGAGTGCTGAGCACTGGCCCAGGCTGTGCACAGAGGATGTGCATGCCCCATCGCTGCGAACATCCAAGGCCAGGTGGGAAGAGGACTCTGAGCAACGTGCTCTGCTAGAAGATTGCTCAAGTTGCAACAGATGATCTTTAGCGTCCCTTCCAAGCCAGAGCACTCAGGGATTGCAACATTCTATGATCCCCGTTGTCCACTCCACGGTGACCCTGGACTCCTGTCAATTGTGATGTCACGGTCTGCATTCACACTGGAGCTCCCAGCATCCAGCAAAGAGGACAACACAACATTCGCCCTTGTGCCTACACACCTGTCACCCTGCTTGGCCCCTGCTCCGCTACTCCCAAGACTTCGGAAAGGTCTCTCGTGCCTGGATTTTGCCATTCATCCCTGCAAGATGCTCACATTGGTCCCCAGGAAGGTAAGGTGCCATTCCATGCAAATGGACACCACCTAAGTGCCTCTGTGGGGATGCTGTGGGACAGAGATGCCACTCCGAGGTCTTGCGACATCTGCAGGTTTCCAGAGACAAAGAGAAAGAGATGGAGGTGGATCTAAAGACTGATATAGAGGAGGAGATGGAAGTGGAGGGAGGAGAGACTGGAGGGGAAGAGGTGGAGGTGGATGTGAAGGAGGAGATGGAGGAAGAGATGGAGGTGGATGTGAAGGAGGAGATGGAGGAAGAGATGGAGGTGGAAATGGAAGAGTACATTGAGGCCATGGATGTTGATGGAAAAGACGAGGAGGAGGAGGACATGGTCCTGGGATGAAGAGGGACTCCAGCAGTAGGACAGGCATGTGCTCCCCACAGGCAGAGTGGGTGCCCTGCTGCCAGGCTGGGGCTGGGCTGGGTGCCCCGCTGAGGGACACGGTGCCCCGTCTGCTGCATTCTGGCAGCACAAGCACCATCCCCATGCTGTCCTGCACTTGCTTTGGCTCACACAAGCCCCATGCCAGTGCCTGGGGCCTGACCCCCAGCCCCAGCCAGGCTCAGCGCTGGCAGCAGAGTCCCGCTCTGCCAGTGTGGCCCAGCCTGGGGCACATGCAACAGCCCTCTGTGCCTGACTGCAATGACTGTGTCACTTGCTTTTCTTCCGGGACTGATGGAGATCCAGGACACAGATGGCACCCTTCTGTAGATACCTTTTAGGGTTTCTTTTGGTCTTCTGTAAATACGTTTAATATCGTTTTGATAGCTATGTTCTTGTCAATACGTTCTCTAGATCGTTGTTGTTACAAAGGTTCTTCCAATGTAAATATGTTCTCAGGTTGCTTTTTGTTTGCTGCTCTTATAAAAAACAAAGGATCTTTGTTTTTCACACCTCAGTTCTCTTGGCATTTTCTTTGGGTACAGGCCTCCATGGAGCAAGACTTCCTTTGGAAACCCCCTCTGTCACCAGACTCTGCTCCAAGCATAACACAAATTGATCCTCGTAGTTAAAGGTGTGCCATGAATTGGCACAAATTTGTCCCCTGGACTTTCTAGCACAGTAAATGTCAGTGCTCATAATCCCCAATTCCTAATGAAAGCTTTCAGTCTCCTCACCTGCCACAGACATGTATTGCTGAGATTTGCTTCGGTTTCTGGCCTGAATCTGGCTCTGGAAATGCCAGTGGCTCAGCTGAGAGCTGTGCCAATGCTTGACATTGCCTTGAGAAGGGCCACAGTCCTGCAAGGGTCTTTCATCAGGAGCAAAGAGCGGCCTGCACTGTGGGGAATGCTGGATCTGTACCACTCAGTGCTCATCCTTCACCTTCATGTGGAGCTACCCCCAAAGCCGCCATGTAGCACTTCTGCTATTTCCCCTAGTGTGGATCTTTTGCAGCAGCTGTTCCACGTGGCTTTGTATGGTGATCCTGTGGAAGCGGCCGTTCGCCTGCTGTGATATCCTCACAACTGAGATGAACTCCTCGTTCCTTTTGGTTTTCTTTGGGTTTTTTAGCTGGTTGTTTGATTGGTTTGTGTGGGTTTGTTTGTTTGGGTTTTTGTCTTTTTTGGTTGGAGTTTTTTGTTTGCTTTTCTCTAAATGTCTGGTGAAGCTGGCACAGGCAAACTCAAGAAAATGTAAACCAGGTTTGACTTTCCAGAAATTCCTTTGGACTGGGTTTAGCTGCATCCCTGAGGCTCAGGATCCTCAAGATATTTGCAGGTTTGCTCTGCGCCATCAGCCTGCTCAGATTCTGCTCGGTGTTTCACAAACGGAGAAGACAATGGATGCTGTGCCAAGCTTCCTTTCAAACAGCAAAACCTGGGTCAGCATGAGAGAAAAAGAAGAAGAAGAAGAAAAAAAGAAAATATTCATCAGTTAGAACAGAGCCAGTGTCCCACCATCTGCCCCTGCACTCTTACTAATTTTGTCTCTTTAGAGACAAGGCTGGGTCTAAAGCTTCCCTCTCTCAGTTGCTGGTGCTAGTTGCTACCTTGCAGCTTTGATTTCTGCTGATCTAAGTCACTGCTGTCCATGTGGGCTTGAGAATGTTGAGCCTGGAGAACAGAAGGCCCTGGAGAGGCTTTGCTGTGGCCATGCAGGACTTGAAGGGTGCCATAGGAAAGATGGGGACAGTGTTCAATAGGGCCAGTGGCAAGAGCAGAAGCGGGGATGGCTTTTAAGTGCAGGACGTTGAGTTAGGTTGGATCTAAGGAAGCTGCTTTTTCACACTGAGAGTGCTGAGGCACTGGCCCAGGCTGTGCACAGAGGATGTGCATGCCCCATCGCTGCGAACATCCAAGGCCAGGTGGTGAAGAGGACTCTGAGCAACGTGCTCTGCTAGAAGATTGCTCAAGTTGCAACAAGATGATCTTTAGCGTCCCTTCCAAGCCAGAGCACTCAGGGATTGCAACATTCTATGATCCCCGTTGTCCACTCCACGGTGACCCTGGACTCCTGTCAATTGTGATGTCACGGTCTGCATTCACACTGGAGCTCCCAGCATCCAGCAAAGAGGACAACACAACCATTCGCCCTTGTGCCTACACACCTGTCACCCTGCTTGGCCCCTGCTCCGCTACTCCCAAGACTTCGGAAAGGTCTCTCGTGCCTGATTTTGCCATTCATCCCTGCAAGATGCTCACATTGGTCCCCAGGAAGGTAAGGTGCCATTCCATGCAAATGGACACCACCTAAGTGCCTCTGTGGGGATGCTGTGGGACAGAGATGCCACTCCGAGGTCTTGCGACATCTGCAGGTTTCCAGAGACAAAGAGAAAGAGATGGAGGTGGATCTAAAGACTGATATAGAGGAGGAGATGGAAGTGGAGGGAGGAGGAGACTGGAGGGGAAGAGGTGGAGGTGGATGTGAAGGAGGAGATGGAGGAAGAGATGGAGGTGGATGTGAAGGAGGAGATGGAGGAAGAGATGGAGGTGGAAATGGAAGAGTACATTGAGGCCATGGATGTTGATGGAAAAGACGAGGAGGAGGAGGACATGGTCCTGGGATGAAGAGGGACTCCAGCAGTAGGACAGGCATGTGCTCCCCACAGGCAGAGTGGGTGCCCTGCTGCCAGGCTGGGGCTGGGCTGGGTGCCCCGCTGAGGGACACGGTGCCCCGTCTGCTGCATTCTGGCAGCACAAGCACCATCCCCATGCTGTCCTGCACTTGCTTTGGCTCACACAAGCCCCATGCCAGTGCCTGGGGCCTGACCCCCAGCCCCAGCCAGGCTCAGCGCTGGCAGCAGAGTCCCGCTCTGCCAGTGTGGCCCAGCCTGGGGGCACATGCAACAGCCCTCTGTGCCTGACTGCAATGACTGTGTCACTTGCTTTTCTTCCAGGACTGATGGAGATCCAGGACACAGATGGCACCCTTCTGTAGATACCTTTTAGGGTTTCTTTTGGTCTTCTGTAAATACGTTTAATATCGTTTTGATAGCTATGTTCTTGTCAATACGGTCTCTAGATCGTTGTTGTTACAAAGGTTCTTCCAATGTAAATATGTTCTCAGGTTGCTTTTTGTTGCTGCTCTTATAGAAACAAAGGATCTTTGTTTTTCACACCTCAGTTCTCTTGGCATTTTCTTTGGGTACAGGCCTCCATGGAGCAAGACTTCCTTTGGAAACCCCCTCTGTCACCAGACTCTGCTCCAAGCATAACACAAATTGATCCTCGTAGTTAAAGGCGTGCCATGAATTGGCACAAATTTGTCCCCTGGACTTTCTAGCACAGTAAATGTCAGTGCTCATAATCCCCAATTCCTAATGAAAGCTTTCAGTCTCCTCACCTGCCACAGACATGTATTGCTGAGATTTGCTTCGGGTTTTCTGCCTGAATCTGGCTCTGGAAATGCCAGTGGCTCAGCTGAGAGCTGTGCCAATGCTTGACATTGCCTTGAGAAGGGCCACAGTCCTGCAAGGGTCTTTCATCAGCAGCAAAGAGCGGCCTGCACTGTGGGGAATGCTGGATCTGTACCACTCAGTGCTCATCCTTCACCTTAATGTGCAGCTACCCCCAAAGCCACCATGTAGCACTTCTGCTAT